>NC_064630.1:816456955-817056955 GCF_023864275.1 Schistocerca cancellata
TCTGCACTCACTATGAGGTAATCTACATAGACTGTTAGTTCATCAGTTAATTTCGCAACTAGCACATTGTCAGCAGCTCTGATAAACGCACACAGACTAGTACAGAGCAAATGGCATCACACAGTATACTAAACACTTAACTTGATGTAAGAATTGGGTGCATGGCCTAGATCCCTTGGCCAAAGTGATATTCCAATAGCCACAAGTCATATCAAAAGATGTGAGAAATGTACATGAGTGGAACTTTTGCAAAATTTCATCTATGTTAGCTAGTCTGTCACTCTCTCTTACTACAATTTCATTCAACTTACTTGCTTCCAGCACCAATCTGAAACCACCATTATTCTTCATTGGACTACAAGTGGTTTATTATACCTGCTTGTTGACCATGTATTGAAAGTTTTTTCTCACCACTTGTTTTTTTTGTAACTGGAGTGATATGAGGCTGCTTGGAAAACAGTGATGATCCTTCAACTTTATTTTGCAGTCAGTAATCTTTACAAACCTGGCCTGGTTGAAAATGCCTTACAGTTGCTCAGGAGAATACCTTTTTGTTCCTCCGTTTCAGTATTTGCAAAACATTCATTAAAATATTTGTGGGCTTGTGACCACATTGTGAAGCAATATAAGACCACAGATGGTTCGGTCCTCATTGCAAGCGACTTTCTTCCGGGTGGTTTGTTTACTGCTGAGTGATTAACCACTATTTTCAATATACCAGCATGCTTGACTGTTGTGTAATTCTGATAGGCTGTTTAGGATGAAGGGGAGCGATGTTAGATTTAGTTATTGGTGTTTCTATTATTTCTTTTCATAGGTGAAAACTCAACATTTTATTTGATGTTTGCATTACTGGTTGTGATTTGTGGAAATTGGGTAATGGAAAACCAGGTGACAACTATGATGTGGTGTCTTATCCTTGAATTTTAGTGCTGTCTGAAGTGTGCCAATGTGTGATAACGTAACGTGACCTAACCTACAGCCACTGCAGTCTCCTGTGCGTCTCTGTGTGTGGCTTTAAGTTAACTGTTGTCCTGTAGTGCTGTTATTGTTGGCAACCAAGACGTCTGAAGTCGGTGCCCATCTTGTCTGTTCGTACTGGCCAGTGGGCTGACTGTTTCTATTGCCTCCCTCTTCTTCCTTCTGAATGTAAGAGGTGTTTCCACAACATGCTTGCTTTACCAAAATCGACTGTTTGCTGCACTGATCCAGGTGTGATGACATACTCGGATGTGTTATTCATGTTCAGATACCTGTGTGCTGATACGTCGCCCATCTCACATATGTACACCAATCCACATTTGCAACTGATTTCGTGAACTCCAGCAGTATGTAGTTTGTCAACTGTGTCTTTCGTTGTGTGAGGAACATCTTTCATCCTGTTGGGGCCTCGCAAATTTCGATTGATGCCTGCTCAATAGTGAATTTTTCTCACTGGTTCAGTGACACTTTGAACATATGGTAATCGAGCAATGTTTTGTGCTTTCTTTTGCTATCCTCTATAGCCTTCATACATTGTCACTATAGTTTTATGTAGTACATTCACTCCATAACCGTGGGCACAAAAAATGGACTTGAGGTTTTGTAGTTCACCCTTTAGATGTTCCTCATCGCTGATCCTGAGAGCAGTTTTGGTTTCTTCTGTGTAGGGTGATATTGGGATGTGGCATGCAGGTGCCTGTGAGCACAGGTTGGCTTATTATTTTATCTATGGCCCAGTTATCCATCAGGCTTTCTGTAAACGTCCACACCGAGGAAAGGCAGTACGCGATTCTTTTCCATATCCATAGTAAATTGGATACTTCGTGCTGATGGTTGAGGTGCTGTTGGAAATTTTGTAGCTGTTCCTCTCCATGTGGCCAGATGATAAAAGTACTTTGTATATCTCCGAGCCATTAATCTGTGTGTAATGGTGCAGACTGGAATGCTGTTTCTTCAAATTCTTCCATAAAGATGTCTACTGCAGTAGGCGAAAGAGGGTAGCCCATTGCTACTCCACCTCTCTGTTCATAAAATTTCCCTTTCCGCCTGAAAAAGGTGCTCGTTAAACACAGTGGAGCACTAGATCGCAGATATCGGGTGCCATGCGTCCCTGTTCATGGTGTCATGTATAGGTACAATTATGAATAAACACTTGACATCGAAGCTAACAACCATTTCTATGGCCGAGATACAGTTTTGTTTTAAATGTTTCACCGAATTGCTATTGTCGTTAATGTACTATTATGTTTAGCTCACCAAATGTCGTAGTTTTGGGGCCCGATCATTCCCTAGACCGTACGTTGGTGAATTAATGGTACTCACAATCGGTTGTAGAGGAAAGGCCTCTTTGTGGACCTCCAGAGCACCAAATTTTTTTGGTGCCTGTGGAACTAGTGAAATGGGTCTTCTGGCCGTGTCAGAATTCATTCTAGTTTACTTTAGTAGTGCTTGTGTCGATTTGATTGTCTTGTACGTTGGATCCTTGTAAAGTTTCTGTAAATGGATTTACTTGGAAGATCCCCCATTCATTTGTTATAATCTTGTGAGTCCAATATAATGGTCGCATTTGCCTTGTCTGCTCATGTTCTTACTAAATGAAAGCTGTACTCCAGGATGGGTGGTGGGATACCCGCACTAGCAGCGAGCTATTCTGCATGAGGCTGTATGCCTTCCTTGTTAATCCTGTAACCCACAAATGAAATTTTCTTCTTTACATCTTCAGATTTACAGAAGTTAGTTTCATACCTCCTCTATACATGGCTCTCAACACTTCATTGAGGAAATTACAATGTTTGAAGCATTCTGCACTCACTATGAGGTAATCTACATAGACTGTTATTTCATCAGTTAATTTTGCACCTAGCACATTGTCAGCCGCTCTGATAAACGCACACAGACTAGTACAGAGCAAATGGCATCACACAGTATACTAAACAATTACCTTGATGTAAGAATTGTGTGCATGGCCTAGATTCCTTGGCAAAGTGATATTCCAATAGCCACAAGTCATTCCAATAGCCACAAGTCATATCGAAAGATGTGAGAAATGTACATGAGTGGAACTTTTGCAAAATTTCATCTATGTTAGCTAGTCTGTCACTCTCTCTTACTACAACTTCATTCAACTTACTTGCTTCCAGCACCAACCTGAAACCACTGTTATTCTCCATGAACTACAAGTGGTTTATTATACCTGCTGGTTGACCATTCAATTATCCCCCTTGAGACCATCTATTGAATGTTTTTTCTCACCACTTGTTTTTTTTTTTTTTTTTTTTTTTGTAACTGGAGTGATATGAGGCTGCTTGGAAAACAGGGATGATCCTTCAACTTTATTTTGCACTCAGTAATCTTTACAAACCTGGCCTGGATGAAAATGCCTTACAGTTGCTCATGAGAATACCTTTTCGTTCCTCCGTTTCAGTATTTGTAAAACAATCATTAAAATTTTTGTGGGCTTGTCACCACATTATGAAGAAATATAAGACCACAGATGGTACGGTCCTCATTGGAAGTGACTTTCTTCCGGGTGGTTTGTGTTGTGACAGTGCCACGAGATTTAAAAGTTCCGCTACGTCAGTACGCAAACACGGCGATAGAGGCGCTCCGCAGCTCGGCTGAGCGCGGGAGTGCCGCCTAGCTATGAACGGCGCCGGCCGCATGCCACGGCACGGCAGTTGAGTGACAGCTACGGAGTTGGTACCACGAAACCCACTATTGTTTCTACGTTTGTGTATCCACGCAGTTTATTAGTGCATTAAAGGTTATAACACTTTTTGGCGACGAGGTCGGATATTTTTTTTCCAGCGTTGGAGTATTGCGCGTTTGTGTCTGGGCAGACATGGAACAGCTTATGCAAGCGCTCATTGAACAACAAACACAGCTGACGGCTGCTATTCAGGCGTTGTCGACGTCGCTTACTCATCGTCTGTCGTCCTCTTCTCCGCCTCCGTTCCCTCCTTACGACGAGGCCGCTGAGGACTGGGAGGATTATGAGAAGCGTTTGCGGCAACACTTCTTGGCTTTCGGCGTTGTCGACGCCCCGATGTGTAAGTCGTTATTTCTATCTTGGATTTCCCCACGGATCTATCAGCTGCTATCTCAGTTAGCCCCTCTGCGGTAACCTGCCTCTCTGTCCTTCCAAGAAATGTGTGACATATTGTCTAACTATTACCGAAAAAACACCCACGTCGTTGCCGCCCGCGTGGCGTTCTACTGGTGTCGTAAACAGCCCCATCAATCTTACCGGGCTTGGGCGCGGAACTACACGGTCTGAGTAGGAAATGTCAGTTTGTCACGGACGCTCATCATGAGTCTTATGCTGATTCAATGGTTAGGGATGCTATTCTACGGCTTGCTCCTGATAAAGAAGTTCGGCAACGTGCCCTACAACTGCCAAACCCGTCGTTGTCGGAAGTTCTAAGCATCGCTCAATCCTTTGAAGTGTCTCACGCTGCTGGCGCGCAAATAGACGCGTGGTGTGATGTGGGCGCTGTACAGTCAACGTTCGACACAGACAATTTGCCTGTTTCCCAGGAGGACGAGGATGTGGCGGCGGTTCACTCGCGTAAACAACGTCGCGTTGGGCCGCAACGCTCGCAGCGAAAACAGCAACCACAGAAACAGGTTCGTTCCGCCCTTCCTTCTTGTCCACGTTGCTTCGTACAGCATGACAGGGCCGCGTGCCCAAAACGTTGGGCCACGTGTAATTCATGTAGGAAAAAAGGCCACATTGCTTCTGTGTGTCAGTCCCCTCACGTTCCGGTCGCCGATGACGAGGCATCGGACATGGATGTTAACTGTGTGCTTTCTCAAACAAATAAGTTGTTTGTTACTGTTCGTGTTCTGGATAAAGACATTCGCATGCAAGTGGACACTGGCTCTGCAATAACTCTCATTAATTCTCGCACATATTTGGAGTTGGGCTCCCCTCCCTTGTCTCCAGTTACGCGAAATCTGAGAACTTATAATAAACAGAAAATTCCTATCGTTGGCCAGTTTGACGCTTCCACTGCTTACAAGTCTGTTGTTCGGCCCCTCACGTTTTATGTGGTGGATCATGCGGGCACTGAAAATCTGTTCGGTTATGATGCTTTCCAGTTGTTTGGGTTCTCCATTGATGATGATGTGCACCTCATATCTGAGGATATTCCGTATCAACAGCTGGATGGGTTGTGTTCTGAATTCTCGTCCGTGTTCTCTGCTGGTCTGGGTCGTGCCAAGGATTTTGAAGCCCACATTACTCTTAAACCTACAGCTCGCCCTAAGTTTTTCCGGGCACGCCCTATTCCGATGGCGCTGCGTGCACCTGTCAAGGCTGAGATAGACAGGTTGACAGCTTCAGGAATTCTCCTTCCTGTTACCTCCAGCGAATGGGCATCGCCAATCGTGGTGGTTTCTAAACCCAACGGGAGTCTGTGATTGTGTGGCGATTTTAAAGCCACTGTCAACGCTCAGAGCCTCATTGACACTTATCCTCTTCCCCGTCCTGAGGAGTTATTTACCAAGCTCGCTGGGGGCCAGTTCTTTTCCAAACTTGACTTATCGGAGGCGTACCATCAGTTGCCGTTGGATGCGTCTTCCAAGGAATTTCTCGTCATCAACACTCCTTGTGGGTTGTATCAGTACCAGCGGTTACCATTTGGTGTCGCTAGCGCGCCGGCCATTTTTCAGCGGTTTTTGGAACAGCTCACGGTTTTCGTTCCTGGCTGCATCAACTACCTGGATGACATTGTTGTCACGGGGGCCTCCACTGAGGAGCACCTTCGCAATTTGCGTTCATTATTTCGGGTTCTGCATTCGGCTGGGTTGAAGTGCAATCTGGACAAGTCACAGTTCTTCCAACCCTCCATTGTGTATCTTGGTTTCCACCTGTCCCGTGAAGGTATACGTCCTCTACGTCAGCACGTTGCGGCCATCACCGCTCTTCCCCGGCCGTCTACGGTCAAAGAACTTCAGGCGTTTCTAGGCAAGATTGCTTATTATCACAAATTCATTCCATCCGCGGCGGCGGTGGCTCATCCTCTGCATCAGCTGTTACGCAAAAACGTTCCTTTCTGTTGGTCCGACGAGTGTGAGCAGGCTTTTGTTCGCCTGAAGGCTCATTTGCAGTCGGCGCCTTGTCTTGCCACTTTCCGTCCGGGTCAGCACTTGGTTCTGGCGACTGACGCGTCACAGTATGGCCTAGGGGCTGTTCTCGCCCATCGGTATGAGGATGGGTCGGAACGACCCATCGCCTATGCTTCAAAGACCCTCAACGATGCCCAACGGCGTTACTCTCAAATCGAAAAGGAGGCACTCGCTATCATTTATGCGCTAAAAAAGTTCAGCGTTTTTTTGTATGGTTCTAAGTTTCACCTCATCACCGACCACAAGCCGCTGGTCTCTCTGTTCAGCCCTTCGGCGTCGCTTCCGGATAAGGCGGCTCACCGCCTGCAACGTTGGGCCTTATACTTGTCTCGTTTTCACTATGAGATTCACTATCGCCCCACGGCCCAGCACGCCAACGCTGACGCGTTGTCGCGTTTGCCGATGGGCCCCGACCTGGTTTTTGATCGAGATGAACTACTCTGTTTCCACATTGATGAGGAAGAACGTCGTGCGGTTGAGGGTTTTCCGCTTACTGGTTCGCAGGTCGCGTCGGCTACTGCGCGGGACCCGGTCCTGCGTCGGGTGATCGGTTTTGTTCAACAAGGTTGGCTGGACAGGACCAAGGGCCGGGCATCGGATCCCCTTCGCAACTACCATGCCTTGCGCCTTCGTCTGTCTGTTCGTGAGGGTGTTGTTCTTCTGGCCATGGATGGCGCATCTCCACGGGTCGTGGTGCCAGCTTCTCTTCGCAAAGATGTTCTCAAACTATTGCATGAAGGCCATTGGGGGATTTTTCGGACTAAGTCCCTGGCCCGCCGGCATGTTTATTGGCCCGGTATCGATTCGGACATCTCCCATATGGTCGCTGCGTGTGGTCAGTGTGCTCAACAACTGGCTGCACCCCGTACAATGCCCTCTCCGTGGCCTGATCCGGCGCAGCCATGGGAACGGGTGCACGCTGACTTTGCCGGCCCCTTCCTAGGCACTTATTGGCTCCTGTTGATTGACGCCTTCTCAAAGTTTCCGTTTGTGGTTCGATGTCCGTCGCCCACCACTGCGGCAACGACGCTGGCTTTGTCCAAAATCTTTGCGCTAGAAGGTCTTCCCTCCACGATTGTCACGGACAACGGCCCTCAGTTCTCTTCGCAGGCCTTCCGTGATTTTTGTACTGGACAAGGGATTCATCATGTTACAGCACCGCCTTTCCATCCCCAATCGAATGGGGAGGTCGAGCGCCTTGTCCGCACTTTCAAAAGCCAGATGAAAAAATTCCTTACTGATTTTTCTACCGATGACGCTCTGTTGCAATTTCTGAGTTCTTATCGCTTCACGCCTCTGGGTGATCGCAGCCCTGCTGAACTATTGCATGGCCGCCAACCGCGCACTCTACTGCACCTGCTTCACCCTGTCAGGCCTAGTCCTGTGTCCCCTAGTGCGGGAAAATACTCGGTAGGCGCCGACGTGTGGGCACGAGGGTATGGATCTCGCCCTAAATGGATTCCAGGGGTGGTCAAGGCTCTTCGCGGCCGCCGGCGTTGTGAAATACGTACGTACGACGGCACGGTTGTTCGTCATTACGACCAGATGCGCCCACGAGTGGTGGCCACGCCGGTGCCACCGCCCCTTCTTTCACCTCCACCAGCCCGCGATGCCAGTCCTGTCGCGGCTGCCGGTCTCCCGTGCGTGTCGCTGCAGCCAACGTCGCTACCGCTTCTGAGTACACCGGAACCGGCCCCAGTCGCGACGCCGCCTTCTCCGGGACCCATCTCGCTGGAGCACACCCCCAGGTCCACGACACCTATGGATGCTGCTCCGGAGTTTTCACCCATCATCTCGTCCAGGAGGCACGTTCCATGCACAAGCTTCCGTCCTGGACATTTTCGACCATATTCTCGTGTTTCTCCGCGGGATCTTCTCGGGGTCTCCCAAGAGGCCATGGATGTCTCCGCACTGTCCATGTCTCCCAGGAAGTGAGTGTCTTTTTGTTTCAAGGGGGGAAAAGTGTTGTGACAGTGCCACGAGATTTAAAAGTGCCGCTACGTCAGTACGCAAACACGGCGATAGAGGCACTCCGCAGCTCGGCTGAGCGTGGGAGCGCCACCTAGCTATGAACGGCGCCGGCCGCATGCCACGGCACGGCAGTTGAGTGACAGCTACGGAGTTGGTGGCACGAAACCCACTATTGTTTCTACGTTTGTGTATCCATGCAGTTTATTAGTGCATTAAAGGTTATAACACTTTGTTTACTGCTGAGTGAGAAACCTCTATTTTCAATATACCAGCATGCTTGGCTGTTGTGTAATTCTGATAGGCTGTTTAGGATGAAGGGGAGCGATGTTAGAAATAATTATTGGTGTTTCTATTATTTCTTTTCATAGGTGAAAACCCAACATTTTGTTTGATGTTTGCATTACTGGTTGTGATTTGTGGAAATCGGGTAATGGAAAAGCAGACGACAACTATGATGTGGTGTCTTTTCCTTGAATTTTAGTGCTGTCTGAAGTGTGCCAATATGTGATAAGGTAACGTAACCTAACCTACAGCCACTGCAGTCTCCTGTGCGCCTCTGTATGTGGCTTCAAGTTAACTGTTGTCCTGTAGTGCTGTATATGTTGGCAACCAAGACGTCTGAAGTCGGTGCCCATCTTGTCTGTTCGTACTGGCCAGTGGGCTGACTGTTTCTATTGCCTCCCTCTTCTTCCTCCTGAATGTAAGAGCTGTTTCCACAACATGCTTGCTTTACCAAAATCGACTGTTTGCTGCACTCATCCACGTGTGATGTCGTACTCGGATGTGTCATTCATGTTCAGATACCTGTGTGCTGATATGTCGCCCATCTCACATAC
The DNA here is from genome assembly GCF_023864275.1 of Schistocerca cancellata. Classification (NCBI taxonomy): domain Eukaryota; kingdom Metazoa; phylum Arthropoda; class Insecta; order Orthoptera; family Acrididae; genus Schistocerca; species Schistocerca cancellata. The sequence goes on from NC_064630.1 coordinate 816,465,874, forward strand.
ATACACCAATCCACCTTTGCAACTGATTTCGTGAACTCCAGCAGGATGTAGTTTGTCAACTGTGTCTTTCGTTGTGTGAGGAACATCTTTCATCCTGTTGGGGCCACGCAAATTTCGATTGATGCCTGCTCAATGGAGAATTTTGCCCACTGGTTCAGTGACACTTTGAACATATGGTAATCGAGCAATGTTTTGTGCTTTCTTTTGCTATCCTCTATAGCCTTCATACATTGTCACTATTTTTATATGTAGTACATTCACTCCATAACCGTTGGCACTAGAAATGGACTGGAGGTTTTGTAGTTCACTCTTTAGATGTTCCTCATCGCTGATCCTGAGAGCAGTTTTGGTTTCTTCTGTGTAGATTGATATTATGATGTTTCATGCAGGTGCCTGTGAGCACAGGTTGGCTTATTATTTTATTTATGGCCCAGTTATCCATCAGGCTTTCTGTAAACGTCCACACCGAGGAAAGGCAGTACGCGATTCTTTTCCATATCCATAGTAAATTGGATACTTCGCGCTGATGGTTGAGGTGCTGTTGCTGTTCCTCTCCATGTGGCCAGATGATAAAAGTACTTTGTATATCTCCGAGCCATTAATTTGTATGTAATGGTGCAGACTGGAATGCTGTTTCTTCAATTTCTTCCATAAAGATGTCTACTGCAATAGGCGAAAGAGGGTAGCCCATTGCTACTCCACCTCTCTGTTCATAAAATTTCCCTTTCCGCCTGAAAAAGGTGCTCGTTAATCACAGTGGAGCACTAGATCGCAGATATCGGGTGCCATGCGTCCCTGTTCATGGTGTCGTGTATAGGTACAATCATGAATAAAGACTTGACATCGAAGCTAACCATAATTTCTGTGGCCGAGATACAGTTTTGTTTTAAATGTTTCACCGAATTGCTATTGTCGTTAATGTACTATTATGTTTAGCTCACCAAATGTCGGAGCTTTGGGGCCCGTTCCTTCCCTAGACCGTACGTTGGTGAATTAATGGTACTCACAATCGGTTGTAGAGGAAAGGCCTCTTTGTGGACCTCCAGAGCACCAAATTTTTTTGGTGCCTGTGGAACTTGTGAGATTGGTCTTCTGGCCGTGTCAGAATTCATTCTAATTTACTTTAGTAGTGCTTGTGTCGATTTGATTGTCTTGTACGTTGTATCTCTGTAAAGTTTCTGTAAATGGATTTACTTGGAAGATCCCCCTTTCATTTGTTATAATCTTGTGAGTCCAATATAATGGTCGCATTTGCCTTTTCTGCTCATGTTCTTACTAAATGAAAGCTGTACTCCAGCATGGGTGGTGGGATACCCGCACTAGCAGCAGGCTATTCTGCATGAGGCTGTATGCCTTCCTTGTTAATCCTGTAACCCACAAATGAAATTTTCTTCTTTACATCTACAGATTTACAGAAGTTAGTTTCATACCTCCTCTATACATGGCTCTCAACACTTCATTGAGGAAATTACAGTGTTTGTAGCATTCTGCACTCACTATGAGGTAATCTACATAGACTGTTATTTCATCAGATAATTTCGCACCTAGCACGTTGTCAACAGCTCTGATAAATGCACTCAGACTAGTACAGAGCAAATGGCATCACACAGTATACTAAACACTTACCCTGATGTAAGAATTCTGTGCATGGCCTAGATCCCTTGGCCAGTGTGATACCCCAATAGCCACAAGTCATATCAAAAGGTGTGAGAAATGTACATGAGTGGAACTTTTGCAAAATTTCATCTATGTTAGCTAGTCTTTCACTCTTTCTTACTACAACTTCGTTCAACTTACTTGCTTCCAGCACCAACCTGAAACCACCGTTATTCTCCATGAACTACAAGTGGTTTATTATACCTGCTGGTTGACCATTCAATTATCCCCTTTGAGACCATGTATTGAATGTTTTATCTCACCACTTGTTTTTTTTGTAACTGGTGTGATATGAGGCTGCTTGGAAAACAGTGATGATCCTTCAACTTTATTTTGCACTCAGTAATCTTTACAAACCTGGCCTGGTTGAAAATGCCTTACAGTTGCTCAGGAGAATACCTTTTCGTTCCTCCGTTTCAGTATTTGTAAAACATTCATTAAAATTTTTGTGGGCTTGTGACCACATTGTGAAGAAATATAAGACCACAGATGGTACGGTCCTCATTGGAAGTGACTTTCTTCCGGGTGGTTTGTTTACTGCTGAGTGAGAAGCCTCTATTTTCAATATACCAGCATGCTTGACTGTTGTGTAATTCTGATAGGCTGTTTAGGATGAATGGGAGCGATGTTAGAAATAGTTATTGGTGTTTCTATTATTTCTTTTCATAGGTGAAAACCCAACATTTTGTTTGATGTTTGCATTACTGGTTGTGATTTGTGGAAATCGGGTAATGGAAAAGCAGGCAACAACTATGATGTGGTGTCTTTTCCATGAATTTTAGTGCTGTCTGAAGTGTGCCAATATGTGATAACGTAACGTGACCTAACCTACAGCCACTGCATTCTCCTGTGCGCCTCTGTCTGTGGCTTCAAGTTAACTGTTGTCCTGTAGTGCTGTTATTGTTGGCAACCAAGACGTCTGAAGACGGTGCCCATCTAGTCTGTTCGTACTGGCCAGTGGGCTGACTGTTTCTATTGCCTCCCTCTTCTTCCTCCTGAATGTAAGAGCTGTTTCCACAACATGCTTGCCTTACCAAAATCGACTGTTTGCTGCACTGATCCAGGTGTGATGTCATACTCGGATGTGTCATTCATGTTCAGATACCTGTGTGCTGATACGTCGCCCATCTCACATACATACACCAATCCACATTTGCAACTGATTTGGAGAACTCCAGCAGGATGTAGTTTGTCAACTGTGTCTTTCGTTGTGTGAGGAAAATCTTTCATCCTATTGGGGCCCGCAAATTTCGATTGATGCCTGCTCAATGGAAAATTTTGCCCACTGGTTCAGTGACACTTTGAACATATGGTAATCGAGCAATGTTTTGTGCTTTCTTTTGCTATCCTCTATAGCCTTCATACATTGTCACCATAGTTTTATGTAGTACATTCACTCCATAACCGTTGGCACTAGAAATGGACTGGAGATTTTGTAGTTCACTCTTTAGATGTTCCTCATCGCTGATCCTGAGAGCAGTTTTGGTTTCTTCTGTGTAGATTGATATTATGATGTTTCATGCAGGTGCCTGTGAGCACAGGTTGGCTTATTATTTTATTTATGGCCCAGTTATCCATCAGGCTTTCTGTAAACGTCCACACCGAGGAAAGGCAGTACGCGATTCTTTTCCATATCCATAGTAAATTGGATACTTCGCGCTGATGGTTGAGGTGCTGTTGGAAATTTCATAGCTGTTCCTCTCCATGTGGCCAGATGATAAAAGTACTTTGTATATCTCCGAGCCATTAATCTGTGTGTAATGGTGCAGACTGGAATGCTGTTTCTTCAAATTCTTCCATAAAGATGTCTACTGCAATAGGTGAAAGAGGGTAGCCCATTGCTACTCCACCTCTCTGTTCATAAAATTTCCCTTTCCGCCTGAAAAAGGTGCTCGTTAATCACAGTGGAGCACTAGATCGCAGATATCGGGTGCCATGCGTCCCTGTTCATGGTGTCGTGTATAGGTACAATCATGAATAAAGACTTGACATCGAAGCTAACCATCATTTCTGTGGCCGAGATACAGTTTTGTTTTAAATGTTTCACCGAATTGCTATTGTCGTTAATGTACTATTATGTTTAGCTCACCAAATGTCGGAGCTTTGGGGCCCGTTCCTTCCCTAGACCGTACGTTGGTGAATTAATGGTACTCACAATCGGTTGTAGAGGAAAGGCCTCTTTGTGGACCTCCACAGCACCAAATTTTTTTGGTGCCTGTGGAACTTGTGAGATTGGTCTTCTGGCCATGTCAGAATTCATTCTAATTTACTTTAGTAGTGCTTGTGTCGATTTGATTGTCTTGTACGTTGGATCTCTGTAAAGTTTCTGTAAATGGATTAACTTGGAAGATCCCCCTTTCATTTGTTATAATCTTGTGAGTCCAATATAATGGTCGCATTTGCCTTTTCTGCTCATGTTCTTACTAAATGAAAGCTGTACTCCAGCATGGGTGGTGGGATACCCGCAGTAGCAGCAGGCTATTCTGCATGAGGCTGTATGCCTTCCTTGTTAATCCTGTAACCCACAAATGAAATTTTCTTCTTTACATCTACAGATTTACAGAAGTTAGTTTCATACCTCCTCTATACATGGCTCTCAACACTTCATTGAGGAAATTACAGTGTTTGTAGCATTCTGCACTCACTATGAGGTAATCTACATAGACTGTTATTTCATCAGATAATTTCGCACCTAGCACGTTGTCAACAGCTCTGATAAACGCACTCAAACTAGTACAGAGCAAATGGCATCACACAGTATACTAAACACTTACCCTGATGTAAGAATTCTGTGCATGGCCTAGATCCCTTGGCCAATGTGATACCCCAATAGCCACAAGTCATATCAAAAGGTGTGAGAAATGTACATGAGTGGAACTTTTGCAAAATTTCATCTATGTTAGCTAGTCTGTCACTCTTTCTTACTACAACTTCGTTCAACTTACTTGCTTCCAGCACCAACCTGAAACCACCGTTATTCTCCATGAACTACAAGTGGTTTATTATACCTGCTGGTTGACCATACAATTATCCCCCTTGAGACCATGTATTGAATGTTTTATCTCACCACTTGTTTTTTTTGTAACTGGAGTGATATGAGGCTGCTTGGAAAACAGTGATGATCCTTCAACTTTATTTTGCACTCAGTAATCTTTACAAACCTGGCCTGGTTGAAAATGTTTTACAGTTGCTCAGGAGAATACCTTTTCGTTCCTCCGTTTCAGTATTTGTAAAACATTCATTAAAATTTTTGTGGGCTTGTGACCACATTGTGAAGAAATATAAGACCACAGATGGTACGGTCCTCATTGGAAGTGACTTTCTTCCGGGTGGTTTGTTTACTGCTGAGTGAGAAGCCTCTATTTTCAATATACCAGCATGCTTGACTGTTGTGTAATTCTGATAGGCTGTTTAGGATGAATGGGAGCGATGTTAGAAATAGTTATTGGTGTTTCTATTATTTCTTTTCATAGGTGAAAACCCAACATTTTGTTTGATGTTTGCATTACTGGTTGTGATTTGTGGAAATCGGGTAATGGAAAAGCAGGCAACAACTATGATGTGGTGTCTTTTCCATGAATTTTAGTGCTGTCTGAAGTGTGCCAATATGTGATAACGGAACGTGACCTAACCTACAGCCACTGCATTCTCCTGTGCGCCTCTGTATGTGGCTTCAAGTTAACTGTTGTCCTGTTGTGCTGTTATTGTTGGCAACCAAGACGTCTGAAGTCGGTGCCCATCTAGCCTGTTCGTACTGGCCAGTGGGCTGACTGTTTCTATTGCCTTTCTCTTCTTCCTCCTGAATGTAAGAGCTGTTTCCACAACATGCTTGCTTTACCAAAATCGACTGTTTGCTGCACTGATCCAGGTGTGATGTCATACTCGGATGTGTCATTCATGTTCAGATACCTGTGTGCTGATACGTCGCCCATCTCACATACATACACCAATCCACATTTGCAACTGATTTGGTGAACTCCAGCAGGATGTAGTTTGTCAACTGTGTCTTTCGTTGTGTGAGGAAAATCTTTCATCCTATTGGGGCCCGCAAATTTCGATTGATGCCTGCTCAATGGAGAATTTTGCCCACTGGTTCAGTGACACTTTGAACATATGGTAATCGAGCAATGTTTTGTGCTTTCTTTTGCTATCCTCTATAGCCTTCATACATTGTCACTATAGTTTTATGTAGTACATTCACTCCATAACCGTTGGCACTAGAAATGGACTGGAGATTTTGTAGTTCACTCTTTAGATGTTCCTCATCGCTGATCCTGAGAACAGTTTGGGTTTCTTCTGTGTAGATTGATATTATGATGTTTCATGCAGGTGCCTGTGAGCACAGGTTGGCTTATTATTTTATTTATGGCCCAGTTATCCATCAGGCTTTCTGTAAACGTCCACACCGAGGAAAGGCAGTACGCGATTCTTTTCCATATCCATAGTAAATTGGATACTTCGCGCTGATGGTTGAGGTGCTGTTGTTGTTCCTCTCCATGTGGCCAGATGATAAAAGTACTTTGTATATCTCCGAGCCATTAATTTGTATGTAATGGTGCAGACTGGAATGCTGTTTCTTCAATTTCTTCCATAAAGATGTCTACTGCAATAGGCGAAAGAGGGTAGCCCATTGCTACTCCACCTCTCTGTTCATAAAATTTCCCTTTCCGCCTGAAAAAGGTGCTCGTTAATAACAGTGGAGCACTAGATCGCAGATATCGGGTGCCATGCGTCCCTGTTCATGGTGTCGTGTATAGGTACAATTGTGAATAAAGACTTGACATCGAAGCTAACCATAATTTCTGTGGCCGAGATACAGTTTTGTTTTAAATGTTTCACCGAATTGCTATTGTCGTTAATGTACTATTATGTTTAGCTCACCAAATGTCGGAGCTTTGGGGCCCGTTCCTTCCCTAGACCGTACATTGGTGAATTAATGGTACTCACAATCGGTTGTAGAGGAAAGGCCTCTTTGTGGACCTCCAGAGCACCAAATTTTTTTGGTGCCTGTGGAACTTGTGAGATTGGTCTTCTGGCCGTGTCAGAATTCATTCTAATTTACTTTAGTAGTGCTTGTGTCGATTTGATTGTCTTGTACGTTGTATCTCTGTAAAGTTTCTGTAAATGGATTTACTTGGAAGATCCCCCTTTCATTTGTTATAATCTTGTGAGTCCAATATAATGGTCGCATTTGCCTTTTCTGCTCATGTTCTTACTGAATGAAAGCTGTACTCCAGCATGGGTGGTGGGATACCCGCACTAGCAGCAGGCTATTCTGCATGAGGCTGTATGCCTTCCTTGTTAATCCTGTAACCCACAAATGAAATTTTCTTCTTTACATCTACAGATTTACAGAAGTTAGTTTCATACCTCCTCTATACATGGCTCTCAACACTTCATTGAGGAAATTACAGTGTTTGTAGCATTCTGCACTCACTATGAGGTAATCTACATAGACTGTTATTTCATCAGATAATTTCGCACCTAGCACGTTGTCAACAGCTCTGATAAACGCACTCAGACTAGTACAGAGCAAATGGCATCACACAGTATACTAAACACTTACCCTGATGTAAGAATTCTGTGCATGGCCTAGATCCCGTGGCCAGTGTGATACCCCAATAGCCACAAGTCATATCAAAAGGTGTGAGAAATGTACATGAGTGGAACTTTTGCAAAATTTCATCTATGTTAGCTAGTCTTTCACTCTTTCTTACTACAACTTCGTTCAACTTACTTGCTTCCAGCACCAACCTGAAACCACCATTATTCTCCATGAACTACAAGTGGTTTATTATACCTGCTGGTTGACCATTCAATTATCCCCCTTGAGACCATGTATTGAATGTTTTATCTCACCACTTGTTTTTTTTGTAACTGGTGTGATATGAGGCTGCTTGGAAAACAGTGATGATCCTTCAACTTTATTTTGCACTCAGTAATCTTTAAAAACCTGGCCTGGTTGAAAATGCCTTACAGTTGCTCAGGAGAATACCTTTTCGTTCCTCCGTTTCAGTATTTGTTAAACATTCATTAAAATTTTTGTGGGCTTGTGACCACATTGTGAAGAAATATAAGACCACAGATGGTAGGGTCCTCATTGGAAGTGACTTTCTTCCGGGTGGTTTGTTTACTGCTGAGTGAGAAGCCTCTATTTTCAATATACCAGCATGCTTGACTGTTGTGTAATTCTGATAGGCTGTTTAGGATGAATGGGAGCGATGTTAGAAATAGTTATTGGTGTTTCTATTATTTCTTTTCATAGGTGAAAACCCAACATTTTGTTTGATGTTTGCATTACTGGTTGTGATTTGTGGAAATCGGGTAATGGAAAAGCAGGCAACAACTATGATGTGGTGTCTTTTCCATGAATTTTAGTGCTGTCTGAAGTGTGCCAATATGTGATAACGGAACGTGACCTAACCTACAGCCACTGCATTCTCCTGTGCGCCTCTGTATGTGGCTTCAAGTTAACTGTTGTCCTGTAGTGCTGTTATTGTTGGCAACCAAGACGTCTGAAGTCGGTGCCCATCTAGCCTGTTCGTACTGGCCAGTGGGCTGACTGTTTCTATTGCCTCCCTCTTCTTCCTCCTGAATGTAAGAGCTGTTTCCACAACATGCTTGCTTTACCAAAATCGACTGTTTGCTGCACTGATCCAGGTGTGATGTCATACTCGGATGTGTCATTCATGTTCAGATACCTGTGTGCTGATACGTCGCACATTTCACATACATACACCAATCCACATTTGCAACTGATTTGGTGAACTCCAGCAGGATGTAGTTTGTCAACTGTGTCTTTCGTTGTGTGAGGAAAATCTTTCATCCTATTGGGGCCCGCAAATTTCGATTGATGCCTGCTCAATGGAGAATTTTGCCCACTGGTTCAGTGACACTTTGAACATATGGTAATCGAGCAATGTTTTGTGCTTTCTTTTGCTATCCTCTATAGCCTTCATACATTGTCACTATAGTTTTATGTAGTACATTCACTCCATAACCGTTGGCACTAGAAATGGACTGGAGATTTTGTAGTTCACTCTTTAGATGTTCCTCATCGCTGATCCTGAGAGCAGTTTTGGTTTCTTCTGTGTAGATTGATATTATGATGTTTCATGCAGGTGCCTGTGAGCACAGGTTGGCTTATTATTTTATTTATGGCCCAGTTATCCATCAGGCTTTCTGTAAACGTCCACACCGAGGAAAGGCAGTACGCGATTCTTTTCCATATCCATAGTAAATTGGATACTTCGCGCTGATAGTTGAGGTGCTGTTGGAAATTTCATAGCTGTTCCTCTCCATGTGGCCAGATGATAAAAGTACTTTGTATATCTCCGAGCCATTAATCTGTGTGTAATGGTGCAGACTGGAATGCTGTTTCTTCAAATTCTTCCATAAAGATGTCTACTGCAATAGGTGAAAGAGGGTAGCCCATTGCTACTCCACCTCTCTGTTCATAAAATTTCCCTTTCCGCCTGAAAAAGGTGCTCGTTAATCACAGTGGAGCACTAGATCGCAGATATCGGGTGCCATGCGTCCCTGTTCATGGTGTCGTGTATAGGTACAATCATGAATAAAGACTTGACATCGAAGCTAACCATAATTTCTGTGGCCGAGATACAGTTTTGTTTTAAATGTTTCACCGAATTGCTATTGTCGTTAATGTACTATTATGTTTAGCTGACCAAATGTCGGAGCTTTGGGGCCCGTCCCTTGCCTAGACCGTACGTTGGTGAATTAATGGTACTCACAATTGGTTGTAGAGGAAAGGCCCCTTTGTGGACCTCCATAGCACCAAATTTTTTTGGTGCCTGTGGAACTTGTGAGATTGGTCTTCTGGCCGTGTCAGAATTCATTCTAATTTACTTTAGTAGTGCTTGTGTCGATTTGATTGTCTTGTACGTTGGATCTCTGTAAAGTTTCTGTAAATGGATTTACTTGGAAGATCCCCCTTTCATTTGTTATAATCTTGTGAGTCCAATATAATGGTCGCATTTGCCTTTTCTGCTCATGTTCTTACTAAATGAAAGCTGTACTCCAGCATGGGTGGTGGGATACCCGCACTAGCAGCAGGCTATTCTGCATGAGGCTGTATGCCTTCCTTGTTAATCCTGTAACCCACAAATGAAATTTTCTTCTTTACATCTACAGATTTACAGAAGTTAGTTGCATACCTCCTCTATACATGGCTCTCAACACTTCATTGAGGAAATTACAGTGTTTGTAGCATTCTGCACTCACTATGAGGTAATCTACATAGACTGTTATTTCATCAGATAATTTCGCACCTAGCACGTTGTCAACAGCTCTGATAAACGCACTCAGACTAGTACAGAGCAAATGGCATCACACAGTATACTAAACACTTACCCTGATGTAAGAATTCTGTGCATGGCCTAGATCCCTTGGCCAGTGTGATACCCCAATAGCCACAAGTCATGTCAAAAGGTGTGGGAAATGTACATGAGTGGAACTTTTGCAAAATTTCATCTATGTTAGCTAGTCTTTCACTCTTCCTTACTACAACTTCGTTCAACTTACTTGCTTCCAGCACCAACCTGAAACCACCGTTATTCTCCATGAACTACAAGTGGTTTATTATACCTGCTGGTTGACCATTCAATTATCCCCCTTGAGACCATGTATTGAATGTTTTATCTCACCACTTGTATTTTTTTGTAACTGGTGTGATATGAGGCTGCTTGGAAAACAGTGATGATCCTTCAACTTCATTTTGCACTCAGTAATCTTTACAAACCTGGCCTGGTTGAAAATGCCTTACAGTTGTTCAGGAGAATACCTTTTCGTTCCTCCGTTTCAGTATTTGTAAAACATTCATTAAAATTTTTGTGGGCTTGTGACCACATTGTGAAGAAATATAAGACCACAGATGTTACGGTCCTCATTGGAAGTGACTTTCTTCCGGGTGGTTTGTTTACTGCTGAGTGAGAAGCCTCTATTTTCAATATACCAGCATGCTTGACTGTTGTGTAATTCTGATAGGCTGTTTAGGATGAATGGGAGCGATGTTAGAAATAGTTATTGGTGTTTCTATTATTTCTTTTCATAGGTGAAAACCCAACATTTTGTTTGATGTTTGCATTACTGGTTGTGATTTGTGGAAATCGGGTAATGGAAAAGCAGGCAACAACTATGATGTGGTGTCTTTTCCATGAATTTTAGTGCTGTCTGAAGTGTGCCAATATGTGATAACGGAACGTGACCTAACCTACAGCCACTGCAGTCTCCTGTGCGCCTCTGTATGTGGCTTCAAGTTAACTGTTGTCCTGTAGTGCTGTTATTGTTGGCAACCAAGACGTCTGAAGTCGGTGCCCATCTAGTCTGTTCGTACTGGCCAGTGGGCTGACTGTTTCTATTGCCTCCCTCTTCTTCCTCCTGAATGTAAGAGCTGTTTCCACAACATGCTTGCTTTACCAAAATCGACTGTTTGCTGCACTGATCCAGGTGTGATGTCATACTCGGATGTGTCATTCATGTTCAGATACCTGTGTGCTGATACGTCGCCCATCTCACATACATACACCAATCCACATTTGCAACTGATTTGGTGAACTCCAGCAGGATGTAGTTTGTCAACTGTGTCTTTCGTTGTGTGAGGAAAATCTTTCATCCTATTGGGGCCCGCAAATTTCGATTGATGCCTGCTCAATGGAGAATTTTGCTCACTGGTTCAGTGACACTTTGAACATATGGTAATCGAGCAATGTTTTGTGCTTTCTTTTGCTATCCTCTATAGCCTTCATACATTGTCACTATTTTTTTATGTAGTACATTCACTCCATAACCGTTGGCACTAGAAATGGACTGGAGATTTTGTAGTTCACTCATTAGATGTTCCTCATCGCTGATCCTGAGAGCAGTTTTGGTTTCTTCTGTGTAGATTGATATTATGATGTTTCATGCAGGTGCCTGTGAGCACAGGTTGGCTTATTATTTTATTTATGGCCCAGTTATCCATCAGGCTTTCTGTAAACGTCCACACCGAGGAATGGCAGTACGCTATTCTTTTCCATATCCATAGTAAATTGGATACTTCGCGCTGATGGTTGAGGTGCTGTTGGAAATTTCGTAGCTCTTCCTCTCCATGTGGCCAGATGATAAAAGTACTTTGTATATCTCCGAGCCATTAATTTGTATGTAATGGTGCAGACTGGAATGCTGTTTCTTCAATTTCTTCCATAAAGATGTCTACTGCAATAGGCGAAAGAGGGTAGCCCATTGCTACTCCACCTCTCTGTTCATAAAATTTCCCTTTCTGCCTGAAAAAGGTGCTCGTTAATCACAGTGGAGCACTAGATCGCAGATATCGGGTGCCATGCGTCCCTGTTCATGGTGTCGTGTATAGGTACAATCATGAATAAAGACTTGACATCGAAGCTAACCATAATTTCTGTGGCCGAGATACAGTTTTGTTTTAAATGTTTCACCGAATTGCTATTGTCGTTAATGTACTATTATGTTTAGCTGACCAAATGTCGGAGCTTTGGGGCCCGTTCCTTGCCTAGACCGTACGTTGGTGAATTAATGGTACTCACAATTGGTTGTAGAGGAAAGGCCCCTTTGTGGACCTCCATAGCACCAAATTTTTTTGGTGCCTGTGGAACTTGTGAGATTGGTCTTCTGGCCGTGTCAGAATTCATTCTAATTTACTTTAGTAGTGCTTGTGTCGATTTGATTGTCTTGTACGTTGGATCTCTGTAAAGTTTCTGTAAATGGATTTACTTGGAAGATCCCCCTTTCATTTGTTATAATCTTGTGAGTCCAATATAATGGTCGCATTTGCCTTTTCTGCTCATGTTCTTACTAAATGAAAGCTGTACTCCAGCATGGGTGGTGGGATACCCGCACTAGCAGCAGGCTATTCTGCATGAGGCTGTATGCCTTCCTTGTTAATCCTGTAACCCACAAATGAAATTTTCTTCTTTACATCTACAGATTTACAGAAGTTAGTTTCATACCTCCTCTATACATGGCTCTCAACACTTCATTGAGGAAATTACAGTGTTTGTAGCATTCTGCACTCACTATGAGGTAATCTACATAGACTGTTATTTCATCAGATAATTTCGCACCTAGCACGTTGTCAACAGCTCTGATAAACGCACTCAGACTAGTACAGAGCAAATGGCATCACACAGTATACTAAACACTTACCCTGATGTAAGAATTCTGTGCATGGCCTAGATCCCTTGGCCAGTGTGATACCCCAATAGCCACAAGTCATATCAAAAGGTGTGAGAAATGTACATGAGTGGAACTTTTGCAAAATTTCATCTATGTTAGCTAGTCTTTCACTCTTTCTTACTTCAACTTCGTTCAACTTACTTGCTTCCAGCACCAACCTGAAACCACCGTTATTCTCCATGAACTACAAGTGGTTTATTATACCTGCTGGTTGACCATTCAATTATCCCCCTTGAGACCATGTATTGAATGTTTTATCTCACCACTTGTTTTTTTTGTAACTGGTGTGATATGAGGCTGCTTGGAAAACAGTGATGATCCTTCAACTTTATTTTGCACTCAGTAATCTTTACAAACCTGGCCTGGTTGAAAATGCCTTACAGTTGCTCAGGAGAATACCTTTTCGTTCCTCCGTTTCAGTATTTGTAAAACATTCATTAAAATTTTTGTGGGCTTGTGACCACATTGTGAAGAAATATAAGACCACAGATGGTACGGTCCTCATTGGAAGTGACTTTCTTCCGGGTGGTTTGTTTACTGCTGAGTGAGAAGCCTCTATTTTCAATATACCAGCATGCTTGACTGTTGTGTAATTCTGATAGGCTGTTTAGGATGAATGGGAGCGATGTTAGAAATAGTTATTGGTGTTTCTATTATTTCTTTTCATAGGTGAAAACCCAACATTTTGTTTGATGTTTGCATTACTGGTTGTGATTTGTATAAATCGGGTAATGGAAAAGCAGGCAACAACTATGATGTGGTGTCTTTTCCATGAATTTTAGTGCTGTCTGAAGTGTGCCAATATGTGATAACGGAACGTGACCTAACCTACAGCCACTGCATTCTCCTGTGCGCCTCTGTCTGTGGCTTCAAGTTAACTGTTGTCCTGTAGTGCTGTTATTGTTGGCAACCAAGACGTCTGAAGTCGGTGCCCATCTAGTCTGTTCGTACTGGCCAGTGGGCTGACTGTTTCTATTGCCTCCCTCTTCTTCCTCCTGAATGTAAGAGCTGTTTCCACAACATGCTTGCCTTACCAAAATCGACTGTTTGCTGCACTGATCCAGGTGTGATGTCATACTCGGATGTGTCATTCATGTTCAGATACCTGTGTGCTGATACGTCGCCCATCTCACATACATACACCAATCCACATTTGCAACTGATTTGGTGAACTCCAGCAGGATGTAGTTTGTCAACTGTGTCTTTCGTTGTGTGAGGAAAATCTTTCATCCTATTAGGGCCCGCAAATTTCGATTGATGCCTGCTCAATGGAAAATTTTGCCCACTGGTTCAGTGTCACTTTGAACATATGGTAATCGAGCAATGTTTTGTGCTTTCTTTTGCTATCCTCTATAGCCTTCATACATTGTCACCATAGTTTTATGTAGTACATTCACTCCATAACCGTTGGCACTAGAAATGGACTGGAGATTTTGTAGTTCACTCTTTAGATGTTCCTCATCGCTGATCCTGAGAGCAGTTTTGGTTTCTTCTGTGTAGATTGATATTATGATGTTTCATGCAGGTGCCTGTGAGCACAGGTTGGCTTATTATTTTATTTATGGCCCAGTTATCCATCAGGCTTTCTGTAAACGTCCACACCGAGGAAAGGCAGTACACGATTCTTTTCCATATCCATAGTAAATTGGATACTTCGCGCTGATGGTTGAGGTGCTGTTGCTGTTCCTCTCCATGTGGCCAGATGATAAAAGTACTTTGTATATCTCCGAGCCATTAATTTGTATGTAATGGTGCAGACTGGAATGCTGTTTCTTCAATTTCTTCCATAAAGATGTCTACTGCAATAGGCGAAAGAGGGTAGCCCATTGCTACTCCACCTCTCTGTTCATAAAATTTCCCTTTCCGCCTGAAAAAGGTGCTCGTTAATCACAGTGGAGCACTAGATCGCAGATATCGGGTGCCATGCGTCCCTGTTCATGGTGTCGTGTATAGGTACAATCATGAATAAAGACTTGACATCGAAGCTAACCATAATTTCTGTGGCCGAGATACAGTTTTGTTTTAAATGTTTCACCGAATTGCTATTGTCGTTAATGTACTATTATGTTTAGCTGACCAAATGTCGGAGCTTTGGGGCCCGTTCCTTGCCTAGACCGTACGTTGGTGAATTACTGGTACTCACAATTGGTTGTAGAGGAAAGGCCCCTTTGTGGACCTCCATAGCACCAAATTTTTTTGGTGCCTGTGGAACTTGTGAGATTGGTCTTCTGGCCGTGTCAGAATTCATTCTAATTTACTTTAGTAGTGCTTGTGTCGATTTGATTGTCTTGTACGTTGTATCTCTGTAAAGTTTCTGTAAATGGATTTACTTGGAAGATCCCCCTTTCATTTGTTATAATCTTGTGAGTCCAATATAATGGTCGCATTTGCCTTTTCTGCTCATGTTCTTACTAAATAAAAGCTGTACTCCAGCATGGGTGGTGGGATACCCGCACTAGCAGCAGGCTATTCTGCATGAGGCTGTATGCCTTCCTTGTTAATCCTGTAACCCACAAATGAAATTTTCTTCTTTACATCTACAGATTTACAGAAGTTAGTTTCATACCTCCTCTATACATGGCTCTCAACACTTCATTGAGGAAATTACAGTGTTTGTAGCATTCTGCACTCACTATGAGGTAATCTACATAGACTGTTATTTCATCAGATAATTTCGCACCTAGCACGTTGTCAACAGCTCTGATAAATGCACTCAGACTAGTACAGAGCAAATGGCATCACACAGTATACTAAACACTTACCCTGATGTAAGAATTCTGTGCATGGCCTAGATCCCTTGGCCAGTGTGATACCCCAATAGCCACAAGTCATATCAAAAGGTGTGAGAAATGTACATGAGTGGAACTTTTGCAAAATTTCATCTATGTTAGCTAGTCTTTCACTCTTCCTTACTACAACTTCGTTCAACTTACTTGCTTCCAGCACCAACCTGAAACCACCGTTATTCTCCATGAACTACAAGTGGTTTATTATACCTGCTGGTTGACCATTCAATTATCCCCCTTGAGACCATGTATTGAATGTTTTATCTCACCACTTGTTTTTTTTGTAACTGGTGTGATATGAGGCTGCTTGGAAAACAGTGATGATCCTTCAACTTTATTTTGCACTCAGTAATCTTTACAAACCTGGCCTGGTTGAAAATGCCTTACAGTTGCTCAGGAGAATACCTTTTCGTTCCTCCGTTTCAGTATTTGTAAAACATTCATTAAAATTTTTGTGGGCTTGTGACCACATTGTGAAGAAATATAAGACCACAGATGGTAGGGTCCTCATTGGAAGTGACTTTCTTCCGGGTGGTTTGTTTACTGCTGAGTGAGAAGCCTCTATTTTCAATATACCAGCATGCTTGACTGTTGTGTAATTCTGATAGGCTGTTTAGGATGAATGGGAGCGATGTTAGAAATAGTTATTGGTGTTTCTATTATTTCTTTTCATAGGTGAAAACCCAACATTTTGTTTGATGTTTGCATTACTGGTTGTGATTTGTGGAAATCGGGTAATGGAAAAGCAGGTAACAACTATGATGTGGTGTCTTTTCCATGAATTTTAGTGCTGTCTGAAGTGTGCCAATATGTGATAACGGAACGTGACCTAACCTACAGCCACTGCATTCTCCTGTGCGCCTCTGTATGTGGCTTCAAGTTAACTGTTGTCCTGTAGTGCTGTTATTGTTGGCAACCAAGACGTCTGAAGTCGGTGCCCATCTAGTCTGTTCGTACTGGCCAGTGGGCTGACTGTTTCTATTGCCTCCCTCTTCTTCCTCCTGAATGTAAGAGCTGTTTCCACAACATGCTTGCTTTACCAAAATCGACTGTTTGCTGCACTGATCCAGGTGTGATGTCATACTCGGATGTGTCATTCATGTTCAGATACCTGTGTGCTGATACGTCGCCCATCTCACATACATACACCAATCCACATTTGCAACTGATTTGGTGAACTCCAGCAGGATGTAGTTTGTCAACTGTGTCTTTCGTTGTGTGAGGAAAATCTTTCATCCTATTGGGGCCCGCAAATTTCGATTGATGCCTGCTCAATGGAGAATTTTGCCCACTGGTTCAGTGACACTTTGAACATATGGTAATCGAGCAATGTTTTGTGCTTTCTTTTGCTATCCTCTATAGCCTTCATACATTGCCACTATAGTTTTATGTAGTACATTCACTCCATAACCGTTGGCACTAGAAATGGACTGGAGAGTTTGTAGTTCACTCTTTAGATGTTCCTCATCGCTGATCCTGAGAGCAGTTTTGGTTTCTTCTGTGTAGATTGATATTATGATGTTTCATGCAGGTGCCTGTGAGCACAGGTTGGCTTATTATTTTATTTATGGCCCAGTTATCCATCAGGCTTTCTGTAAACGTCCACACCGAGGAAAGGCAGTACGCGATTCTTTTCCATATCCATAGTAAATTGGATACTTCGCGCTGATGGTTGAGGTGCTGTTGGAAATTTCGTAGCTGTTCCTCTCCATGTGGCCAGATGATAAAAGTACTTTGTATATCTCCGAGCCATTAATTTGTATGTAATGGTGCAGACTGGAATGCTGTTTCTTCAATTTCTTCCATAAAGATGTCTACTGCAATAGGCGAAAGAGGGTAGCCCATTGCTACTCCACCTCTCTGTTCATAAAATTTCCCTTTCCGCCTGAAAAAGGTGCTCGTTAATCACAGTGGAGCACTAGATCGCAGATATCGGGTGCCATGCGTCCCTGTTCATGGTGTCGTGTATAGGTACAATCATGAATAAAGACTTGACATCGAAGCTAACCATAATTTCTGTGGCCGAGATACAGTTTTGTTTTAAATGTTTCACCGAATTGCTATTGTCGTTAATGTACTATTATGTTTAGCTCACCAAATGTCGGAGCTTTGGGGCCCGTTCCTTCCCTAGACCGTACGTTGGTGAATTAATGGTACTCACAATCGGTTGTAGAGGAAAGGCCTCTTTGTGGACCTCCAGAGCACCAAATTTTTTTGGTGCCTGTGGAACTTGTGAGATTGGTCTTCTGGCCGTGTCAGAATTCATTCTAATTTACTTTAGTAGTGCTTGTGTCGATTTGATTGTCTTGTACGTTGTATCTCTGTAAAGTTTCTGTAAATGGATTAACTTGGAAGATCCCCCTTTCATTTGTTATAATCTTGTGAGTCCAATATAATGGTCGCATTTGCCTTTTCTGCTCATGTTCTTACTAAATGAAAGCTGTACTCCAGCATGGGTGGTGGGATACCCGCACTAGCAGCAGGCTATTCTGCATGAGGCTGTATGCCTTCCTTGTTAATCCTGTAACCCACAAATGAAATTTTCTTCTTTACATCTACAGATTTACAGAAGTTAGTTTCATACCTCCTCTATACATGGCTCTCAACACTTCATTGAGGAAATTACAGTGTTTGTAGCATTCTGCACTCACTATGAGGTAATCTACATAGACTGTTATTTCATCAGATAATTTCGCACCTAGCACGTTGTCAACAGCTCTGATAAATGCACTCAAACTAGTACAGAGCAAATGGCATCACACAGTATACTAAACACTTACCCTGATGTAAGAATTCTGTGCATGGCCTAGATCCCTTGGCCAATGTGATACCCCAATAGCCACAAGTCATATCAAAAGGTGTGAGAAATGTACATGAGTGGAACTTTTGCAAAATTTCATCTATGTTAGCTAGTCTTTCACTCTTCCTTACTACAACTTCGTTCAACTTACTTGCTTCCAGCACCAACCTGAAACCACCGTTATTCTCCATGAACTACAAGTGGTTTATTATACCTGCTGGTTGACCATTCAATTATCCCCCTTGAGACCATGTATTGAATGTTTTATCTCACCACTTGTTTTTTTTGTAACTGGTGTGATTTGAGGCTGCTTGGAAAACAGTGATGATCCTTCAACTTTATTTTGCACTCAGTAATCTTTACAAACCTGGCCTGGTTGAAAATGCCTTACAGTTGCTCAGGAGAATACCTTTTCGTTCCTCCGTTTCAGTATTTGTAAAACATTCATTAAAATTTTTGTGGGCTTGTGACCACATTGTGAAGAAATATAAGACCACAGATGGTACGGTCCTCATTGGAAGTGACTTTCTTCCGGGTGGTTTGTTTACTGCTGAGTGAGAAGCCTCTATTTTCAATATACCAGCATGCTTGACTGTTGTGTAATTCTGATAGGCTGTTTAGGATGAATGGGAGCGATGTTAGAAATAGTTATTGGTGTTTCTATTATTTCTTTTCATAGGTGAAAACCCAACATTTTGTTTGATGTTTGCATTACTGGTTGTGATTTGTGGAAATCGGGTAATGGAAAAGCAGGTAACAACTATGATGTGGTGTCTTTTCCATGAATTTTAGTGCTGTCTGAAGTGTGCCAATATGTGATAACGGAACGTGACCTAACCTACAGCCACTGCATTCTCCTGTGCGCCTCTGTATGTGGCTTCAAGTTAACTGTTGTCCTGTAGTGCTGTTATTGTTGGCAACCAAGACGTCTGAAGTCGGTGCCCATCTAGTCTGTTCGTACTGGCCAGTGGGCTGACTGTTTCTATTGCCTCCCTCTTCTTCCTCCTGAATGTAAGAGCTGTTTCCACAACATGCTTGCTTTACCAAAATCGACTGTTTGCTGCACTGATCCAGGTGTGATGTCATACTCGGATGTGTCATTCATGTTCAGATACCTGTGTGCTGATACGTCGCCCATCTCACATACATACACCAATCCACATTTGCAACTGATTTGGTGAACTCCAGCAGGATGTAGTTTGTCAACTGTGTCTTTCGTTGTGTGAGGAAAATCTTTCATCCTATTGGGGCCCGCAAATTTCGATTGATGCCTGCTCAATGGAGAATTTTGCCCACTGGTTCAGTGACACTTTGAACATATGGTAATCGAGCAATGTTTTGTGCTTTCTTTTGCTATCCTCTATAGCCTTCATACATTGCCACTATAGTTTTATGTAGTACATTCACTCCATAACCGTTGGCACTAGAAATGGACTGGAGAGTTTGTAGTTCACTCTTTAGATGTTCCTCATCGCTGATCCTGAGAGCAGTTTTGGTTTCTTCTGTGTAGATTGATATTATGATGTTTCATGCAGGTGCCTGTGAGCACAGGTTGGCTTATTATTTTATTTATGGCCCAGTTATCCATCAGGCTTTCTGTAAACGTCCACACCGAGGAAAGGCAGTACGCGATTCTTTTCCATATCCATAGTAAATTGGATACTTCGCGCTGATGGTTGAGGTGCTGTTGGAAATTTCGTAGCTGTTCCTCTCCATGTGGCCAGATGATAAAAGTACTTTGTATATCTCCGAGCCATTAATTTGTATGTAATGGTGCAGACTGGAATGCTGTTTCTTCAATTTCTTCCATAAAGATGTCTACTGCAATAGGCGAAAGAGGGTAGCCCATTGCTACTCCACCTCTCTGTTCATAAAATTTCCCTTTCCGCCTGAAAAAGGTGCTCGTTAATCACAGTGGAGCACTAGATCGCAGATATCGGGTGCCATGCGTCCCTGTTCATGGTGTCGTGTATAGGTACAATCATGAATAAAGACTTGACATCGAAGCTAACCATAATTTCTGTGGCCGAGATACAGTTTTGTTTTAAATGTTTCACCGAATTGCTATTGTCGTTAATGTACTATTATGTTTAGCTCACCAAATGTCGGAGCTTTGGGGCCCGTTCCTTCCCTAGACCGTACGTTGGTGAATTAATGGTACTCACAATCGGTTGTAGAGGAAAGGCCTCTTTGTGGACCTCCAGAGCACCAAATTTTTTTGGTGCCTGTGGAACTTGTGAGATTGGTCTTCTGGCCGTGTCAGAATTCATTCTAATTTACTTTAGTAGTGCTTGTGTCGATTTGATTGTCTTGTACGTTGTATCTCTGTAAAGTTTCTGTAAATGGATTAACTTGGAAGATCCCCCTTTCATTTGTTATAATCTTGTGAGTCCAATATAATGGTCGCATTTGCCTTTTCTGCTCATGTTCTTACTAAATGAAAGCTGTACTCCAGCATGGGTGGTGGGATACCCGCACTAGCAGCAGGCTATTCTGCATGAGGCTGTATGCCTTCCTTGTTAATCCTGTAACCCACAAATGAAATTTTCTTCTTTACATCTACAGATTTACAGAAGTTAGTTTCATACCTCCTCTATACATGGCTCTCAACACTTCATTGAGGAAATTACAGTGTTTGTAGCATTCTGCACTCACTATGAGGTAATCTACATAGACTGTTATTTCATCAGATAATTTCGCACCTAGCACGTTGTCAACAGCTCTGATAAATGCACTCAAACTAGTACAGAGCAAATGGCATCACACAGTATACTAAACACTTACCCTGATGTAAGAATTCTGTGCATGGCCTAGATCCCTTGGCCAATGTGATACCCCAATAGCCACAAGTCATATCAAAAGGTGTGAGAAATGTACATGAGTGGAACTTTTGCAAAATTTCATCTATGTTAGCTAGTCTTTCACTCTTCCTTACTACAACTTCGTTCAACTTACTTGCTTCCAGCACCAACCTGAAACCACCGTTATTCTCCATGAACTACAAGTGGTTTATTATACCTGCTGGTTGACCATTCAATTATCCCCCTTGAGACCATGTATTGAATGTTTTATCTCACCACTTGTTTTTTTTGTAACTGGTGTGATTTGAGGCTGCTTGGAAAACAGTGATGATCCTTCAACTTTATTTTGCACTCAGTAATCTTTACAAACCTGGCCTGGTTGAAAATGCCTTACAGTTGCTCAGGAGAATACCTTTTCGTTCCTCCGTTTCAGTATTTGTAAAACATTCATTAAAATTTTTGTGGGCTTGTGACCACATTGTGAAGAAATATAAGACCACAGATGGTACGGTCCTCATTGGAAGTGACTTTCTTCCGGGTGGTTTGTTTACTGCTGAGTGAGAAGCCTGTATTTTCAATATACCAGCATGCTTGACTGTTGTGTAATTCTGATAGGCTGTTTAGGATGAAGGGGAGCGATGTTAGAAATAGTTATTGGTGTTTCTATTATTTCTTTTCATAGGTGAAAACCCAACATTTTGTTTGATGTTTGCATTACTGGTTGTGATTTGTGGAAATCGGGTAATGGAAAAGCAGGCAACAACTATGATGTGGTGTCTTTTCCTTGAATTTTAGTGCTGTCTGAAGTGTGCCAATATGTGATAACGGAACGTGACCTAACCTACAGCCACTGCATTCTCCTGTGCGCCTCTGTATGTGGCTTCAAGTTAACTGTTGTCCTGTAGTGCTGTTATTGTTGGCAACCAAGACGTCTGAAATCGGTGCCCATCTAGCCTGTTCGTACTGGCCAGTGGGCTGACTGTTTCTATTGCCTCCCTCTTCTTCCTCCTGAATGTAAGAGCTGTTTCCACAACATGCTTGCTTTACCAAAATCGACTGTTTGCTGCACTGATCCAGGTGTGATGTCATACTCGGATGTGTCATTCATGTTCAGATACCTGTGTGCTGATACGTCGCCCATCTCACATACATACACCAATCCACATTTGCAACTGATTTGGTGAACTCCAGCAGGATGTAGTTTGTCAACTGTGTCTTTCGTTGTGTGAGGAAAATCTTTCATCCTATTGGGGCCCGCAAATTTCGATTGATGCCTGCTCAATGGAAAATTTTGCCCACTGGTTCAGTGACACTTTGAACATATGGTAATCGAGCAATGTTTTGTGCTTTCTTTTGCTATCCTCTATAGCCTTCATACATTGTCACCATAGTTTTATGTAGTACATTCACTCCATAACCGTTGGCACTAGAAATGGACTGGAGATTTTGTAGTTCACTCTTTAGATGTTCCTCATCGCTGATCCTGAGAGCAGTTTTGGTTTCTTCTGTGTAGATTGATATTATGATGTTTCATGCAGGTGCCTGTGAGCACAGGTTGGCTTATTATTTTATTTATGGCCCAGTTATCCATCAGGCTTTCTGTAAACGTCCACACCGAGGAAAGGCAGTACGCGATTCTTTTCCATATCCATAGTAAATTGGATACTTCGCGCTGATGGTTGAGGTGCTGTTGGAAATTTCGTAGCTGTTCCTCTCCATGTGGCCAGATGATAAAAGTACTTTGTATATCTCCGAGCCATTAATTTGTATGTAATGGTGCAGACTGGAATGCTGTTTCTTCAATTTCTTCCATAAAGATGTCTACTGCAATAGGCGAAAGAGGGTAGCCCATTGCTACTCCACCTCTCTGTTCATAAAATTTCCCTTTCTGCCTGAAAAAGGTGCTCGTTAATCACAGTGGAGCACTAGATCGCAGATATCGGGTGCCATGCGTCCCTGTTCATGGTGTCGTGTATAGGTACAATCATGAATAAAGACTTGACATCGAAGCTAACCATAATTTCTGTGGCCGAGATACAGTTTTGTTTTAAATGTTTCACCGAATTGCTATTGTCGTTAATGTACTATTATGTTTAGCTGACCAAATGTCGGAGCTTTGGGGCCCGTTCCTTGCCTAGACCGTACGTTGGTGAATTAATGGTACTCACAATTGGTTGTAGAGGAAAGGCCCCTTTGTGGACCTCCATAGCACCAAATTTTTTTGGTGCCTGTGGAACTTGTGAGATTGGTCTTCTGGCCGTGTCAGAATTCAATCTAATTTACTTTAGTAGTGCTTGTGTCGATTTGATTGTCTTGTACGTTGGATCTCTGTAAAGTTTCTGTAAATGGATTTACTTGGAAGATCCCCCTTTCATTTGTTATAATCTTGTGAGTCCAATATAATGGTCGCATTTGCCTTTTCTGCTCATGTTCTTACTAAATGAAAGCTGTACTCCAGCATGGGTGGTGGGATACCCGCACTAGCAGCAGGCTATTCTGCATGAGGCTGTATGCCTTCCTTGTTAATCCTGTAACCCACAAATGAAATTTTCTTCTTTACATCTACAGATTTACAGAAGTTAGTTTCATACCTCCTCTATACATGGCTCTCAACACTTCATTGAGGAAATTACAGTGTTTGTAGCATTCTGCACTCACTATGAGGTAATCTACATAGACTGTTATTTCATCAGATAATTTCGCACCTAGCACGTTGTCAACAGCTCTGATAAACGCACTCAGACTAGTACAGAGCAAATGGCATCACACAGTATACTAAACACTTACCCTGATGTAAGAATTCTGTGCATGGCCTAGATCCCTTGGCCAGTGTGATACCCCAATAGCCACAAGTCATATCAAAAGGTGTGAGAAATGTACATGAGTGGAACTTTTGCAAAATTTCATCTATGTTAGCTAGTCTTTCACTCTTCCTTACTACAACTTCGTTCAACTTACTTGCTTCCAGCACCAACCTGAAACCACCGTTATTCTCCATGAACTACAAGTGGTTTATTATACCTGCTGGTTGACCATTCAATTATCCCCCTTGAGACCAATTATTGAATGTTTTATCTCACCACTTGTTTTTTTTGTAACTGGTGTGATATGAGGCTGCTTGGAAAACAGTGATGATCCTTCAACTTTATTTTGCACTCAGTAATCTTTACAAACCTGGCCTGGTTGAAAATGCCTTACAGTTGCTCAGGAGAATACCTTTTCGTTCCTCCGTTTCAGTATTTGTAAAACATTCATTAAAATTTTTGTGGGCTTGTGACCACATTGTGAAGAAATATAAGACCACAGATGGTACGGTCCTCATTGGAAGTGACTTTCTTCCGGGTGGTTTGTTTACTGCTGAGTGAGAAGCCTCTATTTTCAATATACCAGCATGCTTGACTGTTGTGTAATTCTGATAGGCTGTTTAGGATGAATGGGAGCGATGTTAGAAATAGTTATTGGTGTTTCTATTATTTCTTTTCATAGGTGAAAACCCAACATTTTGTTTGATGTTTGCATTACTGGTTGTGATTTGTGGAAATCGGGTAATGGAAAAGCAGGTAACAACTATGATGTGGTGTCTTTTCCATGAATTTTAGTGCTGTCTGAAGTGTGCCAATATGTGATAACGGAACGTGACCTAACCTACAGCCACTGCATTCTCCTGTGCGCCTCTGTATGTGGCTTCAAGTTAACTGTTGTCCTGTAGTGCTGTTATTGTTGGCAACCAAGACGTCTGAAGTCGGTGCCCATCTAGTCTGTTCGTACTGGCCAGTGGGCTGACTGTTTCTATTGCCTCCCTCTTCTTCCTCCTGAATGTAAGAGCTGTTTCCACAACATGCTTGCTTTACCAAAATCGACTGTTTGCTGCACTGATCCAGGTGTGATGTCATACTCGGATGTGTCATTCATGTTCAGATACCTGTGTGCTGATACGTCGCCCATCTCACATACATACACCAATCCACATTTGCAACTGATTTGGTGAACTCCAGCAGGATGTAGTTTGTCAACTGTGTCTTTCGTTGTGTGAGGAAAATCTTTCATCCTATTGGGGCCCGCAAATTTCGATTGATGCCTGCTCAATGGAAAATTTTGCCCACTGGTTCAGTGACACTTTGAACATATGGTAATCGAGCAATGTTTTGTGCTTTCTTTTGCTATCCTTATAGCCTTCATACATTGTCACTATAGTTTTATGTAGTACATTCACTCCATAACCGTTGGCACTAGAAATGGACTGGAGAGTTTGTAGTTCACTCTTTAGATGTTCCTCATCGCTGATCCTGAGAGCAGTTTTGGTTTCTTCTGTGTAGATTGATATTATGATGTTTCATGCAGGTGCCTGTGAGCACAGGTTGGCTTATTATTTTATTTATGGCCCAGTTATCCATCAGGCTTTCTGTAAACGTCCACACCGAGGAAAGGCAGTACGCGATTCTTTTCCATATCCATAGTAAATTGGATACTTCGCGCTGATGGTTGAGGTGCTGTTGGAAATTTCGTAGCTGTTCCTCTCCATGTGGCCAGATGATAAAAGTACTTTGTATATCTCCGAGCCATTAATTTGTATGTAATGGTGCAGACTGGAATGCTGTTTCTTCAATTTCTTCCATAAAGATGTCAACTGCAATAGGCGAAAGAGGGTAGCCCATTGCTACTCCACCTCTCTGTTCATAAAATTTCCCTTGCCGCCTGAAAAAGGTGCTCGTTAATCACAGTGGAGCACTAGATCGCAGATATCGGGTGCCATGCGTCCCTGTTCATGGTGTCGTGTATAGGTACAATCATGAATAAAGACTTGACATCGAAGCTAACCATAATTTCTGTGGCCGAGATACAGTTTTGTTTTAAATGTTTCACCGAATTGCTATTGTCGTTAATGTACTATTATGTTTAGCTGACCAAATGTCGGAGCTTTGGGGCCCGTTCCTTGCCTAGACCGTACGTTGGTGAATTAATGGTACTCACAATTGGTTGTAGAGGAAAGGCCCCTTTGTGGACCTCCATAGCACCAAATTTTTTTGGTGCCTGTGGAACTTGTGAGATTGGTCTTCTGGCCGTGTCAGAATTCAATCTAATTTACTTTAGTAGTGCTTGTGTCGATTTGATTGTCTTGTACGTTGGATCTCTGTAAAGTTTCTGTAAATGGATTTACTTGGAAGATCCCCCTTTCATTTGTTATAATCTTGTGAGTCCAATATAATGGTCGCATTTGCCTTTTCTGCTCATGTTCTTACTAAATGAAAGCTGTACTCCAGCATGGGTGGTGGGATACCCGCACTAGCAGCAGGCTATTCTGCATGAGGCTGTATGCCTTCCTTGTTAATCCTGTAACCCACAAATGAAATTTTCTTCTTTACATCTACAGATTTACAGAAGTTAGTTTCATACCTCCTCTATACATGGCTCTCAACACTTCATTGAGGAAATTACAGTGTTTGTAGCATTCTGCACTCACTATGAGGTAATCTACATAGACTGTTATTTCATCAGATAATTTCGCACCTAGCACGTTGTCAACAGCTCTGATAAACGCACTCAGACTAGTACAGAGCAAATGGCATCACACAGTATACTAAACACTTACCCTGATGTAAGAATTCTGTGCATGGCCTAGATCCCTTGGCCAGTGTGATACCCCAATAGCCACAAGTCATATCAAAAGGTGTGAGAAATGTACATGAGTGGAACTTTTGCAAAATTTCATCTATGTTAGCTAGTCTTTCACTCTTCCTTACTACAACTTCGTTCAACTTACTTGCTTCCAGCACCAACCTGAAACCACCGTTATTCTCCATGAACTACAAGTGGTTTATTATACCTGCTGGTTGACCATTCAATTATCCCCCTTGAGACCAATTATTGAATGTTTTATCTCACCACTTGTTTTTTTTGTAACTGGTGTGATATGAGGCTGCTTGGAAAACAGTGATGATCCTTCAACTTTATTTTGCACTCAGTAATCTTTACAAACCTGGCCTGGTTGAAAATGCCTTACAGTTGCTCAGGAGAATACCTTTTCGTTCCTCCGTTTCAGTATTTGTAAAACATTCATTAAAATTTTTGTGGGCTTGTGACCACATTGTGAAGAAATATAAGACCACAGATGGTACGGTCCTCATTGGAAGTGACTTTCTTCCGGGTGGTTTGTTTACTGCTGAGTGAGAAGCCTCTATTTTCAATATACCAGCATGCTTGACTGTTGTGTAATTCTGATAGGCTGTTTAGGATGAATGGGAGCGATGTTAGAAATAGTTATTGGTGTTTCTATTATTTCTTTTCATAGGTGAAAACCCAACATTTTGTTTGATGTTTGCATTACTGGTTGTGATTTGTGGAAATCGGGTAATGGAAAAGCAGGTAACAACTATGATGTGGTGTCTTTTCCATGAATTTTAGTGCTGTCTGAAGTGTGCCAATATGTGATAACGGAACGTGACCTAACCTACAGCCACTGCATTCTCCTGTGCGCCTCTGTATGTGGCTTCAAGTTAACTGTTGTCCTGTAGTGCTGTTATTGTTGGCAACCAAGACGTCTGAAGTCGGTGCCCATCTAGTCTGTTCGTACTGGCCAGTGGGCTGACTGTTTCTATTGCCTCCCTCTTCTTCCTCCTGAATGTAAGAGCTGTTTCCACAACATGCTTGCTTTACCAAAATCGACTGTTTGCTGCACTGATCCAGGTGTGATGTCATACTCGGATGTGTCATTCATGTTCAGATACCTGTGTGCTGATACGTCGCCCATCTCACATACATACACCAATCCACATTTGCAACTGATTTGGTGAACTCCAGCAGGATGTAGTTTGTCAACTGTGTCTTTCGTTGTGTGAGGAAAATCTTTCATCCTATTGGGGCCCGCAAATTTCGATTGATGCCTGCTCAATGGAAAATTTTGCCCACTGGTTCAGTGACACTTTGAACATATGGTAATCGAGCAATGTTTTGTGCTTTCTTTTGCTATCCTTATAGCCTTCATACATTGTCACTATAGTTTTATGTAGTACATTCACTCCATAACCGTTGGCACTAGAAATGGACTGGAGAGTTTGTAGTTCACTCTTTAGATGTTCCTCATCGCTGATCCTGAGAGCAGTTTTGGTTTCTTCTGTGTAGATTGATATTATGATGTTTCATGCAGGTGCCTGTGAGCACAGGTTGGCTTATTATTTTATTTATGGCCCAGTTATCCATCAGGCTTTCTGTAAACGTCCACACCGAGGAAAGGCAGTACGCGATTCTTTTCCATATCCATAGTAAATTGGATACTTCGCGCTGATGGTTGAGGTGCTGTTGGAAATTTCGTAGCTGTTCCTCTCCATGTGGCCAGATGATAAAAGTACTTTGTATATCTCCGAGCCATTAATTTGTATGTAATGGTGCAGACTGGAATGCTGTTTCTTCAATTTCTTCCATAAAGATGTCAACTGCAATAGGCGAAAGAGGGTAGCCCATTGCTACTCCACCTCTCTGTTCATAAAATTTCCCTTGCCGCCTGAAAAAGGTGCTCGTTAATCACAGTGGAGCACTAGATCGCAGATATCGGGTGCCATGCGTCCCTGTTCATGGTGTCGTGTATAGGTACAATCATGAATAAAGACTTGACATCGAAGCTAACCATAATTTCTGTGGCCGAGATACAGTTTTGTTTTAAATGTTTCACCGAATTGCTATTGTCGTTAATGTACTATTATGTTTAGCTCACCAAATGTCGGAGCTTTGGGGCCCGTTCCTTCCCTAGACCGTACGTTGGTGAATTAATGGTACTCACAATCGGTTGTAGAGGAAAGGCCTCTTTGTGGACCTCCAGAGCACCAAATTTTTTTGGTGCCTGTGGAACTTGTGAGATTGGTCTTCTGGCCGTGTCAGAATTCATTCTAATTTACTTTAGTAGTGCTTGTGTCGATTTGATTGTCTTGTACGTTGTATCTCTGTAAAGTTTCTGTAAATGGATTAACTTGGAAGATCCCCCTTTCATTTGTTATAATCTTGTGAGTCCAATATAATGGTCGCATTTGCCTTTTCTGCTCATGTTCTTACTAAATGAAAGCTGTACTCCAGCATGGGTGGTGGGATACCCGCACTAGCAGCAGGCTATTCTGCATGAGGCTGTATGCCTTCCTTGTTAATCCTGTAACCCACAAATGAAATTTTCTTCTTTACATCTACAGATTTACAGAAGTTAGTTTCATACCTCCTCTATACATGGCTCTCAACACTTCATTGAGGAAATTACAGTGTTTGTAGCATTCTGCACTCACTATGAGGTAATCTACATAGACTGTTATTTCATCAGATAATTTCGCACCTAGCACGTTGTCAACAGCTCTGATAAATGCACTCAAACTAGTACAGAGCAAATGGCATCACACAGTATACTAAACACTTACCCTGATGTAAGAATTCTGTGCATGGCCTAGATCCCTTGGCCAATGTGATACCCCAATAGCCACAAGTCATATCAAAAGGTGTGAGAAATGTACATGAGTGGAACTTTTGCAAAATTTCATCTATGTTAGCTAGTCTTTCACTCTTTCTTACTACAACTTCGTTCAACTTACTTGCTTCCAGCACCAACCTGAAACCACCGTTATTCTCCATGAACTACAAGTGGTTTATTATACCTGCTGGTTGACCATACAATTATCCCCCTTGAGACCATGTATTGAATGTTTTATCTCACCACTTGTTTTTTTTGTAACTGGAGTGATATGAGGCTGCTTGGAAAACAGTGATGATCCTTCAACTTTATTTTGCACTCAGTAATCTTTACAAACCTGGCCTGGTTGAAAATGCCTTACAGTTGCTCAGGAGAATACCTTTTCGTTCCTCCGTTTCAGTATTTGTAAAACATTCATTAAAATTTTTGTGGGCTTGTGACCACATTGTGAAGAAATATAAGACCACAGATGGTACGGTCCTCATTGGAAGTGACTTTCTTCCGGGTGGTTTGTTTACTGCTGAGTGAGAAGCCTGTATTTTCAATATACCAGCATGCTTGACTGTTGTGTAATTCTGATAGGCTGTTTAGGATGAAGGGGAGCGATGTTAGAAATAGTTATTGGTGTTTCTATTATTTCTTTTCATAGGTGAAAACCCAACATTTTGTTTGATGTTTGCATTACTGGTTGTGATTTGTGGAAATCGGGTAATGGAAAAGCAGGCAACAACTATGATGTGGTGTCTTTTCCTTGAATTTTAGTGCTGTCTGAAGTGTGCCAATATGTGATAACGGAACGTGACCTAACCTACAGCCACTGCATTCTCCTGTGCGCCTCTGTATGTGGCTTCAAGTTAACTGTTGTCCTGTAGTGCTGTTATTGTTGGCAACCAAGACGTCTGAAGTCGGTGCCCATCTAGCCTGTTCGTACTGGCCAGTGGGCTGACTGTTTCTATTGCCTCCCTCTTCTTCCTCCTGAATGTAAGAGCTGTTTCCACAACATGCTTGCTTTACCAAAATCGACTGTTTGCTGCACTGATCCAGGTGTGATGTCATACTCGGATGTGTCATTCATGTTCAGATACCTGTGTGCTGATACGTCGCCCATCTCACATACATACACCAATCCACATTTGCAACTGATTTGGTGAACTCCAGCAGGATGTAGTTTGTCAACTGTGTCTTTCGTTGTGTGAGGAAAATCTTTCATCCTATTGGGGCCCGCAAATTTCGATTGATGCCTGCTCAATGGAGAATTTTGCCCACTGGTTCAGTGACACTTTGAACATATGGTAATCGAGCAATGTTTTGTGCTTTCTTTTGCTATCCTCTATAGCCTTCATACATTGTCACTATTTTTTTTATGTAGTACATTCACTCCATAACCGTTGGCACTAGAAATGGACTGGAGATTTTGTAGTTCACTCTTTAGATGTTCCTCATCGCTGATCCTGAGAGCAGTTTTGGTTTCTTCTGTGTAGATTGATATTATGATGTTTCATGCAGGTGCCTGTGAGCACAGGTTGGCTTATTATTTTATTTATGGCCCAGTTATCCATCAGGCTTTCTGTAAACGTCCACACCGAGGAATGGCAGTGCGCTATTCTTTTCCATATCCATAGTAAATTGGATACTTCGCGCTGATGGTTGAGGTGCTGTTGGAAATTTCGTAGCTGTTCCTCTCCATGTGGCCAGATGATAAAAGTACTTTGTATATCTCCGAGCCATTAATTTGTATGTAACGGTGCTGACTGGTATGCTGTTTCTTCAATTTCTTCCATAAAGATGTCTACTGCAATAGGCGAAAGAGGGTAGCCCATTGCTACTCCACCTCTCTGTTCATAAAAT
The DNA here is from genome assembly GCF_023864275.1 of Schistocerca cancellata. Taxonomy (NCBI): domain Eukaryota; kingdom Metazoa; phylum Arthropoda; class Insecta; order Orthoptera; family Acrididae; genus Schistocerca; species Schistocerca cancellata. The sequence goes on from NC_064630.1 coordinate 816,497,413, forward strand.
TTCCCTTTCCGCCTGAAAAAGGTGCTCGTTAATCACAGTGGAGCACTAGATCGCAGATATCGGGTGCCATGCGTCCCTGTTCATGGTGTCGTGTATAGGTACAATCATGAATAAAGACTTGACATCGAAGCTAACCATAATTTCTGTGGCCGAGATACAGTTTTGTTTTAAATGTTTCACCGAATTGCTATTGTCGTTAATGTACTATTATGTTTAGCTGACCAAATGTCGGAGCTTTGGGGCCCGTTCCTTGCCTAGACCGTACGTTGGTGAATTAATGGTACTCACAATTGGTTGTAGAGGAAAGGCCCCTTTGTGGACCTCCATAGCACCAAATTTTTTTGGTGCCTGTGGAACTTGTGAGATTGGTCTTCTGGCCGTGTCAGAATTCATTCTAATTTACTTTAGTAGTGCTTGTGTCGATTTGATTGTCTTGTACGTTGTATCTCTGTAAAGTTTCTGTAAATGGATTAACTTGGAAGATCCCCCTTTCATTTGTTATAATCTTGTGAGTCCAATATAATGGTCGCATTTGCCTTTTCTGCTCATGTTCTTACTAAATGAAAGCTGTACTCCAGCATGGGTGGTGGGATACCCGCACTAGCAGCAGGCTATTCTGCATGAGGCTGTATGCCTTCCTTGTTAATCCTGTAACCCACAAATGAAATTTTCTTCTTTACATCTACAGATTTACAGAAGTTAGTTTCATACCTCCTCTATACATGGCTCTCAACACTTCATTGAGGAAATTACAGTGTTTGTAGCATTCTGCACTCACTATGAGGTAATCTACATAGACTGTTATTTCATCAGATAATTTCGCACCTAGCACGTTGTCAACAGCTCTGATAAACGCACTCAGACTAGTACAGAGCAAATGGCATCACACAGTATACTAAACACTTACCCTGATGTAAGAATTCTGTGCATGGCCTAGATCCCTTGGCCAGTGTGATACCCCAATAGCCACAAGTCATATCAAAAGGTGTGAGAAATGTACATGAGTGGAACTTTTGCAAAATTTCATCTATGTTAGCTAGTCTTTCACTCTTTCTTACTTCAACTTCGTTCAACTTACTTGCTTCGAGCACCAACCTGAAACCACCGTTATTCTCCATGAACTACAAGTGGTTTATTATACCTGCTGGTTGACCATACAATTATCCCCCTTGAGACCATGTATTGAATGTTTTATCTCACCACTTGTTTTTTTTTGTAACTGGTGTGATATGAGGCTGCTTGGAAAACAGTGATGATCCTTCAACTTTATTTTGCACTCAGTAATCTTTACAAACCTGGCCTGGTTGAAAATGCCTTACAGTTGCTCAGGAGAATACCTTTTCGTTCCTCCGTTTCAGTATTTGTAAAACATTCATTAAAATTTTTGTGGGCTTGTGACCACATTGTGAAGAAATATAAGACCACAGATGGTACGGTCCTCATTGGAAGTGACTTTCTTCCGGGTGGTTTGTTTACTGCTGAGTGAGAAGCCTCTATTTTCAATATACCAGCATGCTTGACTGTTGTGTAATTCTGATAGGCTGTTTAGGATGAATGGGAGCGATGTTAGAAATAGTTATTGGTGTTTCTATTATTTCTTTTCATAGGTGAAAACCCAACATTTTGTTTGATGTTTGCATTACTGGTTGTGATTTGTATAAATCGGGTAATGGAAAAGCAGGCAACAACTATGATGTGGTGTCTTTTCCATGAATTTTAGTGCTGTCTGAAGTGTGCCAATATGTGATAACGGAACGTGACCTAACCTACAGCCACTGCATTCTCCTGTGCGCCTCTGTATGTGGCTTCAAGTTAACTGTTGTCCTGTAGTGCTGTTATTGTTGGCAACCAAGACGTCTGAAGTCGGTGCCCATCTAGCCTGTTCGTACTGGCCAGTGGGCTGACTGTTTCTATTGCCTCCCTCTTCTTCCTCCTGAATATAAGAGCTGTTTCCACAACATGCTTGCTTTACCAAAATCGACTGTTTGCTGCACTGATCCAGGTGTGATGTCATACTCGGATGTGTCATTCATGTTCAGATACCTGTGTGCTGATACGTCGCCCATCTCACATACATACACCAATCCACATTTGCAACTGATTTGGTGAACTCCAGCAGGATGTAGTTTGTCAACTGTGTCTTTCGTTGTGTGAGGAAAATCTTTCATCCTATTGGGGCCCGCAAATTTCGATTGATGCCTGCTCATTGGAGAATTTTGCCCACTGGTTCAGTGACACTTTGAACATATGGTAATCGAGCAATGTTTTGTGCTATCTTTTGCTATCCTCTATAGCCTTCATACATTGTCACTATTTTTTTATGTAGTACATTCACTCCATAACCGTTGGCACTAGAAATGGACTGGAGGTTTTGTAGTTCACTCTTTAGATGTTCCTCATCGCTGATCCTGAGAGCAGTTTTGGTTTCTTGTGTGTAGATTGATATTATGATGTTTCATGCAGGTGCCTGTGAGCACAGGTTGGCTTATTATTTTATTTATGGCCCAGTTATCCATCAGGCTTTCTGTAAACGTCCACACCGAGGAATGGCAGTACGCTATTCTTTTCCATATCCATAGTAAATTGGATACTTCGCGCTGATGGTTGAGGTGCTGTTGGAAATTTCGTAGCTGTTCCTCTCCATGTGGCCAGATGATAAAAGTACTTTGTATATCTCCGAGCCATTAATTTGTATGTAATGGTGCAGACTGGAATGCTGTTTCTTCAATTTCTTCCATAAAGATGTCTACTGCAATAGGCGAAAGAGGGTAGCCCATTGCTACTCCACCTCTCTGTTCATAAAATTTCCCTTTCTGCCTGAAAAAGGTGCTCGTTAATCACAGTGGAGCACTAGATCGCAGATATCGGGTGCCATGCGTCCCTGTTCATGGTGTCGTGTATAGGTACAATCATGAATAAAGACTTGACATCGAAGCTAACCATCATTTCTGTGGCCGAGATACAGTTTTGTTTTAAATGTTTCACCGAATTGCTATTGTCGTTAATGTACTATTATGTTTAGCTCACCAAATGTCGGAGCTTTGGGGCCCGTTCCTTCCCTAGACCGTACGTTGGTGAATTAATGGTACTCACAATCGGTTGTAGAGGAAAGGCCTCTTTGTGGACCTCCAGAGCACCAAATTTTTTTGGTGCCTGTGGAACTTGTGAGATTGGTCTTCTGGCCGTGTCAGAATTCATTCTAATTTACTTTAGTAGTGCTTGTGTCGATTTGATTGTCTTGTACGTTGTATCTCTGTAAAGTTTCTGTAAATGAATTAACTTGGAAGATCCCCCTTTCATTTGTTATAATCTTGTGAGTCCAATATAATGGTCGCATTTGCCTTTTCTGCTCATGTTCTTACTAAATGAAAGCTGTACTCCAGCATGGGTGGTGGGATACCCGCACTAGCAGCAGGCTATTCTGCATGAGGCTGTATGCCTTCCTTGTTAATCCTGTAACCCACAAATGAAATTTTCTTCTTTACATCTACAGATTTACAGAAGTTAGTTTCATACCTCCTCTATACATGGCTCTCAACACTTCATTGAGGAAATTACAGTGTTTGTAGCATTCTGCACTCACTATGAGGTAATCTACATAGACTGTTATTTCATCAGATAATTTCGCACCTAGCACGTTGTCAACAGCTCTGATAAATGCACTCAAACTAGTACAGAGCAAATGGCATCACACAGTATACTAAACACTTACCCTGATGTAAGAATTCTGTGCATGGCCTAGATCCCTTGGCCAATGTGATACCCCAATAGCCACAAGTCATATCAAAAGGTGTGAGAAATGTACATGAGTGGAACTTTTGCAAAATTTCATCTATGTTAGGTAGTCTTTCACTCTTTCTTACTACAACTTCGTTCAACTTACTTGCTTCCAGCACCAACCTGAAACCACCGTTATTCTCCATGAACTACAAGTGGTTTATTATACCTGCTGGTTGACCATACAATTATCCCCCTTGAGACCATGTATTGAATGTTTTATCTCACCACTTGTTTTTTTTGTAACTGGAGTGATATGAGGCTGCTTGGAAAACAGTGATGATCCTTCAACTTTATTTTGCACTCAGTAATCTTTACAAACCTGGCCTGGTTGAAAATGCCTTACAGTTGCTCAGGAGAATACCTTTTCGTTCCTCCGTTTCAGTATTTGTAAAACATTCATTAAAATTTTTGTGGGCTTGTGACCACATTGTGAAGAAATATAAGACCACAGATGGTACGGTCCTCATTGGAAGTGACTTTCTTCCGGGTGGTTTGTTTACTGCTGAGTGAGAAGCCTGTATTTTCAATATACCAGCATGCTTGACTGTTGTGTAATTCTGATAGGCTGTTTAGGATGAATGGGAGCGATGTTAGAAATAGTTATTGGTGTTTCTATTATTTCTTTTCATAGGTGAAAACCCAACATTTTGTTTGATGTTTGCATTACTGGTTGTGATTTGTGGAAATCGGGTAATGGAAAAGCAGGCAACAACTATGATGTGGTGTCTTTTCCTTGAATTTTAGTGCTGTCTGAAGTGTGCCAATATGTGATAACGGAACGTGACCTAACCTACAGCCACTGCATTCTCCTGTGTGCCTCTGTATGTGGCTTCAAGTTAACTGTTGTCCTGTAGTGCTGTTATTGTTGGCAACCAAGACGTCTGAAGTCGGTGCCCATCTAGCCTGTTCGTACTGGCCAGTGGGCTGACTGTTTCTATTGCCTCCCTCTTCTTCCTCCTGAATGTAAGAGCTGTTTCCACAACATGCTTGCTTTACCAAAATCGACTGTTTGCTGCACTGATCCAGGTGTGATGTCATACTCGGATGTGTCATTCATGTTCAGATACCTGTGTGCTGATACGTCGCCCATCTCACATACATACACCAATCCACATTTGCAACTGATTTGGTGAACTCCAGCAGGATGTAGTTTGTCAACTGTGTCTTTCGTTGTGTGAGGAAAATCTTTCATCCTATTGGGGCCCGCAAATTTCGATTGATGCCTGCTCAATGGAGAATTTTGCCCACAGGTTCAGTGACACTTTGAACATATGGTAATCGAGCAATGTTTTGTGCTTTCTTTTGCTATCCTCTATAGCCTTCATACATTGTCACTATTTTTTTATGTAGTACATTCACTCCATAACCGTTGGCACTAGAAATGGACTGGAGATTTTGTAGTTCACTCTTTAGATGTTCCTCATCGCTGATCCTGAGAGCAGTTTTGGTTTCTTCTGTGTAGATTGATATTATGATGTTTCATGCAGGTGCCTGTGAGCACAGGTTGGCTTATTATTTTATTTATGGCCCAGTTATCCATCAGGCTTTCTGTAAACGTCCACACCGAGGAATGGCAGTACGCTATTCTTTTCCATATCCATAGTAAATTGGATACTTCGCGCTGATGGTTGAGGTGCTGTTGGAAATTTCGTAGCTGTTCCTCTCCATGTGGCCAGATGATAAAAGTACTTTGTATATCTCCGAGCCATTAATTTGTATGTAATGGTGCAGACTGGAATGCTGTTTCTTCAATTTCTTCCATAAAGATGTCTACTGCAATAGGCGAAAGAGGGTAGCCCATTGCTACTCCACCTCTCTGTTCATAAAATTTCCCTTTCCGCCTGAAAAAGGTGCTCGTTAATCACAGTGGAGCACTAGATCGCAGATATCGGGTGCCATGCGTCCCTGTTCATGGTGTCGTGTATAGGTACAATCATGAATAAAGACTTGACATCGAAGCTAACCATAATTTCTGTGGCCGAGATACAGTTTTGTTTTAAATGTTTCACCGAATTGCTATTGTCGTTAATGTACTATTATGTTTAGCTGACCAAATGTCGGAGCTTTGGGGCCCGTTCCTTGCCTAGACCGTACGTTGGTGAATTAATGGTACTCACAATCGGTTGTAGAGGAAAGGCCTCTTTGTGGACCTCCAGAGCACCAAATTTTTTTGGTGCCTGTGGAACTTGTGAGATTGGTCTTCTGGCCGTGTCAAAATTCATTCTAATTTACTTTAGTAGTGCTTGTGTCGATTTGATTGTCTTGTACGTTGTATCTCTGTAAAGTTTCTGTAAATGGATTTACTTGGAAGATCCCCCTTTCATTTGTTATAATCTTGTGAGTCCAATATAATGGTCGCATTTGCCTTTTCTGCTCATGTTCTTACTAAATGAAAGCTGTACTCCAGCATGGGTGGTGGGATACCCGCACTAGCAGCAGGCTATTCTGCATGAGGCTGTATGCCTTCCTTGTTAATCCTGTAACCCACAAATGAAATTTTCTTCTTTACATCTACAGATTTACAGAAGTTAGTTTCATACCTCCTCTATACATGGCTCTCAACACTTCATTGAGGAAATTACAGTGTTTGTAGCATTCTGCACTCACTATGAGGTAATCTACATAGACTGTTATTTCATCAGATAATTTCGCACCTAGCACGTTGTCAACAGCTCTGATAAACGCACTCAGACTAGTACAGAGCAAATGGCATCACACAGTATACTAAACACTTAACCTGATGTAAGAATTCTGTGCATGGCCTAGATCCCTTGGCCAGTGTGATACCCCAATAGCCACAAGTCATATCAAAAGGTGTGAGAAATGTACATGAGTGGAACTTTTGCAAAATTTCATCTATGTTAGCTAGTCTTTCACTCTTTCTTACTTCAACTTCGTTCAACTTACTTGCTTCCAGCACCAACCTGAAACCACCGTTATTCTCCATGAACTACAAGTGGTTTATTATACCTGCTGGTTGACCATTCAATTATCCCCCTTGAGACCATGTATTGAATGTTTTATCTCACCACTTGTTTTTTTTGTAACTGGTGTGATATGAGGCTGCTTGGAAAACAGTGATGATCCTTCAACTTTATTTTGCACTCAGTAATCTTTACAAACCTGGCCTGGTTGAAAATGCCTTACAGTTGCTCAGGAGAATACCTTTTCGTTCCTCCGTTTCAGTATTTGTAAAACATTCATTAAAATTTTTGTGGGCTTGTGACCACATTGTGAAGAAATATAAGACCACAGATGGTACGGTCCTCATTGGAAGTGACTTTCTTCCGGGTGGTTTGTTTACTGCTGAGTGAGAAGCCTCTATTTTCAATATACCAGCATGCTTGACTGTTGTGTAATTCTGATAGGCTGTTTAGGATGAATGGGAGCGATGTTAGAAATAGTTATTGGTGTTTCTATTATTTTTTTCATAGGTGAAAACCCAACATTTTGTTTGATGTTTGCATTACTGGTTGTGATTTGTGGAAATCGGGTAATGGAAAAGCAGGTAACAACTATGATGTGGTGTCTTTTCCTTGAATTTTAGTGCTGTCTGAAGTGTGCCAATATGTGATAACGGAACGTGACCTAACCTACAGCCACTGCATTCTCCTGTGCGCCTCTGTATGTGGCTTCAAGTTAACTGTTGTCCTGTAGTGCTGTTATTGTTGGCAACCAAGACGTCTGAAGTCGGTGCCCATCTAGTCTGTTCGTACTGGCCAGTGGGCTGACTGTTTCTATTGCCTCCCTCTTCTTCCTCCTGAATGTAAGAGCTGTTTCCACAACATGCTTGCTTTACCAAAATCGACTGTTTGCTGCACTGATCCAGGTGTGATGTCATACTCGGATGTGTCATTCATGTTCAGATACCTGTGTGCTGATACGTCGCCCATCTCACATACATACACCAATCCACATTTGCAACTGATTTGGTGAACTCCAGCAGGATGTAGTTTGTCAACTGTGTCTTTCGTTGTGTGAGGAAAATCTTTATTCCTATTGGGGCCCGCAAATTTCGATTGATGCCTGCTCAATGGAGAATTTTGCCCACTGGTTCAGTGACACTTTGAACATATGGTAATCGAGCAATGTTTTGTGCTTTCTTTTGCTATCCTCTATAGCCTTCATACATTGTCACTATAGTTTTATGTAGTACATTCACTCCATAACCGTTGGCACTAGAAATGGACTGGAGAGTTTGTAGTTCACTCTTTAGATGTTCCTCATCGCTGATCCTGAGAGCAGTTTTGGTTTCTTCTGTGTAGATTGATATTATGATGTTTCATGCAGGTGCCTGTGAGCACAGGTTGGCTTATTATTTTATTTATGGCCCAGTTATCCATCAGGCTTTCTGTAAACGTCCACACCGAGGAAAGGCAGTACGCGATTCTTTTCCATATCCATAGTAAATTGGATACTTCGCGCTGATGGTTGAGGTGCTGTTGCTGTTCCTCTCCATGTGGCCAGATGATAAAAGTACTTTGTATATCTCCGAGCCATTAATTTGTATGTAATGGTGCAGACTGGAATGCTGTTTCTTCAATTTCTTCCATAAAGATGTCTACTGCAATAGGCGAAAGAGGGTAGCCCATTGCTACTCCACCTCTCTGTTCATAAAATTTCCCTTTCCGCCTGAAAAAGGTGCTCGTTAATCACAGTGGAGCACTAGATCGCAGATATCGGGTGCCATGCGTCCCTGTTCATGGTGTCGTGTATAGGTACAATCATGAATAAAGACTTGACATCGAAGCTAACCATCATTTCTGTGGCCGAGATACAGTTTTGTTTTAAATGTTTCACCGAATTGCTATTGTCGTTAATGTACTATTATGTTTAGCTCACCAAATGTCGGAGCTTTGGGGCCCGTTCCTTCCCTAGACCGTACGTTGGTGAATTAATGGTACTCACAATCGGTTGTAGAGGAAAGGCCTCTTTGTGGACCTCCAGAGCACCAAATTTTTTTGGTGCCTGTGGAACTTGTGAGATTGGTCTTCTGGCCGTGTCAGAATTCATTCTAATTTACTTTAGTAGTGCTTGTGTCGATTTGATTGTCTTGTACGTTGTATCTCTGTAAAGTTTCTGTAAATGGATTTACTTGGAAGATCCCCCTTTCATTTGTTATAATCTTGTGAGTCCAATATAATGGTCGCATTTGCCTTTTCTGCTCATGTTCTTACTAAATGAAAGCTGTACTCCAGCATGGGTGGTGGGATACCCGCACTAGCAGCAGGCTATTCTGCATGAGGCTGTATGCCTTCCTTGTTAATCCTGTAACCCACAAATGAAATTTTCTTCTTTACATCTACAGATTTACAGAAGTTAGTTTCATACCTCCTCTATACATGGCTCTCAACACTTCATTGAGGAAATTACAGTGTTTGTAGCATTCTGCACTCACTATGAGGTAATCTACATAGACTGTTATTTCATCAGATAATTTCGCACCTAGCACGTTGTCGACAGCTCTGATAAACGCACTCAAACTAGTACAGAGCAAATGGCATCACACAGTATACTAAACACTTACCCTGATGTAAGAATTCTGTGCATGGCCTAGATCCCTTGGCCAATGTGATACCCCAATAGCCACAAGTCATATCAAAAGGTGTGAGAAATGTACATGAGTGGAACTTTTGCAAAATTTCATCTATGTTAGCTAGTCTTTCACTCTTTCTTACTACAACTTCGTTCAACTTACTTGCTTCCAGCACCAACCTGAAACCACCGTTATTCTCCATGAACTACAAGTGGTTTATTATACCTGCTGGTTGACCATACAATTATCCCCCTTGAGACCATGTATTGAATGTTTTATCTCACCACTTGTTTTTTTTGTAACTGGAGTGATATGAGGCTGCTTGGAAAACAGTGATGATCCTTCAACTTTATTTTGCACTCAGTAATCTTTACAAACCTGGCCTGGTTGAAAATGCCTTACAGTTGCTCAGGAGAATACCTTTTCGTTCCTCCGTTTCAGTATTTGTAAAACATTCATTAAAATTTTTGTGGGCTTGTGACCACATTGTGAAGAAATATAAGACCACAGATGGTACGGTTCTCATTGGAAGTGACTTTCTTCCGGGTGGTTTGTTTACTGCTGAGTGAGAAGCCTCTATTTTCAATATACCAGCATGCTTGACTGTTGTGTAATTCTGATAGGCTGTTTAGGATGAATGGGAGCGATGTTAGAAATAGTTATTGGTGTTTCTATTATTTCTTTTCATAGGTGAAAACCCAACATTTTGTTTGATGTTTGCATTACTGGTTGTGATTTGTGGAAATCGGGTAATGGAAAAGCAGGCAACAACTATGATGTGGTGTCTTTTCCTTGAATTTTAGTGCTGTCTGAAGTGTGCCAATATGTGATAACGGAACGTGACCTAACCTACAGCCACTGCATTCTCCTGTGCGCCTCTGTATGTGGCTTCAAGTTAACTGTTGTCCTGTAGTGCTGTTATTGTTGGCAACCAAGACGTCTGAAGTCGGTGCCCATCTAGCCTGTTCGTACTGGCCAGTGGGCTGACTGTTTCTATTGCCTCCCTCTTCTTCCTCCTGAATGTAAGAGCTGTTTCCACAACATGCTTGCTTTACCAAAATCGACTGTTTGCTGCACTGATCCAGGTGTGATGTCATACTCGGATGTGTCATTCATGTTCAGATACCTGTGTGCTGATACGTCGCCCATCTCACATACATACACCAATCCACATTTGCAACTGATTTGGTGAACTCCAGCAGGATGTAGTTTGTCAACTGTGTCTTTCGTTGTGTGAGGAAAATCTTTCATCCTATTGGGGCCCGCAAATTTCGATTGATGCCTGCTCAATGGAGAATTTTGCCCACTGGTTCAGTGACACTTTGAACATATGGTAATCGAGCAATGTTTTGTGCTTTCTTTTGCTATCCTCTATAGCCTTCATACATTGTCACTATTTTTTTATGTAGTACATTCACTCCATAACCGTTGGCACTAGAAATGGACTGGAGATTTTGTAGTTCACTCTTTAGATGTTCCTCATCGCTGATCCTGAGAGCAGTTTTGGTTTCTTCTGTGTAGATTGATATTATGATGTTTCATGCAGGTGGCTGTGAGCACAGGTTGGCTTATTATTTTATTTATGGCCCAGTTATCCATCAGGCTTTCTGTAAACGTCCACACCGAGGAAAGGCAGTACGCTATTCTTTTCCATATCCATAGTAAATTGGATACTTCGCGCTGATGGTTGAGGTGCTGTTGGAAATTTCGTAGCTGTTCCTCTCCATGTGGCCAGATGATTAAAGTACTTTGTATATCTCCGAGCCATTAATTTGTATGTAATGGTGCAGACTGGAATGCTGTTTCTTCAATTTCTTCCATAAAGATGTCTACTGCAATAGGCGAAAGAGGGTAGCCCATTGCTACTCCACCTCTCTGTTCATAAAATTTCCCTTTCCGCCTGAAAAAGGTGCTCGTTAATCACAGTGGAGCACTAGATCGCAGATATCGGGTGCCATGCGTCCCTGTTCATGGTGTCGTGTATAGGTACAATCATGAATAAAGACTTGACATCGAAGCTAACCATCATTTCTGTGGCCGAGATACAGTTTTGTTTTAAATGTTTCACCGAATTGCTATTGTCGTTAATGTACTATTATGTTTAGCTCACCAAATGTCGGAGCTTTGGGGCCCGTTCCTTCCCTAGACCGTACATTGGTGAATTAATGGTACTCACAATCGGTTGTAGAGGAAAGGCCTCTTTGTGGACCTCCAGAGCACCAAATTTTTTTGGTGCCTGTGGAACTTGTGAGAATGGTCTTCTGGCCGTGTCAGAATTCATTCTAATTTACTTTAGTAGTGCTTGTGTCGATTTGATTGTCTTGTACGTTGTATCTCTGTAAAGTTTCTGTAAATGGATTTACTTGGAAGATCCCCCTTTCATTTGTTATAATCTTGTGAGTCCAATATAATGGTCGCATTTGCCTTTTCTGCTCATGTTCTTACTAAATGAAAGCTGTACTCCAGCATGGGTGGTGGGATACCCGCACTAGCAGCAGGCTATTCTGCATGAGGCTGTATGCCTTCCTTGTTAATCCTGTAACCCACAAATGAAATTTTCTTCTTTACATCTACAGATTTACAGAAGTTAGTTTCATACCTCCTCTATACATGGCTCTCAACACTTCATTGAGGAAATTACAGTGTTTGTAGCATTCTGCACTCACTATGAGGTAATCTACATAGACTGTTATTTCATCAGATAATTTCGCACCTAGCACGTTGTCAACAGCTCTGATAAACGCACTCAGACTAGTACAGAGCAAATGGCATCACACAGTATACTAAACACTTACCCTGATGTAAGAATTCTGTGCATGGCCTAGATCCCTTGGCCAATGTGATACCCCAATAGCCACAAGTCATATCAAAAGGTGTGAGAAATGTACATGAGTGGAACTTTTGCAAAATTTCATCTATGTTAGCTAGTCTTTCACTCTTTCTTACTACAACTTCGTTCAACTTACTTGCTTCCAGCACCAACCTGAAACCACCGTTATTCTCCATGAACTACAAGTGGTTTATTATACCTGCTGGTTGACCATACAATTATCCCCCTTGAGACCATGTATTGAATGTTTTATCTCACCACTTGTTTTTTTTGTAACTGGAGTGATATGAGGCTGCTTGGAAAACAGTGATGATCCTTCAACTTTATTTTGCACTCAGTAATCTTTACAAACCTGGCCTGGTTGAAAATGCCTTACAGTTGTTCAGGAGAATACCTTTTCGTTCCTCCGTTTCAGTATTTGTAAAACATTCATTAAAATTTTTGTGGGCTTGTGACCACATTGTGAAGAAATATAAGACCACAGATGGTACGGTCCTCATTGGAAGTGACTTTCTTCCGGGTGGTTTGTTTACTGCTGAGTGAGAAGCCTGTATTTTCAATATACCAGCATGCTTGACTGTTGTGTAATTCTGATAGGCTGTTTAGGATGAATGGGAGCGATGTTAGAAATAGTTATTGGTGTTTCTATTATTTCTTTTCATAGGTGAAAACCCAACATTTTGTTTGATGTTTGCATTACTGGTTGTGATTTGTGGAAATCGGGTAATGGAAAAGCAGGCAACAACTATGATGTGGTGTCTTTTCCATGAATTTTAGTGCTGTCTGAAGTGTGCCAATATGTGATAACGGAACGTGACCTAACCTACAGCCACTGCATTCTCCTGTGCGCCTCTGTATGTGGCTTCAAGTTAACTGTTGTCCTGTAGTGCTGTTATTGTTGGCAACCAAGACGTCTGAAGTCGGTGCCCATCTAGTCTGTTCGTACTGGCCAGTGGGCTGCCTGTTTCTATTGCCTCCCTCTTCTTCCTCCTGAATGTAAGAGCTGTTTCCACAACATGCTTGCTTTACCAAAATCGACTGTTTGCTGCACTGATCCAGGTGTGATGTCATACTCGGATGTGTCATTCATGTTCAGATACCTGTGTGCTGATACGTCGCCCATCTCACATACATACACCAATCCACATTTGCAACTGATTTGGTGAACTCCAGCAGGATGTAGTTTGTCAACTGTGTCTTTCGTTGTGTGAGGAAAATCTTTCATCCTATTGGGGCCCGCAAATTTCGATTGATGCCTGCTCAATGGAGAATTTTGCCCACTGGTTCAGTGACACTTTGAACATATGGTAATCGAGCAATGTTTTGTGCTTTCTTTTGCTATCCTCTATAGCCTTCATACATTGTCACTATAGTTTTATGTAGTACATTCACTCCATAACCGTTGGCACTAGAAATGGACTGGAGATTTTGTAGTTCACTCTTTAGATGTTCCTCATCGCTGATCCTGAGAGCAGTTTTGGTTTCTTCTGTGTAGATTGATATTATGATGTTTCATGCAGGTGCCTGTGAGCACAGGTTGGCTTATTATTTTATTTATGGCCCAGTTATCCATCAGGCTTTCTGTAAACGTCCACACCGAGGAAAGGCAGTACGCGATTCTTTTCCATATCCATAGTAAATTGGATACTTCGCGCTGATGGTTGAGGTGCTGTTGCTGTTCCTCTCCATGTGGCCAGATGATAAAAGTACTTTGTATATCTCCGAGCCATTAATTTGTATGTAATGGTGCAGACTGGAATGCTGTTTCTTCAATTTCTTCCATAAAGATGTCTACTGCAATAGGCGAAAGAGGGTAGCCCATTGCTACTCCACCTCTCTTTTCATAAAATTTCCCTTTCCGCCTGAAAAAGGTGCTCGTTAATCACAGTGGAGCACTAGATCGCAGATATCGGGTGCCATGCGTCCCTGTTCATGGTGTCGTGTATAGGTACAATCATGAATAAAGACTTGACATCGAAGCTAACCATCATTTCTGTGGCCGAGATACAGTTTTGTTTTAAATGTTTCACCGAATTGCTATTGTCGTTAATGTACTATTATGTTTAGCTCACCAAATGTCGGAGCTTTGGGGCCCGTTCCTTCCCTAGACCGTACGTTGGTGAATTAATGGTACTCACAATCGGTTGTAGAGGAAAGGCCTCTTTGTGGACCTCCAGAGCACCAAATTTTTTTGGTGCCTGTGGAACTTGTGAGATTGGTCTTCTGGCCGTGTCAGAATTAATTCTAATTTACTTTAGTAGTGCTTGTGTCGATTTGATTGTCTTGTACGTTGTATCACTGTAAAGTTTCTGTAAATGGATTTACTTGGAAGATCCCCCTTTCATTTGTTATAATCTTGTGAGTCCAATATAATGGTCGCATTTGCCTTTTCTGCTCATGTTCTTACTAAATGAAAGCTGTACTCCAGCATGGGTGGTGGGATAACCGCACTAGCAGCAGGCTATTCTGCATGAGGCTGTATGCCTTCCTTGTTAATCCTGTAACCCACAAATGAAATTTTCTTCTTTACATCTACAGATTTACAGAAGTTAGTTTCATACCTCCTCTATACATGGCTCTCAACACTTCATTGAGGAAATTACAGTGTTTGTAGCATTCTGCACTCACTATGAGGTAATCTACATAGACTGTTATTTCATCAGATAATTTCGCACCTAGCACGTTGTCAACAGCTCTGATAAACGCACTCAGACTAGTACAGAGCAAATGGCATCACACAGTATACTAAACACTTACCCTGATGTAAGAATTCTGTGCATGGCCTAGATCCCTTGGCCAGTGTGATACCCCAATAGCCACAAGTCATATCAAAAGGTGTGAGAAATGTACATGAGTGGAACTTTTGCAAAATTTCATCTATGTTAGCTAGTCTTTCACTCTTTCTTACTTCAACTTCGTTCAACTTACTTTGCTTCCAGCACCAACCTGAAACCACCGTTATTCTCCATGAACTACAAGTGGTTTATTATACCTGCTGGTTGACCATTCAATTATCCCCCTTGAGACCATGTATTGAATGTTTTATCTCACCACTTGTTTTTTTTTGTAACTGGTGTGATATGAGGCTGCTTGGAAAACAGTGATGATCCTTCAACTTTATTTTGCACTCAGTAATCTTTACAAACCTGGCCTGGTTGAAAATGCCTTACAGTTGCTCAGGAGAATACCTTTTCGTTCCTCCGTTTCAGTATTTGTAAAACATTCATTAAAATTTTTGTGGGCTTGTGACCACATTGTGAAGAAATATAAGACCACAGATGGTACGGTCCTCATTGGAAGTGACTTTCTTCCGGGTGGTTTGTTTACTGCTGAGTGAGAAGCCTGTATTTTCAATATACCAGCATGCTTGACTGTTGTGTAATTCTGATAGGCTGTTTAGGATGAATGGGAGCGATATTAGAAATAGTTATTGGTGTTTCTATTATTTCTTTTCATAGGTGAAAACCCAACATTTTGTTTGATGTTTGCATTACTGGTTGTGATTTGTATAAATCGGGTAATGGAAAAGCAGGCAACAACTATGATGTGGTGTCTTTTCCATGAATTTTAGTGCTGTCTGAAGTGTGCCAATATGTGATAACGGAACGTGACCTAACCTACAGCCACTGCATTCTCCTGTGTGCCTCTGTCTGTGGCTTCAAGTTAACTGTTGTCCTGTAGTGCTGTTATTCAGAATGAGATTTTCACTCTGCAGCGGAGTGTGCGCTGATATGAAACTTCCTGGCAGATTAAAACTGTGTGCCCGACCGAGACTCGAACTCGGGACCTTTGCCTTTCGCGGGCAAGTGCTCTACCAACTGAGCTACCGAAGCACGACTCACGTCCGGTACTCACAGCTTTACTTCTGCCAGTACCTCGCCTCCTGCCAGGAAGTTTCAGTGCTGTTATTGTTGGCAACCAAGACGTCTGAAGTCGGTGCCCATCTAGTCTGTTCGTACTGGCCAGTGGGCTGACTGTTTCTATTGCCTCCCTCTTCTTCCTCCTGAATGTAAGAGCTGTTTCCACAACATGCTTGCTTTACCAAAATCGACTGTTTGCTGCACTGATCCAGGTGTGATGTCATACTCGGATGTGTCATTCATGTTCAGATACCTGTGTGCTGATACGTCGCCCATCTCACATACATACACCAATCCACATTTGCAACTGATTTGGTGAACTCCAGCAGGATGTAGTTTGTCAACTGTGTCTTTCGTTGTGTGAGGAAAATCTTTCATCCTATTGGGGCCCGCAAATTTCGATTGATGCCTGCTCAATGGAAAATTTTGCCCACTGGTTCAGTGACACTTTGAACATATGGTAATCGAGCAATGTTTTGTGCTTTCTTTTGCTATCCTCTATAGCCTTCATACATTGTCACTATAGTTTTATGTAGTACATTCACTCCATAACCGTTGGCACTAGAAATGGACTGGAGATTTTGTAGTTCACTCTTTAGATGTTCCTCATCGCTGATCCTGAGAGCAGTTTTGGTTTCTTCTGTGTAGATTGATATTATGATGTTTCATGCAGGTGCCTGTGAGCACAGGTTGGCTTATTATTTTATTTATGGCCCAGTTATCCATCAGGCTTTCTGTAAACGTCCACACCGAGGAAAGGCAGTACGCGATTCTTTTCCATATCCATAGTAAATTGGATACTTCGCGCTGATGGTTGAGGTGCTGTTGCTGTTCCTCTCCATGTGGCCAGATGATAAAAGTACTTTGTATATCTCCGAGCCATTAATTTGTATGTAATGGTGCAGACTGGAATGCTGTTTCTTCAATTTCTTCCATAAAGATGTCTACTGCAATAGGCGAAAGAGGGTAGCCCATTGCTACTCCACCTCTCTGTTCATAAAATTTCCCTTTCCGCCTGAAAAAGGTGCTCGTTAATCACAGTGGAGCACTAGATCGCAGATATCGGGTGCCATGCGTCCCTGTTCATGGTGTCGTGTATAGGTACAATCATGAATAAAGACTTGACATCGAAGCTAACCATCATTTCTGTGGCCGAGATACAGTTTTGTTTTAAATGTTTCACCGAATTGCTATTGTCGTTAATGTACTATTATGTTTAGCTCACCAAATGTCGGAGCTTTGGGGCCCGTTCCTTCCCTAGACCGTACGTTGGTGAATTAATGGTACTCACAATCGGTTGTAGAGGAAAGGCCTCTTTGTGGACCTCCAGAGCACCAAATTTTTTTGGTGCCTGTGGAACTTGTGAGATTGGTCTTCTGGCCGTGTCAGAATTAATTCTAATTTACTTTAGTAGTGCTTGTGTCGATTTGATTGTCTTGTACGTTGTATCTCTGTAAAGTTTCTGTAAATGGATTTACTTGGAAGATCCCCCTTTCATTTGTTATAATCTTGTGAGTCCAATATAATGGTCGCATTTGCCTTTTCTGCTCATGTTCTTACTAAATGAAAGCTGTACTCCAGCATGGGTGGTGGGATACCCGCACTAGCAGCAGGCTATTCTGCATGAGGCTGTATGCCTTCCTTGTTAATCCTGTAACCCACAAATGAAACTTTCTTCTTTACATCTACAGATTTACAGAAGTTAGTTTCATACCTCCTCTATACATGGCTCTCAACACTTCATTGAGGAAATTACAGTGTTTGTAGCATTCTGCACTCACTATGAGGTAATCTACATAGACTGTTATTTCATCAGATAATTTCGCACCTAGCACGTTGTCAACAGCTCTGATAAACGCACTCAAACTAGTACAGAGCAAATGGCATCACACAGTATACTAAACACTTACCCTGATGTAAGAATTCTGTGCATGGCCTAGATCCCTTGGGCAATGTGATACCCCAATAGCCACAAGTCATATCAAAAGGTGTGAGAAATGTACATGAGTGGAACTTTTGCAAAATTTCATCTATGTTAGCTAGTCTTTCACTCTTTCTTACTACAACTTCGTTCAACTTACTTGCTTCCAGCACCAACCTGAAACCACCGTTATTCTCCATGAACTACAAGTGGTTTATTATACCTGCTGGTGGTTTATTATACCTGCTGGTTGACCATACAATTATCCCCCTTGAGACCATGTATTGAATGTTTTATCTCACCACTTGTTTTTTTTGTAACTGGAGTGATATGAGGCTGCTTGGAAAACAGTGATGATCCTTCAACTTTATTTTGCACTCAGTAATCTTTACAAACCTGGCCTGGTTGAAAATGCCTTACAGTTGCTCAGGAGAATACCTTTTCGTTCCTCCGTTTCAGTATTTGTAAAACATTCATTAAAATTTTTGTGGGCTTGTGACCACATTGTGAAGAAATATAAGACCACAGATGGTACGGTCCTCATTGGAAGTGACTTTCTTCCGGGTGGTTTGTTTACTGCTGAGTGAGAAGCCTGTATTTTCAATATACCAGCATGCTTGACTGTTGTGTAATTCTGATAGGCTGTTTAGGATGAAGGGGAGCGATGTTAGAAATAGTTATTGGTGTTTCTATTATTTCTTTTCATAGGTGAAAACCCAACATTTTGTTTGATGTTTGCATTACTGGTTGTGATTTGTGGAAATCGGGTAATGGAAAAGCAGGCAACAACTATGATGTGGTGTCTTTTCCTTGAATTTTAGTGCTGTCTGAAGTGTGCCAATATGTGATAACGGAACGTGACCTAACCTACAGCCACTGCATTCTCCTGTGCGCCTCTGTATGTGGCTTCAAGTTAACTGTTGTCCTGTAGTGCTGTTATTGTTGGCAACCAAGACGTCTGAAGTCGGTGCCCATCTAGCCTGTTCGTACTGGCCAGTGGGCTGACTGTTTCTATTGCCTCCCTCTTCTTCCTCCTGAATGTAAGAGCTGTTTCCACAACATGCTTGCTTTACCAAAATCGACTGTTTGCTGCACTGATCCAGGTGTGATGTCATACTCGGATGTGTCATTCATGTTCAGATACCTGTGTGCTGATACGTCGCCCATCTCACATACATACACCAATCCACATTTGCAACTGATTTGGTGAACTCCAGCAGGATGTAGTTTGTCAACTGTGTCTTTCGTTGTGTGAGGAAAATCTTTCATCCTATTGGGGCCCGCAAATTTCGATTGATGCCTGCTCAATGGAGAATTTTGCCCACTGGTTCAGTGACACTTTGAACATATGGTAATCGAGCAATGTTTTGTGATTTCTTTTGCTATCCTCTAGAGCCTTCATACATTGTCACTATTTTTTTTATGTAGTACATTCACTCCATAACCGTTGGCACTAGAAATGGACTGGAGATTTTGTAGTTCACTCTTTAGATGTTCCTCATCGCTGATCCTGAGAGCAGTTTTGGTTTCTTCTGTGTAGATTGATATTATGATGTTTTATGCAGGTGCCTGTGAGCACAGGTTGGCTTATTATTTTATTTATGGCCCAGTTATCCATCAGGCTTTCTGTAAACGTCCACACCGAGGAATGGCAGTACGCTATTCTTTTCCATATCCATAGTAAATTGGATACTTCGCGCTGATGGTTGAGGTGCTGTTGGAAATTTCGTAGCTGTTCCTCTCCATGTGGCCAGATGATAAAAGTACTTTGTATATCTCCGAGCCATTAATTTGTATGTAATGGTGCAGACTGGAATGCTGTTTCTTCAATTTCTTCCATAAAGATGTCTACTGCAATAGGCGAAAGAGGGTAGCCCATTGCTACTCCACCTCTCTGTTCATAAAATTTCCTTTTCCGCCTGAAAAAGGTGCTCGTTAATCACAGTGGAGCACTAGATCGCAGATATCGGGTGCCATGCGTCCCTGTTCATGGTGTCGTGTATAGGTACAATCATGAATAAAGACTTGACATCGAAGCTAACCATCATTTCTGTGGCCGAGATACAGTTTTGTTTTAAATGTTTCACCTAATTGCTATTGTCGTTAATGTACTATTATGTTTAGCTCACCAAATGTCGGAGCTTTGGGGCCCGTTCCTTCCCTAGACCGTACGTTGGTGAATTAATGGTACTCACAATCGGTTGTAGAGGAAAGGCCTCTTTGTGGACCTCCAGAGCACCAAATTTTTTTGGTGCCTGTGGAACTTGTGAGATTGGTCTTCTGGCCGTGTCAGAATTCATTCTAATTTACTTTAGTAGTGCTTGTGTCGATTTGATTGTCTTGTACGTTGTATCTCTGTAAAGTTTCTGTAAATGGATTAACTTGGAAGATCCCCCTTTCATTTGTTATAATCTTGTGAGTCCAATATAATGGTCGCATTTGCCTTTTCTGCTCATGTTCTTACTAAATGAAAGCTGTACTCCAGCATGGGTGGTGGGATACCCGCACTAGCAGCAGGCTATTCTGCATGAGGCTGTATGCCTTCCTTGTTAATCCTGTAACCCACAAATGAAATTTTCTTCTTTACATCTACAGATTTACAGAAGTTAGTTTCATACCTCCTCTATACATGGCTCTCAACACTTCATTGAGGAAATTACAGTGTTTGTAGCATTCTGCACTCACTATGAGGTAATCTACATAGACTGTTATTTCATCAGATAATTTCGCACCTAGCACGTTGTCAACAGCTCTGATAAATGCACTCAAACTAGTACAGAGCAAATGGCATCACACAGTATACTAAACACTTACCCTGATGTAAGAATTCTGTGCATGGCCTAGATCCCTTGGCCAATGTGATACCCCAATAGCCACAAGTCATATCAAAAGGTGTGAGAAATGTACATGAGTGGAACTTTTGCAAAATTTCATCTATGTTAGCTAGTCTTTCACTCTTTCTTACTACAACTTCGTTCAACTTACTTGCTTCCAGCACCAACCTGAAACCACCGTTATTCTCCATGAACTACAAGTGGTTTATTATACCTGCTGGTTGACCATACAATTATCCCCCTTGAGACCATGTATTGAATGTTTTATCTCACCACTTGTTTTTTTTGTAACTGGAGTGATATGAGGCTGCTTGGAAAACAGTGATGATCCTTCAACTTTATTTTGCACTCAGTAATCTTTACAAACCTGGCCTGGTTGAAAATGCCTTACAGTTGCTCAGGAGAATACCTTTTCGTTCCTCCGTTTCAGTATTTGTAAAACATTCATTAAAATTTTTGTGGGCTTGTGACCACATTGTGAAGAAATATAAGACCACAGATGGTACGGTCCTCATTGGAAGTGACTTTCTTCCGGGTGGTTTGTTTACTGCTGAGTGAGAAGCCTGTATTTTCAATATACCAGCATGCTTGACTGTTGTGTAATTCTGATAGGCTGTTTAGGATGAAGGGGAGCGATGTTAGAAATAGTTATTGGTGTTTCTATTATTTCTTTTCATAGGTGAAAACCCAACATTTTGTTTGATGTTTGCATTACTGGTTGTGATTTGTGGAAATCGGGTAATGGAAAAGCAGGCAACAACTATGATGTGGTGTCTTTTCCTTGAATTTTAGTGCTGTCTGAAGTGTGCCAATATGTGATAACGGAACGTGACCTAACCTACAGCCACTGCATTCTCCTGTGCGCCTCTGTATGTGGCTTCAAGTTAACTGTTGTCCTGTAGTGCTGTTATTGTTGGCAACCAAGACGTCTGAAGTCGGTGCCCATCTAGCCTGTTCGTACTGGCCAGTGGGCTGACTGTTTCTATTGCCTCCCTCTTCTTCCTCCTGAATGTAAGAGCTGTTTCTACAACATGCTTGCTTTACCAAAATCGACTGTTTGCTGCACTGATCCAGGTGTGATGTCATACTCGGATGTGTCATTCATGTTCAGATACCTGTGTGCTGATACGTCGCCCATCTCACATACATACACCAATCCACATTTGCAACTGATTTGGTGAACTCCAGCAGGATGTAGTTTGTCAACTGTGTCTTTCGTTGTGTGAGGAAAATCTTTCATCCTATTGGGGCCCGCAAATTTCGATTGATGCCTGCTCAATGGAAAATTTTGCCCACTGGTTCAGTGACACTTTGAACATATGGTAATCGAGCAATGTTTTGTGCTTTCTTTTGCTATCCTCTATAGCCTTCATACATTGTCACTATAGTTTTATGTAGTACATTCACTCCATAACCGTTGGCACTAGAAATGGACTGGAGATTTTGTAGTTCACTCTTTAGATGTTCCTCATCGCTGATCCTGAGAGCAGTTTTGGTTTCTTCTGTGTAGATTGATATTATGATGTTTCATGCAGGTGCCTGTGAGCACAGGTTGGCTTATTATTTTATTTATGGCCCAGTTATCCATCAGGCTTTCTGTAAACGTCCACACCGAGGAAAGGCAGTACGCGATTCTTTTCCATATCCATAGTAAATTGGATACTTCGCGCTGATGGTTGAGGTGCTGTTGCTGTTCCTCTCCATGTGGCCAGATGATAAAAGTACTTTGTATATCTCCGAGCCATTAATTTGTATGTAATGGTGCAGACTGGAATGCTGTTTCTTCAATTTCTTCCATAAAGATGTCTACTGCAATAGGCGAAAGAGGGTAGCCCATTGCTACTCCACCTCTCTGTTCATAAAATTTCCCTTTCCGCCTGAAAAAGGTGCTCGTTAATCACAGTGGAGCACTAGATCGCAGATATCGGGTGCCATGCGTCCCTGTTCATGGTGTCGTGTATAGGTACAATCATGAATAAAGACTTGACATCGAAGCTAACCATCATTTCTGTGGCCGAGATACAGTTTTGTTTTAAATGTTTCACCGAATTGCTATTGTCGTTAATGTACTATTATGTTTAGCTCACCAAATGTCGGAGCTTTGGGGCCCGTTCCTTCCCTAGACCGTACGTTGGTGAATTAATGGTACTCACAATCGGTTGTAGAGGAAAGGCCTCTTTGTGGACCTCCAGAGCACCAAATTTTTTTGGTGCCTGTGGAACTTGTGAGATTGGTCTTCTGGCCGTGTCAGAATTCATTCTAATTTACTTTAGTAGTGCTTGTGTCGATTTGATTGTCTTGTACGTTGTATCTCTGTAAAGTTTCTGTAAATGGATTTACTTGGAAGATCCCCCTTTCATTTGTTATAATCTTGTGAGTCCAATATAATGGTCGCATTTGCCTTTTCTGCTCATGTTCTTACTAAATGAAAGCTGTACTCCAGCATGGGTGGTGGGATACCCGCACTAGCAGCAGGCTATTCTGCATGAGGCTGTATGCCTTCCTTGTTAATCCTGTAACCCACAAATGAAATTTTCTTCTTTACATCTACAGATTTACAGAAGTTAGTTTCATACCTCCTCTATACATGGCTCTCAACACTTCATTGAGGAAATTACAGTGTTTGTAGCATTCTGCACTCACTATGAGGTAATCTACATAGACTGTTATTTCATCAGATAATTTCGCACCTAGCACGTTGTCAACAGCTCTGATAAACGCACTCAAACTAGTACAGAGCAAATGGCATCACACAGTATACTAAACACTTACCCTGATGTAAGAATTCTGTGCATGGCCTAGATCCCTTGGCCAATGTGATACCCCAATAGCCACAAGTCATATCAAAAGGTGTGAGAAATGTACATGAGTGGAACTTTTGCAAAATTTCATCTATGTCAGCTAGTCTTTCACTCTTTCTTACTACAACTTCGTTCAACTTACTTGCTTCCAGCACCAACCTGAAACCACCGTTATTCTCCATGAACTACAAGTGGTTTATTATACCTGCTGGTTGACCATACAATTATCCCCCTTGAGACCATGTATTGAATGTTTTATCTCACCACTTGTTTTTTTTGTAACTGGAGTGATATGAGGCTGCTTGGAAAACAGTGATGATCCTTCAACTTTATTTTGCACTCAGTAATCTTTACAAACCTGGCCTGGTTGAAAATGCCTTACAGTTGCTCAGGAGAATACCTTTTCGTTCCTCCGTTTCAGTATTTGTAAAACATTCATTAAAATTTTTGTGGGCTTGTGACCACATTGTGAAGAAATATAAGACCACAGATGGTACGGTTCTCATTGGAAGTGACTTTCTTCCGGGTGGTTTGTTTACTGCTGAGTGAGAAGCCTCTATTTTCAATATACCAGCATGCTTGACTGTTGTGTAATTCTGATAGGCTGTTTAGGATGAATGGGAGCGATGTTAGAAATAGTTATTGGTGTTTCTATTATTTCTTTTCATAGGTGAAAACCCAACATTTTGTTTGATGTTTGCATTACTGGTTGTGATTTGTGGAAATCGGGTAATGGAAAAGCAGGCAACAACTATGATGTGGTGTCTTTTCCTTGAATTTTAGTGCTGTCTGAAGTGTGCCAATATGTGATAACGGAACGTGACCTAACCTACAGCCACTGCATTCTCCTGTGCGCCTCTGTATGTGGCTTCAAGTTAACTGTTGTCCTGTAGTGCTGTTATTGTTGGCAACCAAGACGTCTGAAGTCGGTGCCCATCTAGCCTGTTCGTACTGGCCAGTGGGCTGACTGTTTCTATTGCCTCCCTCTTCTTCCTCCTGAATGTAAGAGCTGTTTCCACAACATGCTTGCTTTACCAAAATCGACTGTTTGCTGCACTGATCCAGGTGTGATGTCATACTCGGATGTGTCATTCATGTTCAGATACCTGTGTGCTGATACGTCGCCCATCTCACATACATACACCAATCCACATTTGCAACTGATTTGGTGAACTCCAGCAGGATGTAGTTTGTCAACTGTGTCTTTCGTTGTGTGAGGAAAATCTTTCATCCTATTGGGGCCCGCAAATTTCGATTGATGCCTGCTCAATGGAGAATTTTGCCCACTGGTTCAGTGACACTTTGAACATATGGTAATCGAGCAATGTTTTGTGCTTTCTTTTGCTATCCTCTATAGCCTTCATACATTGTCACTATTTTTTTATGTAGTACATTCACTCCATAACCGTTGGCACTAGAAATGGACTGGAGATTTTGTAGTTCACTCTTTAGATGTTCCTCATCGCTGATCCTGAGAGCAGTTTTGGTTTCTTCTGTGTAGATTGATATTATGATGTTTCATGCAGGTGCCTGTGAGCACAGGTTGGCTTATTATTTTATTTATGGCCCAGTTATCCATCAGGCTTTCTGTAAACGTCCACACCGAGGAATGGCAGTACGCTATTCTTTTCCATATCCATAGTAAATTGGATACTTCGCGCTGATGGTTGAGGTGCTGTTGGAAATTTCGTAGCTGTTCCTCTCCATGTGGCCAGATGATAAAAGTACTTTGTATATCTCCGAGCCATTAATTTGTATGTAATGGTGCAGACTGGAATGCTGTTTCTTCAATTTCTTCCATAAAGATGTCTACTGCAATAGGCGAAAGAGGGTAGCCCATTGCTACTCCACCTCTCTGTTCATAAAATTTCCCTTTCCGCCTGAAAAAGGTGCACGTTAATCACAGTGGAGCACTAGATCGCAGATATCGGGTGCCATGCGTCCCTGTTCATGGTGTCGTGTATAGGTACAATCATGAATAAAGACTTGACATCGAAGCTAACCATCATTTCTGTGGCCGAGATACAGTTTTGTTTTAAATGTTTCACCGAATTGCTATTGTCGTTAATGTACTATTATGTTTAGCTCACCAAATGTCGGAGCTTTGGGGCCCGTTCCTTCCCTAGACCGTACGTTGGTGAATTAATGGTACTCACAATCGGTTGTAGAGGAAAGGCCTCTTTGTGGACCTCCAGAGCACCAAATTTTTTTGGTGCCTGTGGAACTTGTGAGATTGGTCTTCTGGCCGTGTCAGAATTCATTCTAATTTACTTTAGTAGTGCTTGTGTCGATTTGATTGTCTTGTACGTTGTATCTCTGTAAAGTTTCTGTAAATGGATTAACTTGGAAGATCCCCCTTTCATTTGTTATAATCTTGTGAGTCCAATATAATGGTCGCATTTGCCTTTTCTGCTCATGTTCTTACTAAATGAAAGCTGTACTCCAGCATGGGTGGTGGGATACCCGCACTAGCAGCAGGCTATTCTGCATGAGGCTGTATGCCTTCCTTGTTAATCCTGTAACCCACAAATGAAATTTTCTTCTTTACATCTACAGATTTACAGAAGTTAGTTTCATACCTCCTCTATACATGGCTCTCAACACTTCATTGAGGAAATTACAGTGTTTGTAGCATTCTGCACTCACTATGAGGTAATCTACATAGACTGTTATTTCATCAGATAATTTCGCACCTAGCACGTTGTCAACAGCTCTGATAAACGCACTCAGACTAGTACAGAGCAAATGGCATCACACAGTATACTAAACACTTACCCTGATGTAAGAATTCTGTGCATGGCCTAGATCCCTTGGCCAATGTGATACCCCAATAGCCACAAGTCATATCAAAAGGTGTGAGAAATGTACATGAGTGGAACTTTTGCAAAATTTCATCTATGTTAGCTAGTCTTTCACTCTTTCTTACTACAACTTCGTTCAACTTACTTGCTTCCAGCACCAACCTGAAACCACCGTTATTCTCCATGAACTACAAGTGGTTTATTATACCTGCTGGTTGACCATTCAATTATCCCCCTTGAGACCATGTATTGAATGTTTTATCTCACCACTTGTTTTTTTTGTAACTGGAGTGATATGAGGCTGCTTGGAAAACAGTGATGATCCTTCAACTTTATTTTGCACTCAGTAATCTTTACAAACCTGGCCTGGTTGAAAATGCCTTACAGTTGCTCAGGAGAATACCTTTTCGTTCCTCCGTTTCAGTATTTGTAAAACATTCATTAAAATTTTTGTGGGCTTGTGACCACATTGTGAAGAAATATAAGACCACAGATGGTACGGTTCTCATTGGAAGTGACTTTCTTCCGGGTGGTTTGTTTACTGCTGAGTGAGAAGCCTGTATTTTCAATATACCAGCATGCTTGACTGTTGTGTAATTCTGATAGGCTGTTTAGGATGAATGGGAGCGATGTTAGAAATAGTTATTGGTGTTTCTATTATTTCTTTTCATAGGTGAAAACCCAACATTTTGTTTGATGTTTGCATTACTGGTTGTGATTTGTGGAAATCGGGTAATGGAAAAGCAGGCAACAACTATGATGTGGTGTCTTTTCCTTGAATTTTAGTGCTGTCTGAAGTGTGCCAATATGTGATAACGGAACGTGACCTAACCTACAGCCACTGCATTCTCCTGTGCGCCTCTGTATGTGGCTTCAAGTTAACTGTTGTCCTGTAGTGCTGTTATTGTTGGCAACCAAGACGTCTGAAGTCGGTGCCCATCTAGCCTGTTCGTACTGGCCAGTGGGCTGACTGTTTCTATTGCCTCCCTCTTCTTCCTCCTGAATGTAAGAGCTGTTTCCACAACATGCTTGCTTTACCAAAATCGACTGTTTGCTGCACTGATCCAGGTGTGATGTCATACTCGGATGTGTCATTCATGTTCAGATACCTGTGTGCTGATACGTCGCCCATCTCACATACATACACCAATCCACATTTGCAACTGATTTGGTGAACTCCAGCAGGATGTAGTTTGTCAACTGTGTCTTTCGTTGTGTGAGGAAAATCTTTCATCCTATTGGGGCCCGCAAATTTCGATTGATGCCTGCTCAATGGAGAATTTTGCCCACTGGTTCAGTGACACTTTGAACATATGGTAATCGAGCAATGTTTTGTGCTTTCTTTTGCTATCCTCTATAGCCTTCATACATTGTCACTATTTTTTTATGTAGTACATTCACTCCATAACCGTTGGCACTAGAAATGGACTGGAGATTTTGTAGTTCACTCTTTAGATGTTCCTCATCGCTGATCCTGAGAGCAGTTTTGGTTTCTTCTGTGTAGATTGATATTATGATGTTTCATGCAGGTGCCTGTGAGCACAGGTTGGCTTATTATTTTATTTATGGCCCAGTTATCCATCAGGCTTTCTGTAAACGTCCACACCGAGGAAAGGCAGTACGCGATTCTTTTCCATATCCATAGTAAATTGGATACTTCGCGCTGATGGTTGAGGTGCTGTTGCTGTTCCTCTCCATGTGGCCAGATGATAAAAGTACTTTGTATATCTCCGAGCCATTAATTTGTATGTAATGGTGCAGACTGGAATGCTGTTTCTTCAATTTCTTCCATAAAGATGTCTACTGCAATAGGCGAAAGAGGGTAGCCCATTGCTACTCCACCTCTCTGTTCATAAAATTTCCCTTTCCGCCTGAAAAAGGTGCTCGTTAATCACAGTGGAGCACTAGATCGCAGATATCGGGTGCCATGCGTCCCTGTTCATGGTGTCGTGTATAGGTACAATCATGAATAAAGACTTGACATCGAAGCTAACCATCATTTCTGTGGCCGAGATACAGTTTTGTTTTAAATGTTTCACCGAATTGCTATTGTCGTTAATGTACTATTATGTTTAGCTCACCAAATGTCGGAGCTTTGGGGCCCGTTCCTTCCCTAGACCGTACGTTGGTGAATTAATGGTACTCACAATCGGTTGTAGAGGAAAGGCCTCTTTGTGGACCTCCAGAGCACCAAATTTTTTTGGTGCCTGTGGAACTTGTGAGATTGGTCTTCTGGCCGTGTCAGAATTCATTCTAATTTACTTTAGTAGTGCTTGTGTCGATTTGATTGTCTTGTACGTTGTATCTCTGTAAAGTTTCTGTAAATGGATTTACTTGGAAGATCCCCCTTTCATTTGTTATAATCTTGTGAGTCCAATATAATGGTCGCATTTGCCTTTTCTGCTCATGTTCTTACTAAATGAAAGCTGTACTCCAGCATGGGTGGTGGGATACCCGCACTAGCAGCAGGCTATTCTGCATGAGGCTGTATGCCTTCCTTGTTAATCCTGTAACCCACAAATGAAATTTTCTTCTTTACATCTACAGATTTACAGAAGTTAGTTTCATACCTCCTCTATACATGGCTCTCAACACTTCATTGAGGAAATTACAGTGTTTGTAGCATTCTGCACTCACTATGAGGTAATCTACATAGACTGTTATTTCATCAGATAATTTCGCACCTAGCACGTTGTCAACAGCTCTGATAAACGCACTTAAACTAGTACAGAGCAAATGGCATCACACAGTATACTAAACACTTACCCTGATGTAAGAATTCTGTGCATGGCCTAGATCCCTTGGCCAATGTGATACCCCAATAGCCACAAGTCATATCAAAAGGTGTGAGAAATGTACATGAGTGGAACTTTTGCAAAATTTCATCTATGTTAGCTAGTCTTTCACTCTTTCTTACTACAACTTCGTTCAACTTACTTGCTTCCAGCACCAACCTGAAACCACCGTTATTCTCCATGAACTACAAGTGGTTTATTATACCTGCTGGTTGACCATACAATTATCCCCCTTGAGACCATGTATTGAATGTTTTATCTCACCACTTGTTTTTTTTGTAACTGGAGTGATATGAGGCTGCTTGGAAAACAGTGATGATCCTTCAACTTTATTTTGCACTCAGTAATCTTTACAAACCTGGCCTGGTTGAAAATGCCTTACAGTTGCTCAGGAGAATACCTTTTCGTTCCTCCGTTTCAGTATTTGTAAAACATTCATTAAAATTTTTGTGGGCTTGTGACCACATTGTGAAGAAATATAAGACCACAGATGGTACGGTCCTCATTGGAAGTGACTTTCTTCCGGGTGGTTTGTTTACTGCTGAGTGAGAAGCCTCTATTTTCAATATACCAGCATGCTTGACTGTTGTGTAATTCTGATAGGCTGTTTAGGATGAATGGGAGCGATGTTAGAAATAGTTATTGGTGTTTCTATTATTTCTTTTCATAGGTGAAAACCCAACATTTTGTTTGATGTTTGCATTACTGGTTGTGATTTGTGGAAATCGGGTAATGGAAAAGCAGGCAACAACTATGATGTGGTGTCTTTTCCTTGAATTTTAGTGCTGTCTGAAGTGTGCCAATATGTGATAACGGAACGTGACCTAACCTACAGCCACTGCATTCTCCTGTGTGCCTCTGTATGTGGCTTCAAGTTAACTGTTGTCCTGTAGTGCTGTTATTGTTGGCAACCAAGACGTCTGAAGTCGGTGCCCATCTAGCCTGTTCGTACTGGCCAGTGGGCTGACTGTTTCTATTGCCTCCCTCTTCTTCCTCCTGAATGTAAGAGCTGTTTCCACAACATGCTTGCTTTACCAAAATCGACTGTTTGCTGCACTGATCCAGGTGTGATGTCATACTCGGATGTGTCATTCATGTTCAGATACCTGTGTGCTGATACGTCGCCCATCTCACATACATACACCAATCCACATTTGCAACTGATTTGGTGAACTCCAGCAGGATGTAGTTTGTCAACTGTGTCTTTCGTTGTGTGAGGAAAATCTTTCATCCTATTGGGGCCCGCAAATTTCGATTGATGCCTGCTCAATGGAGAATTTTGCCCACTGGTTCAGTGACACTTTGAACATATGGTAATCGAGCAATGTTTTGTGCTTTCTTTTGCTATCCTCTATAGCCTTCATACATTGTCACTATTTTTTTATGTAGTACATTCACTCCATAACCGTTGGCACTAGAAATGGACTGGAGATTTTGTAGTTCACTCTTTAGATGTTCCTCATCGCTGATCCTGAGAGCAG
Organism: Schistocerca cancellata; assembly: GCF_023864275.1. Lineage (NCBI taxonomy): Eukaryota > Metazoa > Arthropoda > Insecta > Orthoptera > Acrididae > Schistocerca > Schistocerca cancellata. Next base: position 816,528,052 of record NC_064630.1, read on the forward strand.
TTTTGGTTTCTTCTGTGTAGATTGATATTATGATGTTTCATGCAGGTGGCTGTGAGCACAGGTTGGCTTATTATTTTATTTATGGCCCAGTTATCCATCAGGCTTTCTGTAAACGTCCACACCGAGGAATGGCAGTACGCTATTCTTTTCCATATCCATAGTAAATTGGATACTTCGCGCTGATGGTTGAGGTGCTGTTGGAAATTTCGTAGCTGTTCCTCTCCATGTGGCCAGATGATAAAAGTACTTTGTATATCTCCGAGCCATTAATTTGTATGTAATGGTGCAGACTGGAATGCTGTTTCTTCAATTTCTTCCATAAAGATGTCTACTGCAATAGGCGAAAGGGGGTAGCCCATTGCTACTCCACCTCTCTGTTCATAAAATTTCCCTTTCCGCCTGAAAAAGGTGCTCGTTAATCACAGTGGAGCACTAGATCGCAGATATCGGGTGCCATGCGTCCCTGTTCATGGTGTCGTGTATAGGTACAATCATGAATAAAGACTTGACATCGAAGCTAACCATCATTTCTGTGGCCGAGATACAGTTTTGTTTTAAATGTTTCACCGAATTGCTATTGTCGTTAATGTACTATTATGTTTAGCTCACCAAATGTCGGAGCTTTGGGGCCCGTTCCTTCCCTAGACCGTACGTTGGTGAATTAATGGTACTCACAATCGGTTGTAGAGGAAAGGCCTCTTTGTGGACCTCCAGAGCACCAAATTTTTTTGGTGCCTGTGGAACTTGTGAGATTGGTCTTCTGGCCGTGTCAGAATTCATTCTAATTTACTTTAGTAGTGCTTGTGTCGATTTGATTGTCTTGTACGTTGTATCTCTGTAAAGTTTCTGTAAATGGATTTACTTGGAAGATCCCCCTTTCATTTGTTATAATCTTGTGAGTCCAATATAATGGTCGCATTTGCCTTTTCTGCTCATGTTCTTACTAAATGAAAGCTGTACTCCAGCATGGGTGGTGGGATACCCGCACTAGCAGCAGGCTATTCTGCATGAGGCTGTATGCCTTCCTTGTTAATCCTGTAACCCACAAATGAAATTTTCTTCTTTACATCTACAGATTTACAGAAGTTAGTTTCATACCTCCTCTATACATGGCTCTCAACACTTCATTGAGGAAATTACAGTGTTTGTAGCATTCTGCACTCACTATGAGGTAATCTACATAGACTGTTAATTCATCAGATAATTTCGCACCTAGCACGTTGTCAACAGCTCTGATAAACGCACTCAAACTAGTACAGAGCAAATGGCATCTCACAGTATACTAAACACTTACCCTGATGTAAGAATTCTGTGCATGGCCTAGATCCCTTGGCCAATGTGATACCCCAATAGCCACAAGTCATATCAAAAGGTGTGAGAAATGTACATGAGTGGAACTTTTGCAAAATTTCATCTATGTTAGCTAGTCTTTCACTCTTTCTTACTACAACTTCGTTCAACTTACTTGCTTCCAGCACCAACCTGAAACCACCGTTATTCTCCATGAACTACAAGTGGTTTATTATACCTGCTGGTTGACCATACAATTATCCCCCTTGAGACCATGTATTGAATGTTTTATCTCACCACTTGTTTTTTTTGTAACTGGAGTGATATGAGGCTGCTTGGAAAACAGTGATGATCCTTCAACTTTATTTTGCACTCAGTAATCTTTACAAACCTGGCCTGGTTGAAAATGCCTTACAGTTGTTCAGGAGAATACCTTTTCGTTCCTCCGTTTCAGTATTTGTAAAACATTCATTAAAATTTTTGTGGGCTTGTGACCACATTGTGAAGAAATATAAGACCACAGATGGTACGGTCCTCATTGGAAGTGACTTTCTTCCGGGTGGTTTGTTTACTGCTGAGTGAGAAGCCTCTATTTTCAATATACCAGCATGCTTGACTGTTGTGTAATTCTGATAGGCTGTTTAGGATGAATGGGAGCGATGTTAGAAATAGTTATTGGTGTTTCTATTATTTCTTTTCATAGGTGAAAACCCAACATTTTGTTTGATGTTTGCATTACTGGTTGTGATTTGTGGAAATCGGGTAATGGAAAAGCAGGCAACAACTATGATGTGGTGTCTTTTCCTTGAATTTTAGTGCTGTCTGAAGTGTGCCAATATGTGATAACGGAACGTGACCTAACCTACAGCCACTGCATTCTCCTGTGCGCCTCTGTATGTGGCTTCAAGTTAACTGTTGTCCTGTAGTGCTGTTATTGTTGGCAACCAAGACGTCTGAAGTCGGTGCCCATCTAGCCTGTTCGTACTGGCCAGTGGGCTGACTGTTTCTATTGCCTCCCTCTTCTTCCTCCTGAATGTAAGAGCTGTTTCCACAACATGCTTGCTTTACCAAAATCGACTGTTTGCTGCACTGATCCAGGTGTGATGTCATACTCGGATGTGTCATTCATGTTCAGATACCTGTGTGCTGATACGTCGCCCATCTCACATACATACACCAATCCACATTTGCAACTGATTTGGTGAACTCCAGCAGGATGTAGTTTGTCAACTGTGTCTTTCGTTGTGTGAGGAAAATCTTTCATCCTATTGGGGCCCGCAAATTTCGATTGATGCCTGCTCAATGGAGAATTTTGCCCACTGGTTCAGTGACACTTTGAACATATGGTAATCGAGCAATGTTTTGTGCTTTCTTTTGCTATCCTCTAGAGCCTTCATACATTGTCACTATTTTTTTTATGTAGTACATTCACTCCATAACCGTTGGCACTAGAAATGGACTGGAGATTTTGTAGTTCACTCTTTAGATGTTCCTCATCGCTGATCCTGAGAGCAGTTTTGGTTTCTTCTGTGTAGATTGATATTATGATGTTTTATGCAGGTGCCTGTGAGCACAGGTTGGCTTATTATTTTATTTATGGCCCAGTTATCCATCAGGCTTTCTGTAAACGTCCACACCGAGGAATGGCAGTACGCTATTCTTTTCCATATCCATAGTAAATTGGATACTTCGCGCTGATGGTTGAGGTGCTGTTGGAAATTTCGTAGCTGTTCCTCTCCATGTGGCCAGATGATAAAAGTACTTTGTATATCTCCGAGCCATTAATTTGTATGTAATGGTGCAGACTGGAATGCTGTTTCTTCAATTTCTTCCATAAAGATGTCTACTGCAATAGGCGAAAGAGGGTAGCCCATTGCTACTCCACCTCTCTGTTCATAAAATTTCCTTTTCCGCCTGAAAAAGGTGCTCGTTAATCACAGTGGAGCACTAGATCGCAGGTATCGGGTGCCATGCGTCCCTGTTCATGGTGTCGTGTATAGGTACAATCATGAATAAAGACTTGACATCGAAGCTAACCATCATTTCTGTGGCCGAGATACAGTTTTGTTTTAAATGTTTCACCGAATTGCTATTGTCGTTAATGTACTATTATGTTTAGCTCACCAAATGTCGGAGCTTTGGGGCCCGTTCCTTCCCTAGACCGTACGTTGGTGAATTAATGGTACTCACAATCGGTTGTAGAGGAAAGGCCTCTTTGTGGACCTCCAGAGCACCAAATTTTTTTGGTGCCTGTGGAACTTGTGAGATTGGTCTTCTGGCCGTGTCAGAATTCATTCTAATTTACTTTAGTAGTGCTTGTGTCGATTTGATTGTCTTGTACGTTGTATCTCTGTAAAGTTTCTGTAAATGGATTAACTTGGAAGATCCCCCTTTCATTTGTTATAATCTTGTGAGTCCAATATAATGGTCGCATTTGCCTTTTCTGCTCATGTTCTTACTAAATGAAAGCTGTACTCCAGCATGGGTGGTGGGATACCCGCACTAGCAGCAGGCTATTCTGCATGAGGCTGTATGCCTTCCTTGTTAATCCTGTAACCCACAAATGAAATTTTCTTCTTTACATCTACAGATTTACAGAAGTTAGTTTCATACCTCCTCTATACATGGCTCTCAACACTTCATTGAGGAAATTACAGTGTTTGTAGCATTCTGCACTCACTATGAGGTAATCTACATAGACTGTTATTTCATCAGATAATTTCGCACCTAGCACGTTGTCAACAGCTCTGATAAATGCACTCAAACTAGTACAGAGCAAATGGCATCACACAGTATACTAAACACTTACCCTGATGTAAGAATTCTGTGCATGGCCTAGATCCCTTGGCCAATGTGATACCCCAATAGCCACAAGTCATATCAAAAGGTGTGAGAAATGTACATGAGTGGAACTTTTGCAAAATTTCATCTATGTTAGCTAGTCTTTCACTCTTTCTTACTACAACTTCGTTCAACTTACTTGCTTCCAGCACCAACCTGAAACCACCGTTATTCTCCATGAACTACAAGTGGTTTATTATACCTGCTGGTTGACCATACAATTATCCCCCTTGAGACCATGTATTGAATGTTTTATCTCACCACTTGTTTTTTTTGTAACTGGAGTGATATGAGGCTGCTTGGAAAACAGTGATGATCCTTCAACTTTATTTTGCACTCAGTAATCTTTACAAACCTGGCCTGGTTGAAAATGTCTTACAGTTGCTCAGGAGAATACCTTTTCGTTCCTCCGTTTCAGTATTTGTAAAACATTCATTAAAATTTTTGTGGGCTTGTGACCACATTGTGAAGAAATATAAGACCACAGATGGTACGGTCCTCATTGGAAGTGACTTTCTTCCGGGTGGTTTGTTTACTGCTGAGTGAGAAGCCTGTATTTTCAATATACCAGCATGCTTGACTGTTGTGTAATTCTGATAGGCTGTTTAGGATGAATGGGAGCGATGTTAGAAATAGTTATTGGTGTTTCTATTATTTCTTTTCATAGGTGAAAACCCAACATTTTGTTTGATGTTTGCATTACTGGTTGTGATTTGTGGAAATCGGGTAATGGAAAAGCAGGCAACAACTATGATGTGGTGTCTTTTCCTTGAATTTTAGTGCTGTCTGAAGTGTGCCAATATGTGATAACGGAACGTGACCTAACCTACAGCCACTGCATTCTCCTGTGCGCCTCTGTATGTGGCTTCAAGTTAACTGTTGTCCTGTAGTGCTGTTATTGTTGGCAACCAAGACGTCTGAAGTCGGTGCCCATCTAGCCTGTTCGTACTGGCCAGTGGGCTGACTGTTTCTATTGCCTCCCTCTTCTTCCTCCTGAATGTAAGAGCTGTTTCCACAACATGCTTGCTTTACCAAAATCGACTGTTTGCTGCACTGATCCAGGTGTGATGTCATACTCGGATGTGTCATTCATGTTCAGATACCTGTGTGCTGATACGTCGCCCATCTCACATACATACACCAATCCACATTTGCAACTGATTTGGTGAACTCCAGCAGGATGTAGTTTGTCAACTGTGTCTTTCGTTGTGTGAGGAAAATCTTTCATCCTATTGGGGCCCGCAAATTTCGATTGATGCCTGCTCAATGGAAAATTTTGCCCACTGGTTCAGTGACACTTTGAACATATGGTAATCGAGCAATGTTTTGTGCTTTCTTTTGCTATCCTCTATAGCCTTCATACATTGTCACTATAGTTTTATGTAGTACATTCACTCCATAACCGTTGGCACTAGAAATGGACTGGAGATTTTGTAGTTCACTCTTTAGATGTTCCTCATCGCTGATCCTGAGAGCAGTTTTGGTTTCTTCTGTGTAGATTGATATTATGATGTTTCATGCAGGTGCCTGTGAGCACAGGTTGGCTTATTATTTTATTTATGGCCCAGTTATCCATCAGGCTTTCTGTAAACGTCCACACCGAGGAAAGGCAGTACGCGATTCTTTTCCATATCCATAGTAAATTGGATACTTCGCGCTGATGGTTGAGGTGCTGTTGCTGTTCCTCTCCATGTGGCCAGATGATAAAAGTACTTTGTATATCTCCGAGCCATTAATTTGTATGTAATGGTGCAGACTGGAATGCTGTTTCTTCAATTTCTTCCATAAAGATGTCTACTGCAATAGGCGAAAGAGGGTAGCCCATTGCTACTCCACCTCTCTGTTCATAAAATTTCCCTTTCCGCCTGAAAAAGGTGCTCGTTAATCACAGTGGAGCACTAGATCGCAGATATCGGGTGCCATGCGTCCCTGTTCATGGTGTCGTGTATAGGTACAATCATGAATAAAGACTTGACATCGAAGCTAACCATAATTTCTGTGGCCGAGATACAGTTTTGTTTTAAATGTTTCACCGAATTGCTATTGTCGTTAATGTACTATTATGTTTAGCTCACCAAATGTCGGAGCTTTGGGGCCCGTTCCTTCCCTAGACCGTACGTTGGTGAATTAATGGTACTCACAATCGGTTGTAGAGGAAAGGCCTCTTTGTGGACCTCCAGAGCACCAAATTTTTTTGGTGCCTGTGGAACTTGTGAGATTGGTCTTCTGGCCGTGTCAGAATTCATTCTAATTTACTTTAGTAGTGCTTGTGTCGATTTGATTGTCTTGTACGTTGTATCTCTGTAAAGTTTCTGTAAATGGATTAACTTGGAAGATCCCCCTTTCATTTGTTATAATCTTGTGAGTCCAATATAATGGTCGCATTTGCCTTTTCTGCTCATGTTCTTACTAAATGAAAGCTGTACTCCAGCATGGGTGGTGGGATACCCGCACTAGCAGCAGGCTATTCTGCATGAGGCTGTATGCCTTCCTTGTTAATCCTGTAACCCACAAATGAAATTTTCTTCTTTACATCTACAGATTTACAGAAGTTAGTTTCATACCTCCTCTATACATGGCTCTCAACACTTCATTGAGGAAATTACAGTGTTTGTAGCATTCTGCACTCACTATGAGGTAATCTACATAGACTGTTATTTCATCAGATAATTTCGCACCTAGCACGTTGTCAACAGCTCTGATAAACGCACTCAAACTAGTACAGAGCAAATGGCATCACACAGTATACTAAACACTTACCCTGATGTAAGAATTCTGTGCATGGCCTAGATCCCTTGGCCAATGTGATACCCCAATAGCCACAAGTCATATCAAAAGGTGTGAGAAATGTACATGAGTGGAACTTTTGCAAAATTTCATCTATGTCAGCTAGTCTTTCACTCTTTCTTACTACAACTTCGTTCAACTTACTTGCTTCCAGCACCAACCTGAAACCACCGTTATTCTCCATGAACTACAAGTGGTTTATTATACCTGCTGGTTGACCATACAATTATCCCCCTTGAGACCATGTATTGAATGTTTTATCTCACCACTTGTTTTTTTTGTAACTGGAGTGATATGAGGCTGCTTGGAAAACAGTGATGATCCTTCAACTTTATTTTGCACTCAGTAATCTTTACAAACCTGGCCTGGTTGAAAATGCCTTACAGTTGCTCAGGAGAATACCTTTTCGTTCCTCCGTTTCAGTATTTGTAAAACATTCATTAAAATTTTTGTGGGCTTGTGACCACATTGTGAAGAAATATAAGACCACAGATGGTACGGTTCTCATTGGAAGTGACTTTCTTCCGGGTGGTTTGTTTACTGCTGAGTGAGAAGCCTCTATTTTCAATATACCAGCATGCTTGACTGTTGTGTAATTCTGATAGGCTGTTTAGGATGAATGGGAGCGATGTTAGAAATAGTTATTGGTGTTTCTATTATTTCTTTTCATAGGTGAAAACCCAACATTTTGTTTGATGTTTGCATTACTGGTTGTGATTTGTGGAAATCGGGTAATGGAAAAGCAGGCAACAACTATGATGTGGTGTCTTTTCCTTGAATTTTAGTGCTGTCTGAAGTGTGCCAATATGTGATAACGGAACGTGACCTAACCTACAGCCACTGCATTCTCCTGTGCGCCTCTGTATGTGGCTTCAAGTTAACTGTTGTCCTGTAGTGCTGTTATTGTTGGCAACCAAGACGTCTGAAGTCGGTGCCCATCTAGCCTGTTCGTACTGGCCAGTGGGCTGACTGTTTCTATTGCCTCCCTCTTCTTCCTCCTGAATGTAAGAGCTGTTTCCACAACATGCTTGCTTTACCAAAATCGACTGTTTGCTGCACTGATCCAGGTGTGATGTCATACTCGGATGTGTCATTCATGTTCAGATACCTGTGTGCTGATACGTCGCCCATCTCACATACATACACCAATCCACATTTGCAACTGATTTGGTGAACTCCAGCAGGATGTAGTTTGTCAACTGTGTCTTTCGTTGTGTGAGGAAAATCTTTCATCCTATTGGGGCCCGCAAATTTCGATTGATGCCTGCTCAATGGAGAATTTTGCCCACTGGTTCAGTGACACTTTGAACATATGGTAATCGAGCAATGTTTTGTGCTTTCTTTTGCTATCCTCTATAGCCTTCATACATTGTCACTATTTTTTTATGTAGTACATTCACTCCATAACCGTTGGCACTAGAAATGGACTGGAGATTTTGTAGTTCACTCTTTAGATGTTCCTCATCGCTGATCCTGAGAGCAGTTTTGGTTTCTTGTGTGTAGATTGATATTATGATGTTTCATGCAGGTGCCTGTGAGCACAGGTTGGCTTATTATTTTATTTATGGCCCAGTTATCCATCAGGCTTTCTGTAAACGTCCACACCGAGGAATGGCAGTACGCTATTCTTTTCCATATCCATAGTAAATTGGATACTTCGCGCTGATGGTTGAGGTGCTGTTGGAAATTTCGTAGCTGTTCCTCTCCATGTGGCCAGATGATAAAAGTACTTTGTATATCTCCGAGCCATTAATTTGTATGTAATGGTGCAGACTGGAATGCTGTTTCTTCAATTTCTTCCATAAAGATGTCTACTGCAATAGGCGAAAGAGGGTAGCCCATTGCTACTCCACCTCTCTGTTCATAAAATTTCCCTTTCCGCCTGAAAAAGGTGCTCGTTAATCACAGTGGAGCACTAGATCGCAGATATCGGGTGCCATGCGTCCCTGTTCATGGTGTCGTGTATAGGTACAATCATGAATAAAGACTTGACATCGAAGCTAACCATCATTTCTGTGGCCGAGATACAGTTTTGTTTTAAATGTTTCACCGAATTGCTATTGTCGTTAATGTACTATTATGTTTAGCTCACCAAATGTCGGAGCTTTGGGGCCCGTTCCTTCCCTAGACCGTACGTTGGTGAATTAATGGTACTCACAATCGGTTGTAGAGGAAAGGCCTCTTTGTGGACCTCCAGAGCACCAAATTTTTTTGGTGCCTGTGGAACTTGTGAGATTGGTCTTCTGGCCGTGTCAGAATTCATTCTAATTTACTTTAGTAGTGCTTGTGTCGATTTGATTGTCTTGTACGTTGTATCTCTGTAAAGTTTCTGTAAATGGATTTACTTGGAAGATCCCCCTTTCATTTGTTATAATCTTGTGAGTCCAATATAATGGTCGCATTTGCCTTTTCTGCTCATGTTCTTACTAAATGAAAGCTGTACTCCAGCATGGGTGGTGGGATACCCGCACTAGCAGCAGGCTATTCTGCATGAGGCTGTATGCCTTCCTTGTTAATCCTGTAACCCACAAATGAAATTTTCTTCTTTACATCTACAGATTTACAGAAGTTAGTTTCATACCTCCTCTATACATGGCTCTCAACACTTCATTGAGGAAATTACAGTGTTTGTAGCATTCTGCACTCACTATGAGGTAATCTACATAGACTGTTATTTCATCAGATAATTTCGCACCTAGCACGTTGTCAACAGCTCTGATAAACGCACTCAGACTAGTACAGAGCAAATGGCATCACACAGTATACTAAACACTTACCCTGATGTAAGAATTCTGTGCATGGCCTAGATCCCTTGGCCAATGTGATACCCCAATAGCCACAAGTCATATCAAAAGGTGTGAGAAATGTACATGAGTGGAACTTTTGCAAAATTTCATCTATGTTAGCTAGTCTTTCACTCTTTCTTACTACAACTTCGTTCAACTTACTTGCTTCCAGCACCAACCTGAAACCACCGTTATTCTCCATGAACTACAAGTGGTTTATTATACCTGCTGGTTGACCATTCAATTATCCCCCTTGAGACCATGTATTGAATGTTTTATCTCACCACTTGTTTTTTTTTGTAACTGGAGTGATATGAGGCTGCTTGGAAAACAGTGATGATCCTTCAACTTTATTTTGCACTCAGTAATCTTTACAAACCTGGCCTGGTTGAAAATGTCTTACAGTTGTTCAGGAGAATACCTTTTCGTTCCTCCGTTTCAGTATTTGTAAAACATTCATTAAAATTTTTGTGGGCTTGTGACCACATTGTGAAGAAATATAAGACCACAGATGGTTCGGTCCTCATTGGAAGTGACTTTCTTCCGGGTGGTTTGTTTACTGCTGAGTGAGAAGCCTCTATTTTCAATATACCAGCATGCTTGACTGTTGTGTAATTCTGATAGGCTGTTTAGGATGAATGGGAGCGATGTTAGAAATAGTTATTGGTGTTTCTATTATTTCTTTTCATAGGTGAAAACCCAACATTTTGTTTGATGTTTGCATTACTGGTTGTGATTTGTGGAAATCGGGTAATGGAAAAGCAGGCAACAACTATGATGTGGTGTCTTTTCCATGAATTTTAGTGCTGTCTGAAGTGTGCCAATATGTGATAACGGAACGTGACCTAACCTACAGCCACTGCATTCTCCTGTGCGCCTCTGTATGTGGCTTCAAGTTAACTGTTGTCCTGTAGTGCTGTTATTGTTGGCAACCAAGACGTCTGGAGTCGGTGCCCACCTAGTCTGTTCGTACTGGCCAGTGGGCTGACTGTTTCTATTGCCTCCCTCTTCTTCCTCCTGAATGTAAGAGCTGTTTCCACAACATGCTTGCTTTACCAAAATCGACTGTTTGCTGCACTGATCCAGGTGTGATGTCATACTCGGATGTGTCATTCATGTTCAGATACCTGTGTGCTGATACGTCGCCCATCTCACATACATACACCAATCCACATTTGCAACTGATTTGGTGAACTCCAGCAGGATGTAGTTTGTCAACTGTGTCTTTCGTTGTGTGAGGAAAATCTTTCATCCTATTGGGGCCCGCAAATTTCGATTGATGCCTGCTCAATGGAGAATTTTGCCCACTGGTTCAGTGACACTTTGAACATATGGTAATCGAGCAATGTTTTGTGCTTTCTTTTGCTATCCTCTATAGCCTTCATACATTGTCACTATTTTTTTATGTAGTACATTCACTCCATAACCGTTGGCACTAGAAATGGACTGGAGATTTTGTAGTTCACTCTTTAGATGTTCCTCATCGCTGATCCTGAGAGCAGTTTTGGTTTCTTCTGTGTAGATTGATATTATGATGTTTCATGCAGGTGCCTGTGAGCACAGGTTGGCTTATTATTTTATTTATGGCCCAGTTATCCATCAGGCTTTCTGTAAACGTCCACACCGAGGAAAGGCAGTACGCGATTCTTTTCCATATCCATAGTAAATTGGATACTTCGCGCTGATGGTTGAGGTGCTGTTGCTGTTCCTCTCCATGTGGCCAGATGATAAAAGTACTTTGTATATCTCCGAGCCATTAATTTGTATGTAATGGTGCAGACTGGAATGCTGTTTCTTCAATTTCTTCCATAAAGATGTCTACTGCAATAGGCGAAAGAGGGTAGCCCATTGCTACTCCACCTCTCTGTTCATAAAATTTCCCTTTCCGCCTGAAAAAGGTGCTCGTTAATCACAGTGGAGCACTAGATCGCAGATATCGGGTGCCATGCGTCCCTGTTCATGGTGTCGTGTATAGGTACAATCATGAATAAAGACTTGACATCGAAGCTAACCATCATTTCTGTGGCCGAGATACAGTTTTGTTTTAAATGTTTCACCGAATTGCTATTGTCGTTAATGTACTATTATGTTTAGCTCACCAAATGTCGGAGCTTTGGGGCCCGTTCCTTCCCTAGACCGTACGTTGGTGAATTAATGGTACTCACAATCGGTTGTAGAGGAAAGGCCTCTTTGTGGACCTCCAGAGCACCAAATTTTTTTGGTGCCTGTGGAACTTGTGAGATTGGTCTTCTGGCCGTGTCAGAATTCATTCTAATTTACTTTAGTAGTGCTTGTGTCGATTTGATTGTCTTGTACGTTGTATCTCTGTAAAGTTTCTGTAAATGGATTTACTTGGAAGATCCCCCTTTCATTTGTTATAATCTTGTGAGTCCAATATAATGGTCGCATTTGCCTTTTCTGCTCATGTTCTTACTAAATGAAAGCTGTACTCCAGCATGGGTGGTGGGATACCCGCACTAGCAGCAGGCTATTCTGCATGAGGCTGTATGCCTTCCTTGTTAATCCTGTAACCCACAAATGAAATTTTCTTCTTTACATCTACAGATTTACAGAAGTTAGTTTCATACCTCCTCTATACATGGCTCTCAACACTTCATTGAGGAAATTACAGTGTTTGTAGCATTCTGCACTCACTATGAGGTAATCTACATAGACTGTTATTTCATCAGATAATTTCGCACCTAGCACGTTGTCAACAGCTCTGATAAACGCACTCAAACTAGTACAGAGCAAATGGCATCACACAGTATACTAAACACTTACCCTGATGTAAGAATTCTGTGCATGGCCTAGATCCCTTGGCCAATGTGATACCCCAATAGCCACAAGTCATATCAAAAGGTGTGAGAAATGTACATGAGTGGAACTTTTGCAAAATTTCATCTATGTTAGCTAGTCTTTCACTCTTTCTTACTACAACTTCGTTCAACTTACTTGCTTCCAGCACCAACCTGAAACCACCGTTATTCTCCATGAACTACAAGTGGTTTATTATACCTGCTGGTTGACCATACAATTATCCCCCTTGAGACCATGTATTGAATGTTTTATCTCACCACTTGTTTTTTTGTAACTGGAGTGATATGAGGCTGCTTGGAAAACAGTGATGATCCTTCAACTTTATTTTGCACTCAGTAATCTTTACAAACCTGGCCTGGTTGAAAATGCCTTACAGTTGTTCAGGAGAATACCTTTTCGTTCCTCCGTTTCAGTATTTGTAAAACATTCATTAAAATTTTTGTGGGCTTGTGACCACATTGTGAAGAAATATAAGACCACAGATGGTACGGTCCTCATTGGAAGTGACTTTCTTCCGGGTGGTTTGTTTACTGCTGAGTGAGAAGCCTCTATTTTCAATATACCAGCATGCTTGACTGTTGTGTAATTCTGATAGGCTGTTTAGGATGAATGGGAGCGATGTTAGAAATAGTTATTGGTGTTTCTATTATTTCTTTTCATAGGTGAAAACCCAACATTTTGTTTGATGTTTGCATTACTGGTTGTGATTTGTGGAAATCGGGTAATGGAAAAGCAGGCAACAACTATGATGTGGTGTCTTTTCCATGAATTTTAGTGCTGTCTGAAGTGTGCCAATATGTGATAACGGAACGTGACCTAACCTACAGCCACTGCATTCTCCTGTGTGCCTCTGTATGTGGCTTCAAGTTAACTGTTGTCCTGTAGTGCTGTTATTGTTGGCAACCAAGACGTCTGAAGTCGGTGCCCATCTAGTCTGTTCGTACTGGCCAGTGGGCTGACTGTTTCTATTGCCTCCCTCTTCTTCCTCCTGAAAGTAAGAGCTGTTTCCACAACATGCTTGCTTTACCAAAATCGACTGTTTGCTGCACTGATCCAGGTGTGATGTCATACTCGGATGTGTCATTCATGTTCAGATACCTGTGTGCTGATACGTCGCCCATCTCACATACATACACCAATCCACATTTGCAACTGATTTGGTGAACTCCAGCAGGATGTAGTTTGTCAACTGTGTCTTTCGTTGTGTGAGGAAAATCTTTCATCCTATTGGGGCCCGCAAATTTCGATTGATGCCTGCTCAATGGAGAATTTTGCCCACTGGTTCAGTGACACTTTGAACATATGGTAATCGAGCAATGTTTTGTGCTTTCTTTTGCTATCCTCTATAGCCTTCATACATTGTCACTATAGTTTTATGTAGTACATTCACTCCATAACCGTTGGCACTAGAAATGGACTGGAGATTTTGTAGTTCACTCTTTAGATGTTCCTCATCGCTGATCCTGAGAGCAGTTTTGGTTTCTTCTGTGTAGATTGATATTATGATGTTTCATGCAGGTGCCTGTGAGCACAGGTTGGCTTATTATTTTATTTATGGCCCAGTTATCCATCAGGCTTTCTGTAAACGTCCACACCGAGGAAAGGCAGTACGCGATTCTTTTCCATATCCATAGTAAATTGGATACTTCGCGCTGATGGTTGAGGTGCTGTTGCTGTTCCTCTCCATGTGGCCAGATGATAAAAGTACTTTGTATATCTCCGAGCCATTAATTTGTATGTAATGGTGCAGACTGGAATGCTGTTTCTTCAATTTCTTCCATAAAGATGTCTACTGCAATAGGCGAAAGAGGGTAGCCCATTGCTACTCCACCTCTCTGTTCATAAAATTTCCTTTTCCTCCTGAAAAAGGTGCTCGTTAATCACAGTGGAGCACTAGATCGCAGATATCGGGTGCCATGCGTCCCTGTTCATGGTGTCGTGTATAGGTACAATCATGAATAAAGACTTGACATCGAAGCTAACCATCATTTCTGTGGCCGAGATACAGTTTTGTTTTAAATGTTTCACCGAATTGCTATTGTCGTTAATGTACTATTATGTTTAGCTCACCAAATGTCGGAGCTTTGGGGCCCGTTCCTTCCCTAGACCGTACGTTGGTGAATTAATGGTACTCACAATCGGTTGTAGAGGAAAGGCCTCTTTGTGGACCTCCAGAGCACCAAATTTTTTTGGTGCCTGTGGAACTTGTGAGATTGGTCTTCTGGCCGTGTCAGAATTCATTCTAATTTACTTTAGTAGTGCTTGTGTCGATTTGATTGTCTTGTACGTTGTATCTCTGTAAAGTTTCTGTAAATGGATTAACTTGGAAGATCCCCCTTTCATTTGTTATAATCTTGTGAGTCCAATATAATGGTCGCATTTGCCTTTTCTGCTCATGTTCTTACTAAATGAAAGCTGTACTCCAGCATGGGTGGTGGGATACCCGCACTAGCAGCAGGCTATTCTGCATGAGGCTGTATGCCTTCCTTGTTAATCCTGTAACCCACAAATGAAATTTTCTTCTTTACATCTACAGATTTACAGAAGTTAGTTTCATACCTCCTCTATACATGGCTCTCAACACTTCATTGAGGAAATTACAGTGTTTGTAGCATTCTGCACTCACTATGAGGTAATCTACATAGACTGTTATTTCATCAGATAATTTCGCACCTAGCACGTTGTCAACAGCTCTGATAAATGCACTCAAACTAGTACAGAGCAAATGGCATCACACAGTATACTAAACACTTACCCTGATGTAAGAATTCTGTGCATGGCCTAGATCCCTTGGCCAATGTGATACCCCAATAGCCACAAGTCATATCAAAAGGTGTGAGAAATGTACATGAGTGGAACTTTTGCAAAATTTCATCTATGTTAGCTAGTCTTTCACTCTTTCTTACTACAACTTCGTTCAACTTACTTGCTTCCAGCACCAACCTGAAACCACCGTTATTCTCCATGAACTACAAGTGGTTTATTATACCTGCTGGTTGACCATACAATTATCCCCCTTGAGACCATGTATTGAATGTTTTATCTCACCACTTGTTTTTTTTGTAACTGGAGTGATATGAGGCTGCTTGGAAAACAGTGATGATCCTTCAACTTTATTTTGCACTCAGTAATCTTTACAAACCTGGCCTGGTTGAAAATGCCTTACAGTTGCTCAGGAGAATACCTTTTCGTTCCTCCGTTTCAGTATTTGTAAAACATTCATTAAAATTTTTGTGGGCTTGTGACCACATTGTGAAGAAATATAAGACCACAGATGGTACGGTCCTCATTGGAAGTGACTTTCTTCCGGGTGGTTTGTTTACTGCTGAGTGAGAAGCCTCTATTTTCAATATACCAGCATGCTTGACTGTTGTGTAATTCTGATAGGCTGTTTAGGATGAATGGGAGCGATGTTAGAAATAGTTATTGGTGTTTCTATTATTTCTTTTCATAGGTGAAAACCCAACATTTTGTTTGATGTTTGCATTACTGGTTGTGATTTGTGGAAATCGGGTAATGGAAAAGCAGGCAACAACTATGATGTGGTGTCTTTTCCATGAATTTTAGTGCTGTCTGAAGTGTGCCAATATGTGATAACGGAACGTGACCTAACCTACAGCCACTGCATTCTCCTGTGCGCCTCTGTATGTGGCTTCAAGTTAACTGTTGTCCTGTAGTGCTGTTATTGTTGGCAACCAAGACGTCTGAAGTCGGTGCCCATCTAGTCTGTTCGTACTGGCCAGTGGGCTGACTGTTTCTATTGCCTCCCTCTTCTTCCTCCTGAAAGTAAGAGCTGTTTCCACAACATGCTTGCTTTACCAAAATCGACTGTTTGCTGCACTGATCCAGGTGTGATGTCATACTCGGATGTGTCATTCATGTTCAGATACCTGTGTGCTGATACGTCGCCCATCTCACATACATACACCAATCCACATTTGCAACTGATTTGGTGAACTCCAGCAGGATGTAGTTTGTCAACTGTGTCTTTCGTTGTGTGAGGAAAATCTTTCATCCTATTGGGGCCCGCAAATTTCGATTGATGCCTGCTCAATGGAGAATTTTGCCCACTGGTTCAGTGACACTTTGAACATATGGTAATCGAGCAATGTTTTGTGCTTTCTTTTGCTATCCTCTATAGCCTTCATACATTGTCACTATAGTTTTATGTAGTACATTCACTCCATAACCGTTGGCACTAGAAATGGACTGGAGATTTTGTAGTTCACTCTTTAGATGTTCCTCATCGCTGATCCTGAGAGCAGTTTTGGTTTCTTCTGTGTAGATTGATATTATGATGTTTCATGCAGGTGCCTGTGAGCACAGGTTGGCTTATTATTTTATTTATGGCCCAGTTATCCATCAGGCTTTCTGTAAACGTCCACACCGAGGAAAGGCAGTACGCGATTCTTTTCCATATCCATAGTAAATTGGATACTTCGCGCTGATGGTTGAGGTGCTGTTGCTGTTCCTCTCCATGTGGCCAGATGATAAAAGTACTTTGTATATCTCCGAGCCATTAATTTGTATGTAATGGTGCAGACTGGAATGCTGTTTCTTCAATTTCTTCCATAAAGATGTCTACTGCAATAGGCGAAAGAGGGTAGCCCATTGCTACTCCACCTCTCTGTTCATAAAATTTCCTTTTCCGCCTGAAAAAGGTGCTCGTTAATCACAGTGGAGCACTAGATCGCAGATATCGGGTGCCATGCGTCCCTGTTCATGGTGTCGTGTATAGGTACAATCATGAATAAAGACTTGACATCGAAGCTAACCATCATTTCTGTGGCCGAGATACAGTTTTGTTTTAAATGTTTCACCGAATTGCTATTGTCGTTAATGTACTATTATGTTTAGCTCACCAAATGTCGGAGCTTTGGGGCCCGTTCCTTCCCTAGACCGTACGTTGGTGAATTAATGGTACTCACAATCGGTTGTAGAGGAAAGGCCTCTTTGTGGACCTCCAGAGCACCAAATTTTTTTGGTGCCTGTGGAACTTGTGAGATTGGTCTTCTGGCCGTGTCAGAATTCATTCTAATTTACTTTAGTAGTGCTTGTGTCGATTTGATTGTCTTGTACGTTGTATCTCTGTAAAGTTTCTGTAAATGGATTTACTTGGAAGATCCCCCTTTCATTTGTTATAATCTTGTGAGTCCAATATAATGGTCGCATTTGCCTTTTCTGCTCATGTTCTTACTAAATGAAAGCTGTACTCCAGCATGGGTGGTGGGATACCCGCACTAGCAGCAGGCTATTCTGCATGAGGCTGTATGCCTTCCTTGTTAATCCTGTAACCCACAAATGAAATTTTCTTCTTTACATCTACAGATTTACAGAAGTTAGTTTCATACCTCCTCTATACATGGCTCTCAACACTTCATTGAGGAAATTACAGTGTTTGTAGCATTCTGCACTCACTATGAGGTAATCTACATAGACTGTTATTTCATCAGATAATTTCGCACCTAGCACGTTGTCAACAGCTCTGATAAATGCACTCAAACTAGTACAGAGCAAATGGCATCACACAGTATACTAAACACTTACCCTGATGTAAGAATTCTGTGCATGGCCTAGATCCCTTGGCCAATGTGATACCCCAATAGCCACAAGTCATATCAAAAGGTGTGAGAAATGTACATGAGTGGAACTTTTGCAAAATTTCATCTATGTTAGCTAGTCTTTCACTCTTTCTTACTACAACTTCGTTCAACTTACTTGCTTCCAGCACCAACCTGAAACCACCGTTATTCTCCATGAACTACAAGTGGTTTATTATACCTGCTGGTTGACCATACAATTATCCCCCTTGAGACCATGTATTGAATGTTTTATCTCACCACTTGTTTTTTTTGTAACTGGAGTGATATGAGGCTGCTTGGAAAACAGTGATGATCCTTCAACTTTATTTTGCACTCAGTAATCTTTACAAACCTGGCCTGGTTGAAAATGCCTTACAGTTGCTCAGGAGAATACCTTTTCGTTCCTCCGTTTCAGTATTTGTAAAACATTCATTAAAATTTTTGTGGGCTTGTGACCACATTGTGAAGAAATATAAGACCACAGATGGTACGGTCCTCATTGGAAGTGACTTTCTTCCGGGTGGTTTGTTTACTGCTGAGTGAGAAGCCTGTATTTTCAATATACCAGCATGCTTGACTGTTGTGTAATTCTGATAGGCTGTTTAGGATGAAGGGGAGCGATGTTAGAAATAGTTATTGGTGTTTCTATTATTTCTTTTCATAGGTGAAAACCCAACATTTTGTTTGATGTTTGCATTACTGGTTGTGATTTGTGGAAATCGGGTAATGGAAAAGCAGGCAACAACTATGATGTGGTGTCTTTTCCATGAATTTTAGTGCTGTCTGAAGTGTGCCAATATGTGATAACGGAACGTGACCTAACCTACAGCCACTGCATTCTCCTGTGCGCCTCTGTATGTGGCTTCAAGTTAACTGTTGTCCTGTAGTGCTGTTATTGTTGGCAACCAAGACGTCTGAAGTCGGTGCCCATCTAGCCTGTTCGTACTGGCCAGTGGGCTGACTGTTTCTATTGCCTCCCTCTTCTTCCTCCTGAATGTAAGAGCTGTTTCCACAACATGCTTGCTTTACCAAAATCGACTGTTTGCTGCACTGATCCAGGTGTGATGTCATACTCGGATGTGTCATTCATGTTCAGATACCTGTGTGCTGATACGTCGCCCATCTCACATACATACACCAATCCACATTTGCAACTGATTTGGTGAACTCCAGCAGGATGTAGTTTGTCAACTGTGTCTTTCGTTGTGTGAGGAAAATCTTTCATCCTATTGGGGCCCGCAAATTTCGATTGATGCCTGCTCAATGGAGAATTTTGCCCACTGGTTCAGTGACACTTTGAACATATGGTAATCGAGCAATGTTTTGTGCTTTCTTTTGCTATCCTCTATAGCCTTCATACATTGTCACTATTTTTTTATGTAGTACATTCACTCCATAACCGTTGGCACTAGAAATGGACTGGAGATTTTGTAGTTCACTCTTTAGATGTTCCTCATCGCTGATCCTGAGAGCAGTTTTGGTTTCTTCTGTGTAGATTGATATTATGATGTTTCATGCAGGTGCCTGTGAGCACAGGTTGGCTTATTATTTTATTTATGGCCCAGTTATCCATCAGGCTTTCTGTAAACGTCCACACCGAGGAATGGCAGTACGCTATTCTTTTCCATATCCATAGTAAATTGGATACTTCGCGCTGATGGTTGAGGTGCTGTTGGAAATTTCGTAGCTATTCCTCTCCATGTGGCCAGATGATAAAAGTACTTTGTATATCTCCGAGCCATTAATTTGTATGTAATGGTGCAGACTGGAATGCTGTTTCTTCAATTTCTTCCATAAAGATGTCTACTGCAATAGGCGAAAGAGGGTAGCCCATTGCTACTCCACCTCTCTGTTCATAAAATTTCCCTTTCCGCCTGAAAAAGGTGCTCGTTAATCACAGTGGAGCACTAGATCGCAGATATCGGGTGCCATGCGTCCCTGTTCATGGTGTCGTGTATAGGTACAATCATGAATAAAGACTTGACATCGAAGCTAACCATAATTTCTGTGGCCGAGATACAGTTTTGTTTTAAATGTTTCACCGAATTGCTATTGTCGTTAATGTACTATTATGTTTAGCTCACCAAATGTCGGAGCTTTGGGGCCCGTTCCTTCCCTAGACCGTACGTTGGTGAATTAATGGTACTCACAATCGGTTGTAGAGGAAAGGCCTCTTTGTGGACCTCCAGAGCACCAAATTTTTTTGGTGCCTGTGGAACTTGTGAGATTGGTCTTCTGGCCGTGTCAGAATTCATTCTAATTTACTTTAGTAGTGCTTGTGTCGATTTGATTGTCTTGTACGTTGTATCTCTGTAAAGTTTCTGTAAATGGATTTACTTGGAAGATCCCCCTTTCATTTGTTATAATCTTGTGAGTCCAATATAATGGTCGCATTTGCCTTTTCTGCTCATGTTCTTACTAAATGAAAGCTGTACTCCAGCATGGGTGGTGGGATACCCGCACTAGCAGCAGGCTATTCTGCATGAGGCTGTATGCCTTCCTTGTTAATCCTGTAACCCACAAATGAAATTTTCTTCTTTACATCTACAGATTTACAGAAGTTAGTTTCATACCTCCTCTATACATGGCTCTCAACACTTCATTGAGGAAATTACAGTGTTTGTAGCATTCTGCACTCACTATGAGGTAATCTACATAGACTGTTATTTCATCAGATAATTTCGCACCTAGCACGTTGTCAACAGCTCTGATAAACGGACTCAGACTAGTACAGAGCAAATGGCATCACACAGTATACTAAACACTTACCCTGATGTAAGAATTCTGTGCATGGCCTAGATCCCTTGGCCAGTGTGATACCCCAATAGCCACAAGTCATATCAAAAGGTGTGAGAAATGTACATGAGTGGAACTTTTGCAAAATTTCATCTATGTTAGCTAGTCTTTCACTCTTTCTTACTTCAACTTCGTTCAACTTACTTGCTTCCAGCACCAACCTGAAACCACCGTTATTCTCCATGAACTACAAGTGGTTTATTATACCTGCTGGTTGACCATTCAATTATCCCCCTTGAGACCATGTATTGAATGTTTTATCTCACCACTTGTTTTTTTTGTAACTGGTGTGATATGAGGCTGCTTGGAAAACAGTGATGATCCTTCAACTTTATTTTGCACTCAGTAATCTTTACAAACCTGGCCTGGTTGAAAATGCCTTACAGTTGCTCAGGAGAATACCTTTTCGTTCCTCCGTTTCAGTATTTGTAAAACATTCATTAAAATTTTTGTGGGCTTGTGACCACATTGTGAAGAAATATGAGACCACAGATGGTACGGTCCTCATTGGAAGTGACTTTCTTCCGGGTGGTTTGTTTACTGCTGAGTGAGAAGCCTCTATTTTCAATATACCAGCATGCTTGACTGTTGTGTAATTCTGATAGGCTGTTTAGGATGAATGGGAGCGATGTTAGAAATAGTTATTGGTGTTTCTATTATTTCTTTTCATAGGTGAAAACCCAACATTTTGTTTGATGTTTGCATTACTGGTTGTGATTTGTGGAAATCGGGTAATGGAAAAGCAGGCAACAACTATGATGTGGTGTCTTTTCCATGAATTTTAGTGCTGTCTGAAGTGTGCCAATATGTGATAACGGAACGTGACCTAACCTACAGCCACTGCATTCTCCTGTGCGCCTCTGTATGTGGCTTCAAGTTAACTGTTGTCCTGTAGTGCTGTTATTGTTGGCAACCAAGACGTCTGAAGTCGGTGCCCATCTAGTCTGTTCGTACTGGCCAGTGGGCTGACTGTTTCTATTGCCTCCCTCTTCTTCCTCCTGAATGTAAGAGCTGTTTCCACAACATGCTTGCTTTACCAAAATCGACTGTTTGCTGCACTGATCCAGGTGTGATGTCATACTCGGATGTGTCATTCATGTTCAGATACCTGTGTGCTGATACGTCGCCCATCTCACATACATACACCAATCCACATTTGCAACTGATTTGGTGAACTCCAGCAGGATGTAGTTTGTCAACTGTGTCTTTCGTTGTGTGAGGAAAATCTTTCATCCTATTGGGGCCCGCAAATTTCGATTGATGCCTGCTCAATGGAGAATTTTGCCCACTGGTTCAGTGACACTTTGAACATATGGTAATCGAGCAATGTTTTGTGCTTTCTTTTGCTATCCTCTATAGCCTTCATACATTGTCACTATTTTTTTATGTAGTACATTCACTCCATAACCGTTGGCACTAGAAATGGACTGGAGATTTTGTAGTTCACTCTTTAGATGTTCCTCATCGCTGATCCTGAGAGCAGTTTTGGTTTCTTCTGTGTAGATTGATATTATGATGTTTCATGCAGGTGCCTGTGAGCACAGGTTGGCTTATTATTTTATTTATGGCCCAGTTATCCATCAGGCTTTCTGTAAACGTCCACACCGAGGAATGGCAGTACGCTATTCTTTTCCATATCCATAGTAAATTGGATACTTCGCGCTGATGGTTGAGGTGCTGTTGGAAATTTCGTAGCTGTTCCTCTCCATGTGGCCAGATGATAAAAGTACTTTGTATATCTCCGAGCCATTAATTTGTATGTAATGGTGCAGACTGGAATGCTGTTTCTTCAATTTCTTCCATAAAGATGTCTACTGCAATAGGCGAAAGAGGGTAGCCCATTGCTACTCCACCTCTCTGTTCATAAAATTTCCCTTTCCGCCTGAAAAAGGTGCTCGTTAATCACAGTGGAGCACTAGATCGCAGGTATCGGGTGCCATGCGTCCCTGTTCATGGTGTCGTGTATAGGTACAATCATGAATAAAGACTTGACATCGAAGCTAACCATCATTTCTGTGGCCGAGATACAGTTTTGTTTTAAATGTTTCACCGAATTGCTATTGTCGTTAATGTACTATTATGTTTAGCTCACCAAATGTCGGAGCTTTGGGGCCCGTTCCTTCCCTAGACCGTACGTTGGTGAATTAATGGTACTCACAATCGGTTGTAGAGGAAAGGCCTCTTTGTGGACCTCCAGAGCACCAAATTTTTTTGGTGCCTGTGGAACTTGTGAGATTGGTCTTCTGGCCGTGTCAGAATTCATTCTAATTTACTTTAGTAGTGCTTGTGTCGATTTGATTGTCTTGTACGTTGTATCTCTGTAAAGTTTCTGTAAATGGATTTACTTGGAAGATCCCCCTTTCATTTGTTATAATCTTGTGAGTCCAATATAATGGTCGCATTTGCCTTTTCTGCTCATGTTCTTACTAAATGAAAGCTGTACTCCAGCATGGGTGGTGGGATACCCGCACTAGCAGCAGGCTATTCTGCATGAGGCTGTATGCCTTCCTTGTTAATCCTGTAACCCACAAATGAAATTTTCTTCTTTACATCTACAGATTTACAGAAGTTAGTTTCATACCTCCTCTATACATGGCTCTCAACACTTCATTGAGGAAATTACAGTGTTTGTAGCATTCTGCACTCACTATGAGGTAATCTACATAGACTGTTATTTCATCAGATAATTTCGCACCTAGCACGTTGTCAACAGCTCTGATAAACGCACTCAAACTAGTACAGAGCAAATGGCATCACACAGTATACTAAACACTTACCCTGATGTAAGAATTCTGTGCATGGCCTAGATCCCTTGGCCAATGTGATACCCCAATAGCCACAAGTCATATCAAAAGGTGTGAGAAATGTACATGAGTGGAACTTTTGCAAAATTTCATCTATGTCAGCTAGTCTTTCACTCTTTCTTACTACAACTTCGTTCAACTTACTTGCTTCCAGCACCAACCTGAAACCACCGTTATTCTCCATGAACTACAAGTGGTTTATTATACCTGCTGGTTGACCATACAATTATCCCCCTTGAGACCATGTATTGAATGTTTTATCTCACCACTTGTTTTTTTTGTAACTGGAGTGATATGAGGCTGCTTGGAAAACAGTGATGATCCTTCAACTTTATTCTGCATGAGGCTGTATGCCTTCCTTGTTAATCCTGTAACCCACAAATGAAATTTTCTTCTTTACATCTACAGATTTACAGAAGTTAGTTTCATACCTCCTCTATACATGGCTCTCAACACTTCATTGAGGAAATTACAGTGTTTGTAGCATTCTGCACTCACTATGAGGTAATCTACATAGACTGTTATTTCATCAGATAATTTCGCACCTAGCACGTTGTCAACAGCTCTGATAAACGCACTCAAACTAGTACAGAGCAAATGGCATCACACAGTATACTAAACACTTACCCTGATGTAAGAATTCTGTGCATGGCCTAGATCCCTTGGCCAATGTGATACCCCAATAGCCACAAGTCATATCAAAAGGTGTGAGAAATGTACATGAGTGGAACTTTTGCAAAATTTCATCTATGTCAGCTAGTCTTTCACTCTTTCTTACTACAACTTCGTTCAACTTACTTGCTTCCAGCACCAACCTGAAACCACCGTTATTCTCCATGAACTACAAGTGGTTTATTATACCTGCTGGTTGACCATACAATTATCCCCCTTGAGACCATGTATTGAATGTTTTATCTCACCACTTGTTTTTTTTGTAACTGGAGTGATATGAGGCTGCTTGGAAAACAGTGATGATCCTTCAACTTTATTTTGCACTCAGTAATCTTTACAAACCTGGCCTGGTTGAAAATGCCTTACAGTTGCTCAGGAGAATACCTTTTCGTTCCTCCGTTTCAGTATTTGTAAAACATTCATTAAAATTTTTGTGGGCTTGTGACCACATTGTGAAGAAATATAAGACCACAGATGGTACGGTTCTCATTGGAAGTGACTTTCTTCCGGGTGGTTTGTTTACTGCTGAGTGAGAAGCCTCTATTTTCAATATACCAGCATGCTTGACTGTTGTGTAATTCTGATAGGCTGTTTAGGATGAATGGGAGCGATGTTAGAAATAGTTATTGGTGTTTCTATTATTTCTTTTCATAGGTGAAAACCCAACATTTTGTTTGATGTTTGCATTACTGGTTGTGATTTGTGGAAATCGGGTAATGGAAAAGCAGGCAACAACTATGATGTGGTGTCTTTTCCTTGAATTTTAGTGCTGTCTGAAGTGTGCCAATATGTGATAACGGAACGTGACCTAACCTACAGCCACTGCATTCTCCTGTGCGCCTCTGTATGTGGCTTCAAGTTAACTGTTGTCCTGTAGTGCTGTTATTGTTGGCAACCAAGACGTCTGAAGTCGGTGCCCATCTAGCCTGTTCGTACTGGCCAGTGGGCTGACTGTTTCTATTGCCTCCCTCTTCTTCCTCCTGAATGTAAGAGCTGTTTCCACAACATGCTTGCTTTACCAAAATCGACTGTTTGCTGCACTGATCCAGGTGTGATGTCATACTCGGATGTGTCATTCATGTTCAGATACCTGTGTGCTGATACGTCGCCCATCTCACATACATACACCAATCCACATTTGCAACTGATTTGGTGAACTCCAGCAGGATGTAGTTTGTCAACTGTGTCTTTCGTTGTGTGAGGAAAATCTTTCATCCTATTGGGGCCCGCAAATTTCGATTGATGCCTGCTCAATGGAGAATTTTGCCCACTGGTTCAGTGACACTTTGAACATATGGTAATCGAGCAATGTTTTGTGCTTTCTTTTGCTATCCTCTATAGCCTTCATACATTGTCACTATTTTTTTATGTAGTACATTCACTCCATAACCGTTGGCACTAGAAATGGACTGGAGATTTTGTAGTTCACTCTTTAGATGTTCCTCATCGCTGATCCTGAGAGCAGTTTTGGTTTCTTCTGTGTAGATTGATATTATGATGTTTCATGCAGGTGCCTGTGAGCACAGGTTGGCTTATTATTTTATTTATGGCCCAGTTATCCATCAGGCTTTCTGTAAACGTCCACACCGAGGAATGGCAGTACGCTATTCTTTTCCATATCCATAGTAAATTGGATACTTCGCGCTGATGGTTGAGGTGCTGTTGGAAATTTCGTAGCTGTTCCTCTCCATTTGGCCAGATGATAAAAGTACTTTGTATATCTCCGAGCCATTAATTTGTATGTAATGGTGCAGACTGGAATGCTGTTTCTTCAATTTCTTCCATAAAGATGTCTACTGCAATAGGCGAAAGAGGGTAGCCCATTGCTACTCCACCTCTCTGTTCATAAAATTTCCCTTTCCGCCTGAAAAAGGTGCTCGTTAATCACAGTGGAGCACTAGATCGCAGATATCGGGTGCCATGCGTCCCTGTTCATGGTGTCGTGTATAGGTACAATCATGAATAAAGACTTGACATCGAAGCTAACCATCATTTCTGTGGCCGAGATACAGTTTTGTTTTAAATGTTTCACCGAATTGCTATTGTCGTTAATGTACTATTATGTTTAGCTCACCAAATGTCGGAGCTTTGGGGCCCGTTCCTTCCCTAGACCGTACGTTGGTGAATTAATGGTACTCACAATCGGTTGTAGAGGAAAGGCCTCTTTGTGGACCTCCAGAGCACCAAATTTTTTTGGTGCCTGTGGAACTTGTGAGATTGGTCTTCTGGCCGTGTCAGAATTCATTCTAATTTACTTTAGTAGTGCTTGTGTCGATTTGATTGTCTTGTACGTTGTATCTCTGTAAAGTTTCTGTAAATGGATTTACTTGGAAGATCCCCCTTTCATTTGTTATAATCTTGTGAGTCCAATATAATGGTCGCATTTGCCTTTTCTGCTCATGTTCTTACTAAATGAAAGCTGTACTCCAGCATGGGTGGTGGGATACCCGCACTAGCAGCAGGCTATTCTGCATGAGGCTGTATGCCTTCCTTGTTAATCCTGTAACCCACAAATGAAATTTTCTTCTTTACATCTACAGATTTACAGAAGTTAGTTTCATACCTCCTCTATACATGGCTCTCAACACTTCATTGAGGAAATTACAGTGTTTGTAGCATTCTGCACTCACTATGAGGTAATCTACATAGACTGTTATTTCATCAGATAATTTCGCACCTAGCACGTTGTCAACAGCTCTGATAAACGCACTCAGACTAGTACAGAGCAAATGGCATCACACAGTATACTAAACACTTACCCTGATGTAAGAATTCTGTGCATGGCCTAGATCCCTTGGCCAATGTGATACCCCAATAGCCACAAGTCATATCAAAAGGTGTGAGAAATGTACATGAGTGGAACTTTTGCAAAATTTCATCTATGTTAGCTAGTCTTTCACTCTTTCTTACTACAACTTCGTTCAACTTACTTGCTTCCAGCACCAACCTGAAACCACCGTTATTCTCCATGAACTACAAGTGGTTTATTATACCTGCTGGTTGACCATACAATTATCCCCCTTGAGACCATGTATTGAATGTTTTATCTCACCACTTGTTTTTTTTGTAACTGGAGTGATATGAGGCTGCTTGGAAAACAGTGATGATCCTTCAACTTTATTTTGCACTCAGTAATCTTTACAAACCTGGCCTGGTTGAAAATGCCTTACAGTTGTTCAGGAGAATACCTTTTCGTTCCTCCGTTTCAGTATTTGTAAAACATTCATTAAAATTTTTGTGGGCTTGTGACCACATTGTGAAGAAATATAAGACCACAGATGGTACGGTCCTCATTGGAAGTGACTTTCTTCCGGGTGGTTTGTTTACTGCTGAGTGAGAAGCCTGTATTTTCAATATACCAGCATGCTTGACTGTTGTGTAATTCTGATAGGCTGTTTAGGATGAATGGGAGCGATGTTAGAAATAGTTATTGGTGTTTCTATTATTTCTTTTCATAGGTGAAAACCCAACATTTTGTTTGATGTTTGCATTACTGGTTGTGATTTGTGGAAATCGGGTAATGGAAAAGCAGGCAACAACTATGATGTGGTGTCTTTTCCATGAATTTTAGTGCTGTCTGAAGTGTGCCAATATGTGATAACGGAACGTGACCTAACCTACAGCCACTGCATTCTCCTGTGCGCCTCTGTATGTGGCTTCAAGTTAACTGTTGTCCTGTAGTGCTGTTATTGTTGGCAACCAAGACGTCTGAAGTTGGTGCCCATCTAGTCTGTTCGTACTGGCCAGTGGGCTGACTGTTTCTATTGCCTCCCTCTTCTTCCTCCTGAATGTAAGAGCTGTTTCCACAACATGCTTGCTTTACCAAAATCGACTGTTTGCTGCACTGATCCAGGTGTGATGTCATACTCGGATGTGTCATTCATGTTCAGATACCTGTGTGCTGATACGTCGCCCATCTCACATACATACACCAATCCACATTTGCAACTGATTTGGTGAACTCCAGCAGGATGTAGTTTGTCAACTGTGTCTTTCGTTGTGTGAGGAAAATCTTTCATCCTATTGGGGCCCGCAAATTTCGATTGATGCCTGCTCAATGGAGAATTTTGCCCACTGGTTCAGTGACACTTTGAACATATGGTAATCGAGCAATGTTTTGTGCTTTCTTTTGCTATCCTCTATAGCCTTCATACATTGTCACTATAGTTTTATGTAGTACATTCACTCCATAACCGTTGGCACTAGAAATGGACTGGAGATTTGGTAGTTCACTCTTTAGATGTTCCTCATCGCTGATCCTGAGAGCAGTTTTGGTTTCTTCTGTGTAGATTGATATTATGATGTTTCATGCAGGTGCCTGTAAGCACAGGTTGGCTTATTATTTTATTTATGGCCCAGTTATCCATCAGGCTTTCTGTAAACGTCCACACCGAGGAAAGGCAGTACGCGATTCTTTTCCATATCCATAGTAAATTGGATACTTCGCGCTGATGGTTGAGGTGCTGTTGCTGTTCCTCTCCATGTGGCCAGATGATAAAAGTACTTTGTATATCTCCGAGCCATTAATTTGTATGTAATGGTGCAGACTGGAATGCTGTTTCTTCAATTTCTTCCATAAAGATGTCTACTGCAATAGGCGAAAGAGGGTAGCCCATTGCTACTCCACCTCTCTGTTCATAAAATTTCCCTTTCCGCCTGAAAAAGGTGCTCGTTAATCACAGTGGAGCACTAGATCGCAGATATCGGGTGCCATGCGTCCCTGTTCATGGTGTCGTGTATAGGTACAATCATGAATAAAGACTTGACATCGAAGCTAACCATCATTTCTGTGGCCGAGATACAGTTTTGTTTTAAATGTTTCACCGAATTGCTATTGTCGTTAATGTACTATTATGTTTAGCTCACCAAATGTCGGAGCTTTGGGGCCCGTTCCTTCCCTAGACCGTACGTTGGTGAATTAATGGTACTCACAATCGGTTGTAGAGGAAAGGCCTCTTTGTGGACCTCCAGAGCACCAAATTTTTTTGGTGCCTGTGGAACTTGTGAGATTGGTCTTCTGGCCGTGTCAGAATTCATTCTAATTTACTTTAGTAGTGCTTGTGTCGATTTGATTGTCTTGTACGTTGTATCTCTGTAAAGTTTCTGTAAATGGATTTACTTGGAAGATCCCCCTTTCATTTGTTATAATCTTGTGAGTCCAATATAATGGTCGCATTTGCCTTTTCTGCTCATGTTCTTACTAAATGAAAGCTGTACTCCAGCATGGGTGGTGGGATACCCGCACTAGCAGCAGGCTATTCTGCATGAGGCTGTATGCCTTCCTTGTTAATCCTGTAACCCACAAATGAAATTTTCTTCTTTACATCTACAGATTTACAGAAGTTAGTTTCATACCTCCTCTATACATGGCTCTCAACACTTCATTGAGGAAATTACAGTGTTTGTAGCATTCTGCACTCACTATGAGGTAATCTACATAGACTGTTATTTCATCAGATAATTTCGCACCTAGCACGTTGTCAACAGCTCTGATAAACGCACTCAGACTAGTACAGAGCAAATGGCATCACACAGTATACTAAACACTTACCCTGATGTAAGAATTCTGTGCATGGCCTAGATCCCTTGGCCAGTGTGATACCCCAATAGCCACAAGTCATATCAAAAGGTGTGAGAAATGTACATGAGTGGAACTTTTGCAAAATTTCATCTATGTTAGCTAGTCTTTCACTCTTTCTTACTTCAACTTCGTTCAACTTACTTGCTTCCAGCACCAACCTGAAACCACCGTTATTCTCCATGAACTACAAGTGGTTTATTATACCTGCTGGTTGACCATTCAATTATCCCCCTTGAGACCATGTATTGAATGTTTTATCTCACCACTTGTTTTTTTTTGTAACTGGTGTGATATGAGGCTGCTTGGAAAACAGTGATGATCCTTCAACTTTATTTTGCACTCAGTAATCTTTACAAACCTGGCCTGGTTGAAAATGCCTTACAGTTGCTCAGGAGAATACCTTTTCGTTCCTCCGTTTCAGTATTTGTAAAACATTCATTAAAATTTTTGTGGGCTTGTGACCACATTGTGAAGAAATATAAGACCACAGATGGTACGGTCCTCATTGGAAGTGACTTTCTTCCGGGTGGTTTGTTTACTGCTGAGTGAGAAGCCTGTATTTTCAATATACCAGCATGCTTGACTGTTGTGTAATTCTGATAGGCTGTTTAGGATGAATGGGAGCGATATTAGAAATAGTTATTGGTGTTTCTATTATTTCTTTTCATAGGTGAAAACCCAACATTTTGTTTGATGTTTGCATTACTGGTTGTGATTTGTGGAAATCGGGTAATGGAAAAGCAGGCAACAACTATGATGTGGTGTCTTTTCCATGAATTTTAGTGCTGTCTGAAGTGTGCCAATATGTGATAACGGAACGTGACCTAACCTACAGCCACTGCATTCTCCTGTGCGCCTCTGTATGTGGCTTCAAGTTAACTGTTGTCCTGTAGTGCTGTTATTGTTGGCAACCAAGACGTCTGAAGTTGGTGCCCATCTAGTCTGTTCGTACTGGCCAGTGGGCTGACTGTTTCTATTGCCTCCCTCTTCTTCCTCCTGAATGTAAGAGCTGTTTCCACAACATGCTTGCTTTACCAAAATCGACTGTTTGCTGCACTGATCCAGGTGTGATGTCATACTCGGATGTGTCATTCATGTTCAGATACCTGTGTGCTGATACGTCGCCCATCTCACATACATACACCAATCCACATTTGCAACTGATTTGGTGAACTCCAGCAGGATGTAGTTTGTCAACTGTGTCTTTCGTTGTGTGAGGAAAATCTTTCATCCTATTGGGGCCCGCAAATTTCGATTGATGCCTGCTCAATGGAGAATTTTGCCCACTGGTTCAGTGACACTTTGAACATATGGTAATCGAGCAATGTTTTGTGCTTTCTTTTGCTATCCTCTATAGCCTTCATACATTGTCACTATAGTTTTATGTAGTACATTCACTCCATAACCGTTGGCACTAGAAATGGACTGGAGATTTTGTAGTTCACTCTTTAGATGTTCCTCATCGCTGATCCTGAGAGCAGTTTTGGTTTCTTCTGTGTAGATTGATATTATGATGTTTCATGCAGGTGCCTGTAAGCACAGGTTGGCTTATTATTTTATTTATGGCCCAGTTATCCATCAGGCTTTCTGTAAACGTCCACACCGAGGAAAGGCAGTACGCGATTCTTTTCCATATCCATAGTAAATTGGATACTTCGCGCTGATGGTTGAGGTGCTGTTGCTGTTCCTCTCCATGTGGCCAGATGATAAAAGTACTTTGTATATCTCCGAGCCATTAATTTGTATGTAATGGTGCAGACTGGAATGCTGTTTCTTCAATTTCTTCCATAAAGATGTCTACTGCAATAGGCGAAAGAGGGTAGCCCATTGCTACTCCACCTCTCTGTTCATAAAATTTCCCTTTCCGCCTGAAAAAGGTGCTCGTTAATCACAGTGGAGCACTAGATCGCAGATATCGGGTGCCATGCGTCCCTGTTCATGGTGTCGTGTATAGGTACAATCATGAATAAAGACTTGACATCGAAGCTAACCATCATTTCTGTGGCCGAGATACAGTTTTGTTTTAAATGTTTCACCGAATTGCTATTGTCGTTAATGTACTATTATGTTTAGCTCACCAAATGTCGGAGCTTTGGGGCCCGTTCCTTCCCTAGACCGTACGTTGGTGAATTAATGGTACTCACAATCGGTTGTAGAGGAAAGGCCTCTTTGTGGACCTCCAGAGCACCAAATTTTTTTGGTGCCTGTGGAACTTGTGACATTGGTCTTCTGGCCGTGTCAGAATTCATTCTAATTTACTTTAGTAGTGCTTGTGTCGATTTGATTGTCTTGTACGTTGTATCTCTGTAAAGTTTCTGTAAATGGATTTACTTGGAAGATCCCCCTTTCATTTGTTATAATCTTGTGAGTCCAATATAATGGTCGCATTTGCCTTTTCTGCTCATGTTCTTACTAAATGAAAGCTGTACTCCAGCATGGGTGGTGGGATACCCGCACTAGCAGCAGGCTATTCTGCATGAGGCTGTATGCCTTCCTTGTTAATCCTGTAACCCACAAATGAAATTTTCTTCTTTACATCTACAGATTTACAGAAGTTAGTTTCATACCTCCTCTATACATGGCTCTCAACACTTCATTGAGGAAATTACAGTGTTTGTAGCATTCTGCACTCACTATGAGGTAATCTACATAGACTGTTATTTCATCAGATAATTTCGCACCTAGCACGTTGTCAACAGCTCTGATAAACGCACTCAGACTAGTACAGAGCAAATGGCATCACACAGTATACTAAACACTTACCCTGATGTAAGAATTCTGTGCATGGCCTAGATCCCTTGGCCAGTGTGATACCCCAATAGCCACAAGTCATATCAAAAGGTGTGAGAAATGTACATGAGTGGAACTTTTGCAAAATTTCATCTATGTTAGCTAGTCTTTCACTCTTTCTTACTTCAACTTCGTTCAACTTACTTGCTTCCAGCACCAACCTGAAACCACCGTTATTCTCCATGAACTACAAGTGGTTTATTATACCTGCTGGTTGACCATACAATTATCCCCCTTGAGACCATGTATTGAATGTTTTATCTCACCACTTGTTTTTTTTTGTAACTGGTGTGATATGAGGCTGCTTGGAAAACAGTGATGATCCTTCAACTTTATTTTGCACTCAGTAATCTTTACAAACCTGGCCTGGTTGAAAATGCCTTACAGTTGCTCAGGAGAATACCTTTTCGTTCCTCCGTTTCAGTATTTGTAAAACATTCATTAAAATTTTTGTGGGCTTGTGACCACATTGTGAAGAAATATAAGACCACAGATGGTACGGTCCTCATTGGAAGTGACTTTCTTCCGGGTGGTTTGTTTACTGCTGAGTGAGAAGCCTGTATTTTCAATATACCAGCATGCTTGACTGTTGTGTGATTCTGATAGGCTGTTTAGGATGAATGGGAGCGATATTAGAAATAGTTATTGGTGTTTCTATTATTTCTTTTCATAGGTGAAAACCCAACATTTTGTTTGATGTTTGCATTACTGGTTGTGATTTGTATAAATCGGGTAATGGAAAAGCAGGCAACAACTATGATGTGGTGTCTTTTCCATGAATTTTAGTGCTGTCTGAAGTGTGCCAATATGTGATAACGGAACGTGACCTAACCTCCAGCCACTGCATTCTCCTGTGCGCCTCTGTCTGTGGCTTCAAGTTAACTGTTGTCCTGTAGTGCTGTTATTCAGAATGAGATTTTCACTCTGCAGCGGAGTGTGCGCTGATATGAAACTTCCTGGCAGATTAAAACTGTGTGCCCGACCGAGACTCGAACTCGGGACCTTTGCCTTTCGCGGGCAAGTGCTCTACCAACTGAGCTACCGAAGCACGACTCTCGTCCGGTACTCACAGCTTTACTTCTGCCAGTACCTCGCCTCCTGCCAGGAAGTTTCAGTGCTGTTATTGTTGGCAACCAAGACGTCTGAAGTCGGTGCCCATCTAGTCTGTTCGTACTGGCCAGTGGGCTGACTGTTTCTATTGCCTCCCTCTTCTTCCTCCTGAATGTAAGAGCTGTTTCCACAACATGCTTGCTTTACCAAAATCGACTGTTTGCTGCACTGATCCAGGTGTGATGTCATACTCGGATGTGTCATTCATGTTCAGATACCTGTGTGCTGATACGTCGCCCATCTCACATACATACACCAATCCACATTTGCAACTGATTTGGTGAACTCCAGCAGGATGTAGTTTGTCAACTGTGTCTTTCGTTGAGTGAGGAAAATCTTTCATCCTATTGGGGCCCGCAAATTTCGATTGATGCCTGCTCAATGGAAAATTTTGCCCACTGGTTCAGTGACACTTTGAACATATGGTAATCGAGCAATGTTTTGTGCTTTCTTTTGCTATCCTCTATAGCCTTCATACATTGTCACTATAGTTTTATGTAGTACATTCACTCCATAACCGTTGGCACTAGAAATGGACTGGAGATTTTGTAGTTCACTCTTTAGATGTTCCTCATCGCTGATCCTGAGAGCAGTTTTGGTTTCTTCTGTGTAGATTGATATTATGATGTTTCATGCAGGTGCCTGTGAGCACAGGTTGGCTTATTATTTTATTTGTGGCCCAGTTATCCATCAGGCTTTCTGTAAACGTCCACACCGAGGAAAGGCAGTACGCGATTCTTTTCCATATCCATAGTAAATTGGATACTTCGCGCTGATGGTTGAGGTGCTGTTGCTGTTCCTCTCCATGTGGCCAGATGATAAAAGTACTTTGTATATCTCCGAGCCATTAATTTGTATGTAATGGTGCAGACTGGAATGCTGTTTCTTCAATTTCTTCCATAAAGATGTCTACTGCAATAGGCGAAAGAGGGTAGCCCATTGCTACTCCACCTCTCTGTTCATAAAATTTCCCTTTCCGCCTGAAAAAGGTGCTCGTTAATCACAGTGGAGCACTAGATCGCAGATATCGGGTGCCATGCGTCCCTGTTCATGGTGTCGTGTATAGGTACAATCATGAATAAAGACTTGACATCGAAGCTAACCATCATTTCTGTGGCCGAGATACAGTTTTGTTTTAAATGTTTCACCGAATTGCTATTGTCGTTAATGTACTATTATGTTTAGCTCACCAAATGTCGGAGCTTTGGGGCCCGTTCCTTCCCTAGACCGTACGTTGGTGAATTAATGGTACTCACAATCGGTTGTAGAGGAAAGGCCTCTTTGTGGACCTCCAGAGCACCAAATTTTTTTGGTGCCTGTGGAACTTGTGAGATTGGTCTTCTGGCCGTGTCAGAATTCATTCTAATTTACTTTAGTAGTGCTTGTGTCGATTTGATTGTCTTGTACGTTGTATCTCTGTAAAGTTTCTGTAAATGGATTTACTTGGAAGATCCCCCTTTCATTTGTTATAATCTTGTGAGTCCAATATAATGGTCGCATTTGCCTTTTCTGCTCATGTTCTTACTAAATGAAAGCTGTACTCCAGCATGGGTGGTGGGATACCCGCACTAGCAGCAGGCTATTCTGCATGAGGCTGTATGCCTTCCTTGTTAATCCTGTAACCCACAAATGAAATTTTCTTCTTTACATCTACAGATTTACAGAAGTTAGTTTCATACCTCCTCTATACATGGCTCTCAACACTTCATTGAGGAAATTACAGTGTTTGTAGCATTCTGCACTCACTATGAGGTAATCTACATAGACTGTTATTTCATCAGATAATTTCGCACCTAGCACGTTGTCAACAGCTCTGATAAACGCACTCAAACTAGTACAGAGCAAATGGCATCACACAGTATACTAAACACTTACCCTGATGTAAGAATTCTGTGCATGGCCTAGATCCCTTGGCCAATGTGATACCCCAATAGCCACAAGTCATATCAAAAGGTGTGAGAAATGTACATGAGTGGAACTTTTGCAAAATTTCATCTATGTTAGCTAGTCTTTCACTCTTTCTTACTACAACTTCGTTCAACTTACTTGCTTCCAGCACCAACCTGAAACCACCGTTATTCTCCATGAACTACAAGTGGTTTATTATACCTGCTGGTTGACCATACAATTATCCCCCTTGAGACCATGTATTGAATGTTTTATCTCACCACTTGTTTTTTTTGTAACTGGAGTGATATGAGGCTGCTTGGAAAACAGTGATGATCCTTCAACTTTATTTTGCACTCAGTAATCTTTACAAACCTGGCCTGGTTGAAAATGCCTTACAGTTGTTCAGGAGAATACCTTTTCGTTCCTCCGTTTCAGTATTTGTAAAACATTCATTAAAATTTTTGTGGGCTTGTGACCACATTGTGAAGAAATATAAGACCACAGATGGTACGGTCCTCATTGGAAGTGACTTTCTTCCGGGTGGTTTGTTTACTGCTGAGTGAGAAGCCTCTATTTTCAATATACCAGCATGCTTGACTGTTGTGTAATTCTGATAGGCTGTTTAGGATGAATGGGAGCGATGTTAGAAATAGTTATTGGTGTTTCTATTATTTCTTTTCATAGGTGAAAACCCAACATTTTGTTTGATGTTTGCATTACTGGTTGTGATTTGTGGAAATCGGGTAATGGAAAAGCAGGCAACAACTATGATGTGGTGTCTTTTCCATGAATTTTAGTGCTGTCTGAAGTGTGCCAATATGTGATAACGGAACGTGACCTAACCTACAGCCACTGCATTCTCCTGTGCGCCTCTGTATGTGGCTTCAAGTTAACTGTTGTCCTGTAGTGCTGTTATTGTTGGCAACCAAGACGTCTGAAGTCGGTGCCCATCTAGCCTGTTCGTACTGGCCAGTGGGCTGACTGTTTCTATTGCCTCCCTCTTCTTCCTCCTGAAAGTAAGAGCTGTTTCCACAACATGCTTGCTTTACCAAAATCGACTGTTTGCTGCACTGATCCAGGTGTGATGTCATACTCGGATGTGTCATTCATGTTCAGATACCTGTGTGCTGATACGTCGCCCATCTCACATACATACACCAATCCACATTTGCAACTGATTTGGTGAACTCCAGCAGGATGTAGTTTGTCAATTGTGTCTTTCGTTGTGTGAGGAACATCTTTCATCCTGTTGGGGCCACGCAAATTTCGATTGATGCCTGCTCAATGGAGAATTTTGCCCACTGGTTCAGTGACACTTTGAACATATGGTAATCGAGCAATGTTTTGTGCTTTCTTTTGCTATCCTCTATAGCCTTCATACATTGTCACTATAGTTTTATGTAGTACATTCACTCCATAACCGTTGGCACTAGAAATGGACTGGAGATTTTGTAGTTCACTCTTTAGATGTTCCTCATCGCTGATCCTGAGAGCAGTTTTGGTTTCTTCTGTGTAGATTGATATTATGATGTTTCATGCAGGTGCCTGTGAGCACAGGTTGGCTTATTATTTTATTTATGGCCCAGTTATCCATCAGGCTTTCTGTAAACGTCCGCACCGAGGAATGGCAGTACGCTATTCTTTTCCATATCCATAGTAAATTGGATACTTCGCGCTGATGGTTGAGGTGCTGTTGGAAATTTCGTAGCTGTTCCTCTCCATGTGGCCAGATGATAAAAGTACTTTGTATATCTCCGAGCCATTAATTTGTATGTAATGGTGCAGACTGGAATGCTGTTTCTTCAATTTCTTCCATAAAGATGTCTACTGCAATAGGCGAAAGAGGGTAGCCCATTGCTACTCCACCTCTCTGTTCATAAAATTTCCCTTTCCGCCTGAAAAAGGTGCTCGTTAATCACAGTGGAGCACTAGATCGCAGATATCGGGTGCCATGCGTCCCTGTTCATGGTGTCGTGTATAGGTACAATCATGAATAAAGACTTGACATCGAAGCTAACCATCATTTCTGTGGCCGAGATACAGTTTTGTTTTAAATGTTTCACCGAATTGCTATTGTCGTTAATGTACTATTATGTTTAGCTCACCAAATGTCGGAGCTTTGGGGCCCGTTCCTTCCCTAGACCGTACGTTGGTGAATTAATGGTACTCACAATCGGTTGTAGAGGAAAGGCCTCTTTGTGGACCTCCAGAGCACCAAATTTTTTTGGTGCCTGTGGAACTTGTGAGATTGGTCTTCTGGCCGTGTCAGAATTCATTCTAATTTACTTTAGTAGTGCTTGTGTCGATTTGATTGTCTTGTACGTTGTATCTCTGTAAAGTTTCTGTAAATGGATTTACTTGGAAGATCCCCCTTTCATTTGTTATAATCTTGTGAGTCCAATATAATGGTCGCATTTGCCTTTTCTGCTCATGTTCTTACTAAATGAAAGCTGTACTCCAGCATGGGTGGTGGGATACCCGCACTAGCAGCAGGCTATTCTGCATGAGGCTGTATGCCTTCCTTGTTAATCCTGTAACCCACAAATGAAATTTTCTTCTTTACATCTACAGATTTACAGAAGTTAGTTTCATACCTCCTCTATACATGGCTCTCAACACTTCATTGAGGAAATTACAGTGTTTGTAGCATTCTGCACTCACTATGAGGTAATCTACATAGACTGTTATTTCATCAGATAATTTCGCACCTAGCACGTTGTCAACAGCTCTGATAAACGCACTCAAACTAGTACAGAGCAAATGTCATCACACAGTATACTAAACACTTACCCTGATGTAAGAATTCTGTGCATGGCCTAGATCCCTTGGCCAATGTGATACCCCAATAGCCACAAGTCATATCAAAAGGTGTGAGAAATGTACATGAGTGGAACTTTTGCAAAATTTCATCTATGTTAGCTAGTCTTTCACTCTTTCTTACTACAACTTCGTTCAACTTACTTGCTTCCAGCACCAACCTGAAACCACCGTTATTCTCCATGAACTACAAGTGGTTTATTATACCTGCTGGTTGACCATACAATTATCCCCCTTGAGACCATGTATTGAATGTTTTATCTCACCACTTGTTTTTTTTGTAACTGGAGTGATATGAGGCTGCTTGGAAAACAGTGATGATCCTTCAACTTTATTTTGCACTCAGTAATCTTTACAAACCTGGCCTGGTTGAAAATGCCTTACAGTTGCTCAGGAGAATACCTTTTCGTTCCTCCGTTTCAGTATTTGTAAAACATTCATTAAAATTTTTGTGGGCTTGTGACCACATTGTGAAGAAATATAAGACCACAGATGGTACGGTCCTCATTGGAAGTGACTTTCTTCCGGGTGGTTTGTTTACTGCTGAGTGAGAAGCCTGTGTTTTCAATATACCAGCATGCTTGACTGTTGTGTAATTCTGATAGGCTGTTTAGGATGAAGGGGAGCGATGTTAGAAATAGTTATTGGTGTTTCTATTATTTCTTTTCATAGGTGAAAACCCAACATTTTGTTTGATGTTTGCATTACTGGTTGTGATTTGTGGAAATCGGGTAATGGAAAAGCAGGCAACAACTATGATGTGGTGTCTTTTCCTTGAATTTTAGTGCTGTCTGAAGTGTGCCAATATGTGATAACGGAACGTGACCTAACCTACAGCCACTGCATTCTCCTGTGCGCCTCTGTATGTGGCTTCAAGTTAACTGTTGTCCTGTAGTGCTGTTATTGTTGGCAACCAAGACGTCTGAAGTCGGTGCCCATCTAGCCTGTTCGTACTGGCCAGTGGGCTGACTGTTTCTATTGCCTCCCTCTTCTTCCTCCTGAATGTAAGAGCTGTTTCCACAACATGCTTGCTTTACCAAAATCGACTGTTTGCTGCACTGATCCAGGTGTGATGTCATACTCGGATGTGTCATTCATGTTCAGATACCTGTGTGCTGATACGTCGCCCATCTCACATACATACACCAATCCACATTTGCAACTGATTTGGTGAACTCCAGCAGGATGTAGTTTGTCAACTGTGTCTTTCGTTGTGTGAGGAAAATCTTTCATCCTATTGGGGCCCGCAAATTTCGATTGATGCCTGCTCAATGGAGAATTTTGCCCACTGGTTCAGTGACACTTTGAACATATGGTAATCGAGCAATGTTTTGTGCTTTCTTTTGCTATCCTCTATAGCCTTCATACATTGTCACTATAGTTTTATGTAGTACATTCACTCCATAACCGTTGGCACTAGAAATGGACTGGAGATTTTGTAGTTCACTCTTTAGATGTTCCTCATCGCTGATCCTGAGAGCAGTTTTGGTTTCTTCTGTGTAGATTGATATTATGATGTTTCATGCAGGTGCCTGTGAGCACAGGTTGGCTTATTATTTTATTTATGGCCCAGTTATCCATCAGGCTTTCTGTAAACGTTCGCACCGAGGAATGGCAGTACGCTATTCTTTTCCATATCCATAGTAAATTGGATACTTCGCGCTGATGGTTGAGGTGCTGTTGGAAATTTCGTAGCTGTTCCTCTCCATGTGGCCAGATGATAAAAGTACTTTGTATATCTCCGAGCCATTAATTTGTATGTAATGGTGCAGACTGGAATGCTGTTTCTTCAATTTCTTCCATAAAGATGTCTACTGCAATAGGCGAAAGGGGGTAGCCCATTGCTACTCCACCTCTCTGTTCATAAAATTTCCCTTTCCGCCTGAAAAAGGTGCTCGTTAATCACAGTGGAGCACTAGATCGCAGATATCGGGTGCCATGCGTCCCTGTTCATGGTGTCGTGTATAGGTACAATCATGAATAAAGACTTGACATCGAAGCTAACCATCATTTCTGTGGCCGAGATACAGTTTTGTTTTAAATGTTTCACCGAATTGCTATTGTCGTTAATGTACTATTATGTTTAGCTCACCAAATGTCGGAGCTTTGGGGCCCGTTCCTTCCCTAGACCGTACGTTGGTGAATTAATGGTACTCACAATCGGTTGTAGAGGAAAGGCCTCTTTGTGGACCTCCAGAGCACCAAATTTTTTTGGTGCCTGTGGAACTTGTGACATTGGTCTTCTGGCCGTGTCAGAATTCATTCTAATTTACTTTAGTAGTGCTTGTGTCGATTTGATTGTCTTGTACGTTGTATCTCTGTAAAGTTTCTGTAAATGGATTTACTTGGAAGATCCCCCTTTCATTTGTTATAATCTTGTGAGTCCAATATAATGGTCGCATTTGCCTTTTCTGCTCATGTTCTTACTAAATGAAAGCTGTACTCCAGCATGGGTGGTGGGATACCCGCACTAGCAGCAGGCTATTCTGCATGAGGCTGTATGCCTTCCTTGTTAATCCTGTAACCCACAAATGAAATTTTCTTCTTTACATCTACAGATTTACAGAAGTTAGTTTCATACCTCCTCTATACATGGCTCTCAACACTTCATTGAGGAAATTACAGTGTTTGTAGCATTCTGCACTCACTATGAGGTAATCTACATAGACTGTTATTTCATCAGATAATTTCGCACCTAGCACGTTGTCAACAGCTCTGATAAACGCACTCAAACTAGTACAGAGCAAATGGCATCACACAGTATACTAAACACTTACCCTGATGTAAGAATTCTGTGCATGGCCTAGATCCCTTGGCCAATGTGATACCCCAATAGCCACAAGTCATATCAAAAGGTGTGAGAAATGTACATGAGTGGAACTTTTGCAAAATTTCATCTATGTTAGCTAGTCTTTCACTCTTTCTTACTACAACTTCGTTCAACTTACTTGCTTCCAGCACCAACCTGAAACCACCGTTATTCTCCATGAACTACAAGTGGTTTATTATACCTGCTGGTTGACCATACAATTATCCCCCTTGAGACCATGTATTGAATGTTTTATCTCACCACTTGTTTTTTTTGTAACTGGAGTGATATGAGGCTGCTTGGAAAACAGTGATGATCCTTCAACTTTATTTTGCACTCAGTAATCTTTACAAACCTGGCCTGGTTGAAAATGCCTTACAGTTGCTCAGGAGAATACCTTTTCGTTCCTCCGTTTCAGTATTTGTAAAACATTCATTAAAATTTTTGTGGGCTTGTGACCACATTGTGAAGAAATATAAGACCACAGATGGTACGGTCCTCATTGGAAATGACTTTCTTTCGGGTGGTTTGTTTACTGCTGAGTGAGAAGCCTGTATTTTCAATATACCAGCATGCTTGACTGTTGTGTAATTCTGATAGGCTGTTTAGGATGAAGGGGAGCGATGTTAGAAATAGTTATTGGTGTTTCTATTATTTCTTTTCATAGGTGAAAACCCAACATTTTGTTTGATGTTTGCATTACTGGTTGTGATTTGTGGAAATCGGGTAATGGAAAAGCAGGCAACAACTATGATGTGGTGTCTTTTCCTTGAATTTTAGTGCTGTCTGAAGTGTGCCAATATGTGATAACGGAACGTGACCTAACCTACAGCCACTGCATTCTCCTGTGCGCCTCTGTATGTGGCTTCAAGTTAACTGTTGTCCTGTAGTGCTGTTATTGTTGGCAACCAAGACGTCTGAAGTCGGTGCCCATCTAGCCTGTTCGTACTGGCCAGTGGGCTGACTGTTTCTATTGCCTCCCTCTTCTTCCTCCTGAATGTAAGAGCTGTTTCCACAACATGCTTGCTTTACCAAAATCGACTGTTTGCTGCACTGATCCAGGTGTGATGTCATACTCGGATGTGTCATTCATGTTCAGATACCTGTGTGCTGATACGTCGCCCATCTCACATACATACACCAATCCACATTTGCAACTGATTTGGTGAACTCCAGCAGGATGTAGTTTGTCAACTGTGTCTTTCGTTGTGTGAGGAAAATCTTTCATCCTATTGGGGCCCGCAAATTTCGATTGATGCCTGCTCAATGGAGAATTTTGCCCACTGGTTCAGTGACACTTTGAACATATGGTAATCGAGCAATGTTTTGTGCTTTCTTTTGCTATCCTCTATAGCCTTCATACATTGTCACTATTTTTTTATGTAGTACATTCACTCCATAACCGTTGGCACTAGAAATGGACTGGAGATTTTGTAGTTCACTCTTTAGATGTTCCTCATCGCTGATCCTGAGAGCAGTTTTGGTTTCTTCTGTGTAGATTGATATTATGATGTTTCATGCAGGTGCCTGTGAGCACAGGTTGGCTTATTATTTTATTTATGGCCCAGTTATCCATCAGGCTTTCTGTAAACGTCCGCACCGAGGAATGGCAGTACGCTATTCTTTTCCATATCCATAGTAAATTGGATACTTCGCGCTGATGGTTGAGGTGCTGTTGGAAATTTCGTAGCTGTTCCTCTCCATGTGGCCAGATGATAAAAGTACTTTGTATATCTCCGAGCCATTAATTTGTATGTAATGGTGCAGACTGGAATGCTGTTTCTTCAATTTCTTCCATAAAGATGTCTACTGCAATAGGCGAAAGAGGGTAGCCCATTGCTACTCCACCTCTCTGTTCATAAAATTTCCCTTTCCGCCTGAAAAAGGTGCTCGTTAATCACAGTGGAGCACTAGATCGCAGATATCGGGTGCCATGCGTCCCTGTTCATGGTGTCGTGTATAGGTACAATCATGAATAAAGACTTGACATCGAAGCTAACCATCATTTCTGTGGCCGAGATACAGTTTTGTTTTAAATGTTTCACCGAATTGCTATTGTCGTTAATGTACTATTATGTTTAGCTCACCAAATGTCGGAGCTTTGGGGCCCGTTCCTTCCCTAGACCGTACGTTGGTGAATTAATGGTACTCACAATCGGTTGTAGAGGAAAGGCCTCTTTGTGGACCTCCAGAGCACCAAATTTTTTTGGTGCCTGTGGAACTTGTGAGATTGGTCTTCTGGCCGTGTCAGAATTCATTCTAATTTACTTTAGTAGTGCTTGTGTCGATTTGATTGTCTTGTACGTTGTATCTCTGTAAAGTTTCTGTAAATGGATTTACTTGGAAGATCCCCCTTTCATTTGTTATAATCTTGTGAGTCCAATATAATGGTCGCATTTGCCTTTTCTGCTCATGTTCTTACTAAATGAAAGCTGTACTCCAGCATGGGTGGTGGGATACCCGCACTAGCAGCAGGCTATTCTGCATGAGGCTGTATGCCTTCCTTGTTAATCCTGTAACCCACAAATGAAATTTTCTTCTTTACATCTACAGATTTACAGAAGTTAGTTTCATACCTCCTCTATACATGGCTCTCAAC
The DNA here is from genome assembly GCF_023864275.1 of Schistocerca cancellata. NCBI lineage: Eukaryota > Metazoa > Arthropoda > Insecta > Orthoptera > Acrididae > Schistocerca > Schistocerca cancellata. The sequence continues at coordinate 816,572,026 of NC_064630.1, forward strand.
ACTTCATTGAGGAAATTACAGTGTTTGTAGCATTCTGCACTCACTATGAGGTAATCTACATAGACTGTTATTTCATCAGATAATTTCGCACCTAGCACGTTGTCAACAGCTCTGATAAACGCACTCAAACTAGTACAGAGCAAATGTCATCACACAGTATACTAAACACTTACCCTGATGTAAGAATTCTGTGCATGGCCTAGATCCCTTGGCCAATGTGATACCCCAATAGCCACAAGTCATATCAAAAGGTGTGAGAAATGTACATGAGTGGAACTTTTGCAAAATTTCATCTATGTTAGCTAGTCTTTCACTCTTTCTTACTACAACTTCGTTCAACTTACTTGCTTCCAGCACCAACCTGAAACCACCGTTATTCTCCATGAACTACAAGTGGTTTATTATACCTGCTGGTTGACCATACAATTATCCCCCTTGAGACCATGTATTGAATGTTTTATCTCACCACTTGTTTTTTTTGTAACTGGAGTGATATGAGGCTGCTTGGAAAACAGTGATGATCCTTCAACTTTATTTTGCACTCAGTAATCTTTACAAACCTGGCCTGGTTGAAAATGCCTTACAGTTGCTCAGGAGAATACCTTTTCGTTCCTCCGTTTCAGTATTTGTAAAACATTCATTAAAATTTTTGTGGGCTTGTGACCACATTGTGAAGAAATATAAGACCACAGATGGTACGGTCCTCATTGGAAGTGACTTTCTTCCGGGTGGTTTGTTTACTGCTGAGTGAGAAGCCTGTGTTTTCAATATACCAGCATGCTTGACTGTTGTGTAATTCTGATAGGCTGTTTAGGATGAAGGGGAGCGATGTTAGAAATAGTTATTGGTGTTTCTATTATTTCTTTTCATAGGTGAAAACCCAACATTTTGTTTGATGTTTGCATTACTGGTTGTGATTTGTGGAAATCGGGTAATGGAAAAGCAGGCAACAACTATGATGTGGTGTCTTTTCCTTGAATTTTAGTGCTGTCTGAAGTGTGCCAATATGTGATAACGGAACGTGACCTAACCTACAGCCACTGCATTCTCCTGTGCGCCTCTGTATGTGGCTTCAAGTTAACTGTTGTCCTGTAGTGCTGTTATTGTTGGCAACCAAGACGTCTGAAGTCGGTGCCCATCTAGCCTGTTCGTACTGGCCAGTGGGCTGACTGTTTCTATTGCCTCCCTCTTCTTCCTCCTGAATGTAAGAGCTGTTTCCACAACATGCTTGCTTTACCAAAATCGACTGTTTGCTGCACTGATCCAGGTGTGATGTCATACTCGGATGTGTCATTCATGTTCAGATACCTGTGTGCTGATACGTCGCCCATCTCACATACATACACCAATCCACATTTGCAACTGATTTGGTGAACTCCAGCAGGATGTAGTTTGTCAACTGTGTCTTTCGTTGTGTGAGGAAAATCTTTCATCCTATTGGGGCCCGCAAATTTCGATTGATGCCTGCTCAATGGAGAATTTTGCCCACTGGTTCAGTGACACTTTGAACATATGGTAATCGAGCAATGTTTTGTGCTTTCTTTTGCTATCCTCTATAGCCTTCATACATTGTCACTATAGTTTTATGTAGTACATTCACTCCATAACCGTTGGCACTAGAAATGGACTGGAGATTTTGTAGTTCACTCTTTAGATGTTCCTCATCGCTGATCCTGAGAGCAGTTTTGGTTTCTTCTGTGTAGATTGATATTATGATGTTTCATGCAGGTGCCTGTGAGCACAGGTTGGCTTATTATTTTATTTATGGCCCAGTTATCCATCAGGCTTTCTGTAAACGTCCGCACCGAGGAATGGCAGTACGCTATTCTTTTCCATATCCATAGTAAATTGGATACTTCGCGCTGATGGTTGAGGTGCTGTTGGAAATTTCGTAGCTGTTCCTCTCCATGTGGCCAGATGATAAAAGTACTTTGTATATCTCCGAGCCATTAATTTGTATGTAATGGTGCAGACTGGAATGCTGTTTCTTCAATTTCTTCCATAAAGATGTCTACTGCAATAGGCGAAAGGGGGTAGCCCATTGCTACTCCACCTCTCTGTTCATAAAATTTCCCTTTCCGCCTGAAAAAGGTGCTCGTTAATCACAGTGGAGCACTAGATCGCAGATATCGGGTGCCATGCGTCCCTGTTCATGGTGTCGTGTATAGGTACAATCATGAATAAAGACTTGACATCGAAGCTAACCATCATTTCTGTGGCCGAGATACAGTTTTGTTTTAAATGTTTCACCGAATTGCTATTGTCGTTAATGTACTATTATGTTTAGCTCACCAAATGTCGGAGCTTTGGGGCCCGTTCCTTCCCTAGACCGTACGTTGGTGAATTAATGGTACTCACAATCGGTTGTAGAGGAAAGGCCTCTTTGTGGACCTCCAGAGCACCAAATTTTTTTGGTGCCTGTGGAACTTGTGACATTGGTCTTCTGGCCGTGTCAGAATTCATTCTAATTTACTTTAGTAGTGCTTGTGTCGATTTGATTGTCTTGTACGTTGTATCTCTGTAAAGTTTCTGTAAATGGATTTACTTGGAAGATCCCCCTTTCATTTGTTATAATCTTGTGAGTCCAATATAATGGTCGCATTTGCCTTTTCTGCTCATGTTCTTACTAAATGAAAGCTGTACTCCAGCATGGGTGGTGGGATACCCGCACTAGCAGCAGGCTATTCTGCATGAGGCTGTATGCCTTCCTTGTTAATCCTGTAACCCACAAATGAAATTTTCTTCTTTACATCTACAGATTTACAGAAGTTAGTTTCATACCTCCTCTATACATGGCTCTCAACACTTCATTGAGGAAATTACAGTGTTTGTAGCATTCTGCACTCACTATGAGGTAATCTACATAGACTGTTATTTCATCAGATAATTTCGCACCTAGCACGTTGTCAACAGCTCTGATAAACGCACTCAAACTAGTACAGAGCAAATGGCATCACACAGTATACTAAACACTTACCCTGATGTAAGAATTCTGTGCATGGCCTAGATCCCTTGGCCAATGTGATACCCCAATAGCCACAAGTCATATCAAAAGGTGTGAGAAATGTACATGAGTGGAACTTTTGCAAAATTTCATCTATGTTAGCTAGTCTTTCACTCTTTCTTACTACAACTTCGTTCAACTTACTTGCTTCCAGCACCAACCTGAAACCACCGTTATTCTCCATGAACTACAAGTGGTTTATTATACCTGCTGGTTGACCATACAATTATCCCCCTTGAGACCATGTATTGAATGTTTTATCTCACCACTTGTTTTTTTTGTAACTGGAGTGATATGAGGCTGCTTGGAAAACAGTGATGATCCTTCAACTTTATTTTGCACTCAGTAATCTTTACAAACCTGGCCTGGTTGAAAATGCCTTACAGTTGCTCAGGAGAATACCTTTTCGTTCCTCCGTTTCAGTATTTGTAAAACATTCATTAAAATTTTTGTGGGCTTGTGACCACATTGTGAAGAAATATAAGACCACAGATGGTACGGTCCTCATTGGAAATGACTTTCTTTCGGGTGGTTTGTTTACTGCTGAGTGAGAAGCCTGTATTTTCAATATACCAGCATGCTTGACTGTTGTGTAATTCTGATAGGCTGTTTAGGATGAAGGGGAGCGATGTTAGAAATAGTTATTGGTGTTTCTATTATTTCTTTTCATAGGTGAAAACCCAACATTTTGTTTGATGTTTGCATTACTGGTTGTGATTTGTGGAAATCGGGTAATGGAAAAGCAGGCAACAACTATGATGTGGTGTCTTTTCCTTGAATTTTAGTGCTGTCTGAAGTGTGCCAATATGTGATAACGGAACGTGACCTAACCTACAGCCACTGCATTCTCCTGTGCGCCTCTGTATGTGGCTTCAAGTTAACTGTTGTCCTGTAGTGCTGTTATTGTTGGCAACCAAGACGTCTGAAGTCGGTGCCCATCTAGCCTGTTCGTACTGGCCAGTGGGCTGACTGTTTCTATTGCCTCCCTCTTCTTCCTCCTGAATGTAAGAGCTGTTTCCACAACATGCTTGCTTTACCAAAATCGACTGTTTGCTGCACTGATCCAGGTGTGATGTCATACTCGGATGTGTCATTCATGTTCAGATACCTGTGTGCTGATACGTCGCCCATCTCACATACATACACCAATCCACATTTGCAACTGATTTGGTGAACTCCAGCAGGATGTAGTTTGTCAACTGTGTCTTTCGTTGTGTGAGGAAAATCTTTCATCCTATTGGGGCCCGCAAATTTCGATTGATGCCTGCTCAATGGAGAATTTTGCCCACTGGTTCAGTGACACTTTGAACATATGGTAATCGAGCAATGTTTTGTGCTTTCTTTTGCTATCCTCTATAGCCTTCATACATTGTCACTATTTTTTTATGTAGTACATTCACTCCATAACCGTTGGCACTAGAAATGGACTGGAGATTTTGTAGTTCACTCTTTAGATGTTCCTCATCGCTGATCCTGAGAGCAGTTTTGGTTTCTTCTGTGTAGATTGATATTATGATGTTTCATGCAGGTGCCTGTGAGCACAGGTTGGCTTATTATTTTATTTATGGCCCAGTTATCCATCAGGCTTTCTGTAAACGTCCGCACCGAGGAATGGCAGTACGCTATTCTTTTCCATATCCATAGTAAATTGGATACTTCGCGCTGATGGTTGAGGTGCTGTTGGAAATTTCGTAGCTGTTCCTCTCCATGTGGCCAGATGATAAAAGTACTTTGTATATCTCCGAGCCATTAATTTGTATGTAATGGTGCAGACTGGAATGCTGTTTCTTCAATTTCTTCCATAAAGATGTCTACTGCAATAGGCGAAAGAGGGTAGCCCATTGCTACTCCACCTCTCTGTTCATAAAATTTCCCTTTCCGCCTGAAAAAGGTGCTCGTTAATCACAGTGGAGCACTAGATCGCAGATATCGGGTGCCATGCGTCCCTGTTCATGGTGTCGTGTATAGGTACAATCATGAATAAAGACTTGACATCGAAGCTAACCATCATTTCTGTGGCCGAGATACAGTTTTGTTTTAAATGTTTCACCGAATTGCTATTGTCGTTAATGTACTATTATGTTTAGCTCACCAAATGTCGGAGCTTTGGGGCCCGTTCCTTCCCTAGACCGTACGTTGGTGAATTAATGGTACTCACAATCGGTTGTAGAGGAAAGGCCTCTTTGTGGACCTCCAGAGCACCAAATTTTTTTGGTGCCTGTGGAACTTGTGAGATTGGTCTTCTGGCCGTGTCAGAATTCATTCTAATTTACTTTAGTAGTGCTTGTGTCGATTTGATTGTCTTGTACGTTGTATCTCTGTAAAGTTTCTGTAAATGGATTTACTTGGAAGATCCCCCTTTCATTTGTTATAATCTTGTGAGTCCAATATAATGGTCGCATTTGCCTTTTCTGCTCATGTTCTTACTAAATGAAAGCTGTACTCCAGCATGGGTGGTGGGATACCCGCACTAGCAGCAGGCTATTCTGCATGAGGCTGTATGCCTTCCTTGTCAATCCTGTAACCCACAAATGAAATTTTCTTCTTTACATCTACAGATTTACAGAAGTTAGTTTCATACCTCCACTATACATGGCTCTCAACACTTCATTGAGGAAATTACAGTGTTTGTAGCATTCTGCACTCACTATGAGGTAATCTACATAGACTGTTATTTCATCAGATAATTTCGCACCTAGCACGTTGTCAACAGCTCTGATAAACGCACTCAAACTAGTACAGAGCAAATGGCATCACACAGTATACTAAACACTTACCCTGATGTAAGAATTCTGTGCATGGCCTAGATCCCTTGGCCAATGTGATACCCCAATAGCCACAAGTCATATCAAAAGGTGTGAGAAATGTACATGAGTGGAACTTTTGCAAAATTTCATCTATGTTAGCTAGTCTTTCACTCTTTCTTACTACAACTTCGTTCAACTTCCTTGCTTCCAGCACCAACCTGAAACCACCGTTATTCTCCATGAACTACAAGTGGTTTATTATACCTGCTGGTTGACCATACAATTATCCCCCTTGAGACCATGTATTGAATGTTTTATCTCACCACTTGTTTTTTTTGTAACTGGAGTGATATGAGGCTGCTTGGAAAACAGTGATGATCCTTCAACTTTATTTTGCACTCAGTAATCTTTACAAACCTGGCCTGGTTGAAAATGCCTTACAGTTGCTCAGGAGAATACCTTTTCGTTCCTCCGTTTCAGTATTTGTAAAACATTCATTAAAATTTTTGTGGGCTTGTGACCACATTGTGAAGAAATATAAGACCACAGATGGTACGGTCCTCATTGGAAGTGACTTTCTTCCGGGTGGTTTGTTTACTGCTGAGTGAGAAGCCTGTATTTTCAATATACCAGCATGCTTGACTGTTGTGTAATTCTGATAGGCTGTTTAGGATGAAGGGGAGCGATGTTAGAAATAGTTATTGGTGTTTCTATTATTTCTTTTCATAGGTGAAAACCCAACATTTTGTTTGATGTTTGCATTACTGGTTGTGATTTGTGGAAATCGGGTAATGGAAAAGCAGGCAACAACTATGATGTGGTGTCTTTTCCTTGAATTTTAGTGCTGTCTGAAGTGTGCCAATATGTGATAACGTAACGTGACCTAACCTACAGCCACTGCAGTCTCCTGTGCGCCTCTGTATGTGGCTTCAAGTTAACTGTTGTCCTGTAGTGCTGTTATTGTTGGCAACCAAGACGTCTGAAGTCGGTGCCCATGTTGTCTGTTCGTACTGGCCAGTGGGCTGACTGTTTCTATTGCCTCCCTCTTCTTCCTCCTGAATGTAAGAGCTGTTTCCACAACATGCTTGCTTTACCAAAATCGACTGTTTGCTGCACTGATCCAGGTGTGATGTCATACTCGGATGTGTCATTCATGTTCAGATACCTGTGTGCTGATACGTCGCCCATCTCACATACATACACCAATCCACATTTGCAACTGATTTGGTGAACTCCAGCAGGATGTAGTTTGTCAACTGTGTCTTTCGTTGTGTGAGGAAAATCTTTCATCCTATTGGGGCCCGCAAATTTCGATTGATGCCTGCTCAATGGAGAATTTTGCCCACTGGTTCAGTGACACTTTGAACATATGGTAATCGAGCAATGTTTTGTGCTTTCTTTTGCTATCCTCTATAGCCTTCATACATTGTCACTATTTTTTTATGTAGTACATTCACTCCATAACCGTTGGCACTAGAAATGGACTGGAGATTTTGTAGTTCACTCTTTAGATGTTCCTCATCGCTGATCCTGAGAGCAGTTTTGGTTTCTTCTGTGTAGATTGATATTATGATGTTTCATGCAGGTGCCTGTGAGCACAGGTTGGCTTATTATTTTATTTATGGCCCAGTTATCCATCAGGCTTTCTGTAAACGTCCGCACCGAGGAATGGCAGTACGCTATTCTTTTCCATATCCATAGTAAATTGGATACTTCGCGCTGATGGTTGAGGTGCTGTTGGAAATTTCGTAGCTGTTCCTCTCCATGTGGCCAGATGATAAAAGTACTTTGTATATCTCCGAGCCATTAATTTGTATGTAATGGTGCAGACTGGAATGCTGTTTCTTCAATTTCTTCCATAAAGATGTCTACTGCAATAGGCGAAAGAGGGTAGCCCATTGCTACTCCACCTCTCTGTTCATAAAATTTCCCTTTCCGCCTGAAAAAGGTGCTCGTTAATCACAGTGGAGCACTAGATCGCAGATATCGGGTGCCATGCGTCCCTGTTCATGGTGTCGTGTATAGGTACAATCATGAATAAAGACTTGACATCGAAGCTAACCATCATTTCTGTGGCCGAGATACAGTTTTGTTTTAAATGTTTCACCGAATTGCTATTGTCGTTAATGTACTATTATGTTTAGCTCACCAAATGTCGGAGCTTTGGGGCCCGTTCCTTCCCTAGACCGTACGTTGGTGAATTAATGGTACTCACAATCGGTTGTAGAGGAAAGGCCTCTTTGTGGACCTCCAGAGCACCAAATTTTTTTGGTGCCTGTGGAACTTGTGAGATTGGTCTTCTGGCCGTGTCAGAATTCATTCTAATTTACTTTAGTAGTGCTTGTGTCGATTTGATTGTCTTGTACGTTGTATCTCTGTAAAGTTTCTGTAAATGGATTTACTTGGAAGATCCCCCTTTCATTTGTTATAATCTTGTGAGTCCAATATAATGGTCGCATTTGCCTTTTCTGCTCATGTTCTTACTAAATGAAAGCTGTACTCCAGCATGGGTGGTGGGATACCCGCACTAGCAGCAGGCTATTCTGCATGAGGCTGTATGCCTTCCTTGTCAATCCTGTAACCCACAAATGAAATTTTCTTCTTTACATCTACAGATTTACAGAAGTTAGTTTCATACCTCCACTATACATGGCTCTCAACACTTCATTGAGGAAATTACAGTGTTTGTAGCATTCTGCACTCACTATGAGGTAATCTACATAGACTGTTATTTCATCAGATAATTTCGCACCTAGCACGTTGTCAACAGCTCTGATAAACGCACTCAAACTAGTACAGAGCAAATGGCATCACACAGTATACTAAACACTTACCCTGATGTAAGAATTCTGTGCATGGCCTAGATCCCTTGGCCAATGTGATACCCCAATAGCCACAAGTCATATCAAAAGGTGTGAGAAATGTACATGAGTGGAACTTTTGCAAAATTTCATCTATGTTAGCTAGTCTTTCACTCTTTCTTACTACAACTTCGTTCAACTTCCTTGCTTCCAGCACCAACCTGAAACCACCGTTATTCTCCATGAACTACAAGTGGTTTATTATACCTGCTGGTTGACCATACAATTATCCCCCTTGAGACCATGTATTGAATGTTTTATCTCACCACTTGTTTTTTTTGTAACTGGAGTGATATGAGGCTGCTTGGAAAACAGTGATGATCCTTCAACTTTATTTTGCACTCAGTAATCTTTACAAACCTGGCCTGGTTGAAAATGCCTTACAGTTGCTCAGGAGAATACCTTTTCGTTCCTCCGTTTCAGTATTTGTAAAACATTCATTAAAATTTTTGTGGGCTTGTGACCACATTGTGAAGAAATATAAGACCACAGATGGTACGGTCCTCATTGGAAGTGACTTTCTTCCGGGTGGTTTGTTTACTGCTGAGTGAGAAGCCTGTATTTTCAATATACCAGCATGCTTGACTGTTGTGTAATTCTGATAGGCTGTTTAGGATGAAGGGGAGCGATGTTAGAAATAGTTATTGGTGTTTCTATTATTTCTTTTCATAGGTGAAAACCCAACATTTTGTTTGATGTTTGCATTACTGGTTGTGATTTGTGGAAATCGGGTAATGGAAAAGCAGGCAACAACTATGATGTGGTGTCTTTTCCTTGAATTTTAGTGCTGTCTGAAGTGTGCCAATATGTGATAACGGAACGTGACCTAACCTACAGCCACTGCATTCTCCTGTGCGCCTCTGTATGTGGCTTCAAGTTAACTGTTGTCCTGTAGTGCTGTTATTGTTGGCAACCAAGACGTCTGAAGTCGGTGCCCATCTAGCCTGTTCGTACTGGCCAGTGGGCTGACTGTTTCTATTGCCTCCCTCTTCTTCCTCCTGAATGTAAGAGCTGTTTCCACAACATGCTTGCTTTACCAAAATCGACTGTTTGCTTCACTGATCCAGGTGTGATGTCATACTTGGATGTGTCATTCATGTTCAGATACCTGTGTGCTGATACGTCGCCCATCTCACATACATACACCAATCCACATTTGCAACTGATTTGGTGAACTCCAGCAGGATGTAGTTTGTCAACTGTGTCTTTCGTTGTGTGAGGAAAATCTTTCATCCTATTGGGGCCCGCAAATTTCGATTGATGCCTGCTCAATGGAGAATTTTGCCCACTGGTTCAGTGACACTTTGAACATATGGTAATCGAGCAATGTTTTGTGCTTTCTTTTGCTATCCTCTATAGCCTTCATACATTGTCACTATTTTTTTATGTAGTACATTCACTCCATAACCGTTGGCACTAGAAATGGACTGGAGATTTTGTAGTTCACTCTTTAGATGTTCCTCATCGCTGATCCTGAGAGCAGTTTTGGTTTCTTCTGTGTAGATTGATATTATGATGTTTCATGCAGGTGCCTGTGAGCACAGGTTGGCTTATTATTTTATTTATGGCCCAGTTATCCATCAGGCTTTCTGTAAACGTCCACAACGAGGAATGGCAGTACGCTATTCTTTTCCATATCCATAGTAAATTGGATACTTCGCGCTGATGGTTGAGGTGCTGTTGGAAATTTCGTAGCTGTTCCTCTCCATGTGGCCAGATGATAAAAGTACTTTGTATATCTCCGAGCCATTAATTTGTATGTAATGGTGCAGACTGGAATGCTGTTTCTTCAATTTCTTCCATAAAGATGTCTACTGCAATAGGCGAAAGAGGGTAGCCCATTGCTACTCCACCTCTCTGTTCATAAAATTTCCCTTTCCGCCTGAAAAAGGTGCTCGTTAATCACAGTGGAGCACTAGATCGCAGATATCGGGTGCCATGCGTCCCTGTTCATGGTGTCGTGTATAGGTACAATCATGAATAAAGACTTGACATCGAAGCTAACCATCATTTCTGTGGCCGAGATACAGTTTTGTTTTAAATGTTTCACCGAATTGCTATTGTCGTTAATGTACTATTATGTTTAGCTCACCAAATGTCGGAGCTTTGGGGCCCGTTCCTTCCCTAGACCGTACGTTGGTGAATTAATGGTACTCACAATCGGTTGTAGAGGAAAGGCCTCTTTGTGGACCTCCAGAGCACCAAATTTTTTTGGTGCCTGTGGAACTTGTGAGATTGGTCTTCTGGCCGTGTCAGAATTCATTCTAATTTACTTTAGTAGTGCTTGTGTCGATTTGATTGTCTTGTACGTTGGATCTCTGTGAAGTTTCTGTAAATGAATTTACTTGGAAGATCCCCCATTCATTTGTTATAATCTTGTGAGTCCAATATAATGGTCGCATTTGCCTTGTCTGCTCATGTTCTTACTAAATGAAAGCTGTACTCCAGCATGGGTGGTGGGATACCCGCACTAGCAGCAAGCTATTCTGCATGAGGCTGTATGCCTTCCTTGTTAATCCTGTAACCCACAAATGAAATTTTCTTCTTTACATCTTCAGATTTACAGAAGTTAGTTTCATACCTCCTCTATACATGGCTCTCAGCACTTCATTGAGGAAATTACAGTGTTTGAAGCATTCTGCACTCACTATGAGGTAATCTACATAGACTGTTATTTCATCAGTTAATTTCGCACCTAGCACGTTGTCAACAGCTCTGATAAACGCACACAGACTAGTACAGAGCAAATGGCATCACACAGTATACTAAACACTTACCTTGATGTAAGAATTGTGTGCATGGCCTAAATCCCTTGGCCAAAGTGATATTCCAATAGCGACAAGTCATATCAAAAGATGTGAGAAATGTACATTAGTGGAACTTTTGCAAAATTTCATCTATGTTAGCTAGTCTGTCACAACTCTCTTACTACAACTTCATTCAACTTACTTGCTTCCAGCACCAACCTGAAACCACTGTTATTCTCCATGAACTACAAGTGGTTTATTATACCTGCTGGTTGACCATTCAATTATCCCCCTTGAGACCATGTATTGAATGTTTTTTCTCACCACTTGTTTTTTTTGTAACTGGAGTGATATGAGGCTGCTTGGAAAACAGTGATGATCCTTCAACTTTATTTTGACTTAGTAATCTTTACAAACCTGGCCTGGTTGAAAATGCCTTACAGTTGCTCAGGAGAATACCTTTTCGATCCTCCGTTTCAGTATTTGTAAAACATTCATTAAAATTTTTGTGGGCTTGTGACCACATTGTGAAGAAATATAAGACCACAGATGGTACGGTCCTCATTGGAAGTGACTTTCTTCCGGGTGGTTTGTTTACTGCTGAGTGAGAAACCCCTATTTTCAATATACCAGCATGCTTGGCTGTTGTGTAATTCTGATAGGCTGTTTAGGATGAAGGGGAGCGATGTTATAAATAGTTACTGGTGTTTCTATTATTTCTTTTTTAGGTGAAAACCCGACATTTTGTTTGATGTTTGCATTACTGGTTGTGATTTGTGGAAATCGGCTAATGGAAAAGCAGGCGACAACTATGATGATGTGGTGTCTTTTCCTTGAATTTTAGTGCTGTCTGAAGTGTGCCAATATGTGATAACGTAACGTGACCTAACCTACAGCCACTGCAGTCTCCTGTGCGCCTCTGTATGTGGCTTCAAGTTAACTGTTGTCCTGTAGTGCTGTTATTGTTGGCAACCAAGACGTCTGAAGTCGGTGCCCATGTTGTCTGTTCGTACTGGCCAGTGGGCTGACTGTTTCTATTGCCTCCCTCTTCTTCCTCCTGAATGTAAGAGCTGTTTCCACAACATGCTTGCTTTACCAAAATCGACTGTTTGCTGCACTGATCCAGGTGTGATGTCATACTCGGATGTGTCATTCATGTTCAGATACCTGTGTGCTGATACGTCGCCCATCTCACATACATACACCAATCCACATTTGCAACTGATTTGGTGAACTCCAGCAGGATGTAGTTTGTCAACTGTGTCTTTCGTTGTGTGAGGAACGTCTTTCATCCTGTTGGGGCCACGCAAATTTCGATTGATGCCTGCTCAATGGAGAATTTTGCCCACTGGTTCAGTGACACTTTGAACATATGGTAATCGAGCAATGTTTTGTGCTTTCTTTTGCTATCCTCTATAGCCTTCATAGATTGTCACTATAGTTTTATGTAGTACATTCACTCCATAACCGTTGGCACAAAAAATGGACTGGAGATTTTGTAGTTCACTCTTTAGATGTTCCTCATCGCTGATCCTGAGAGCAGTTTTGGTTTCTTCTGTGTAGGGTGATATTGGGATGTGGCATGCAGGTGCCTGTGAGCACAGGTTGGCTTATTATTTTATCTATGGCCCAGTTATCCATCAGGCTTTCTGTAAACGTCCACACCGAGGAAAGGCAGTACGCGATTCTTTTCCATATCCATAGTAAATTGGATACTTCGTGCTGATGGTTGAGGTGCTGTTGGAAATTTCGTAGCTCTTCCTCTCCATGTGGCCAGATGATAAAAGTACTTTGTATATCTCCGAGCCATTAATCTGTGTGTAATGGTGCAGACTGGAATGCTGTTTCTTGAAATTCTTCCATAAAGATGTCTACTGCAATAGGCGAAAGAGGGTAGCCCATTGCTACTCCATCTCTCTGTTCATAAAATTTCCCTTTCCGCCTGAAAAGGTGCTCGTTAAACACAGTGGAGCACTAGATCGCAGATATCGGGTGCCATGCGTCCCTGTTCATGGTGTCGTGTATAGGTACAATCATGAATAAAGACTTGACATCGTAGCTAACCATCATATCTGTGGCCGAGATACAGTTTTGTTTTAAATGTTTCACCGAATTGCTATTGTCGTTAATGTACTATTATGTTTAGCTGACCAAATGTCAGAGCTTTGGGGCCTGTTCCTTCCCTAGACCGTACATTGGTGAATTAATGGTACTCACAATCGGTTGTAGAGGAAAGGCCTCTTTGTGGACCTCCAGAGCACCAAATTTTTTTGATGCCTGTGGAACTTGTGAGATGGGTCTTTTGGCCGTGTCAGAATTCATTCTAGTTTACTTTAGTAGTGCTTGTGTCGATTTGATTGTCTTGTACATTGGATCTCTGTGAAGTTTCTGTAAATGAATTTACTTGGAAGATCCCCCATTCATTTGTTATAATCTTGTGAGTCCAATATAATGGTCGCATTTGCCTTCTCTGCTCATGTTCTTACTAAATGAAAGCTGTACTCCAGCATGGGTGGTGGGATACCCGCACTAGCAGCAAGCTATTCTGCATGAGGCTGTATGCCTTCCTTGTTAATCCTGTAACCCACAAATGAAATTTTCTTCTTTACATCTTCAGATTTACAGAAGTTAGTTTCATACCTCCTCTATACATGGCTCTCAACACTTCATTGAGGAAATTACAGTGTTTGAAGCATTCTGCACTCACTATGAGGTAATCTACATAGACTGTTGTTTCATCAGTTAATTTCGCACCTAGCACGTTGTCAACAGCTCCTATAAACGCACACAGACTAGTACAGAGGAAATGGCATCACACAGTATACTAAACACTTACCTTGATGTAAGAATTGTGTGCATGGCCTAGATCCCTTGGCCAAAGTGATATTCCAATAGCGACAAGTCATATCAAAAGATGTGAGAAATGTACATGAGTGGAACTTTTGCAAAATTTCATCTATGTTAGCTAGTCTGTCACTCTCTCTTACTACAACTTCATTCAACTTACTTGCTTCCAGCACCAACCTGAAACCACCGTTATTCTCCGTGAACTACAAGTGGTTTATTATACCTGCTGGTTGACCATTCAATTATCCCCGTTGAGACCATGTATTGAATGTCTTTTCTCACCACTTGTTTTTTTGTAACTGGAGTGATATGAGCCTGCTTAAAAAACAGTGATGATCCTTCAACTTTATTTTGACTCAGTAATCTTTACAAACCTGGCCTGGTTGAAAATGCCTTACAGTTGCTCAGGAGAATACCTTTTCGTTCCTCCGTTTCAGTATTTGTAAAACATTCATTAAAATTTTTGTGCGCTTGTGACCACATTGTGAAGAAATATAAGACCACAGATGGTACGGTCCTCATTGGAAGTGACTTTCTTCCGGGTGGTTTGTTTACTGCTGAATGAGAAACCTCTATTTTGAATATACCAGCATGCTTGGCTGTTGTCTAATTCTGATAGTCTGTTTAGGATGAACGGGAGCGATGTTAGAAATAGTTATTGGTGTTTATATTATTTCTTTTCATAGGTGAAAACCCAACATTTGGTTTGATGTTTGCATTACTGGTTGTGACTTGTGGAAATCGGGTAATGGAAAAGCTGGCGACAACTATGATGATGTGGTGTCTTTTCCTTGAATTTTAGTGGTGTCTGAAGTGTGCCAATATGTGATAACGGAACGTGACCTAACCTACAGCCACTGCAGTCTCCTGTGCGCCTCTGTATGTGGCTTCAAGTTAACTGTTGTCCTGTAGTGCTGTTATTGTTGGCAACCAAGACGTCTGAAGTCGGTGCTCATCTTGTCTGTTCGTACTGGCCAGTGGGCTGACTGTTTCTATTGCCTCCCTCGTCTTCCTCCTGAATGTAAGAGCTGTTTCCACAACATGCTTGCTTTACCAAAATTGACTGTTTGCTGCACTGATCCAGGTGTGATGTCATACTCGGATGTGTCATTCATGTTCAGATACCTGTGTGCTGATACGTCGCCCATCTCACATACATACACCAATCCACATTTGCAACTGATTTGGTGAACTCCAGCAGGATGTAGTTTGTCAACTGTGTCTTTCGTTGTGTGAGGAAAATCTTTCATCCTATTGGGGCCCGCAAATTTCGATTGATGCCTGCTCAATGGAGAATTTTGCCCACTGGTTCAGTGACCCTTTGAACATATGGTAATCGAGCAATGTTTTGTGCTTTCTTTTGCTGTCCTCTATAGGCTTCATACATTGTCACTGTAGTTTTATGTAGTACATTCACTCCATAACCGTTGGCACAAAAAATGGACTGGAGGTTTTGTAGTTCACCCTTTAGATGTTCCTCATCGCTGATCCTGAGAGCAGTTTTGGTATCTTCTGTGTAGGGTGATATTGGGATGTGTCATGCAGGTGCCTGTGAGCACAGGTTGGCTTATTATTTTATCTATGGCCCAGTTATCCATCAGGCTTTCTGTAAACGTCCACACCGAGGAAAGGCAGTACGCGATTCTTTTCCATATCCATAGTAAATTGGATACTTCGTGCTGATGGTTGAGGTGCTGTTGGAAATTTCGTAGCTCTTCCTCTCCATGTGGACAGATGATAAAAGTACATTGTATGTCTCTGAGCCATTAATCTGTGTGTAATGGTGCAGACTGGAATGCTGTTTCTTCAAATTCTTCCATAAAGATGTCTACTGCAATAGGCGAAAGAGGGTAGCCCATTGCTACTCCACCTCTCTGTTCATAAAATTTCCCTTTCCGCCTGAAAAAGGTGCTCGTTAAACACAGTGGAGCACTAGATCGCAGATATCGGGTGCCATGCGTCCCTGTTCATGGTGTCGTGTATGGGTACAATCATGAATAAAGACTTGACATCGAAGCTAACCATCATTTCTGTGGCCGAGATACAGTTTTGTTTTAAATGTTTCACCGAATTGCTATTGTCGTTAATGTACTATTATGTTTAGCTGACCAAATGCCGGAACTTTGGGGCCCGTTCCTTCCCTAGACCGTACGTTGGTGAATTAATTGTACTTACAATCGGTTGTAGAGGAAAGGCCTCTTTGTGGACCTCCAGAGCACCAAATTTTTTTGGTGCCTGTGGAACTTGTGAGATTGGTCTTCTGGCCGTGTCAGAATTCATTCTAGTTTACTTTAGTAGTGCTTGTGTCGATTTGATTGTCTTGTACGTTGGATCTCTGTGAAGTTTCTGTAAATGAATTTACTTGGAAGATCCCCCATTCATTTGTTATAATCTTGTGAGTCCAAAAAAATGGTCGCATTTGCCTTGTCTGCTCATGTTCTTACTAAATGAAAGCTGTACTCCAGCATGGGTGGTGGGATACCCGCACTAGCAGCAAGCTATTCTGCATGAGGCTGTATGCCTTCCTTGTTAATCCTGTAACCCACAAATGAAATTTTCTTCTTTACATCTTCAGATTTACAGAAGTTAGTTTCATAACTCCTCTATACATGGCTCTCAACACTTCATTGAGGAAATTACAGTGTTTGAAGCATTCTGCACTCACTATGAGGTAATCTACATGGACTGTTATGTCATCAGTTAATTTCGCACCTAGCACGTTGTCAACAGCTCTGATAAACGCACACAGACTAGTACAGAGCAAATGGCATCACACAGTATACTAAACACTTACCTTGATGTAAGAATTGTGTGCATGGCCTAGATCCCTTGGCCAAAGTGATATTCCAATAGCCACAAGTCATATCAAAAGATGTGAGAAATGTACATGAGTGAAACTTTTGCAAAATTTCATCTATGTTAGCTAGTCTGTCACTCTCTCTTACTACAACTTCATTCAACTTACTT
This sequence comes from Schistocerca cancellata, assembly GCF_023864275.1. Lineage (NCBI taxonomy): Eukaryota > Metazoa > Arthropoda > Insecta > Orthoptera > Acrididae > Schistocerca > Schistocerca cancellata. The sequence continues at coordinate 816,589,199 of NC_064630.1, forward strand.
GCTTCCAGCACCAACCTGAAACCACCGTTATTCTCCATGAACTACAAGTGGTTTATTATACCTGCTGGTTGACCATTCAATTATCCCCCTTGAGACCATGTATTGAATGTTTTTTCTCACCACTTGTTTTTTTTGTAACTGGAGTGATATGAGGCTGCTTGGAAAACAGTGATGATCCTTCAACTTTATTTTGCACTCAGTAATCTTTACAAACCTGTCCTGGTTGAAAATGCCTTACTGTTGCTCAGGAGAATACCTTTTCATTCCTCCACTTCAGTATTTGTAAAACATTCATTAAAATTTTTGTGGGCTTGTGACCACATTGTGAAGAAATATAAGACCACAGATGGTACGGTCCTCATTGGAAGTGACTTTCTTCCGGGTGGTTTGTTTACTGCTGAGTGAGAAACCGCTATTTTCAATATACCAGCATGCTTGGCTGTTGTGTAATTCTGATAGGCTGTTTAGGATGAAGGGGAGCGATGTTATAAATAGTTACTGGTGTTTCTATTATTTCTTTTCATAGGTGAAAACCCGACATTTTGTTTGATGTTTGCATTACTGGTTGTGATTTGTGGAAATCGGGTAGTGGAAAACCAGGCGACAACTATGATGTGGTGTCTTTTCCTTGAATTTTAGTGCTGTCTGAAGTGTGCCAATATGTGATAACGGAACGTGACCTAACCTACAGCCACTGCAGTCTCCTGTGCACCTTTGTATGTGGCTTCAAGTTAACTGTTGTCCTGTAGTGCTGTTATTGTTGGCAACCAAGACGTCTGAAGTCGGTGCCCATGTTGTCTGTTCGTACTGGCCAGTGGGCTGACTGTTTCTATTGCCTCCCTCTTCTTCCTCCTGAATGTAAGAGCTGTTTCCACAACATGCTTGCTTTACCAAAATCGACTGTTTGCTGCACTGATCCAGGTGTGATGTCTTACTCGGATGTGTCATTCATGTTCAGATACCTGTGTGCTGATACGTCGCCCATCTCACATACAGGGCTATTACAAGTGATAGAAGCGATTTCATAAATTCACTGCAGCTAAATTCATTGACATATGGTCACGAGACACTACAGATATGTAGAAAAACTCATATATTTTTGTTCGACTGAAGCCGCACTTCAGGTTTCTGCCGCCAGAGCGCTCGAGAGCACAGTGACACAAAATGGCAACAGTAGCGGAGAAAGCGTATGTCGTGCTTGAAATGCACTCAGATGAGTCAGCCATAACAGTGCAACGACACTTCAGGATGAAGTTCAACAAAGATCCACCAACTGTTGACTCCATTCGGCGATGGTATGCGCAGTTTAAAGCTTCTGGATGCCTCTGTAAGGGGAAATCAACAGGTCGGCCTACAGTAAGCGAAGAAACGGTTGAACGTGTGCGGGCAAGTTTCACGCATAGTGACGTGAAAGATTCAGTGTTTAAACCTCCTCTACCAAGAAACGTGCCAGAACTGCGAGCTCGCATCAACAATGCTTTCGAACTCATTGATGGGGACATGCTGCGCCGAGTGTGAGAGGAACTTGATTATCGGCTTGATGTCTGCCAAATCACTAAAGGGGCACATATCGAACATTTGTGAATGCCAAAAAAACTTTTTGAGTTTTTGTATGTTGTGCAAAGCATTGTGAAAATATCTCAAATATTAAAGTAATTGTAGAGCTGTGAAATCGCTTCAATCATTTGTAATAACCCTGTACATACACCAATCCACATTTGCAACTGATTTCGTGAACTCCAGACGGATGTAGTTTGTCAACTGTGTCTTTCGTTGTGTGAGGAACATCGTTCATCCAGTTGGGGCCACAAATTTTGATTGATGCCTTCTCAATAGAGAATTTTGCCCACTGGTTCAGTGACACTTTGAACATATGGTAATCGAGCAATGTTTTGTGCTTTCTTTTGCTATCCTCTATAGCCTTCATATATTGTCACTATACTTTTATGTAGTACGTTCACTCCATAACCGTTGGCACAAAAAATGGACTGGAGGTTTTGTAGTTCACCCTTTAGATGTTCCTCATCGCAGATCCTGAGAGCAGTTTTGGTTTCTTCTGTGTAGGGTGATATTGGGATGTGGCATGCAGGTGCTTGTGAGCACAGGTTGGCTTATTATTTTATCTATGGGTCAGTTATCCATCAGGCTTTCTTAAAAGTCCACACCAAGGAAAGGCAGTACGCGATTCTATTCCATATCCATAGTAAATTGGATACTTCGTGCTGATGGTTGAGGTGCTGTTGGAAATTTCATAGCTCTTCCTCTCCATGTGGCCAGATGATAAAAGTACTTTGTATATCTCCGAGCCATTAATCTGTGTGTAATGGTGCAGACTGGAATGTTGTTTCTTCAAATTCTTCCATAAAGATGTCTACTGCAATAGGCGAAAGAGGGTAGCCCATTGCTACTCCACCTCTCTGTTCATAAAATTTCCTTTCCGCCTGAAAAAGGTCCTCGTTAAACACAGTGGAGCACTAGATCGCAGATATCGGGTGCCATGCGTCCCTGTTCATGGTGTCGTGTATAGGTACAATCATGAATAAAGACTTGACATCGATGCTAACCATCATTTCTGTGACCGAGATACAGTTTTGTTTTAAATGTTTCACCGAATTGCTATTGTCGTTAATGTACTATTATGTTTAGCTCACCAAATGTCGGAGCTTTGGGGCCCGTTCCTTTCCTAGACCGTACGTTGGTGAATTAATGGTACTCACAATCGGTTGTAGAGGAAATGCCTCTTTGTGGACCTCCAGAGCACCAAATTTTTTTGGTGCCTGTGGAACTTGTGAGATGGGTCTTCTGGCCGTGGCAGAATTCATTCTAGTTTACTTTAGTAGTGCTTGTGTCGAGTTGATTGTCTTGTATGTTGGATCTCTGTGAAGTTTCTGTAAATGGATTTACTTGGAAGATCCCCCATTAATTTGTTATAATCTTGTTAGTCCAATATAATGGTCACATTTGCCTTGTCTTTTCATGTTATTACTAAATGAAAGCTGTACTCCAGCATGGGTGGTGGGATACCCGCACTAGCAGCAAGCTATTCTGCATGAGTCTGTATGCCTTCCTTGTTAATCCTGTAACCCACAAATGAAATTTTCTTCTTTACATCTTCTGATTTACAGAAGTTAGTTACATACCTCCTCTATACATGGCTCTCAACACCTCATTGAGGAAATTACAGTGTTTGAAGCATTCTGCACTCACTATGAGGTAATCTACATAGACTGTTATTTCATCAGTTAATTTCGCACCTAGCACATTGTCAACAGCTCTGATAAACGCACACAGACTAGTACAGAGCCAATGGCATCACACAATATACTAAACACTTACCTTGATGTAAGAATTGTGTGCATGGCCTAGAGCCCTTGGCCAAAGTGATATTCCAATAGCCACAAGTCATATCAAAAGATGTGAGAAATGTACATGAGTGGAACTTTTGCAAAATTTCATCTATGTTAGCTAGTCTGTCACTCTCTCTTACTACAACTTCATTCAACTTACTTGCTTCCAGCACCAACCTGAAACCACTGTTATTCTCCATGAACTACAAGTGGTTTATTATACCTGCTGGTTGACCATTCAATTATCCCCCTTGAGACCATGTATTGATTGTTTTTTCTCACCACTTGTTTTTTTGTAACTGGAGTGATATGAGGCTGCTTGGAATTCAGTGATGATCCTTCACCTTTATTTTGCACTCAGTAATCTTTACAAACCTGGCCTGGTTGAAAATGCCTTACAGTTGCTCAGGAGAATACCTTTTCGTTCCTCCGTTTCAGTATTTGTAAAACATTCATTAAAATTTTTGTGGGCTTGTGACCACATTGTGAAGAAATATAAGACCACAGATGGTTCGGTTCCTCATTGGAAGTGACTTTCTTCCGGGTGGTTTGTTTACTGCTGAGTGAGAAACCTCTATTTTCAATATACCAGCATGCTTGGCTGTTGTGTAATTCTGATAGGCTGTTTAGGATGAAGGGGAGCGATTTTAGAAATAGTTATTGGTGTTTCTATTATTTCTTTTCATAGGTGAAAACCCGACATTTTGTTTGATGTTTGCATTACTGGTTGTGATTTGTGGAAATCGGCTAATGGAAAAGCAGGCAACAACTATGATGTGGTGTCTTACCTGAATTTATGTTCTGTTTGAAGTGTACCAATATGTGATAACGTAACGTGACCTAACCTACAGCCACTGCAGTCTCCTGTGCGCCTCTGTGTGTGGCTTCAAGTTAACTGTTGTCCTGTAGTGCTGTTATTGTTGGCAACCAAGACGTCTGAAGTCGGTGCCCATCTTGTCTGTTCGTACTGGCCAGTGGGCTGACTGTTTCTATTGCCTCCCTCTTCTTCCTCCTGAATGTAAAAGCTGTTTCCACAACATGCTTGCTTTACCAAAATCGACTGTTTGCTGCACTGATTCAGGTGTGATGTCATACTCGAATGTGTCATTCATGTTCAGATACCTGTGTGCTGATACGTCGCCCATCTCACATACAGGGCTATTACAAATGATTGAAGCGATTTCATAAATTCACTGTAGCTCCGTTCATTGACATATGGTCACGAGACACAACAGATATGTAGAAAAACCCATAAAGTTTTGTTCGACTGAAGCCGCACTTCAAGTTTCTGCCGCCAGAGCGCTCCGGAGCACAGTGAGACAAAATGGTGACAGTAGCCGTGAATGCGTATGTCGTGCTTGAAATGCACTCAGATGAGTCAGCCATAACAGTGCAACGACACTTCAGGACGAAGTTCAACAAAGATCCACCAACTGTTGACTCCATTTGGCGATGGTATGCGCAGTTTAAAGCTTCTGGATGCCTCTGTAAACGGAAATCAACTAGTCGGCCTGCAGTGAGCGAAGAAACGGTTGAACGTGTGCGGGCAAGTTTCACACATAGTGACGTGAAAGATTCAGTGTTTAAACCTCCTCTACCAAGAAACATGCCAGAACTGCGAGCTCGCATCTTCAATGCTTTCGAACTCATTGATGGGGACATGCTGCGCCGAGTGTGAGAGGAACTTGATTAGCGGCTTGATGTCTGCCGAATCACTAAAGGGGCACATATCAAACATTTGTGAACGCCTAAAAAAACTTTTTGAGTTTTTGTATGTGTGTGCAAAGCATTGTGAAAATATCTCAAATAATAAAGTTATTGTAGAGCTGTGAAATCGCTTCAATCATTTGTAATAACCCTGTACATACACCAATCCACATTTGCAACTGATTTCGTGAACTCCAGCAGGATGTAGTTTGTCAACTGTGTCTTTTGTTGTGTGAGGAACATCTTTTATCCAGTTGGGGCCTCGCAAATTTCGATTGATGCCTGCTCAATAGAGAATTTTGCCCACTGGTTCAGTGACACTTTGAACATATGGTAATCGAGCAATGTTTTGTGCTTTCTTTTGCTATCCTCTATAGCCTTCATACATTGTCACTATAGTTTTATGTAGTACATTCATTCCATAACTGTTGGCACAAAAAATGGACTGGAGGTTTTGTAGTTCACCCTTTAGATGTTCCTCATCGCAGATCCTGAGAGCAGTTTTGGTGTCTTCTGTGTATTGTGATATTGGGATGTGGCATGCAGGTGCCTGTGAGCACAGGTTGGCTTATTATTTTATCTATGGCCCAGTTATCCATCAGGCTTTCTGTAAACTTCCACACCGAGGAAAGGCAGTATGCGATTCTTTTCCATATCCATAGTAAATTGGATACTTCGTGCTGATGGTTGAGGTGCTGTTGGAAATTTCGTAGCTCTTCCTCTCCATGTGGCCAGATCATAAAAGTACTTTGTATATCTCCAAGCCATTAATCTGTGTGTAATGGTGCAGACTGGAATGCTGTTTCTTCAAATTCTTCCATAAGGATGTCTACTGCAATAGGTGAAAGAGGGTAGCCCATTGCTACTCCACCTCTCTGTTCATAAAATTTCCCTTTCCGCCTGAAAAAGGTGCTCGTTAAACACAGTGGAGCACTAGATCGCAGATATCGGGTGCCATGCGTCCCTGTTCATGGTGTCGTGTATAGGTACAATCATGAATAAAGACTTGACATCGAAGCTAACCATAATTTCTGTGGCCGAGATACAGTTTTGTTTTAAATGTTTCACCGAACTGCTATTGACGTTAATGTACTATTATGTTTAGCTCACCAAATGTCGGAGCTTTGGGGCCCGTTCCTTCCCTAGACCGTTGTTGTTGTTGTGGTGTTCAGGCCTGAGACTGGTTTGATGCAGCTCTCCATGCTACTCTATCCTGTGCAAGCTTCTTCGTCTCCCAGTACCTACTGCAACCTACATCCTTCTGAATCTGCTTAGTGTATTCATCTCTTGGTCTCCCCCTACGATTTTTACCCTCCACGCTGCCCTCCAATATTAAATTGGTGATCCCTTGATGCCTCAGAACATGTCCTACCAACCGATCCCTTCTTCTGGTCAAGTTGGGCCACAAACTTCTCTTCTCCCCAATCCTATTCAATACTTCCTCATTAGTTATGTGATCTACCCATCTAATCTTCAGCATTCTTCTGTAGCACCACATTTCGAAAGCTTCTATTCTTTTCTTGTCCAAACTATTTACCATCCATGTTTCACTTCCATACATGGCTACACTCCATACAAATACTTTCAGAAATGACTTCCTGGCACTTAAATCTATACTCGATGTTTCAAATTTCTTTTCTTCAGAAACGCTTTCCTTGCCATTGCCAGTCTACATTTTATATCCTCTCTTCTTCGACCATCATTAGTTATTTTGCTCCCCAAATAGCAAAACTCCTTTACTACTTTAAGTGTCTCATTTCCTAATCTAATTCCCTCAGCATCACCCGACTTAATTGGTCGACATTCCATTATCCTCGTTTTGCTTTTTTTGATGTTCATCTTATATCCTCCTTTCAAGACACTGTCCATTCCGTTCAACTGCTCTTCCAGGTCCTTTGCTGTCTCTGACAGAATTACAATGTCATCGGCAAACCTCAAGGTTTTTATTTCTTCTCCATGGATTTTAATACCTACTCTGAATTTTTCTTTTGTTTCCTTTACTGCTTGCTCAATATACAGATTGAATAACATCGGGGAGAGGCTACAACCCTGTCTCACTCCCTTCCCAACCACTGCTTCCCTTTCATGTCCCTCGACTCTTATAACTGCCATCTGGTTTCTATACAAATTGTAAATAGTCTTTCACTCCCTGTATTTTACCCCTGCCACCTTTAGAATTTGAAAGAGTGTATTCCAGTCAACATTGTCAAAAGCTTTCTCTAAGTCTACAAATGCTAGAAATGTAGGTTTGCCTTTCCTTAATCTTTCTTCTAAGATAAGTCGTAAGGTCAGTATTGCCTCACGTGTTCCAGTATTTCTACGGAATCCAAACTGATCTTCCCCGAGGTCGGCTTCTACTAGTATTTCCATTCGTCTGTTAAGAATTCGTGTTAGTATTTTGCAGCTATGGCTTATTAAACTGATAGTTCGGTAATTTTCACATCTGTCAACACCTGCTTTCTTTGGGGTTGGAATTATTATATTCTTCTTGAAGTCTGAGGGTATTTCGCCTGTTTCATACATCTTGCCCACCAGATGGTAGAGTTTTGTCAGGACTGGCTCTCCCAAGGCCGTCAGTAGTTCCAATGGAATGTTGTCTACTCCGGGGGCCTTGTTGTGACTCAGATCTTTCAGTGCTCTGTCAAACTCTTCACGCAGTATCGTATCCCCCATTTCATCTTCATCTACATCCTCTTCCATTTCCATAATATTGTCCTCAAGTACATCGCATTGTATATACCCTCTATATACTCCTTCCACCTTTCTGCTTTCCCTTCTTTGCTTAGAACTGGGTTTCCATCTGAGCTCTTGATGTTCATACAAGTGGTTCTCTTATCTCCAAAGGTCTCTTTAATTTTCCTGTAGGCAGTATCTATCTTACCCCTAGTGAGATAAGCCTCTACATCCTTACATGTGTCCTCTAGCCATCCCTGCTTAGCCATTTTGCCCTTCCTGTCGATCTCATTTTTGAGACGTTTGTATTCCTTTTTGCCTGCTTCATTAACTGCATTTTTATATTTTCTCCTTTCATCAATTAAATTCAATATTTCTTCTGTTACCCAAGGATTTCTAAGAGCCCTGGTCTTTTTACCTACTTGATCCTCTGCTGCCTTCACTACTTCATCCCTCAAAGCTACCCATTCTTCTTCTACTGTATTTCTTTCCCCCATTCCTGTCAATTGTTCCCTAATGCTCTCCCTAAAACTTGTTCAACCTCTGGTTCTTTCAGTTTATCCAGGTCCCATCTCCTTAAATTCCCACCTTTTTGCAGTTTCTTCAGTTTTAATCTACAGGTCATAACCAATAGATTGTGGTCAGAGTCCACATCTGCCCCTGGAAATGTCTTACAATTTAAAACCTGGTTCCTAAATCTCTGTCTCACCATCTGGTGAGCAAGATGTATGAAACAGGCGAAATACCCTCAGACTTCAAGAAGAATATAATAATTCCAATCCCAAAGAAAGCAGGTGTTGACAGATGTGAAAATTACCGAACTATCAGTTTAATAAGCCATAGCTGCAAAATACTAACACGAATTCTTTACAGACGAATGGAAATACTAGTAGAAGCCGACTTCGGGGAAGATCAGTTTGGATTCCGTAGAAATACTGGAACACGTGAGGCAATACTGACCTTACGACTTATCTTAGAAGAAAGATTAAGGAAAGGCAAACCTACATTTCTAGCATTTGTAGATTTAGAGAAAGCTTTTGACAATGTTGACTGGAATACACTCTTTCAAATTCTAAAGGTGGCAGGGGTAAATAACCTGTAGATTAAATAATAAGCATGGGCTTCGTGTCTATCTTGGCCACAATAATGCGTTCACTATGCTGTTTGTAGTAGCTTACCAGCATTCCTATTTTCCTATTTAATTCTACCAATAGATTGTGGTCAGAGTCCACATCTGCCCCTGGAAATGTCTTACAATTAAAAACCTGGTTCCTAAATCTCTGTCTTACCATTATATAATCTATCTGATACCTTTTAGTATCTCCAGGGTTCTTCCATGTATACAACCTTCTATCATGATTCTCAAACCAAGTGTTAGCTATAATTAAGTTGTGCTCTGTGCAAAATTCTACCAGGCGGCTTCCTCTTTCATTTCTTAGCCCCAATCCATATTCACCTACTACGTTTCCTTCTCTCCCTTTTCCTACACTCGAATTCCAGTCACCCATGACTATTAAATTTTCATCTCCCTTCACTATCTGAATAATTTCTTTTATATCATCATACATTTCTTCAATTTCTTCGTCATCTGCAGAGCTAGTTGGCATATAAATTTGTACTACTGTAGTAGGCATGGGCTTCGTGTCTATCTTGGCCACAATAATGCGTTCACTATGCTGTTTGTAGTAGCTTACCAACATTCCTATTTTCCTATTCATTATTAAACCTACTCCTGCATTACCCCTATTTGACTTTGTGTTTATAACCCTGTAGTCACCTGACCAGAAGTCTTGTTCCTCCTGCCACCAAACTTCACTAATTCCCACTATATCTAACTTTAACCTATCCATTTCCCTTTTTAAATTTTCTAACCTACCTGCCCGATTACGGGATCTGACATTCCACGCTCCGATCCGTAAGACGCCAGTTCTCCTGATAACAACGTCCTCTTGAGTAGTCCCCGCCCGGAGATCCGAATAGGGGACTATTTTACCTCCGGAATATTTTACCCAAGAGGACGCCATCATCATTTAATGATACAGTAAAGCTGCTTGCCCTCTGGAAACATTACGGCCGTAGTTTCCCCTTCCTTTCAGCCGTTCACAGTACCAGAACAGCAATGCCGTTTTGGTTATTGTTACAAGGTCAGATCAGTCAATCATCCAGACTGCTGGCCTTGCAACTACTGAAAGGGCTGCTGCCCCTCTTCAGGAACCACATATTTGTCTGGCCTCTCAACAGATACCCCTCCGTTGTGGTTGTACCTACGGTACGGCCATCTGTATCGCTGAGGCACGCAAGCCTCCCCACCAACGGCAAGGTCAATGGTTCATTGGGGGGGTTACCGTACGTTGGTGAATTAATGGTACTCACAATCGGTTGTAGAGGAAAGGCCTCTTTGTGGACCTCCAGAGCACCAAATTTTTTTGGTGCCTGTGGAACTTGGAAGACGGGTCTTCTGGCCATGTAAGAATTCATCTAGTTTACTTTAGTAGTGCTTGTGTCAATTTGATTGTCTTGTACGTTGGATCTCTGTGAAGTTTCTGTAAATGGATTTACTTGGAAGATCCCCCATTCATTTGTTATAATCTTGTGAGTCCAATATAATAATCGCATTTGCCTTGTCTGCTAATGTGCTTACTAAATGAAAGCTATACTCCAGCTTGGGTGGTGGATACATGCAGTAGCAGCAAGCTATTCTGCATGAGGCTGTATGCCTTCCTTGTTAATCCTGTAACCCACAAATGAAATTTTCTTCTTTATATCTTCAGATTTACAGAAGTTAGTTTCATACCTCCTCTATACATAGCTCTCAACACTTCATTGAGGAAATTACAGTGTTTGAAGCATTCTGCACTCACTATGAGGTAATCTACATAGACTGTTATTTCATGAGTTAATTTCGCACCTAGCACGTTGTCAACAGCTCTGATAAACGCACACACACTAGTACAGACCAAATGGCATCACACAGTATACTAAACACATACCTTGATGTAAGAAATGTGTGCATGGCCTAGATTCCGTGGCCAAAGTGATATTCCAATAGCCACAAGTCATATCAAAAGATGTGAGAAATGTACATGAGTGGAACTTTTGCTAAATTTCATCTATGTTAGCTAGTCTGTCACTCTCTCTTACTACAACTTCATTCAACTTACTTGCTTCGAGCACCAACCTGAAACCACCGTTATTCTTCATTGAACTACAAGTGGTTTATTATACCTGCTGGTTGACCATTCAATTATCCCCCTTGAGACCATGTATTGAATGTTTTATCTCACCACTTGTTTTTTTTTGTAACTGGAGTGATATGAGGCTGCTTGGAAAACAATGATGATCCTTCAACTTTATTTTGCACTCAGTAATCTTTACAAACCTGGCCTGGTTGAAGATGCCTTACAGTTTCTCAGGAGAATACCTTTTCGTTCCTCCGTTTCAGTATTTGTAAAACATTCATTAAAATGTTTGTGGGCTTGTGACCACATTGTCAAGAAATATAAGACCACAGATGGTTCGGTCCTCATTGCAAGCGACTTTCTTCCGGGTGGTTTGTTTACTGCTGAGTGAGAAACCTCTATTTTCAATATACCAGCATGCTTGGCTGTTGTGTAATTCTGATAGGCTGTTTAGGATGAAGGGGAGTGTTCTTAGAAATAGTTATTGGTGTTTATATTATTTCTTTTCATAGGTGAAAACTCGACATTTTGTTTGATGTTTGCATTACTGGTTGTGATTTGTTGAAATCGGGTAATGGAAAAGCAGGCGACAACTATGATGTGGTGTCTTTTCCTTGAATTTTAGTGCTGTCTGATGTTTGCCAATATGTGATAACGTAACGTGACCTAACCTACAGCCACTGCAGTCTCCTGTGCGCCTCTGTGTGTGGCTTCAAGCTAACTGTTGTCCTGTAGTGCTGTTATTGTTGGCAACCAAGACGTCTGAAGTCGGTGCCCATCTTGTCTGTTCTTACTGGCCAGTGGGCTGACTGTTTCTATTGCCTCCCTCTTCTTCCTCCTGAATGTAAGAGCTGTTTCCACAACATGCTTGCTTTACCAAAATCGACTGTTTGCTGCACTGATCCATGTGTGATGTCATACTCGGATGTGTCATTCATGTTCAGATACCTGTGTGCTGATACGTCGCCCATCTCACATACAGGGCTATTACAAATGATTGAAGCGATTTCATAAATTCACTGTAGCTCCATTCATTGACATATGGTCATGAGACACTACAGATATGTAGAAAAACTCATAAAGTTTTGTTTGACTGAAGCCGCACTTCAGGTTTCTGCCGCCAGAGCGCTCGGAAGCACATTGGACAAAGTGGTGACAGTAGCCGAGAATGCGTATGTCGTGCTTGAAATGCGCTCACATCAGTCAGCCATAACAGTGCAACGACACTTCAGGACGAAGTTCAACAAAGATCCACCAACTGTTGACTCCATTCGGTGATGGTATGCGCAGTTTAAAGCTTCTGGATGACTCTGTAAGCGGAAATCAACGGGTCGGCCTGCAGTGAGCGAAGAAACGGTTGAACGTGTGCGGGCAAGTTTCACGCATAGTGACGTGAAAGATTCAGTGTTTAAACCTCCTCTACCAAGAAACGTGCCAGAATTGCGAGCTCGCGTCAACAATGCTTTTTAACTCATTGATGGGGACATGCTGCGCCGAGTGTGAGAGGAACTTGATTATCGGCTTGATGTCTGCCGAATCACTAAAGGGGCACATATCAAACATTTGTGAACGCCTAAAAAAACTTTTTGAGTTTTTGTATGTGTGTGCAAAGCATTGTGAAAATATCTCAAATAATAAAGTTATTTTAGAGCTGTGAAATCGCTTCAATCATTTGTAATAACCCTGTACATACACCAATCCACATTTGCAACTGATTTCGTGAACTCCAGCAGGATGTAGTTTGTCAACTGTGTCTTTCGTTGTGTGAGGAACATCTTTTATCCAGTTGGGGCCTCGCAAATTTCGATTGATGCCTGCTCAATAGAGAATTTTGCCCACTGGTTCAGTGACACTTTGAACATATGGTAATCGAGCAATGTTTTGTGCTTTCTTTTGCTATCCTCTATAGCCTTCATACATTGTCACTATAGTTTTATGTAGTACATTCATTCCATAACTGTTGGCACAAAACATGGACTGGAGGTTTTGTAGTTCACCCTTTAGATGTTCCTCATCGCAGATCCTGAGAGCAGTTTTGGTTTCTTCTGTGTAGGGTGATATTGGGATGTGGCATGCAGGTGCCTGTGAGCACAGGTTGGCTTATTATTTTATCTATGGCCCAGTTATCCATCAGGCTTTCTGTAAACTTCCACACCGAGGAAAGGCAGTATGCGATTCTTTTCCATATCCATAGTAAATTGGATACTTCGTGCTGATGGTTGAGGTGCTGTTGGAAATTTCGTAGCTCTTCCTCTCCATGTGGCCAGATGATAAAAGTACTTTGTATATCTCCGAGCCATTAATCTGTGTGTAATGGTGCAGACTGGAATGCTGTTTCTTCAAATTCTTCCATAAAGATGTCTACTGCAATAGGTGAAAGAGGGTAGCCCATTGCTACTCCACCTCTCTGTTCATAAAATTTCCCTTTCCGCCTGAAAAAGGTGCTCGTTAAACACAGTTTAGCACTAGATCGCAGATATCGGGTGCCATGCGTCCCTGTTCATGGTGTCGTGTATAGGTACAATCATGAATAAAGACTTGACATCAAAGCTAACCATAATTTCTGTGGCCGAGATACAGTTTTGTTTTAAATGTTTCACCGAACTGCTATTGACGTTAATGTACTATTATGTTTAGCTCACCAAATGTCGGAGCTTTGGGGCCCGTTCCTTCCCTAGACCGTTGTTGTTGTTGTGGTGTTCAGTCCTGAGACTGGTTTGATGCAGCTCTCCATGCTACTCTATCCTGTGCAAGCTTCTTCATCTCCCAGTACCTACTGCAACCTACATCCTTCTGAATCTGCTTAGTGTATTCATCTCTTGGTCTCCCCCTACGATTTTTACCCTCCACGCTGCCCTCCAATATTAAATTGGTGATCCCTTGATGCCTCAGAACATGTCCTACCAACCGATCCCTTCTTCTGGTCAAGTTGGGCCACAAACTTCTCTTCTCCCCAATCCGATTCAATACTTCCTCATTAGTTATGTGAGCTACCTATCTAATCTTCAGCATTCTTCTGTAGCACCACATTTCGAAAGCTTCTATTCTTTTCTTGTCCAAACTATTTACCATCCATGTTTCACTTCCATACATGGCTACACTCCATACAAATACTTTCAGAAATGACTTCCTGACACTTAAATCTATACTCGATGTTAACAAATTTTTTTTCTTCAGAAACGCTTTCCTTGCCATTGCCAGTCTACATTTTATATCCTCTCATCTTTGACCATCATCAGTTATTTTGCTCCCCAAATAGCAAAACTCCTTTACTACTTTAAGTGTCTCATTTCCTAATCTAATTCCCTCAGCATCACCTGACTTAATTGGACGACATTCCATTATCCTCGTTTTGCTTTTGTTGATGTTCATCTTATATCCTCCTTTCAAGACACTGTCCATTCCGTTCAACTGCTCTTCCAGGTCCTTTGCTGTCTCTGACAGAATTACAATGTCATCGGCAAACCTCAAGGTTTTTATTTCTTCTCCATGGATTTTAATACCTACCCTGAATTTTTCTTTTGTTTCCTTTACTGCTTGCTCAATATACAGATTGAATAACATCGGGGAGAGGCTACAACCCTGTCTCACTCCCTTCCCAACCACTGCTTCCCTTTCATGTCCCTCGACTCTTATAACTGCCATCTGGTTTCTATACAAATTGTAAATAGTCTTTCGCTCCCTGTATTTTACCCCTGCCACCTTTAGAATTTGAAAGAGTGTATTCCAGTCAACATTGTCAAAAGCTTTCTCTAAGTCTACAAATGCTAGAAATGTAGGTTTGCCTTTCCTTAATCTTTCTTCTAAGATAAGTCGTAAGGTCAGTATTGCCTCACGTGTTCCAGTATTTCTACGGAATCCAAACTGATCTTCCCCGAGGTCGGCTTCTACTAGTATTTCCATTCGTCTGTAAAGAATACGTGTTAGTATTTTGCAGCTATGGCTTATTAAACTGATAGTTCGGTAATTTTCACATCTGTCAACACCTGCTTTTTTTGGGATTGGAATTATTATATTCTTCTTGAAGTCTGAGGGTATTTCGCCTGTTTCATACATCTTGCTCACCAGATGGTAGAGTTTTGTCAGGACTGGCTCTCCCAAGGCCGTCAGTAGTTCCAATGGAATGTTGTCTACTCCTGGGGCCTTGTTTTGACTCAGGTCTTTCAGTGCTCTGTCAAACTCTTCACGCAGTATCGTATCCCCCATTTCATCTTCATCTACATCCTCTTCCATTTCCATAATATTGTCCTCAAGTACATCGCATTGTATATACCCTCTATATACTCCTTCCACCTTTCTGCTTTCCCTTCTTTGCTTAGAACTGGGTTTCCATCTGAGCTCTTGATGTTCATACAAGTGGTTCTCTTATCTCCAAAGGTCTCTTTAATTTTCCTGTAGGCAGTATCTATCTTACCCCTAGTGAGATAAGCCTCTACATCCTTACATGTGTCCTCTAGCCATCCCTGCTTAGCCATTTTGCCCTTCCTGTCGATCTCATTTTTGAGACGTTTGTATTCCTTTTTGCCTGCTTCATTAACTGCATTTTTATATTTTCTCCTTTCATCAATTAAATTCAATATTTCTTCTGTTACCCAAGGATTTCTAAGAGCCCTGGTCTTTTTACCTACTTGATCCTCTGCTGCCTTCACTACTTCATCCCTCAAAGCTACCCATTCTTCTTCTACTGTATTTCTTTCCCCCATTCCTGTCAATTGTTCCCTAATGCTCTCCCTAAAACTTGTTCAACCTCTGGTTCTTTCAGTTTATCCAGGTCCCATCTCCTTAAATTCCCACCTTTTTGCAGTTTCTTCAGTTTTAATCTACAGGTCATAACCAATAGATTGTGGTCAGAGTCCACATCTGCCCCTGGAAATGTCTTACAATTTGAAACCTGGTTCCTAAATCTCTGTCTTACCATTATATAATCTATCTGATACCTCACAGTAAAGGATGACAGCCAAAACCAGTTGCAGGATAAAATTTATTAAAATTCTTGACCAAGGTTTCGGTACATATAAATATACCTTCATCAGAAGTAAAACTACTAAAATTACATCATGTAATGGAGAATAATAAAAACAATTATGCCAAAGGCGTCGTCAGTAATTAAAACCTCATCTCCATTTGTACAACATGTGTAATGAGCACAGGTCAAAGCG
Source organism: Schistocerca cancellata (assembly GCF_023864275.1). Classification (NCBI taxonomy): domain Eukaryota; kingdom Metazoa; phylum Arthropoda; class Insecta; order Orthoptera; family Acrididae; genus Schistocerca; species Schistocerca cancellata. The sequence goes on from NC_064630.1 coordinate 816,605,264, forward strand.
CTTTGACCCTGTGCTCATTACACATGTTGTACAAATGGAGATGAGGTTTTAATTACTGACGACGCCTTTGGCATAATTGTTTTTATTATTCTCCATTACATGATGTAATTTTAGTAGTTTTACTTCTGATGAAGGTATATTTATATGTACCGAAACCTTGGTCAAGAATTTTAATAAATTTTATCCTGCAACTGGTTTTGGCTGTCATCCTTTATTGTGAAGAATTTTAACAGTTGCTGCCACAGCCATGTTTAAAATCATGATATCTGATACCTTTTAGTATCTCCAGGGTTCTTCCATGTATACAACCTTCTATCATGATTCTCAAACCAAGTGTTAGCTATAATTAAGTTGTGCTCTGTGCAAAATTCTACCAGGCGGCTTCCTCTTTCATTTCTTAGCCCCAATCCATATTCACCTACTACGTTTCCTTCTCTCCCTTTTCCTACACTCGAATTCCAGTCACCCATGACTATTAAATTTTCATCTCCCTTCACTATCTGAATAATTTCTTTTATATCATCATACATTTCTTCAATTTCTTCGTCATCTGCAGAGCTAGTTGGCATATAAATTTGTACTACTGTAGTAGGCATGGGCTTCGTGTCTATCTTGGCCACAATAATGCGTTCACTATGCTGTTTGTAGTAGCTTACAAATATTCCTATTTTCCTATTCATTATTAAACCTACTTCTGCATTACCCCTATTTGACTTTGTGTTTATAACCCTGTAGTCACCTGACCATAAGTCTTGTTCCTCCTGCCACCGAACTTCACTAATTCCCACTATATCTAACTTTAACCTATCCATTTCCCTTTTTAAATTTTCTAACCTACCTGCCCGATTACGGGATCTGACATTCCACGCTCCGATCCGTAGGACGCCAGTTTTCTTTCTCCTGATAACATCGTCCTCTTGAGTAGTCCCCGCCCAGAGATCTGAATAGGGGACTATTTTACCTCCGGAATATTTTACCCAAGAGGACGCCATCATCATTTAATGATACAGTAAAGCTGCTTGCCCTCGGGAAAAATTAAGGCCTTAGTTTCCCCTTGCTTTCAGCCGTTCGCAGTACCAGCACAGCAATGCCGTTTTGGTTATTGTTACAAGGCCAGATCAGTCAATCATCCAGACTGTTGCCCTTGCAACTACTGAAAAGGCTGCTGCCCCTCTTCAGGAACCACACATTTGTCTGGCCTCTCAACAGATACCCCTCCGTTGTGGTTGTACCTACGGTACGGCCATCTGTATCGCTGAGGCACGCAAGCCTCCCCACCAACGGCAAGGTCAATGGTTCATGGGGGGGGGTTACCGTACGTTGGTGAATTAATGGTACTCAGTATCGGTTGTAGAGGAAAGGCCTCTTTGTGGACCTCCAGAGCACCAAATTTTTTTGGTGCCTGTGGAACTTGGAAGATGGGTCTTCTGGCCATGTCAGAATTCGTCTAGTTTACTTTAGTAGTGCTTGTGTCGATTTGATTGTCTTGTACGTTGGATCTCTGTGAAGTTTCTGTAAATGGATTTACTTGGAAGATCCCCCATTCATTTGTTATAATCTTGTGAGTCCAATATAATGGTCGCATTTGCCTTGTCTGCTGATGTTCTTACTAAATGAAAGTTGTACTCCAGCTTGGGTGGTGGATACGTGCAGTAGCAGCAAGCTATTCTGCATGAGGCTGTATGCCTTCCTTGTTAATCCTGTTACCCACAAATGAAATTTTCTTCTTTACATCTTTAGATTTACGGAAGTTAGTTTCATACCTCCTCTACACATGGCTTTCAACACTTCATTGAGGAAATTACTGTGTTTGAAGCATTCTGCACTCACTATGAGGTAATCTACATAGACTGTTATTTCATGAGTTAATTTCGCTCCTAGCACGATGTCAACAGCTCTGATAAACGCACACAGACTAGTACAGAGCAAATGGCATCACTCAGTATACTAAACACTTACCTTGATGTAAGAATTGTGTGCATGGCCTAGATTCCTTGGCTAAAGTGATATTCCAATAGCCACAAGTCATATGAAAAGATATGAGAAATGTACATGAGTGGAACTTTTGCAAAATTTCATCTATGTTAGCTAGTCTGTCACTCTCTCTTACTACAACTTCATTCAACTTACTTGCTTCCAGCACCAACCTGAAACCACCGTTATTCTCCATGAACTACAAGTGGTTTATTATACCTGCTGGTTGACCATTCAATTATCCCCCTTGAAACCAAGTATTGAATATTTTTTCTCACCACTTGTTTTTTTTGTAACTGGAGTGATATGAGGCTGCTTGGAAAACAGTGATGATCGTTCAACTTTATTTTGCGCTCAGTAATCTTTACAAACCAGGTCTGGTTGAAAATGCCTTACAGTTGCTCAGGAGAATACCTTTTTGTTCCTCCGTTTCAGTATTTGTAAAACATTCATTAAAATTTTTGTGGGCTTGTGACCACATTGTCAAGAAATATAAGACCACAGATGGTTCGGTCCTCATTGCAAGCGACTTTCTTCCCTGTGGTTTGTTTACTGCTGAGGGAGGACCCTCTATTTTCAATATACCAGCATGCTTGGCTGTAGTGTAATTCTTATAGGCTGTTTAGAATGAAGGGGAGCGATGTTAGAAATAGTTATTGGTGTTTATATTATTTCTTTTCATAGATGAAAACCCAACATTTTGTTTGATGTTTGCATTACTGGTTGTGATTTGTGGAAATCGGCTAATGGAAAAGCAGGCAACAACTATGATGTGGTGTCATTTCCCTTAATTTTAGTGCTGCCTGAAGTGTGCCAATATGTGATAACGTAACGTGACCTAACCTACAGCCACTGTAGTCTCCTGTGCGCCTCTGTGTGTGGCTTCAAGTTAACTGTTGTCCTGTAGTGCTGTTATTGTTGGCAACCAAGACGTCTGAAGTCGGTGCCCATCTTGTCTGTTCGTACTGGCCAGTGGGCTGACTGTTCCTATTGCCTCCCTCTTCTTCCTCCTGAATGTAAGAGCTGTTTCCACAACATGCTTGCTTTACCAAAATCGACTGTTCGCTGCACTGATCCAGGTGTGATGTCATACTCGGATGTGTCATTCATTTTCAGATACCTGTGTGCTGATACGTAGCCCCTCTCACATACATACACCAATCCACATTTGCAACTGATTTTGTGAACTCCAGGAGGATGTAGTCTGTCAACTGTGTCTATCATTGTGTGAGGAACATCTTTCATCCTGTTGGGGCCTCCAAATTTCGATTGATGCCTGTTCAATTGGGAATTTTGCCCACTGGTTCAGTGACACTTTGAACATATGGTAATCGAGCAATGTTTTGTGCTTTCTTTTGCTATCCTCTATAGCCTTCATACATTGTCACTATAGTTTTATGTAGTACATTCATTCCATAGCCGTTGGCACAAAAAATGGACTGGAGGTTTTGTAGTTCACCCTTTATATGTTCCTCATCGCTGATCCTGAGAGCAGTTTTGGTTTCTTCTGTGTAGGGTGATATTGGGATGTGGCATGCAGGTGCCTGTGAGCACAGTTTGGCTTATAATTTTAACTATGGCCCAGTTATCCATCAGGCTTTCTGTAAACTTCCACACCGAGGAAAGGCAGTACGCAATTCTTTTCCATATCCATAGTAAATTGGATACTTCGTGCTGATGGTTGAGGTGCTGTTGGAAATTTCGTAGCTGTTCCTCTGAGCGTGGCCAGATGATAAAAGTACTTTGTATATCTCGGAGCCATTAATCTGTGTGTAATGGTGCAGACTGGAATGCTGTTTCTTCAAATTCTTCCATATAGATGACTACTGCAATAGGCGAAAGAGGGTAACCCATTGCTACTCCACCTCTCTGTTCATAAAATTTCCCTTTCCGCCTGAAAAAGGTGCTCGTTAAACACAGTGGAGCACTAGATCGCAGATATCGGGTGCCATGCGTCCCTGTTCATGGTGTCGTGTATAGGTACAATCATGAATAAAGACTTGACATCGAAGCTAACCATCATTTCTGTGGCCGAGATACAGTTTTGTTTTAAATGTTTCACCGAATTGCTATTGCCGTTAATGTACTATTATGTTTAGCTCACTAAATGTCGGAGCTTTGGGGCCAGCTCCTTCCCTAGACCGTACGCTGGTAATTTAATCGTACTCACAATTGGTTGTAGAGGAAAGGCCTCTTTGTGGACCTCCAACGCACCAAATTTTTTTGGTGCTTGTGGAACTTGTGAGATGGGTCTTCTGGCCGTGTCAAAATTCGTTCTACTTTACTTTAGTAGTGCTTGTGTTGATTTGATTGTCTTGTGCATTGGATCTCTGTGATGTTTCTGTAAATGGATTTACTTGGAATATCCCCCATTCATTTGTTATAATCTTTTGAGTCTAATATAATGGTCGCCTTTGCCTCGTCTGCTCATGTTCTTACTAAATGAAAGCTGGACTCCAGCTTGGGAGGTGGGATACCCGCAGTTGCAGCAAGCTATTCTGCATGAGGCTGTATGCCTTCCTTGTTAATCCTGTAACCCACAAATGAAATTTTCTTCTTTACATCTTCAGATTTACAAAAGTTAGTTTCATACCACCTCTATACATAGCTCTCAACACTTCATTGAGGAAATTACAGTGTTTGAAGCATTCTGCACTCACTATGAGGTAATCTACATAGACTGTTATTTCATCAGTTAATTTCGCACCTAGCACGTTGTCAGCAGCTCTGATAAATGCACACAGAGTAGTACAGAGCAAATGGCATCACACAGTATACTAAACACTTACCTTGATGTAAGAATTGTGTGCATGGCCTAGATTCCTTGGCCAAAGTGATATTCCAATAGCCACAAGTCAGGTGAAAAGATGTGAGAAATTTACATGAGTGGAACTTTTGCAAAGTTTCATGTATGTTAGCTAGTCTGTCACTCTCTCTTACTACAACTTCATTCAACTTACTTGCTTCCAGCACCAACCTGAAACCACCGTTATTCGTCATTGAACTACAAGAGGTTTATTATACCCGCTGGTCCCCCTTGAGACCATGTATTGAATATTTTTTCTGACCACTTGTTTTTTTTTGTAACTTGAGTGATATGAGGCTGCTTGGAAAACAGTGATGATCCTTCAACTTTATTTTGCACTCAGTAATCTTTACAAACCTGGCCTGTTTGAAAATGCCTTACAGTTGCTCAGGAGAACACCTTTTCGTTCCTCAGTTTCAGTATTTGTAAAACATTCATTAAAGTTTTTGTGGACTTGTGACCACATTGTCAAGAAATATAAGACCACAGATGGTTCGGTCCTCATTGCAAGTGACTTTCTTCCGGGTGGTTTGTTTACTGCTGAGTGAGAAACCTCTATATTCAATATACCAGCATGCTTGGCTGTTGTGTAATTCTGTAGGCTGTTTAGGATGAAGGGGAGCAATGTTAGAAATAGTTATGGGTGTTTCTATTGTTTCTTTTCATGGGTGAAAACCCGACATTTTGTTTGATGTTTGCATTACTGGTTGTGATTTGTGGAAATCGGGTAATGGAAAACCAGGCGACAACAATGATGTGGTGTCTTTTCCCTGAATTTTAGTGCTGTCTGAAGTGTGCCAATATGTGATAACGTAACGTGACCTAACCTACAGCCACTGCAGTCTCCTGTGCGCCTCTGTGTGTGGCTTCAAGTTAACTGATGTCCTGTAGTGCTGTTATTGTTGGCAATCAAGATGTCTGAAGTCAGTGCCCATCTTGTCTGTTCGTACTGGCCAGTGGGCTGACTGTTTCTATTGCCTCCCTCTTCTTCCTCCTGAATGTAAGAGCTGTTTCCACAACATGCTTGCTGTACCAAAATCGACTGTTTGCTGCACTGATCCAGGTGTGTTGTCATACTCGGATGTGTCATTCATGTTCAGATACCTGTGTGCTGATACGTCGCCTCTCTCACATACATACACCAATCCACATTTGCAACTGATTTCGTGAACTCCAGCAGGATGTAGTTTTTCAACTGTGTCTTTTGTTGTGTGAGGAAAATCTTTCATCCTGTTGGGGCCTCGCAAATTTCGATTGATGGCTGCTCAATAGAGAATTTTGCCCACTGGTTCAGTGACACTTTGAACATATGGTAATTGAGCAATGTTTGTGCTTTCTTTTGCTATCCTCTATAGCCTTCATACATTGTCACTATAGTTTTATGTAGAACATTCATTCCAAAACCTTTGGCACAAAAAATGGACTGGAGGTTTTGTAGTTCACCCTTTAGATGTTCCTCATCGCTGATCCTGAGAGCAGTTTTGGTTTCATCTGTGTAGGGTTATATTGGGATGTGGCATGCAGCTGCCTGTGAGCACAGGTTGGCTTATAATTTTATCTATGGCCCACTTATCCATCAGGCTTTCCTCTAAACTTCCACAGCGAGGAAAGGCAGTACGCAATTCTTTTCCATATCCATAGTAAATTGGATACTTCGTGCTGATGGTTGAGGTGCTGTTGGAAATTTCGTAGCTGTTCCTCTGAACGTGGCCAGATGATAAAAGTACTTTGTATATCTCGGAGCCATTAATCTGTGTGTAATGGTGCAGACTGGAATGCTGTTTCTTCAAATTCTTCCATAAAGATGACTACTGCATTAGGCGAAAGAGGGTAACCCATTGCTATTCCACCTCTCTGTTCATAAAATTTCCCTTTCCGCCTGAAAAAGGTGCTCGTTAAACACAGTGGAGCACTAGATCGCAGATATCGGGTGCCATGCGTCCCTGTTCATGGTGTCGTGTATAGGTACAATCATGAATAAAGACTTGACATCGAAGCTAACCATAATTTCTGTGGCCGAGATACAGTTTTGTTTTAAATGTTTCACCGAATTGCTATTGTCGTTAATGTACTATTATGTTTAGCTCACTAAATGTCGGAGCTTTCGGCCAGTTCCTTCCCTAGACCGTACGCTGGTAATTTAATCGTACTCACAATTGGTTGTAGAGGAAAGGCCTCTTTGTGGACCTCCAAAGCACCAAATTTTTTTGGTGCTTGTGGAACATGTGAGATGGGTCTTCTGGCCGTGTCAAAATTCGTTCTACTTTACTTTAGTAGTGCTTGTGTTGATTTGATTGTCTTGTGCATTGGATCTCTGTGAAGTTTCTGTAAATGGAATTACTTGGAATATCCCCCATTCATTTGTTATAATCTTTTGAGTCCAATATAATGGTCACCTTTGCCTCGTCTGCTCATGTTCTTACTAAATGAAAGCTGGACTCCAGCTTGGGAGGTGGGATACCCGCAGTTGCAGCAAGCTATTCTGCATGAGGCTGTATGCCTTCCTTGTTAATCCTGTAACCCACAAATGAAATTTTCTTCTTTACATCTTCAGATTTACAAAAGTTAGTTTCATACCTCCTCTATACATAGCTCTCAACACTTCATTGAGAAAATTACAGTGTTTGAAGCATTCTGCACTCACTATGAGGTAATCTACATAGACTGTTATTTCATCAGTTAATTTCGCACCTAGCACGTTGTCAGCAGCTCTGATAAATGCACACAGAGTAGTACAGAGCAAATGGCATCACACACTATACTAAACACTTACCTTGATGTAAGAATTGTGTGCATGGCCTAGATTCCTTGGCCAAAGTGATATTCCAATAGCCACAAGTCAGATGAAAAGATGTGAGAAATTTACATGAGTGGAACTTTTGCAAAGTTTCATGTATGTTAGCTAGTCTGTCACTCTCTGTTACTACAACTTCATTCAACTTACTTGCTTCCAGCACCAACCTGAAACCACCGTTATTCTTCATTGAACTACAAGTGGTTTATTATACCTGCTGGTTGACCATTCAATTATCCCCCTTGAGACCATGTATTGAATGTTTTTTCTCACCACTTGTTTTTTTCTGTAACTGGAGTGATATGAGGCTGCTTGGAAAACAGTGATGATCCTTCAACTTTACTTTGCACTCGGTAATCTTTACAAACCTGGCCTGGTTGAAAATGCCTTACAGTTGCTCAGGAGAATACCTTTTCGTTCCTCCGTTTCAGTATTTGTAAAACATTCATTAAAATTTTTGTTGGCTTGTGACCACTTTGTGAAGAAGTATAATACCACAGATGGTTCGGTCCTCACTGCAAGCGACTTTATTCCGGGTGGGTTGTTTACTCCTGAGTGAGAAACCTCTATTTTCAATATACCAGCATGCTTGGCTGTTGTGTAATTCTGATAGGCTGTTTAGGATGAAGGGGAGCGATGTTAGAAATGGTTATTGGTGTTTCTATTATTTCTTTTCATAGGTGAAAACCCGACATTTTGTTTGATGTTTGCATTACTGGTTGTGATTTGTGAAAATCGGCTCATGGAAAACCAGGCGACAACTATGATGCGGTGACTTTTCCTTGAATTTTAGTGCTGTCTGAAGTGTGGCAATATGTCATAACGTAATGTGACCTAACCTACAGCCACTGCAGTCGCCTGTGCGCCTCTGTATGTGGCTTCAAGTTAACGGTTGTCCTGTAGCGCTGTTATTGTTGGCAACCAAGACGTCTGAAGTCGGTGCCCATCTTGTCTGTTCGTACTGGCCAGTGGGCTGACTGTTTCTATTGCCTCCCTCTTCTTCCTCCTGAATGTAAGAGCTGTTTCCACAACATGCTTGCTTTACCAAAATCGACTGTTTGCTGCACTGATCCAGGTGTGATGTCATACTCGGATGTGTCATTCATTTTCAGATACCTGTGTGCTGATACGTAGCCTCTCTCACATACATACACCAATCCACATTTGCAACTGATTTCGTGAACTCCAGCAGGATGTAGTTTGTCATCTGTGTCTTTCATTGTGTGAGGAACATCTTTCATCCTGTTGGGGCCTCCAAATTTCGATTGATGCCTGCTCAATTGGGAATTTTGCCCACTGGTTCAGTGACACTTTGAACATATGGTAATCGAGCAATGTTTTGTGCTTTCTTTTGCTATCCTCTATAGCCTTCATATATTGTCACTATAGTTTTATGTAGTACATTCAATCCATAACCGTTGGCACAGAAAATGGACTGGAGGTTTTGTAGTTCACCCTTTAGATGTTCCTCATCGCTGATCCTGAGAGCAGTTTTGGTTTCTTCTGTGTAGGGTGATATTGGGATGTGGTATGCAGGTGCCTGTGAGCACAGGTTGGCTAATTATTTTATCTATGACCCAGTTATCCATCAGGCTTTCTGTAAACTTCCACACCAAGGAAAGGCAGTACGCGATTCTTTTCCATATCCATAGTAAATTGGATACTTCGTGCTAATGGTTGATTTGCTGTTGGAAATTTCGTAGCTCTTAATCTCCATGTGGCCAGATGATGGAAGTACTTTGTATATCTCCGACCCATTAATCTGTGTGTAATGGTGCAGACTGGAATGCTGTTTCTTCAAATTCTTCCATAAAGATGTCTACTGCAATAGGCGAAAGAGGGTAACCCATTGCTACCCCATCTCTGTTCATAAAATTTCCCTTTCCGCCTGAGAAAAGTGCTCGTTAAACACAGTGGAGCACTAGATCGCAGATATCGGGTGCCATGCGTCCCTGTTCATAGTGTCGTGTATAGGTACAATCATGAATAAAGACTTGACATCGAAGTTAACCATCATTTCTGTGGCCGAGATACAGTTTTGTTTTAAATGTTTCTCCGAATTGCTATTGTCGTTAATGTACTATTATGTTTAGCTCACCAAATGTCGGAGCTTTGAGGCCCGTTCCTTCCCTATATCTTACGCTGGTGAATTAATGGTACTCACAATCGGTTGTAGTGGAAAGGCCTCTGTGGACCTCCAGAGCACCAAATTTTTTTGGTGCTTGTGGAACTTGTGAGATGGGTCTTCTGGCCGTGTCAGAATTCGTTCTAATTTACTTTAGTAGTGCTTGTGTTGATTTGATTGTCTTGTATGTTGGATCTCTGTGAAGTTTCTCTTTATGGATTTACTTGGAAGATCCCCCATTCATTTGTTATAATCTTGTGAGTCCAATATAATGGTCGCATTTGCCTTTTCTGCGCATGTTCTTACTAAATGAAAGCTGTACTCCAGCTTGGGTGGTGGGATACGAGCAGTAGCAGCAAGCTATTCTGCATGAGGCTGTTTGCCTTTCTTCTTTACATCTTCAGATTTACAGAAGTTAGTTTCATACCTCCTCTACACATAGCTCTCAACACTTCATTGAGGAAATTACAGTGTTTGAAGCAATCTGCACTCACTATGAGGTAATCAACATAGACCGTTATTTCATCAGTTAATTTCGCACCTAGCACGTTGTCAACAGCTCTGATAAACGCACACAGACTAGTACAGAGCAAATGGCATCACACAGTATAGTAAACACTTATCTTGTTGTAAGAATTGTGTGCATGGCCTAGATTCCTTGGCAAAAGTGATATTCCAATAGTCACAAGTCATATGAAAAGATGTGAGAAATGTACATGAGTGGAACTTTTGCAAAATTTCATCTATGTTAGCTAGTCTGTCACTCTCTCTTACTACAACTTCATTCAACTTACTTGCTTCCAGCACCAACCTGAAACCACCGTTATTCGTCATTGAACTAAAAGTGGTTTATTATACCTGCGAGTTGACCATTCAATTATCCCCCTTGAGACCATGTATTGAATGTTTTTTCTCTGGCCGTATCAGAATTCGTTCTAGTTTACTTTAGTAGTGCTTGTGTCGATTTGATTGTCTTGTACGTTGGATCTCAGTGAAGTTTCTGTAAATGGATTCATTTGGAAGATCCCCCATTCATTTGTTATAATCTTGTGAGTCCAATATAATGGTCGCATTTGCCTTGTCTACTCATGGTCTTACTAAATGAAAACTGTACTCTAGCTTGGGTGGTGGGATACGTGCAGTAGCAGCAAGCTATTCTGCATGAGGCTGTTTGCTTTTCTTTTTACATCTTCAGATTTACAGAAGTTAGTTTCATACCTCCTCTATACATAGCTCTCAACACTTCATTGAGGAAATTACAGTGTTTGAAGCAATCTGCACTCACTATGAGGTAATCAACATAGACTGTTATTTCATCAGTTAATTTCGCACCTAGCACGTTGTCAACAGCTCTGATATACGCACACAGACTAGTACAGAGCAAATGGCATCACACAGTATACTAAACACTTACCTTGATGTAAGAATTGTGTGCATGCCCTAGATTCCTTGGCCAAAGTGATATTCCAATAGCCACAAGTCATATGAAAAGATGTGAGGAATGTACATGAGTGGAACTTTTGCAAAATTTCATCTATGTTAGCTAGTCTGTCACTCTCTCTTACTACAACTTCATTCAACTTACTTGCTTCCAGCACCAACCTGAAACCACCGTTATTCGTCATTGAACTACAAGTGGTTTATTATACCCGCTGGTTGACCATTCAATTGTCCCCCTTGAGACCATGTATTGAATATTTTTTCTCACCACTTGTTTTTTTTTGTAACTGGAGTGATTTGAGGCTGCTTGGAAAACAGTGATGATCCTTCAACTTTATTTTGCACTCAGTAATCTTTACAAACCTGGCCTGGTTGAAAATGCCTTACAGTTGCTCAGGAGAACACCTTTTTGTTCCTCAGTTTCAATATTTGTAAAACCTTCATTAAAATTTTTGTGGGCTTGTTGACCCCATTGTGAAGAAATATAAGATTACAGATGGTTCGGTCCTCATTGCAAGTGACTTTCTTCCGGGTGGTTTGTTTACTGCTGAGTGAGAAACCTCTATTTTCAATATACCAGCATGCTTGACTGTGGTGTAATTCTGATAGGCTGTTTAGGATGAAGGGGAGCGATGTTAGAAATAGTTATTGGTGTTTCTATTATTTCTTTTCATGGGTGAAAACCCGACAATTTGTTTGATGTTTGATTACTGGTTGTGATTTGTGAAAATCGTCTAATGGAAAACCAGGCGACAACTATGATGTGGTGTCTTTTCCCTGAATTTTAGTGCTGTCTGAAGTGTGCCAATATGTCATAACGTGACGTGACCTAACCTACAGCCACTGCAGTCTCCTGTGCGCCTCTGTGTGTGGCTTCAAGTTAACCGTTGTCCTGTAGTGCTGTTATTGTTGGCAACCAAGACGTCTGAAGTCGGTGCCCATCTTGTCTGTTCGTACTGGCCAGTGGGCTGACTGTTTCTATTGCCTCCCTCTTCTTCCTCCTGAATGTAAGAGCTGTTTCCACAACATGCTTGCTTTACCAAAATCGACTGTTTGCTGCACTGATCCAGGTGTGATGTCATACTGGGATGTGTCATTCATGTTCAGATACCTGTGTGCTGATACGTCACCCATCTCACATACATACACCAATCCACATTTGCAACTGATTTCGTGAACTCCAGCAGGATGTAGTTTGTCAACTGTCTTTCATTGTGTGAGGAACATCTTTCATCCTGTTGGGGCATCGCAAATTTCGATTGATGCCTGCTCAATAGAGAATTTTGCCCACTGGTTCAGTGACACTTTGAACATATGGTAATCGAGCAATGTTTTGTGCTTTCTTTTGCTATCCTCTATAGCCTTCATACATGGTCACTATAGTTTTATGTAGAACATTCATTCCATAACCGTTGGAACAAAAAATGGACTGGAGGTTTTGTAGTTCACCCTTTAGATGTTCCTAATCGCTGATCCTGAGAGCAGTTTTGGTTTCTTCTGTGTAGGGTGATATTGGGCGGAGGCATGCAGGTGCCTGTGAGCACAGGTTGGCTTATTATTTTATCTATTGCCCAGTTATCCATCAGGCTTTCTGTAAACTTCCACACCGAGGAAAGGCAGTACGCGATTCTATTCCATATCCATAGTAAATTGGATACTTCGTGCTGATGGTTGAGGTGCTTTTGGAAATTTCGTAGCTCTTCCTCACCATGTGGCCAGATGATAAAAGTACAATGTATGTCTCTGAGCCATTAATCTGTGTGTAATATTGGAGACTGGAATGCTGTTTCTTCAAATTCCTCCATAAAGATGTCTACTGCAGTAGGCGATAGAGGGTAGCCCATTGCTACCACACCTCTCTGTTCATAAAATTTCCCTTTCCGCCTGAAAAAGGTGCTCGTTAAACACAGTGGAGCACTAGATCGCGTCCCACTTCATGGTGTCGTGTATAGGTACAATCATGAATAAAGACTTGACATCGAAGCTAACCATAATTTCTGTGGCCGAGATACAGTTTTGTTTTAAATGTTTCACCGAATTGCTATTGTCGTTAATGTACTATTATGTTTAGCTTACCAAATGTCGGAGCTTTGGGGGCCCGTTCGTTCCCTAGACCGTACGTTGGTGAATTAATGGTACTCACAATCGGTTGTAGAGAAAAGGCCTCTTTGTGGACCTCCAGAGCACCAAATTTTTTTGTTGCCTGTGGAACTTGTGAGATGGGTCTTCTGGCCATGTCAGAATTCGTTCTAGTTTACTTTAGTAGTGCTTGTGTCGATTTGATTGTCTTGTACGTTGGATCTCTGTGAAGTTTCTGTAAATGGATTTACTTGCAAGATCCCCCATTCAATTGTTATAACCTTGTGGGTCCAATATAATGGTCGTATTTGCCTTGTCTGCTGATGTTCTTACTAAATGAAAGCTGTACTCCAGCTAGGGTGGTGGGATACGTGCAGTAGCAGCAAGCTATTCTGCATGAGGCTGTATGACTACCTTGTTAATCCTGGTAACCCACAAATGAAATTTTCTTCATTACATCATCAGATTTACAGAAGTTAGTTTCATACCTCCTCTATACATAGCTCTCAACACTTCACTGAGGAAATTACAGTGTTTGAAGCATTCTTCACTCACTATGAGGTAATCTACATAGACTGTTATTTCATCAGTTAATTTCGCACCTAGCACGTTGTCAACAGCTCTGATAAACTCACACAGACTTGTACAGAGCAAATGGCATCACACAGTATACTAAACACTTACCTTGATGTACGAATTCTGTGCATGTCCTAGATTCCTTGGCCAAAGTGATATTCCAATAGCCACAAGTCATATCAAAAGATGTGCGAAATGTACATGAGTGGAACTTTAGCAAAATTTCATCTATGTTAGCTAGTCTGTCACTCTCTCTTACTACAATTTCATTCAACTTACTTGCTTCCAGCACCAACCTGAAACCACCGTTATTCTTCATTGAACTACAAGGCAGTTTCTTATACCTGCTGGCTGGCCATTCAATTATCCCCCTTGATACCATGTATTAAATGTTTTATCTCACCACTTGTTTTGTTTGTAACTGGAGTAATATGAGGCTGCTTGGAAAACAGTTATGATCCTTCAACTTTATTTTGCACTCAGTAATCTTTACAAATCTGGCCTGGTTGAAAATGCCTTACAGTTGCTCAGGAGAATACCTTTTCGTTCCTCCGTTTCAGTATTTGTAAAACATTCATTAAAATTTTTGTTGGCTTGTGACCACTTTGTGAAGAAATATAAGACCACGGATGGTTCGGTCCTCACTGCAAGCGACTTTCTTCCGGGTGGTTTGTTTACTGCTGAGTGAGAAACCTCTATTTTCAATATAACAGCATGCTTGGCTGTTGTGTAATTCTGAATGGCTGTTTAGGATGAAGGGGAGCGATGTTAGAATAGTTATTGGTGTTTCTATTATTTCTTTTCACAGGTGAAAACCCGACATTTTGTTTGATGTTTGCATTACTGGTTGTGATTTGTGGAAATCGGCTAATGGAAAACCAGGCGACAACTATGATGTGGTGTCTTTTCCCTGAATTTTAGTGCTGTCTGAAGTGTGGCAATATGTCATAACGTAACGTGACCTAACCTATAGCCACTGCGGTCTCCTGTGCGCCTCTGTGTGTGGCTTCAAGTTAACTGTTGTCCTGTAGTGCTGTTATTGCTGACAACCAAGACGTCTGAAGTCGGTGCCCATCTTGTCTGTTCGTAGTGGCCAGTGGGCTGACTGTTTCTATTGCCTCCCTCTTCTTCCTCCTGAATGTAAGAGCTGTTTCCACAACATGCTTGCTTTATCAAAATCGACTGTTTGCTGCACTGATCCATGTGTGATGTCATACTCGGATGTGTCATTCATGTTCAGATACCTGTGTGCTGATACGTCGCCTCTCTCACATACATACACCAATCCACATTTGCAACTGATTTCGTGAACTCCAGCAGGATTTAGTTTTTCAACTGTGTCTTTTGTTGTGTGAGGAACATCTTTCATCCTGTTGGGGCCTCGCAAATTTCGATTGATGGCTGCTCAATAGAGAATTTTGCCCACTGGTTCAGTGACACTTTGAACATACGGTAATTGAGCAATGTTTGTGCTTTCTTTTCCTATCCTCTATAGCCTTCATACATTGTCGCTATAGTTTTATGTAGTACATTCACTCCATAACCGTTGGCACAAAAAATGGACTGGAGGTTTTGTAGTTCACCCTTTAGATGTTCCTAATCGCTGATCCTGAGAGCAGTTTTGGTTTCTTCTGTGTAGGGTGATATTGGGATGTGGTATGCAGGTGCCTGTGAGCACAGGTTGGCTTATTATTTTATCTATGGCCCAGTTGTCCATCAGGCTTCCTGTAAACTTCCACACCGAGGAAAGGCAGTATGTGGTTCTTTTCCATATCGATACTAAATTGGATACTTCGTGCTGATGGTTGAGGTGCTTTTGGAAATTTCTTAGCTCTTCCTCTCCGTGTGGCCAGATGATAAATGTACTTTGTATATCTCCGAGCTATTAATCTGTGTGTAATGGTGCAGACTGGAATGATGTTTCTTCAAATTCTTCCATAAAGATGTCTACAGCAATAGGCGAAAGAGGGTAGCCCATTCCTACTCCACCTCTCTGTTCATAAAATTTCCCTTTCCACCTGAAAAAGGTGCTCGTTAAACACAGTGGAGCACTAGATCGCAGATATCGGGTGCCATGCGTCCCTGTTCATGGTGTCGTGTATAGGTACAATCATGAATAAAGACTTGACATCGAAGCTGACCATCATTTCTGTGGCCGAGATACAGTTTTGTTTTAAATGTTTCACCGAATTGCTATTGTCATTAATGTACTATTATGTTTAGCTCACCAAATGACGGATCTTTGGGGCCCGTTCCTTCCCTAGACCTTACGTTAGTGAATTAATGGTACTCACAATTGGTTGTACAGGAAAGGCCTCTTTGTGGACCTCCAGAGCCCAAATTTTTTTGGTGCCTGTGGAACTTGTGAGATGGGTCTTCTGGCCGTGTCAGAATTCGTTCTAGTTTACATTAATAGTGCTTGAGTCGATTTGTTTGTCTTGTACGTTGGATCCCTGTGATGTTTCTGTAAATGGATTTACTTGGAAGATCCCCCGTTCATTTGTTATAATCTTGTGAGTCCAATATAATGGTCGCATTTGCCTTGTCTGCTCATGTTCTTACTAAACGAAAGCTGTACTCCAGTTTGGGTGGTGCGATACGTGCAGTAGCAGCAAATTAATCTGCATGAGGCTGTATGCCTTCCTTGTTAATCCTGTAACCCACAAATGAAATTTTCTTCTTTACATCTTCAGATTTACAGAAGTTAGTTTCATACCTCCTCTATACATAGCTCTCAACACTTCATTGAGGAAATTACAGTGTTTGAAGCATTCTGCACTCACTATGAGGTAATCTACATAGACCGTTATTTCATCAGTTAATTTTGCACCTAGCAAGTTGTCAGCAGCTCTGATAAATGCACACAGACTAGTCCAGAGCAAATGGCATCACACAGTATAGTAAACACTTACCTTCATGTAAGAATTGTGTGCATGGCCTAGATTCCTTGGCAAAAGTGATATTCCAATAGCCACAAGTCATATGAAAAGATGTGAGGAATGTACATGAGTGGAACTTTTGCAAAATTTCATCTATGTTAGCTAGTCTGTCACTCTCTCTTACTACAACTTCATTCAACTTACTTGCTTCCAGCACCAACCTGAAACCACCGTTATTCTTCATTGAACTACAAGTGGTTTATTATACCTGCTGGTTGACCATTCAATTATCCCCCTTGAGACCATGTATTGAATGTTTTTTCTCACCACTTGTTTTTTTTGTAACTGGAGTGATATGAGGCCTGCTTGGAAAACAGTGATGGTCCTTCAACTTTATTTTGCACTAAATAATCTTTACAAACCTAGCCTGGTTGAAAATGCCTTACAGTTGCTCAGGAGAATACCTTTTCGTTCCTCCGTTTCAGTATTTGTAAAACATTCATTAAAATTTTTGTGGGCTTGTGACCACATTGTGAAGAAATATAAGACCACAGATGGTTCGGTCCTCTTTGCAAGCAACTTTATTCCGGGTGGTTTGTTTACTGCTGAGTGAGAAACCTCTATTTTCAATATACAAGCATTCTTGGCTGTTTTGTAATTCTGCTAGGCCATTTAGGATGAAGGGGAACGATGTAGAAATAGTTATTGGTGTTTCTATTATTTCTTTTTGTAGGTGAAAACCTGACATTTTGTTTGATGTTTGCATTACTGGTTGTGATATGTGGAAATCGGCTAATGGAAAACCAGGCGACAACTATGATGTGGTGTCTTTTCCTTGAATTTTAGTGCTGTCTGAAGTGTGCCAATATGTCATAACGTAACTTGACCTAACCTACAGCCACTGCAGTCTCCTGTGCGCCTCTGTGTGTGGCTTCAAGTTAACGGTTGTCCTGTAGTGCTGTTATTGTTGGCAACCAAGACGTCTCAAGTCAGTGCCCTCTTGTCTGTTCGTACTGGCCAGTGGGCTGACTGTTTCTATTGCCTCGCTC
The DNA here is from genome assembly GCF_023864275.1 of Schistocerca cancellata. Classification (NCBI taxonomy): domain Eukaryota; kingdom Metazoa; phylum Arthropoda; class Insecta; order Orthoptera; family Acrididae; genus Schistocerca; species Schistocerca cancellata. The sequence continues at coordinate 816,622,986 of NC_064630.1, forward strand.
TTCTTCCTCCTGAATGTAAGAGCTGTTTCCACAACATGCTTGCTTTACCAAAATCGACTGTTTGCTGCACTGATCCAGGTGTGATGTCATACTCGGATGTGTCATTCATGTTCAGATACCTGTGTGCTAATACGTCGCCCATCTCACATACATACACCAATCCACATTTGCAACTGATTTCGTGAACTCCAGCAGGATGTAGTTTGTCAACTGTGTCCTTCATTGTGTGAGGAACATCATTCATCCTGTTGGGGCCTCGCAAATTTCGATTGATGCCTGCTCAATTGGGAATTTTGCCCACTGGTTCAGTGACACTTTGAACATATGGTAATCGAGCAATGTTTTGTGCTTTCTTTTGCTATCCTCTATATCCTTCATACATTGTCACTATAGTTTTATGTAGTACATTCATTGCATAACCGTTGGCACAAAAATGGACTGGAGGTTTTGTAGTTCACCCTTTAGATGTTCCTAATCGCTGATCCTGAGAGCAGTTTTGGTTTCTTCAGTGTAGGGTGATATTGGGAGGAGGCATGCAGGTGCCTGTGAGCACAGGTTGGCTTATTATTTTATCTAAGGCCCAGTTATCCATAAGGATTTCTGTAAACTTCCACACCGTGGAAAAGCAGTACGCGATTCTTTTCCATATCCATAGTAAATTGGATACTTCATGCAAATGGTTATGTTGCTGTTGGAAATTCCGTAGCTATTCCTCTACATGTGGCCAGATGATAAAAGTACTTTGTATATCTCCGAGCCATTAATCTCTGTGTAATGGTGCAGACAGGAATGCTGCTTCTTCAAATTCTTCCATAAAGATGTCTACTGCAATAAGCGAAAGAATGTAACCCATTGCTACCCCACCTCTCTGTTCATAAAATTTCCCTTTCCGCCTGAAAAAGGTGCTCGTTAAACACAGTGTAGCACTAGATCGCAGATATCGGGTGCCATGCGTCCCTGTTCATGGTGTCGTGTATAGGTAGAATTATGAATAAAGACTTGACATCGAAGCTAACCATAATTTCTGTGGCCGAGATACAGTTTTGTTTTAAATGTTTCACCGAATTACTATTGTCGTTAATATACTATTATGTTTAGCTCACCAAATGTTGGAGCTTTTGGGGCCTGTTCCTTCCCTAGATCGTACGATGGTGAATTAATGGTACTCACAATCGGTTGCAGAGGAAAGGCCTCTTTGTGGACCTCCAGAGCACCAAATTTTTTTGGTGCCTGTGGAACTTGTGAGATGGGTCTTCTGGCTGTGTCAGAATTCGTTCTAGTTTACTTTAGTAGTGCTTGTGTCGATTTGATTGTATTGTGCGTTGGATCTCTGTGAAGTTTCTGTAAATGGATTTACTTGGAAGATCCCCCATTCATTTGTTATAATCTTGTGAGTCCAATATAATGGTCGCATTTGCCTTGTCTGCTCATGTTCTTACTAAATGAAAGCTGTACTCCAGCTTGGGTGGTGGGATACGTGCAGTAGCAGCAAGCTATTCTGCATGAGGCTGTATGCCTACCTTGTTAATCCTGGTAAACCACAAATGAAATTTTCTTCATTACATCATCAGATTTACAGAAGTTAGTTTCATACCTCCTCTATACATAGTTCTCAACACTTCATTGAGGAAATTACAGTGTTTGATGCATTCTTCACTCACTATGAGGTAATCTACATAGACTGTTATTTCATCAGTTAATTTCGCACCTAGCTTGTTGTCAACAGCTCTGATAAACTCACACAGACTAGTACAGAGCAAATGGCATCACACAGTATACTAAACAGTTACCTTGATGTACGAATTCTGTGCATGTCCTAGATTCCTTGGCCGAAGTGATATTCCAATAGCCACAAGTCATATCAAAAGATGTGAGAAATGTACATGAGTGGAACTTTAGCAAAATTTCATCTATGTTAGCTAGTCGGTCACTCTCTCTTACTACAACTTCATTCAACTTACTTGCTTCCAGCACCAACCTGAAACTACCGTTATTCTTCATTGAACTATAAGTGGTTTATAATAACTGCTGGCTGACCATTCAATTATCCCCCTTGAGACCATGTACTGAGTGTTTCTTCTCTGGCCGTGTCAGAATTCGTTCTAGTTTACTTTAGTAGTGCTTGTGTTGATTTGATTGTCTTGTACGATGGATCTCTGTGAAGTTTCTGTAAATGGATTTACTTGGAAGATCCCCCATTCATTTGTTATAATCTTGTGAGTCCAATATAATGGTCGCATTTGCCTTGTCTGCTCATGTTCTTATTAAATGAAAGCTGTACTCCAGCTTGGGTGGTGGGATACGTGCAGTAGCAGCAAATTAATCTGCATGAGGCTGTATGCCTTCCTTGTTAATCCTGTAACCCACAAATGAAATTTTCTTCTTTACATCTTCAGATTTACAGAAGTTAGTTTCATACCTCCTCTATACATAGCTCTCAACACTTCATTGAGGAAATTACAGTGTTTGAAGCAATAGATAGTCACTAAGAGGTAATGTACATAGACTGTTATTTCATCAGTTAATTTCGCACCTAGCACGTTGTCAACAGCTCTGATAAACTCACAGAGACTAGTACACAGCAAATGGCATCACACAGTATACTAAACACTTACCTTGATGTAAGAATTGAGTGCATGGACTAGATTCCTTGGCCAAAGTGATATTCCAATAGCCACAAGTCATATGAAAAGATGTGAGAAATGTACATGAGTGGAACTTTTGCAAAATTTCATCTATGTTAGCTAGTCTGTCACTCTCTCTTACTACAATTTCATTCAACTTACTTGCTTCCAGCACCAACCTGAAACCACCGTTATTCTTCATTGAACTACAAGGCAGTTTCTTATACCTGCTGGCTGGCCATTCAATTATCCCCCTTGATACCATGTATTAAATGTTTTATCTCACCACTTGTTTTGTTTGTAACTGGAGTAATATGAGGCTGCTTGGAAAACAGTTATGATCCTTCAACTTTATTTTGCACTCAGTAATCTTTACAAATCTGGCCTGGTTGAAAATGCCTTACAGTTGCTCAGGAGAATACCTTTTCGTTCCTCCGTTTCAGTATTTGTAAAACATTCATTAAAATTTTTGTTGGCTTGTGACCACTTTGTGAAGAAATATAAGACCACGGATGGTTCGGTCCTCACTGCAAGCGACTTTCTTCCGGGTGGTTTGTTTACTCCTGAGTGAGAAACCTCTATTTTCAATATAACAGCATGCTTGGCTGTTGTGTAATTCTGAATGGCTGTTTAGGATGAAGGGGAGCGATGTTAGAATAGTTATTGGTGTTTCTATTATTTCTTTTCACAGGTGAAAACCCGACATTTTGTTTGATGTTTGCATTACTGGTTGTGATTTGTGGAAATCGGCTAATGGAAAACCAGGCGACAACTATGATGTGGTGTCTTTTCCCTGAATTTTAGTGCTGTCTGAAGTGTGGCAATATGTCATAACGTAACGTGACCTAACCTATAGCCACTGCGGTCTCCTGTGCGCCTCTGTGTGTGGCTTCAAGTTAACTGTTGTCCTGTAGTGCTGTTATTGCTGACAACCAAGACGTCTGAAGTCGGTGCCCATCTTGTCTGTTCGTAGTGGCCAGTGGGCTGACTGTTTCTATTGCCTCCCTCTTCTTCCTCCTGAATGTAAGAGCTGTTTCCACAACATGCTTGCTTTATCAAAATCGACTGTTTGCTGCACTGATCCATGTGTGATGTCATACTCGGATGTGTCATTCATGTTCAGATACCTGTGTGCTGATACGTCGCCTCTCTCACATACATACACCAATCCACATTTGCAACTGATTTCGTGAACTCCAGCAGGATTTAGTTTTTCAACTGTGTCTTTTGTTGTGTGAGGAACATCTTTCATCCTGTTGGGGCCTCGCAAATTTCGATTGATGGCTGCTCAATAGAGAATTTTGCCCACTGGTTCAGTGACACTTTGAACATACGGTAATTGAGCAATGTTTGTGCTTTCTTTTCCTATCCTCTATAGCCTTCATACATTGTCGCTATAGTTTTATGTAGTACATTCACTCCATAACCGTTGGCACAAAAAATGGACTGGAGGTTTTGTAGTTCACCCTTTAGATGTTCCTAATCGCTGATCCTGAGAGCAGTTTTGGTTTCTTCTGTGTAGGGTGATATTGGGATGTGGTATGCAGGTGCCTGTGAGCACAGGTTGGCTTATTATTTTATCTATGGCCCAGTTGTCCATCAGGCTTCCTGTAAACTTCCACACCGAGGAAAGGCAGTATGTGGTTCTTTTCCATATCGATACTAAATTGGATACTTCGTGCTGATGGTTGAGGTGCTTTTGGAAATTTCTTAGCTCTTCCTCTCCGTGTGGCCAGATGATAAATGTACTTTGTATATCTCCGAGCTATTAATCTGTGTGTAATGGTGCAGACTGGAATGCTGTTTCTTCAAATTCTTCCATAAAGATGTCTACAGCAATAGGCGAAAGAGGGTAGCCCATTCCTACTCCACCTCTCTGTTCATAAAATTTCCCTTTCCACCTGAAAAAGGTGCTCGTTAAACACAGTGGAGCACTAGATCGCAGATATCGGGTGCCATGCGTCCCTGTTCATGGTGTCGTGTATAGGTACAATCATGAATAAAGACTTGACATCGAAGCTGACCATCATTTCTGTGGCCGAGATACAGTTTTGTTTTAAATGTTTCACCGAATTGCTATTGTCATTAATGTACTATTATGTTTAGCTCACCAAATGACGGATCTTTGGGGCCCGTTCCTTCCCTAGACCTTACGTTAGTGAATTAATGGTACTCACAATTGGTTGTACAGGAAAGGCCTCTTTGTGGACCTCCAGAGCCCAAATTTTTTTGGTGCCTGTGGAACTTGTGAGATGGGTCTTCTGGCCGTGTCAGAATTCGTTCTAGTTTACATTAATAGTGCTTGAGTCGATTTGTTTGTCTTGTACGTTGGATCCCTGTGATGTTTCTGTAAATGGATTTACTTGGAAGATCCCCCGTTCATTTGTTATAATCTTGTGAGTCCAATATAATGGTCGCATTTGCCTTGTCTGCTCATGTTCTTACTAAACGAAAGCTGTACTCCAGTTTGGGTGGTGCGATACGTGCAGTAGCAGCAAATTAATCTGCATGAGGCTGTATGCCTTCCTTGTTAATCCTGTAACCCACAAATGAAATTTTCTTCTTTACATCTTCAGATTTACAGAAGTTAGTTTCATACCTCCTCTATACATAGCTCTCAACACTTCATTGAGGAAATTACAGTGTTTGAAGCATTCTGCACTCACTATGAGGTAATCTACATAGACCGTTATTTCATCAGTTAATTTTGCACCTAGCAAGTTGTCAGCAGCTCTGATAAATGCACACAGACTAGTCCAGAGCAAATGGCATCACACAGTATAGTAAACACTTACCTTCATGTAAGAATTGTGTGCATGGCCTAGATTCCTTGGCAAAAGTGATATTCCAATAGCCACAAGTCATATGAAAAGATGTGAGGAATGTACATGAGTGGAACTTTTGCAAAATTTCATCTATGTTAGCTAGTCTGTCACTCTCTCTTACTACAACTTCATTCAACTTACTTGCTTCCAGCACCAACCTGAAACCACCGTTATTCTTCATTGAACTACAAGTGGTTTATTATACCTGCTGGTTGACCATTCAATTATCCCCCTTGAGACCATGTATTGAATGTTTTTTCTCACCACTTGTTTTTTTTGTAACTGGAGTGATATGAGGCCTGCTTGGAAAACAGTGATGGTCCTTCAACTTTATTTTGCACTAAATAATCTTTACAAACCTAGCCTGGTTGAAAATGCCTTACAGTTGCTCAGGAGAATACCTTTTCGTTCCTCCGTTTCAGTATTTGTAAAACATTCATTAAAATTTTTGTGGGCTTGTGACCACATTGTGAAGAAATATAAGACCACAGATGGTTCGGTCCTCTTTGCAAGCAACTTTATTCCGGGTGGTTTGTTTACTGCTGAGTGAGAAACCTCTATTTTCAATATACAAGCATTCTTGGCTGTTTTGTAATTCTGCTAGGCCATTTAGGATGAAGGGGAACGATGTAGAAATAGTTATTGGTGTTTCTATTATTTCTTTTTGTAGGTGAAAACCTGACATTTTGTTTGATGTTTGCATTACTGGTTGTGATATGTGGAAATCGGCTAATGGAAAACCAGGCGACAACTATGATGTGGTGTCTTTTCCTTGAATTTTAGTGCTGTCTGAAGTGTGCCAATATGTCATAACGTAACTTGACCTAACCTACAGCCACTGCAGTCTCCTGTGCGCCTCTGTGTGTGGCTTCAAGTTAACGGTTGTCCTGTAGTGCTGTTATTGTTGGCAACCAAGACGTCTCAAGTCAGTGCCCTCTTGTCTGTTCGTACTGGCCAGTGGGCTGACTGTTTCTATTGCCTCGCTCTTCTTCCTCCTGAATGTAAGAGCTGTTTCCACAACATGCTTGCTTTACCAAAATCGACTGTTTGCTGCACTGATCCAGGTGTGATGTCATACTCGGATGTGTCATTCATGTTCAGATACCTGTGTGCTAATACGTCGCCCATCTCACATACATACACCAATCCACATTTGCAACTGATTTCGTGAACTCCAGCAGGATGTAGTTTGTCAACTGTGTCCTTCATTGTGTGAGGAACATCATTCATCCTGTTGGGGCCTCGCAAATTTCGATTGATGCCTGCTCAATTGGGAATTTTGCCCACTGGTTCAGTGACACTTTGAACATATGGTAATCGAGCAATGTTTTGTGCTTTCTTTTGCTATCCTCTATATCCTTCATACATTGTCACTATAGTTTTATGTAGTACATTCATTCCATAACCGTTGGCACAAAAATGGACTGGAGGTTTTGTAGTTCACCCTTTAGATGTTCCTAATCGCTGATCCTGAGAGCAGTTTTGGTTTCTTCAGTGTAGGGTGATATTGGGAGGAGGCATGCAGGTGCCTGTGAGCACAGGTTGGCTTATTATTTTATCTAAGGCCCAGTTATCCATAAGGATTTCTGTAAACTTCCACACCGTGGAAAAGCAGTACGCGATTCTTTTCCATATCCATAGTAAATTGGATACTTCATGCAAATGGTTATGTTGCTGTTGGAAATTCCGTAGCTATTCCTCTACATGTGGCCAGATGATAAAAGTACTTTGTATATCTCCGAGCCATTAATCTCTGTGTAATGGTGCAGACAGGAATGCTGCTTCTTCAAATTCTTCCATAAAGATGTCTACTGCAATAAGCGAAAGAATGTAACCCATTGCTACCCCACCTCTCTGTTCATAAAATTTCCCTTTCCGCCTGAAAAAGGTGCTCGTTAAACACAGTGTAGCACTAGATCGCAGATATCGGGTGCCATGCGTCCCTGTTCATGGTGTCGTGTATAGGTAGAATTATGAATAAAGACTTGACATCGAAGCTAACCATAATTTCTGTGGCCGAGATACAGTTTTGTTTTAAATGTTTCACCGAATTACTATTGTCGTTAATATACTATTATGTTTAGCTCACCAAATGTTGGAGCTTTTGGGGCCTGTTCCTTCCCTAGATCGTACGATGGTGAATTAATGGTACTCACAATCGGTTGCAGAGGAAAGGCCTCTTTGTGGACCTCCAGAGCACCAAATTTTTTTGGTGCCTGTGGAACTTGTGAGATGGGTCTTCTGGCTGTGTCAGAATTCGTTCTAGTTTACTTTAGTAGTGCTTGTGTCGATTTGATTGTATTGTGCGTTGGATCTCTGTGAAGTTTCTGTAAATGGATTTACTTGGAAGATCCCCCATTCATTTGTTATAATCTTGTGAGTCCAATATAATGGTCGCATTTGCCTTGTCTGCTCATGTTCTTACTAAATGAAAGCTGTACTCCAGCTTGGGTGGTGGGATACGTGCAGTAGCAGCAAGCTATTCTGCATGAGGCTGTATGCCTACCTTGTTAATCCTGGTAAACCACAAATGAAATTTTCTTCATTACATCATCAGATTTACAGAAGTTAGTTTCATACCTCCTCTATACATAGTTCTCAACACTTCATTGAGGAAATTACAGTGTTTGATGCATTCTTCACTCACTATGAGGTAATCTACATAGACTGTTATTTCATCAGTTAATTTCGCACCTAGCTTGTTGTCAACAGCTCTGATAAACTCACACAGACTAGTACAGAGCAAATGGCATCACACAGTATACTAAACAGTTACCTTGATGTACGAATTCTGTGCATGTCCTAGATTCCTTGGCCGAAGTGATATTCCAATAGCCACAAGTCATATCAAAAGATGTGAGAAATGTACATGAGTGGAACTTTAGCAAAATTTCATCTATGTTAGCTAGTCGGTCACTCTCTCTTACTACAACTTCATTCAACTTACTTGCTTCCAGCACCAACCTGAAACTACCGTTATTCTTCATTGAACTATAAGTGGTTTATAATAACTGCTGGCTGACCATTCAATTATCCCCCTTGAGACCATGTACTGAGTGTTTCTTCTCTGGCCGTGTCAGAATTCGTTCTAGTTTACTTTAGTAGTGCTTGTGTTGATTTGATTGTCTTGTACGATGGATCTCTGTGAAGTTTCTGTAAATGGATTTACTTGGAAGATCCCCCATTCATTTGTTATAATCTTGTGAGTCCAATATAATGGTCGCATTTGCCTTGTCTGCTCATGTTCTTATTAAATGAAAGCTGTACTCCAGCTTGGGTGGTGGGATACGTGCAGTAGCAGCAAATTAATCTGCATGAGGCTGTATGCCTTCCTTGTTAATCCTGTAACCCACAAATGAAATTTTCTTCTTTACATCTTCAGATTTACAGAAGTTAGTTTCATACCTCCTCTATACATAGCTCTCAACACTTCATTGAGGAAATTACAGTGTTTGAAGCAATAGATAGTCACTAAGAGGTAATGTACATAGACTGTTATTTCATCAGTTAATTTCGCACCTAGCACGTTGTCAACAGCTCTGATAAACTCACAGAGACTAGTACACAGCAAATGGCATCACACAGTATACTAAACACTTACCTTGATGTAAGAATTGAGTGCATGGACTAGATTCCTTGGCCAAAGTGATATTCCAATAGCCACAAGTCATATGAAAAGATGTGAGAAATGTACATGAGTGGAACTTTTGCAAAATTTCATCTATGTTAGCTAGTCTGTCACTCTCTTTTACTACAACTTCATTCAACTTACTTGCTTCCAGCACCAACCTGAAACCACCGTTATTCTTCATTGAACTACAAGTGGTTTATTATACCTGCTGGTTGACCATTGAATTATCCCCCTTGAGACCATGTATTGAATGTTTTTTCTCACCACTTGTTTTTTTTTGTAACTGGAGTGATATGAGGCTGCTTGGAAAGCAGTGATGATCCTTCAACTTTATTTTGCACTCAGTAATCTTTACAAACCTGGCCTGGTTGAAAATGCCTTACAGTTGCTCAGGAGAATAGCTTTTCGTTCCTCCGTTTCAGTATGTGTAAAACATTCATTAAAGCTTTTGTTGGCTTGTGACCACTTTGTGAAGAAGTATAATACCACAGATGGTTTGGTCCTCACTGCAAGCGACTTTCTTCCAGGTGGTTTGTTTACTGCTGAGTGAGAAACCTCTATTTTCAATATACCAGCATGCTTGGCTGTTGTGTAATTCTGATAGGCTGTTTAGGATGAAGGGGGGTGATGTTAGAAATAGTTATTGGTGTGTCTATTATTTCTTTTCATAGGTGAAAACCCGACATGTTGTTTGATGTTTGCATTACTGGTTGTGATTTGTGGAAATCGGCTAATGGAAAACCAGGCAACAACTATGATGTGGTGACTTTTCCTTGAATTTTAGTGCTGTCTGAAGTGTGCCAATATGTCATAACGTAACTTGACCTAACCTACAGCCACTGCAGTCTCCTGTGCGCCTCTGTGTGTGGCTTCAAGTTAACGGTTGTCCTGTAGTGCTGTTATTGTTGGCAATCAAGACATCTGAAGTCGGTGCCCATCTTGTCTGTTCGTACTGGCCAGTGGGCTGACTGTTTCTATTGCCTCCCTCTTCTTCCTCCTGAATGTAAGAGCTGTTTCCACAACATGCTTGCTTTACCAAAATTGACTGTTTGCTGCACTGATCCAGGTGTGTTGTCATACTCGGATGTGTCATTCATGTTCAGATACCTGTGTGCTGATACGTCGCCTCTCTCACATACATACACCAATCCACATTTGCAACTGATTTCGTGAACTCCAGCAGGATGTAGTTTTTCAACTGTGTCTTTTGTTGTGTGAGGAACATCTTTCAACCTGTTGGGGCCTCGCTAATTTCGATTGATGGCTGCTCAATAGAGAATTTTGCCCACTGGTTCAGTGACACTTTGAACATATGGTAATTGAGCAATGTTTGTGCTTTCTTTTGCTATCCTCTATAGCCTTCATACATTGTCACTATAGTTTTATGTAGTACATTCACTCCATAACCGTTGGCACAAAAAATGGACTGGAGGTTTTGTAGTTCACCCTTTAGATGTTCCTCATCGCTGATCCTGAGAGCAGTTTTGGTTTCTTCTGTGTAGGATGATATTGGGATGTGGTGTGCAGGTGCCTGTGAGCACAGGTTGGCTTATTATTTTATCTATGGCCCAGTTATGCATCAGGCTTCCTGTAAACTTCCACACCGAGGAAAGGCAGTATGCGATTCTTTCCCATATCCGTACTAAATTGGATACTTCGTGCTGATGGTTGAGGTGCTGTTGGAAATTTCGTAGCTGTTCCTCTGAACGTGGCCAGATGATAAAAGTACTTTGTATATCTCGGAGCCATTAATCTGTGTGTAATGGTGCAGACTGGAATACTGCTTCTTCAAATTCTTCCATAAAGATTTCTACTGCAATAGGCGAAAGAGGATAGCCCATTGCTACCCCACCTCTCTGTTCATAAAATTTCCCTTTCCGCCTGAAAAAGGTGCTCGTTAAACACAGTGGAGCACTAGATCGCAGATATCGGGTGCCATGCATCCCTGTTCATGGTGTCGTGTATGGGTACAATCATGAATAAAGACTTGACATCGAAGCTGACCATCATTTCTGTGGCCGAGATACAGTTTTGTTTTAAATGTTTCACCGAATTGCTATTGTCATTAATGTACTATTATGTTTAGCTCACCAAATGTCGGAGCTTTGGGGCCCGTTCCTTCCCTAGACCATACGTTAGTGAATTAATGGTACTCACAATTGGTTGTAGAGGAAAGACCTCTTTGTGGACCTCCAGAGCACCTAATTTCTTTGGAGCCTGTGAAACTTGTGAGATGGGTCTTCTGGCCGTGTCAGAATTCGTTCTAGTTTACTTTAGTAGTGCCTGTGTCGATTTGATTGTCTTTTACTTTGGATCTCTGTGAAGTTTCTGTAAATGGATTTACTTGGAAGATCCCCCATTCATTTGTTATAATCTTGTGAGTCCAACATAATGGTCGCATTTGCCTTGTGTGCTCATGTCCCTACTAAATGAAAGCTGTACCCCAGCTTGGGTGGTGGGATTCCCGCAGTAGCAGCAAGCTATTTTGCATGAGGCTGTATGCCTTCCTTGTTAATCCTGTAACCCACAAATGAAATTTTCTTCTTTACATCTTCAGATTTACAGAAGTTAGTTTCATACCTCCTCTATACATAGCTCTCAACACTTCATTGAGGAAATTACAGTGTTTGAGGCAATCTGCACTCACTATGAGGTAATCTACATAGGCTGTTATTTCATCAGTTAATTTCACACCTAGCACGTTGTCAACAGCTCTGATAAACGCACACAGACTTGTACAGAGCAAATGGCATCACACACTATACTAAACACTTACCTTGATGTAAGAATTGTGTGCATGGCCTAGATCCCTTGGCCAAAGTGATATTCCAATAGCCACAAGTCATATCAAAAGATGTGAGAAATGTACATGAGTGGAACTTTAGCAAAATTTCATCTATGTTAGCTAGTCTGCCACTCTGTCTTACTACAACTTCATTCAACTTACTTGCTTCCAGCACCAACCTGAAACCACCGTTATTCTTCATTCAACTACAAGTGGTTTATTATACCTGCTAGTTGACCATTCAATTATCCCCCTTGAGACTATGTATTGAATGTTTTTTCTCACCACTTGTTTTTTTTGTAACTGGAGTGATATGAGGCTTCTTGGAAAACAGTGATGATCCTTCAACTTTATTTTGCACTCAGAAATCTTAACAAACCTGCCCTGGTTGAAAATGCCTTACAGTTGCTCAGGAGAATAGCTTTTCGTTCCTCCGTTTCAGTATTTGTAAAACATTCATTAAAATTTTTGTAGGCTTGTGACCACATTGTGAAGTAATATAAGACCACAGATTGTTCGGTCCTCATTGTAAGTGACTTTCTTCCAGGTGGTTTGTTTACTGCTGAGTGAGAAACCTTTTCAATATACCAGCATGCTTGGCTGTTGTGTTATTCTGATAAGCTGTTTAGGAAGAAGGGGAGCAATGTTAGAATTAGTTATTGGTGTTTCTATTATTACTTTCATAGCTGAAAACCCGAAATTTTGTTTGATGTTTGCATTACTGGTTGTGATTTGTGGAAATCGGCTAATGGAAAACCAGGCGACAACTATGATGTGGCGACTCTTCCCTGAATTTTAGTGCTGTCTGAAATGTGCCGATATGTCACAACGTAACGTGACCTAACCTACAGCCACTGCAGTCTCCTGTATGCCTCTGTGTGTGGCTCAAGTTAACTATTGTCCTGTAGTGCTGTTATTGTTGGCAACCAAGACGTCTGAAGTCAGTGCCCATCTTGTCTGTTCGTAGTGGCCAGTGGGCTGACTGTTTCTATTGCCTCGCTCTTCTTCCTCCTGAACGTAAGAGCTGTTTCCACAACATGCTTGCTTTACCAAAATCGACTGTTTGCTGCACTGATCCAGGTGTGATGTCATACTGGGATGTGTCATTCATGTTCAGATACCTGTGTGCTGATACGTCGCCTCTCTCACATACATACACCAATCCACATTTGCAACTGATTTCGTGAACTCCAGCAGGATGTAGTTTGTCAACTGTCTCTTTTTTTGTGTGAGGAACATCTTTCATCCTGTTGGAGCCTCGCAAATTTCAATTGATGGCTGCTTAATAGAGAATTTTGCCCACTGGTTCAGTGACACTTTGAACATATGTTAATCGAGCAATGTTTTGTGCTTTCTTTTGCTATCCTCTATAGCCTTCATACATTGTCACTATAGTTTTATGTTGTACATTCATTCCATAACCGTTGGCACAAAAAATGGACTGGAGGTTTTGTAGTTCACCCTTTAGATGTTCCTCATCGCAGATCCTGAGAGCAGTTTTGGTTTCTTCTGTGTAGGGTGATATTGGGATGTGGTCTGCAGGTGCCTGTGAGCACAGGTTGGCTTATTATTTTATCTATGGCCCAGTTATCCATCAGGCTTTCTGTAAACTTCCACACCGAGGAAAGGCAGTACGCGATTCTATTCCATATCCATAGTAAATTGGATACTTCGTGCTGATGGTTGAGGTGCTTTTGGAAATTTCGTAGCTCTTCCTCACCATGTGGCCAGATGATAAAAGTACAATGTATGTCTCTCAGCCATTAATCTGTGTGTAATATTGGAGACTGGAATGCTGTTTCTTCAAATTCCTCCATAAAGATGTCTACTGCAGTAGGCGATAGAGGGTAGCCTATTGCTACCCCACCTCTCTGTTCATAAAATTTCCCTTTCCGCCTGAAAAAGGTGCTCGTTAAACACAGTGGAGCACTAGATCGCAGATATCGGGTGCCTTGCGTCCCTGTTCATGGTGTCGTGTATAGGTACAATCACGAATAAAGGCTTGACATCAAAGCTAACCATAATTTCTGTGGCCGAGATACAGTTTTGTTTTAAATGTTTCGCCGAATTGCTATTGTCGTTAATGTACTATTATGTTTAGCTTACCAAATGTCGGAGCTTTGGGGGCTCGTTCGTTCCCTAGACCGTACGTTGGTGAATTAATGGTACTCACAATCGGTTGTAGAGGAAAGGCCTCTTTGTGGACCTCCAGAGCAACAAATTTTTTTGTTGCCTGTGGAACTTGTGAGATGGGTCTTCTGGCCGTGTCAGAATTCGTTCTAGTTTACTTTAGTAGTGCTTGTGTCGATTTGATTGTCTTGTACGTTGGATCTCTGTGAAGTTTCTGTAAATGGATTTACTTGGAAGATCCCCCATTCATTTGTTATAATCTTGTGAGTCCAATATAATGGTCGCATTTGCCTTGTGTGCTCATGTTCTTACTAAATGAAAGCTGTACTCCAGCTTGAGTGGTGGGATACGTGCAGTAGCAGCAAGGTATTCTGCATGAGGCTGTATGCCTTCCTTGTTAATCCTGTAACCCACAAATGAAATTTTCTTCTTTACATCTTCAGATTTACAGAAGTTAGTTTCTTACCTCCTCTATACATGGCTCTTAACACTTCATTGAGGAAATTACAGTGTTTGAAGCATTCTGCACTCACTATGAGGTAATCTACATAGACTGTCATTTCATCAGTTAATTTCGCACCTAGCACATTGTCAACAGCTCTGATAAACGCACACAGACTAGTACAGTGCAAATGGCGTCACAGAGTATGCTAAACACTTATCTTGATTTAAGAATTGTGTGCATGGCCTAGAATTGTTGGCCAAAGTGATATTCCAATAGCCACAAGTCATATCAATAGATGTGAGAAATGTACATGAGTGGAACTTTTGCAAAATTTCATCTATGTTAGCTAGTCTGTCACTCTCTCATACTACAATTTCATTCAATTTACTTGCTTCCAGCACCAACCTGAAACCACCGTTATTCTTCATTGAACTACAAGTGGTTTATTATACCTGCTGGTTGACCATTCAATTATCCCCCTTGAGACCATGTATTGAATGTTTTTTCTCACCACTTGTTTTTTTTGTAACTGGAGTGATATGAGGCCTGCTTGGAAAACAGTGATGATCCTTCAACTTTATTTTGCACTAAATAATCTTTACAAACCTGGCCTGGTTGAAAATGCCTTACAGTTGCTCAGGAGAATAGCTTTTCGTTCCTCCGTTTCAGTATTTGTAAAACATTCATTAAAATTTTTGTGGGCTTGTGACCACATTGTGAAGAAATATAAGACCACAGATGGTTCGGTCCTCTTTGCAAGCAACTTTATTCCGGGTGGTTTGTTTACTGCTGAGTGAGAAACCTCTATTTTCAATATACAAGCATTCTTGGCTGTTTTGTAATTCTGCTAGGCCATTTAGGATGAAGGGGAGTGATGTAGAAATAGTTATTGGTGTTTCTATTATTTCTTTTCATAGGTGAAAACCTGACATTTTGTTTGATGTTTGCATTACTGGTTGTGATATGTGGAAATCGGCTAATGGGAAACCAGGCGACAACTATGATGTGGTGTCTTTTCCTTGAATTTTAGTGCTGTCTGAAGTGTGCCAATATGTCATAACGTAACTTGACCTAACCTATAGCCACTGCAGTCCCCTGTGCGGCTCTGTGTGTGGCTTCAAGTTAACGGTTGTCCTGTAGTGCTGTTATTGTTGGCAACCTAGACGTCTGAAGTCGGTGCCCTCTTGTCAGTTCGTACTGGCCAGTGGGCTGACTGTTTCTATTGCCTCGCTCTTCTTCCTCCTGAATGTAAGAGCTGTTTCCACAACATGCTTGCTTTACCAAAATCGACTGTTTGCTGCACTGATCCAGGTGTGATGTCATACTCGGATGTGTCATTCATGTTCAGATACCTGTGTACTAATACGTCGCCCATCTGACATACATACACCAATCCACATTTGCAACTGATTTCGTGAACTCCAGCAGGATGTAGTTTGTCAACCGTGTCCTTCGTTGTGTGAGGAACATCATTCATCCTGTTGGGGCCTCGCAAATTTCGATTGATGCCTGCTCAATTGGGAATTTTGCCCACTGGTTCAGTGACACTTTGAACATATGGTAATCGAGCAATGTTTTGTGCTTTCTTTTGCAATCCTCTATAGCCTTCATACATTGTCACTATAGTTTTATGTAGTACATTCATTCCATAACCGTTGGCACAAAAAATGGACTGGAGGTTTTGTAGTTCACCCTTTAGATGTTCCTAATCGCTGATCCTGAGAGCAGTTTTGGTTTCTTCTGTGTAGGGTGATATTGGGAGGAGGCATGCAGGAGCCTGTGAGCACAGGTTGGCTTATTATTTTATCTAAGGCCCAGTTATCCATAAGGATTTCTGTAAACTTCCACACCGTGGAAAAGCAGTACGCGATTCTTTTCCATATCCACAGTAAATTGGATACTTCGTGCTAATGGTTATGTTGCTGTTGGAAATTCCGTAGCTCTTCCTCTACATGTGGCCAGATGATAAAAGTACTTTGTATATCTCCGAGCCATTAATCTGTGTGTAATGGTGCAGACTGGAATACTGCTTCTTCAAATTCTTCCATAAAGATGTCTACAGCAATAAGCGAAAGAATGTAACCCATTGCTACCCCACCTCTCTGTTCATAAAATTTCCCTTTCCGCCTGAAAAAGGTGCTCGTTAAACACAGTGGAGCACTAGATCGCAGATATCGGGTGCCATGCGTCCCTGTTCATGGTGTCGTGTATAGGTACAATCATGAATAAAGACTTGACATCGAAGCTGACCATCATTTCTGTGGCCGAGATACAGTTTTGTTTTAAATGTTTCACCGAATTGCTATTGTCGTTAATGTACTATTATGTTTAGCTTACCAAATGTCGGAGCTTTGCGGCCCGTTCATTCCCTAGACCGTACGTTGGTGAATTAATGGTACTCACAATCGTTAGTAGAGGAAAGGCCTCTTTGAGGACCTCCAGAGTACCAAATTTTTTTGGTGCCTGTGGAACTTGTGAGATGGGTCTTCTGGCCGTGTCAGAATTTGTTCTAGTTTACTTTAGTAGTGCTTGTGTCGATTTGATTGTCTTTTACTTTGGATCTCTGTGAAGTTTCTGTAAATGGATTTACTTGGAAGATCCCCCATTCATTTGTTATAATCTTGTGAGTCCAATATAATGGTCGCATTTGCCTTGTCTGCTCATGTTCTTACTAAATGAAAGCTGTACTCCAGCTTGGGTGGTGGGATACGTGCAGTAGCAGCAAGGTATTCTGCATGAGGCTGTATGCCTTCCTTGTTAATCCTGTAACCCACAAATGAAATTTTCTTCTTTACATCTTCAGATTTACAGAAGTTAGTTTCATACCTCCTCTATACATGGCTCTCAACACTTCATTGAGGAAATTACAGTGTTTGAAGCATTCTGCACTCACTATGAGGTAATCAACATAGACTGTCATTTCATCGGTTAATTTCGCACCTAGCACATTGTCAACAGCTCTGATAAACTCACACAGACTTGTACAGAGCAAATGGCATCACACAGTATACTAAACACTTACCTTGATGTACGAATTCTGTGCATGTCCTAGATTCCTTGGCCAAAGTGATATTCCAATAGCCACAAGTCATATCAAAAGATGTGAGAAATGTACATGAGTGGAACTTTAGCAAAATTTCATCTATGTTAGCTAGTCTGTCACTCTCTCTTACTACAATTTCATTCAACTTACTTGCTTCCATCACCAACCTGAACCACCGTTATTCTTCATTGAACTACAAGGCAGTTTCTTATACCTGCTGGTTGGCCATTCAATTATCCCCCTTGATACCATGTATTAAATGTTTTATCTCACCACTTGTTTTGTTTGTAACTGGAGTAATATGAGGCTGCTTGGAAAACAGTTATGATCCTTCAACTTTATTTTGCACTCGGTAATCTTTACAAATCTGGCCTGGTTGAAAATGCCTTACAGTTGCTCAGGAGAATACCTTTTCGTTTCTCCGTTTCAGTATTTGTAAAACATTCATTAAAATTTTTGTTGGCTTGTGACCACATTGTGAAGAAATATAAGACCACGGATGGTTCGGTCCTCACTGCAAGCGACTTTCTTCCGGGTGGTTTGTATACTGCTGAGTGAGAAACCTCTATTTTCAATATAACAGCATGCTTGGCTGTTGTGTAATTCTGATAGGCTGTTTAGGATGAAGGGGAGCGATGTTAGAAATATTTATTGGTGTTTCTATTATTTCTTTTCACAGGTGAAAACCCGACATTTTGTTTGATGTTTGCATTACTGGTTGTGATTTGTGGAAATCGGCTAATGGAAAACCAGGCGACAACTATGATGTGGTGTCTTTTCCCTGAATTTTAGTGCTGTCTGAAGTGTGGCAATATGTCATAACGTAACGTGACCTAACCTACAGCCACTGCAGTCTCCTGTGTGCCTCTGTGTGTGGCTTCAAGTTAACTGTTGTTCTGTTGTGCTGTTATTGTAGGCAACCAAGACATCTGAAGTCGGTGCCCATCTTGTCTGTTCGTAGTGGCCAGTGGGCTGACTGTTTCTATTGCCTCCCTCTTCTTCCTCCTGAATGTAAGAGCTGTTTCCACAACATGCTTGCTTTACCAAAATCGACTGTTTGCTGCACTGATCCAGGTGTGATGTCATACTCGGATGTGTCATTCATGTTCAGATACCTGTGTGCTGATACGTCGCCTCTCTCACATACATACACCAATCCACATTTGCAACTGATTTCGTGAACTCCAGCAGGATTTAGTTTTTCAACTGTGTCTTTTGTTGTGTGAGGAACATCTTTCATCCTGTTGGGGCCTCGCAAATTTCGATTGATGGCTGCTCAATAGAGAATTTTGCCCACTGGTTCAGTGACACTTTGAACATACGGTAATTGAGCAATGTTTGTGCCTTCTTTTGCTATCCTCTATAGCCTTCATACATTGTCACTATAGTTTTATGTAGTACATTCACTCCATAACCGTTGGCACAAAAAATGGACTGGAGGTTTTGTAGTTCACCCTTTAGATGTTCCTAATCGCTGATCCTGAGAGCAGTTTTGGTTTCTTCTGTGTAGGGTGATATTGGGATGTGGTATGCAGGTGCCTGTGAGCACAGGTTGGCTTATTATTTTATCTATGGCCCAGTTGTCCATCAGGCTTCCTGTAAACTTCCACACCGAGGAAAGGCAGTACGCGATTCTTTTCCATATCCATAGTAAATTGGATACTTCGTGCTGATGGTTGAGGTGCTGTTGGAAATTTCGTAGCTCTTCCTCTCCATGTGGCCAGATGGTAAAAGTACTTTGTATATCTCCGAGCCATTAATCTGTGTGTAATGGTGCAGACTGGAATGCTGTTTCTTCAAATTCTTCCATAAAGATGTCTACAGCAATAGGCGAAAGAGGGTAGCCCATTCCTACTCCACCTCTCTGTTCATAAAATTTCCCTTTCCGCCTGAAAAAGGTGCTCGTTAAACACAGTGGAGCACTAGATCGCAGATATCGGGTGCCATGCGTCCCTGTTCATGGTGTCGTGTATAGGTACAATCATGAATAAAGACTTGACATCGAAGCTGACCATCATTTCTGTGGCCGAGATACAGTTTTGTTTTAAATGTTTCACCGAATTGCTATTGTCATTAATGTACTATTATGTTTAGCTCACCAAATGTCGGATCTTTGGGGCCCGTTCCTTCCCTAGACCGTACGTTAGTGAATTAATGGTACTCACAATTGGTTGTACAGGAAAGGCCTCTTTGTGGACCTCCAGAGCCCAAATTTTTTTGGTGCCTGTGGAACTTGTGAGATGGGTCTTCTGGCCGTGTCAGAATTCGTTCTAGTTTACATTAATAGTGCTTGAGTCGATTTGATTGTCTTGTACGTTGGATCTCTGTGATGTTTCTGTAAATGGATTTACTTGGAAGATCCCCCGTTCATTTGTTATAATCTTGTGAGTCCGATATAATGGTCGCATTTGCCTTGTCTGCTCATGTTCTTACTAAACGAAAGCTGTACTCCAGCTTGGGTGGTGCGATACGTGCAGTAGCAGCAAATTAATCTGCATGAGGCTGTATGCCTTCCTTGTTAATCCTGTAACCCACAAATGAAATTTTCTTCTTTACATCTTCAGATTTACAGAAGTTAGTTTCATACCTCCTCTATACATAGCTCTCAACACTTCATTGAGGAAATTACAGTGTTTGAAGCATTCTGCACTCACTATGAGGTAATCTACATAGACCGTTATTTCATCAGTTAATTTTGCACCTAGCAAGTTGTCAGCAGCTCTGATAAATGCACACAGACTAGTCCAGAGCAAATGGCATCACACAGTATAGTAAACACTTACCTTCATGTAAGAATTGTGTGCATGGCCTAGATTCCTTGGCAAAAGTGATATTCCAATAGCCACAAGTCATATCAATAGATGTGAGAAATGTACATGAGTGGAACTTTTGCAAAATTTCATCTATGTTAGCTAGTCTGTCACTCTCTCATACTACAATTTCATTCAATTTACTTGCTTCCAGCACCAACCTGAAACCACCGTTATTCTTCATTGAACTACAAGTGGTTTATTATACCTGCTGGTTGACCATTCAATTATCCCCCTTGAGACCATGTATTGAATGTTTTTTCTCACCACTTGTTTTTTTTGTAACTGGAGTGATATGAGGCCTGCTTGGAAAACAGTGATGATCCTTCAACTTTATTTTGCACTAAATAATCTTTACAAACCTGGCCTGGTTGAAAATGCCTTACAGTTGCTCAGGAGAAACCTTTTCGTTCCTCCGTTTCAGTATTTGTAAAACATTCATTAAAATTTTTGTGGGCTTGTGACCACATTGTGAAGAAATATAAGACCACAGATGGTTCGGTCCTCTTTGCAAGCAACTTTATTCCGGGTGGTTTGTTTACTGCTGAGTGAGAAACCTCTATTTTCAATATACAAGCATTCTTGGCTGTTTTGTAATTCTGCTAGGCCATTTAGGATGAAGGGGAGTGATGTAGAAATAGTTATTGGTGTTTCTATTATTTCTTTTCATAGGTGAAAACCTGACATTTTGTTTGATGTTTGCATTACTGGTTGTGATATGTGGAAATCGGCTAATGGGAAACCAGGCGACAACTATGATGTGGTGTCTTTTCCTTGAATTTTAGTGCTATCTGAAGTGTGCCAATATGTCATAACGTAACTTGACCTAACCTACAGCCACTGCAGTCTCCTGTGCGGCTCTGTGTGTGGCTTCAAGTTAACGGTTGTCCTGTAGTGCTGTTATTGTTGGCAACCTAGACGTCTGAAGTCGGTGCCCAGTTCGTACTGGCCAGTGGGCTGACTGTTTCTATTGCCTCGCTCTTCTTCCTCCTGAATGTAAGAGCTGTTTCCACAACATGCTTGCTTTACCAAAATCGACTGTTTGCTGCACTGATCCAGGTGTGATGTCATACTCGGATGTGTCATTCATGTTCAGATACCTGTGTGCTAATACGTCGCCCATCTCACATACATACACCAATCCACATTTGCAACTGATTTCGTGAACTCCAGCAGGATGTAGTTTGTCAACCGTGTCCTTCGTTGTGTGAGGAACATCATTCATCCTGTTGGGGCCTCGCAAATTTCGATTGATGCCTGCTCAATTGGGAATTTTGCCCACTGGTTCAGTGACACTTTGAACATATGGTAATCGAGCAATGTTTTGTGCTTTCTTTTGCAATCCTCTATAGCCTTCATACATTGTCACTATAGTTTTATGTAGTACATTCATTCCATAACCGTTGGCACAAAAAATGGACTGGAGGTTTTGTAGTTCACCCTTTAGATGTTCCTAATCGCTGATCCTGAGAGCAGTTTTGGTTTCTTCTGTGTAGGGTGATATTGGGAGGAGGCATGCAGGTGCCTGTGAGCACAGGTTGGCTTATTATTTTATCTAAGGCCCAGTTATCCATAAGGATTTCTGTAAACTTCCACACCGTGGAAAAGCAGTACGCGATTCTTTTCCATATCCATAGTAAATTGGATACTTCGTGCTAATGGTTATGTTGCTGTTGGAAATTCCGTAGCTCTTCCTCTACATGTGGCCAGATGATAAAAGTACTTTGTATATCTCCGAGCCATTAATCTGTGTGTAATGGTGCAGACTGGAATACTGCTTCTTCAAATTCTTCCATAAAGATGTCTACAGCAATAAGCGAAAGAATGTAACCCATTGCTACCCCACCTCTCTGTTCATAAAATTTCCCTTTCCGCCTGAAAAAGGTGCTCGTTAAACACAGTGGAGCACTAGATCGCAGATATCGGGTGCCATGCGTCCCTGTTCATGGTGTCGTGTATAGGTACAATCATGAATAAAGACTTGACATCGAAGCTAACCATAATTTCTGTGGCCGAGATACAGTTTTGTTTTAAATGTTTCACCGAATTGCTATTGTCGTTAATGTACTATTATGTTTAGCTTACCAAATGTCGGAGCTTTGGGGCCCGTTCATTCCCTAGACCGTACGTTGGTGAATTAATGGTACTCACAATCGTTAGTAGAGGAAAGGCCTCTTTGAGGACCTCCAGAGTACCAAATTTTTTTGGTGCCTGTGGAACTTGTGAGATGGGTCTTCTGGCCGTGTCAGAATTCGTTCTAGTTTACTTTAGTAGTGCTTGTGTCGATTTGATTGTCTTTTACTTTGGATCTCTGTGAAGTTTCTGTAAATGGATTTACTTGGAAGATCCCCCATTCATTTGTTATAATCTTGTGAGTCCAATATAATGGTCGCATTTGCCTTGTCTGCTCATGTTCTTACTAAATGAAAGCTGTACTCCAGCTTGGGTGGTGGGATACGTGCAGTAGCAGCAAGGTATTCTGCATGAGGCTGTATGCCTTCCTTGTTAATCCTGTAACCCACAAATGAAATTTTCTTCTTTACATCTTCAGATTTACAGAAGTTAGTTTCATACCTCCTCTATACATGGCTCTCAACACTTCATTGAGGAAATTACAGCGTTTGAAGCATTCTGCACTCACTATGAGGTAATCAACATAGACTGTCATTTCATCAGTTAATTTCGCACCTAGCACATTGTCAACAGCTCTGATAAACGCACACAGACTAGTACAGTGCAAATGGCGTCACAGAGTATGCTAAACTCTTACCTTGATGTAAGAATTGTGTGCATGGCCTAGAATTGTTGGCCAAAGTGATATTCCAATAGCCACAAGTCATATCAAAAGATGTGAGGAATGTACATGAGTGGCACTTTTGCAAAATTTCATCTATGTTAGCCAGTCTGTCACTCTCTCTTACTACAATTTCATTCAACATACTTGCTTCCAGCACCAACCTGAAACCACCGATATTCTTCTTTGAACTACAAGTGGTTTATTATACCTGCTGGTTGATCATCCAATTATCCCCCTTGAGACCATGTATTGAATGTTTTTTCTCTGGCCGTGTCAGAATTCGTTCTAGTTTACTTTAGTAGTGCTTGTGTCGATTTGATTGTCTTGTACGTTGGATCTCTGTGAAGTTTCTGTAAATGAATTTACTTGCAAGATCCCCCATTGAATTGTTATAACCTTGTGGGTCCAATATAATGGTCGTATTTGCCTTGTCTGCTCATGTTCTTACTAAATGAAAGCTTTACTCCAGCTTGGGTGGTGGGATACGTGCAGTAGCAGCAAGCTATTCTGCATGAGGCTGTATGCCTACCTTGTTAATTCTGGTAACCCACAATTGAAATTTTCTTCATTACATCATCAGATTTACAGAAGTTAGTTTCATACCTCCTCTATACATAGTTCTCAACACTTCATTGAGGAAATTACAGTGTTTGAAGCATTCTTCACTCACTATGGGGTAATCTACATAGACTGTTATTTCATGAGTTAATTTCGCACCTAGCTCGTTGTCAACAGCTCTGATAAACTCACACAGACTAGTACAGAGCAAATGGCATCACACAGTATACTAAACACTTACCTTGATGTACGAATTCTGTGCATGTCCTAGATTCCTTGGCCAAAGTGATATTCCAATAGCCACAAGTCATATCAAAAGATGTGAGAAATGTACATGAGTGAAACTTTAGCAAAATTTCATCTATGTTAGCTAGTCTGTCACTCTCTCTTACTACAACTTCATTCAACCTACTTGCTTCCAGCACCAACCTGAAACCACCGTTATTGTTCATTGAACTACAAGGCAGTTTCTTATACCTGCTGGTTGACCATTCAATTATCCCCCTTGATACCATGTATTGAATGTTTTATCTCACCACTTGTTTTGTTTGTAATGGGAGTGATATGAGGCTGCTTGGAAAACAGTGATGATCCTTCAACTTTATTTTGCACTCAGTAATCTTTACAAATCTGGCCTGGTTGAAAATGCCTTACAGTTGCTCAGGAGAATACCTTTTCGTTCCTCCGTTTCAGTATTTGTAAAACATTCATTAAAATTTTTGTGGGCTTGTGACCACATTGTGAAGAAATATAAGACCACGGATGATTCGGTCCTCACTGCAAGCGACTTTCTTCCGGATGGTTTGTATACTGCTGAGTGAGAAACCTCTATTTTCAATATAACAGCATGCTTGGCTGTTGTGTAATTCTGATAGGCTGTTTAGGATGAAGGGGAGCGATGTTAGAAATAGTTATTGGTGTTTCTATTATTTCATTTCACAGGTGGAAACCCGACATTTTGTTTGATGTTTGCATTACTGGTTGTGATTTGTGGAAATCGGCTAATGGAAAACCAGGCGACAACTATGATGTGGTGTCTTTTCCCTGAATTTTAGTGCTGTCTGTAGTGTGCCAATATGTCATAACGTAACGTGACCTAACCTACAGCCACTGCAGTCTCCTGTGTGCCTCTGTGTGTGGCTTCAAGTTAACTGTTGTTCTGTTGTGCTGTTATTGTAGGCAACCAAGACGTCTGAAGTCGGTGCCCATCTTGTCTGTTCGTAGTGGCCAGTGGGCTGACTGTTTCTATTGCCTCGCTCTTCTTCCTCCTGAATGTAAGAGCTGTTTCCACAACATGCTTGCTTTACCAAAATCGACTGTTTGCTGCACTGATCCAGGTGTGATGTCATACTCGGATGTGTCATTCATGTTCAGATACCTGTGTGCTAATACATCGCCCATCTCACATACAACAATCCACATTTGCAACTGATTTCGTGAACTCCAGCAGGATGTAGTTTGTCAACTGTGTCTTTCGTTGTGTGAGGAACACTTTTTCATCCTGCTGGGGCCTCGCAAATTTCGATTGATGCCTGCTCAATGGAGAATTTTGCCCACTGGATCAGTGAAACTTTGAACATATGTTAATCGAGAAATGTTTGTGCTTTCTTTTGCTATCCTCTATAGCCTTCATACATTGTCACTATAGTTTTATGTAGTACATTCACTCCATAACCGTTGGCACAAAAAATTGGACTGGAGGTTTTGTAGTTCAAGCTTTAGATGGTCCTCATCGCTGATCCTGAGAGCAGTTTTGGTTTCTTCTGTGTAGGGTGATATTGGGAGGAGGCATGCAGGTGCCTGTGAGTACAGGTTGGCTTATTATTTTATCTATGGCCCAGTTATCCATCAGGCTTTCCGTAAGCTTCCACACCCAGGAAAGGCAGTACGCGATTCTTTTCCATATCCATAGTAAATTGGATACTTCGTGCTAACGGTTGAGGTGCTGTTGGAAATTTCGTAGCTCTTCGTCTCCATGTGGCCAGATGATAAAAGTGCTATGTATATGTCCGAGCCATTAATCTGTGTGTAATGGTGCAGACTGGAATGCTGTTTCTTCAAATTTTTCCATAAAGATCTCTACTGCAATAGGCGAAAGAGGGTAGCCCACTGCTACTCCACGACTCTGTTCCTAAAATTTCCCTTTCCGCCTTAAAAAGATGCTCATTAAACACAGTGGAGCACTAGATCGCAGATATCGGGTGCCATGCGTCCCTGTTCATGGTGTCGTGTATAGGTACAATCATGAATAAAGACTTGACATCGAAGCTAACCATCATTTCTGTGGCCGAGATACAGCTTTGTTTTAAATGTTTCACCGAATTGCTATTGTCGTTAATGTACTATTATGTTTAGCTCACCTAATGTCGGAGCTTTGGTGCCCGTTCCTTCCCTAGACCGTACGTTGGTGAATTAATGGTACTCACAATCGGTTGTAAAGGAAAGGCCTCTATGTGGACCTCCAGAGCACCAAATTTTTTTGGTGCCTGTGGAACTTGTGAGATTGGTCTTCTGGCCGTGTTAGAATTAGTTCTAGTTTACTTTAGTACTGCTTGTGTCGATTTGATTGTATTGTATGTTGGATCTCTGTGGAAATTTTCTTCTTTACATCTTCAGATTTACAGAAGTTAGTTTCATACCGCCTCTATACATTGCTCTCAACACTTCGTTGAGGAAATTACAGTGTTTAAAGCATTCTGCACTCACTATGAGGTAATCTACATAGACTGTTATTTCATGACTTAATTTCACAACCTAGCATGTTGTCAACAGCTCTGATAAATGCACACAGACTAGTTCAGAGCAAATGGCATCACACAGTATACTAAACACTTACCTTGATGTAAGAATTGTGTGCAAGGCCTAGATTCCTTGGCCAAAGTGATATTCCAATAGCCACAAGTCGTATGAAAAGATATATGAAATGTACATGAGTGGAACTTTTGCAAAATTTCATCTATGTTAGCTAGTCGTTCACTCTCTCTTACAACAATTTCATTCAACTGACTTGCTTCCAGCACCAACCTGAACCCACCATTATTCTTCATTGAACTACAAGTGGTTTATTATACCTGCTGGTTGACCATTCAATTATTCCCCTTGAGACAATGTATTGAATGTTTTTTCTCACCACTTGTTTTTTTTGTAACTGGAGTGATATGAGGCTGCTTGGAAAACAGTGATGATCCTCCAACTTTATTTTGCACTCAGAAATCTTTACAAATCTGGCCTGGTTGAAAATGCCTTACAGTTGCTCAGGAGATTACCTTTTCGTTCCTCCCTTTCAGAATTTGTAAAACATTAATTAATTTTTTGTGGGCTTGTGACCACATTGTCAAGAAATATAAGACCACAGATGGTTCGGTCCTCATTGCAAGTGAGTCTCTTCCGGGTGGTTTGTTTACTGCTGAGTGAGAAACCTCTATTTTCAATATACCAGCAGGCTTGGCTGTTGTGTAATTTTGATAGGCTGTTTAGGATGAAGGGGAGGGATGTTAGAAATCGTTATTGGTGTTTCTATTATTTCTTTTCATAGGTTAAAACCTGACATTTTGTTTGATGTTTGCATTACTGGTTGTGATTTGTGGAAATCGGCTAATGGAAAACCAGGCGACAACTATGATGTGGTGTCTTTTCCCTGAATTTTAGTGCTGTCTGTAGTGTGCCAATATGTCATAACGTAACGTGACCTAACCTACAGCCACTGCAGTCTCCTGTGTGCCTCTGTGTGTGGCTTCAAGTTAACTGTTGTTCTGTTGTGCTGTTATTGTAGGCAACCAAGACGTCTGAAGTCGGTGCCCATCTTGTCTGTTCGTAGTGGCCAGTGGGCTGACTGTTTCTATTGCCTCGCTCTTCTTCCTCCTGAATGTAAGAGCTGTTTCCACAACATGCTTGCTTTACCAAAATCGACTGTTTGCTGCACTGATCCAGGTGTGATGTCATACTCGGATGTGTCATTCATGTTCAGATACCTGTGTGCTAATACATCGCCCATCTCACATACAACAATCCACATTTGCAACTGATTTCGTGAACTCCAGCAGGATGTAGTTTGTCAACTGTGTCTTTCGTTGTGTGAGGAACACTTTTTCATCCTGCTGGGGCCTCGCAAATTTCGATTGATGCCTGCTCAATGGAGAATTTTGCCCACTGGATCAGTGAAACTTTGAACATATGTTAATCGAGAAATGTTTGTGCTTTCTTTTGCTATCCTCTATAGCCTTCATACATTGTCACTATAGTTTTATGTAGTACATTCACTCCATAACCGTTGGCACAAAAAATTGGACTGGAGGTTTTGTAGTTCAAGCTTTAGATGGTCCTCATCGCTGATCCTGAGAGCAGTTTTGGTTTCTTCTGTGTAGGGTGATATTGGGAGGAGGCATGCAGGTGCCTGTGAGTACAGGTTGGCTTATTATTTTATCTATGGCCCAGTTATCCATCAGGCTTTCCGTAAGCTTCCACACCCAGGAAAGGCAGTACGCGATTCTTTTCCATATCCATAGTAAATTGGATACTTCGTGCTAACGGTTGAGGTGCTGTTGGAAATTTCGTAGCTCTTCGTCTCCATGTGGCCAGATGATAAAAGTGCTATGTATATGTCCGAGCCATTAATCTGTGTGTAATGGTGCAGACTGGAATGCTGTTTCTTCAAATTTTTCCATAAAGATCTCTACTGCAATAGGCGAAAGAGGGTAGCCCACTGCTACTCCACGACTCTGTTCCTAAAATTTCCCTTTCCGCCTTAAAAAGATGCTCATTAAACACAGTGGAGCACTAGATCGCAGATATCGGGTGCCATGCGTCCCTGTTCATGGTGTCGTGTATAGGTACAATCATGAATAAAGACTTGACATCGAAGCTAACCATCATTTCTGTGGCCGAGATACAGCTTTGTTTTAAATGTTTCACCGAATTGCTATTGTCGTTAATGTACTATTATGTTTAGCTCACCTAATGTCGGAGCTTTGGTGCCCGTTCCTTCCCTAGACCGTACGTTGGTGAATTAATGGTACTCACAATCGGTTGTAAAGGAAAGGCCTCTATGTGGACCTCCAGAGCACCAAATTTTTTTGGTGCCTGTGGAACTTGTGAGATTGGTCTTCTGGCCGTGTTAGAATTAGTTCTAGTTTACTTTAGTACTGCTTGTGTCGATTTGATTGTATTGTATGTTGGATCTCTGTGGAAATTTTCTTCTTTACATCTTCAGATTTACAGAAGTTAGTTTCATACCGCCTCTATACATTGCTCTCAACACTTCGTTGAGGAAATTACAGTGTTTAAAGCATTCTGCACTCACTATGAGGTAATCTACATAGACTGTTATTTCATGACTTAATTTCACAACCTAGCATGTTGTCAACAGCTCTGATAAATGCACACAGACTAGTTCAGAGCAAATGGCATCACACAGTATACTAAACACTTACCTTGATGTAAGAATTGTGTGCAAGGCCTAGATTCCTTGGCCAAAGTGATATTCCAATAGCCACAAGTCGTATGAAAAGATATATGAAATGTACATGAGTGGAACTTTTGCAAAATTTCATCTATGTTAGCTAGTCGTTCACTCTCTCTTACAACAATTTCATTCAACTGACTTGCTTCCAGCACCAACCTGAACCCACCATTATTCTTCATTGAACTACAAGTGGTTTATTATACCTGCTGGTTGACCATTCAATTATTCCCCTTGAGACAATGTATTGAATGTTTTTTTCTCACCACTTGTTTTTTTTGTAACTGGAGTGATATGAGGCTGCTTGGAAAACAGTGATGATCCTCCAACTTTATTTTGCACTCAGAAATCTTTACAAATCTGGCCTGGTTGAAAATGCCTTACAGTTGCTCAGGAGATTACCTTTTCGTTCCTCCCTTTCAGAATTTGTAAAACATTAATTAATTTTTTGTGGGCTTGTGACCACATTGTCAAGAAATATAAGACCACAGATGGTTCGGTCCTCATTGCAAGTGAGTCTCTTCCGGGTGGTTTGTTTACTGCTGAGTGAGAAACCTCTATTTTCAATATACCAGCAGGCTTGGCTGTTGTGTAATTTTGATAGGCTGTTTAGGATGAAGGGGAGGGATGTTAGAAATCGTTATTGGTGTTTCTATTATTTCTTTTCATAGGTTAAAACCTGACATTTTGTTTGATGTTTGCATTACTGGTTGTGATTTGTGGAAATCGGCTAATGGAAAACCAGGCGACAACTATGATGTGGTGTCTTTTCCCTCAATTTTAGTGCTGCCTGCCTGAAGTTTGCCAATATGACATAACATAACGTGACCTAACCTACAGCCACTGCAGTCTCCTGTGTGCCTCTGTGTGTGGCTTCAAGTTAACTGTTGTCCTGTAATGCTGTTATTGTTGGCCACCAAGACGTCTGAAGTCGGTGCCCATCTTGTCTGTTCGTACTGGCCAGTGGGCTGACTGTTTCTATTGCCTCCCTCTTCTTCCTCCTGAATGTAAGAGCTGTTCCCACAACATGGTTGCTTTACCAAAATTGACAATTTGTCGCACTGATCCTGATGTGATATCATACTCGGATGTGTCATTCATGTTCAGATACCTGTGTGCTGATACGTCGCCAATCTCACATGCATGCACCAATTCACATTTGCAACTTATTTCGTGAACTCCAGCAGGATGTAGTTTCTCAACTGTGTCTTTCGTTGTGTGAGGAACATCTTTCATCCTGTTGGGGCCTCGCAAATTTCGATTGATGCCTGCTCAATGGAGAATTTTGCCCACAGGTTCAGTGACACCTTGAACATATGGTAATCGAGCAATGTTTTGTGCTTTCTTTTGCTATCCTCTATAGCTGTCATACGTTGTCACTATAGTTTTATGTAGTACATTCATTCCATAACCGTTGGCACAAAAAATGGACTGGAGGTTTTGTAGTTCACCCTTTAGATGTTCCTAATCGCTGATCCTGAGAGCAGTTTTGGTTTCTTCTGTGTAGGGTGATATTGGGATGTGGCATGCCGGTGGCTGTGAGCATAGGTTGGCTTATTATTTTATCTATGGCCCAGTTATGCATCAGGCTTTCTGTAAACTTCCATACTGAGGAAAGGCAGTACGCGATTCTTTTCCATCTCCATAGTAAATTGGATACTTCGTGCTGATGGTGTCATGTGTAGGTACAATCATGAATAAAGACTTGGCATCGCACATAGCCTTCATGTCTGTAGCCGAGATACAGTTTTCTTGATAGTTCCTCAAAATAGGTGGTGTCCTTAATGTTCAAATTTGAGTGACCCACGAAATGTTGGGGCTCTTGAGTCAGTTCATTTCCTACACCATACTGATGTGAATTAATGGTACACACAATTTGTATGGACCTTATGTACACCATAAATTCTTGTTGCCTGTGGATGTTGTGGGATAAGTCTTCTGGCGGTTTCGAAATTCGTTTTATTTTATTTTAACCATGTGTGCTTCAATTTGATTGTCTTGGCCATCGGATCTCTGTTAAGTTTGTGTACATGGAGTCATCCTGAAGATCCCCCATTCGTTTGTTATAATCTTCTGAGTCCAGCATAGTGGTCGCATTTGCCTTGTCTGCTCGTGATTTTGCTAAATGAAAGCTGTACTCCAGCTTGTGTGGTTGGTTTCCTGCAGTAGCAGCAAGCATTTCTGCATCAGCCTGCATGCGTATGTTGTTAATGCTGTAACCCACCAATGAATTTCCTTCTTTCCAACTTCAGATTTACTCATTTTACTTTGATACCTCCTCTACACATAGTTCTCAATACTTATTCAAAATCTTACAGATCCTGAACCATCTGCACTCACTACAAGGGTATCATCTACATAGACCGTTATTTCATTGGTTAATATCGCACCTAGCACCTTGTCAGCAGCTCTGATAAACGCACACAGACAAGTGCAGAGCAAATGGCATCACACAGTAATCGAAACACTTACCTTCATGTAACAATCCTGTACGTGGCCTAGATTCCTTGGCTAAACTGATATTCCAATAGCCACAAGTCATAGCAAAATATGTGAGAAATGTACACCAGTGCAACTTTTGCAAAATTTCATCTATGTTAGCTAGTCTGACTCTCTCTTACTACAATTACCTTTAACATCCCTTCTTCCAGAACCAACCTGACACCACCATTATATCTTCATTGAATTACAAGTGGTTTATAATACCTGCTGGTTGACCTTACAACGATCCCACATGAAACCATCTATTGAAATTTCCACTAGCACCTCAAAAAGCAGCACGATGAATAACATTTACTATGGAGATGGAAAAGGATGTGATGCTGCCTTTCGTCAACATTGAAGTTTACCAAAAGCCTGATGGTTAACTGGGCCGTAGAAAACATATTAAGCCAACCTGTCCTGACAGGCACCTGCATGCCTCCTCCCATTACCACCCTTCACAGAAGACATCCACCATGCACACTTTAAGCAAGAGGGCTCTCGGGGGCAGCAATGAGGAACATCTGAAGGTTGAACTACAAAACCACCAGTCCTTTTTTATGCCAACGGTTATGCATTGAATGTAATACATAAAACTATGGCGATAAAGTATGAAGGCTAAAGAGGATAGCAAACCGAAGCACAAAACTTTGCTTGATTACCATATGTTCAAGGTGTCACTGAACTGGTGGGCAAATATCTAAGTCGAGCAGGCATTAAACCAATTTTGTGAAGCAACAACACAATAAAATATGATGTTCGCCCAACGAAAGACACAGTTGTTGATATGTCTGCGTCAGCAGAAGAAACTAACGATCAAAGTCCGAAAACAATTTATTGAACTGTTCAATTAACCAAAACAAGTTCTCCAAGTGTAACACCTACACAAAACAGTAATCCGTTAACAAATTACAATTGCATACAAGAATAAGATAGAAAACAACTGAAATAATTTTCTACTAGTCTCCGCCAGACTTCTCCGATATACCAAGCCTAATCCAGAGATCAGTGAAAAGATACAAGCCAGGCTGCTGGGTCGGCAGCTATCCAAGTCTGGTGGAGGTCGATGAACTGCCGATGTGAGGCCGAGCGCCAGCCTGTATAGCGCTTCTGCAGATGAGTCCCTCAGAACTATTTTCCATCACGTGGTTTGATGTGTGAAAATAGGAGGAGTGCGTCGGAACTATTTTCCATCACGTGGTTTGATGTGTGAAAATAGTCCTGGGACCTGCTGTGACAACTTCCTTATGTTTATGTGGGACAGTAGTGGCCCATGGTGGCCGCTGGTGTCTTTTCTGGGGTGTTGTTGTTGTGGTTGTTGCTTTGGCCGTTCATCAATGTTGCCTGTCGGTTGTGTATTGCTTTGGTGTGCCTGCAAGCAGGCAACCCGCAGCTGCAGGCTGTCAGTTTGGTTGCTGATACTCTAGGTGCCGTGATGTCTGGTGAAGAAGGCCACTGAAGTTTTCAAACTATAATCTGCTGGAGTTCACGAAATCAGTTGCAAATGTGGATTAGTGTATGTAGGCAAGATGGGTCGACCCATCAGCATGCGGATATTTCAACACGAAAGAAATATCTGTGTATGCCACCACACCAGGATGAGTGCGGTAAACCATTATATTTCGTAATGCAAGAATGCTGGCGAAACATCCCCTTACATTCAGGAGGTACATTAGAGAGGCAATAGAAATAGCCTAGTGACTGGCCTGAGAAGACAGGCACCAACATCTGGCGTTTTGGCTGCCAGCAATAAGAGCACTACGGGACGACAGCTACCGTGAAGCCACACACAGTGGCAGATGGGACACCGCAGTGGATGTAGGTCATGTTAGGTTAGTTTACATCATTCTGGCACGCCTCTGCCGGCACTAACATTTGGGGAAGCAATGACACGTCATAGCTGCTTCCTGTTTTCCCATAAGCCGATATCCAGAATTCAGAACTAGTAATGCAAACAGCAATCAAAATGTCAGGTTTCCACCAATGAAAGGAAATAATAGAAACAGCAATAAAAATTTCTAACATCCCTCACCTTCATACTAAATAGCCTACCAATATTATACAACAGTCAAGACTGCAGATATTTAGCACACAGGAGTTTCTCACTCAGCACTAAACAAACCACCCGGAAGAATGGTGCTTGTAATGGGCACCGAAACATCAGTAGTCTCCCTATTTATTGACAATGTAGTCACAAGCCCACAAAAATTTTATTGAATGATTTACAAATAGTCAAAGGGAGGAACTAAAATGTTTCTCCTGAGCAACTGTGAGACATTTTCAAACAGGTCGTGTTTGCTGGAAGATTTTGAGTGCAAAACAAAGTTGAAGGATCATGAACTGTGTTAAAAGCAGCCTTATATTATTACACTTTCAAGAAAACAAGGGGTGGGAAAAAACATTCAAGATATGGTCTCACAGGGGGAAATTGAAAGGTCAAAAAGCAGCTACAATAAACCACTTGTAGTTTAATGAAGAATAATGGTGGTGTCAGGTTGGCTCTTGAGGCAAGGAAGTTAAATGAAATATGAAGTGAGAGACAGTGACAGACTAGTTACCATAGATGAAATTTTGCAAAAGTTCCACTCATGTACATTTCTCACGTCTTTTGATATGACTTGAAGCTATTGGAATATGAGTTTGGCCAAGGAATATAGGCCGTGTACAGGATTCTTACATGAAAGTAAGTGTTTCGAATACTGTGTTATGACATTTGCTCTGCACTTGTCTGTGTGTGTTTATCAGAACTATTGATAAGGTGCTATGTGAGATGTTAACCAATGAAGTAACCGTCTATGTAGATAATATCCTCGTAGGGAGTTCAGAATGGTTCATGCACTGCAAGATTCTGAATGAAGTATTGAGAGCTACATGTAGAGGAGGTATGAAACGAAAATCAGTAAAGCTAAATTTGGAAAGAAGGAAATTTCATTTGTGCGTTACAGGATTAACAAGGAGGGCATACAGCCTGATGCAGAATAGCTTGCTGCTACTGCAGGTATCCCACCACATGGAAGTTCACTGAAAGCCTGATGGATAACTGGGCTATAGAAAACATAATATGCCAACCTCTACTCACAGGCACCTGGATGCCTCCTCCCGAAATCACCCATCACAGAAGAAACCGACATACTTTAACCAAAACTGCTGTCAGGAGCAGCGATGAGGAACATCTAAAGGGTGAACTACAAAACCGCTAGCACATTTTTTTGTGCCAACGCTTGTGGAATGGAAGTA
Source organism: Schistocerca cancellata (assembly GCF_023864275.1). Lineage (NCBI taxonomy): Eukaryota > Metazoa > Arthropoda > Insecta > Orthoptera > Acrididae > Schistocerca > Schistocerca cancellata. Next base: position 816,657,810 of record NC_064630.1, read on the forward strand.
ATAGATAAAACTACGGTGATAAATTACGAAGGCAGTAGAGGATAGGAAAAGGAAGCACAAAACATTGCTTGATTACCACATGAAGCACCTAGAACCGCTCGGCCACACCGGCCGATGCCGAGTGAGTAACCCCTGTTTGCTATATGCCTGCAGACTTGACTGTTGTGTAATTTTGGTAGGCTGTTTAGGGTGTAGGAGAGGGATATTGAAAATCTTTATTGGTGTTTCCATTATTTCTTTTCATAGGTGGAAACCCGACATTTTGAATGGTGTTTTCATTAGTGGTTGTGATTTCTGTAAATCGGTGTTTCCCTGAATCTTAGTGCCGGCCGAGGCGTGCCAGTATAACGTAACCTAACCTAACGTAACCTACATCCACTGCGGTATCCCGTAGTGCTCATTAATTGCGTCGCTATTAAATACCGTGGGATCCATGTCGTCTTATAACCAACATTGTAGATCTGCTATAGTATACGTATCTTCTCCTGGGGGTCAAATGTCTTTCTTCCAAGCACCAGTGGTAGTTTACTGTAACCCTCTCTCCCTCACATTGATGAATTAACACAGATATTTCGTCGCTATTAATCACTAATGGATCCATGCCGACTTCTCCCCAGAAAGTTGCGCGCTTGTCGTCAATTTACGTATGTAACCGTCACACCATCACATGGACGAATTAGCAGACATATTGCGTCGCTATGAAGCACTAATGGATCCATGCCGACTTCTCCCCAAGCAAGTTACGGGGCTGTGGTCATTTTATGTATGTGTGTTAAGTATCTTTTTTGCGATGCACCACTGCCAGTTTACTATATTCCTCGCACTGTAACATTGACGATGTAACACGGAAGTGGCGTCGCTCTTAAATACTAAAGGATACCTACCGACTTCTCCCCAAGCGAGTAACAAGTATACTATCAACGAATGGATCTTCTCTTGGGAGTCAAGTATCTTTCTTCCTATGCAGTAGACGTGGTTTACTGTACCTCTCACACCCTCACATTGACGAATTAACACAGAAATTGCGTCGATATGAAATACTGTTGATCCATGCCAATTTCTCCACAAGCGAGTAACATGCCAATGGTGAACATATGAATATTTTCCTGGGTGTCAAGTGCCTTTTTTTAGATACACCAATTCCAGTTTACTGTATCCCACGCACAGACAATTTAACACCGAAACTGCGACGCTATTACACACTAAAAGATGCATGCCTACTTCTTCTCAAATTGGCAACACGTCTGAAGTCAACATATAGATCTTCTCCTGGGGGTCAGGTATCTTTTTTTAGATGCACTATTGCCAGTTTACAGTAATCCACGCACCATTACAATGACGATTTTAGACGTTAACTGCGTCCCTTTTTAACACTATAGGATCCATACCTTCTTCTCCCCAAATGATCAGCGCGTCTACAGTCAACATGTGGATCTCCTGGGGCTCTAGCATCTTTTTTTAGATGCACGACTGTCAGTGTAGTGTATCGCATGCACTCTCAAATTTACGTTTAAAACATATATTGCGTCGCTATTAAATACTAAATTATCCATGCAGAAATCTCCCCAAGTGAGTAACGTGGCTAAGGTCAACGTATGCATGTTCTCCTGAGAGTCAGGTATCTTTTTTCTGATGGACCACTGCCAGTTTATTGTATCCATCGCAGCGTCACATTAATGAATAAACAGAAATTGCGTCGCGATTGAATACTAATGGTTACATGCTGACTTCAGCCATGTGAATAATGTGACTGCTGTCAAAGTATGTATCTTCTCCTGGGAGTAAAGTATCTTTCTTCTGATGAATCAGTGGTAATTTACTGTAACCCTGACACGCTCACATTCATGAATCAACACAGAAATTGTGTCGCTGATATACACTAATTGATCCATGCTGACTTCCCCCCAAACCAAGTTGCTCCCCCGAACGAAGTTAGTGGCTGTGGTTAATTTATGTATTTTCTTCTGGGTGTCAAGTATCTTTTTTCCGATGCACCACTGCCATTTTACTGTATCCAGCGCACCCTAACATTGACGATTTAACACAGAAATTTCGTCGCTATTAAATACTGAAGGATACTTCACGACTTCTCCCCAAGTGAGTAACGTGACAACGGTCAACGAATGGTTGTTCCCTTCAGAGTCAAGTCTATTTTTTCGGATGCACCACTGGTAGTTAACCGTATCCCACGCACCATCTCATTGGCGATCTAACTCAGAAATTGCGTCGCTATTAGGTACAGAGTGATCTATGTCGTCTTATAACCAAGAGTGTAGAGCCGCTATGGTCCACATATGGATCTTCTCGTGGGTGTCATGTGTGGTTTGTCAGTTGCACCACTGCTAGTTTGTGTATTCCTGACTTTGACGATTTAACACAAAATTGCGGCGCCATTAACTGATAAGTGCTCCATGACGTCTTTAATCCAAGTGAGTAATGCAGTTACGGTCAATGCATGGATCTTATCGTGGGAGTCTAGTGTCTTTCTTCCAAGCACCAGTGGTAGTTTAATGTAACTCCCACTCCCTCATATTGACGAATTAACACAGATATTGCATCGCTATTAAACAGTAATGGATACAAGCTGACCTCTCCAAATGTGAGTAATGCTGCTGCGGTCAAAGTATGTATCTTCTCCTGGGAGTCAAGTACCTTTCCTCCAATGCACCTCTGCCAGTTTATTATATCCTTCGCACCTTAACATTGTCGATTTAACATAGAAATTGCGTCACTATTGAATACTAAAGGATACCTCACGACTTCTCCCCAAGCGAGTAACTTGTCTACGGTCAATAAATGTATCTTCTCTTGTGGGTCAAGAATCTATATTTGGGGTCACCACTGCTAGTTTAACGTATCCCTCGCTCCATCACATTGAAGATTTACCTCAGAAATTGTGTAGCTGTTAAATACCGTGGGATCCATGTTGTCTCATAACCAAGAGCGTAGAGCTGTAATGGTCAAAGTGTGGAGCTTCTCATGTGAGTCATGTGTCTTTTGTCAGTTACACCACTGCTAGTTAATGTATCACTCACATTGACGATTTAACACAAAATAGCGCAATTATTAAATAATAATGGATAAATGCTGACTTCTCCTTAAGTTAGTAATGCGGCTGCGGTCAGAGAATGTATCTTCTCCTGGGAGTCAAGTATTTTTCTGATGATGCACCAGTGGTAGTTTACTGTAACCCTCACTCCCTCACATTGACGAATTAACACAGAAACTGAGTTGCTAGTAACTACTAATGGATACATGCTGACTTAACCAAAGTTAGTTATGGGGCTGGTGTCAAAGTATGTATCTTCTCCTGGGAGTGGAGTCAAGTGTCTTTCTTCCAACCACCAGTGGTAGTTCACTGTAACCCTCACTCCCTCACATTGACGAATTAACAAAGAAATTGCGTCGCTATTGTGTGCTAATGGATATGTGCTGACTTCTCGATAAGTGAATAATGCAGCTGCAGTCAAAGTATGTACCTTCTCCTAGGCGTGGAGTATCTTTCTTCCTGTGTCCCAGTGGTAGTTTACTGGTAGTTTACTGTTACCATCACACATTGACGAATTAACACAGAAATTGCATCGCTATTAAATACTTAAGTATACCTCCCGACTTCTCCCCATGCCAGTAACTTGTCTACGGTCAACGAAAGTATCTTCTCTTGGAAGTTAACTATCTTTTTTCGGATGCACCACTGCTAGTTTAACGTATCCCTCGGACCATCACATTGACGATTTATCTCTGAAATTGCGTAGCTATTAAATAATGAGCGATCCATATCGTCTCATAACCAAGAGCGTAGAGCTGTTATTGTCAACGTGTAGATCTTCTCGTCTGCGTCATGTTTCTTTTGTCAGTTACGCCACTGCTAGTTTATGTACCACTCACATTGACGATTTAACACAAAATTGCGGCGTACTGAGGTAAAAAATGCACCATGACGACTTTTATCCAAGTGAGCTATGCGGCTACGGTCAACATATGGATCTTCTCCTGGGCGTCTTTCAATTCACCAGAGATAGTTCACTGTAACCCTCACACCCTCACATTGACGAGTTAACACAGATTCACGTCGCTATTAAATACTAATGGATACTTACTGACTTCACCAAAGTGAGTAATGTTGCTGCAGTCAAAGTATGTATCTTCTCCTGGGAGTGAAGTATCTTCCTTCCGATGCACCAGTGATAGTTTACTGTAACCCTCACACTCTCACATTGACGAATTAACAAAGAAATTGCGTCGCTATTAAACACTAACTCGCCTTATAACCAAGAGCGTACATCTGCTATGGTCGACGTATGGATCTTCTCGTGGGAGTAATTTGTGTTTTGTCAGTTGCGTCCCTGGTAGTTTGCGTATTCCTTACACTGATGATCTAACACAAAATTATATTAAATGATTAATGCTCCATGACGACTTTCATCCAAACGAATAATGGGGTTATGGTGAACGTATGGATGTTCTCCTGAGAGTCATGTATGTTTCTTCCAATGCGCCAGTGATAGTTTACTGTAACCCTCACATTGTAGAATGAACACAGATTTGCGTGGCTAAGAAATACTGATTTGATTTGATTGATTTGATTTATTATTGGTCCTGTGGATCATACAATTTCTACAACAAAGCACATCATGATATAGGACAAGTCAATTTGAAAAATTATGTTAAGATGGTGTATGACGAGAGATGACACTAGTGGCACATAAGTCATGTAGCAGAATACATATAGGATATGTAGACAAAATATAAAAAAAGGATTGTGTGATGAGAGATGATGGTAGTGCATACTGCACATAGCAGAATACATATGAGAGATACATACAGAATATGAGTAACAAACAATACTTAAATTATCTTACTAAGTAGAAATATCTACAAGTGAATATACAGCTCAGTGGAAGTAACTAAAATATTGTGGTACATAATTCACATAGCAGAATACATATATGAGATACAGACAGAATATAGATAACATACAACAGTTAAATTATCTTTCTAAGTAGAAATATCTACAAGTGAATATACAGCCCATTACAAGTAATTAAAATATTGTGGTACATAATTCACATAGCAGAATACATATATGAGATACAAACAGAATATAGATAAGATACAATAATTAAATTATCTTACTAAATAGAAACATCTACAACTGAGTAAACAACTTATTGCAAGTAATTAAAATTTTGTTTCAAGAAATTCATGTATGGAATAGAAACAGTGATTTAGTGGCAATTCCTTTAATTTAATTCTCATAGTATTGGGTTTTTCCTTGTTTTTATGTCTGTTGGGAGGTGGTTGTATATTTTAATGCCCATACATTTAACCCCATTCGCATTCCCCCTGAGTGAGTAATGTTTCTGCGGTGAAATTGTGAATCTTCTTCTGGGAGTCAAATATCTTTCTTCTGATGCACCAGTAATAGTTTACTGTAACCCTCACACGCTCACATTGACGAGTTGAGACAGAAATAGCGCCGCTATTAAATAATAATGGATACATGCTGTCTTCTCCCCAAATGAGTAAATCAGGTGCGGTTAATGTATGTAACTTATCCTGGGAGTCAAGTATCTTTCATCCGATCCACCAGTGGAAATTTACTGTAACCCTTACACCCTCACCGTGTCGAATTAACACAGTAATTGCGTCGCTATTAAATACTAAACGATCCATGCAGATTTCTCCACGACCATTTAACATGTCTATGGTCACCATTTGAATCTTCCACCATTGCCAGTTTACTGAATCCCATGAACAATCACATTGAGGATTTAACGTAAAAACTGAGTCGCTACTACATACTAAAATATCGATGCCTACTTCTCCTGAAATGTGTAACGTGTTTGCGGTTAATATATGTATCTTCTGCTGGGGGTCAAGTATCTTTTTTTACTTGGATTACTTCCAGTTTAGGGTATCCCACGCACCATCACATCAACGATTTAATACGCAAACTGCGTCGCTATTAAACACTATAGGATCCATGCTTACTTCTCGCAAAGCAAGCTGCACAGCTGTGATCAATTTACGTATCTGCTTCTGGGCGTCAAGTATCTTTTTTGCGATCCGCCACTGGCAGTTTACTGTATCCCACGCACCCTAAAATTGCCGATTTAACGTAGAAATTGCGCCACTATTAAACACTAAAGGATACTTCCTGACGTTTCCCAAAGTCACTAACGTGCCTACGGTCAACGAAAGGATCTTCTCTTGGGAGTCAAGTATCTTTTTTCGGATGCACCACTGTTAGTTTACCGTATCCCTCGCACCATCACAACTGAGAAATTGCGTTACTATTAAATACCGAGGGATCCTTGTCGTTTTATAACCAAGAGCGTAGAGGTGCTATGGTCAACGTATGGATCCTCTTGTGGGAGTCAAGTGACTTTCTTCCGATGCAGCAGTATTACTGTACTGTAATCCTCACACTGGCAAATTAGCACAGAAATTGCGTCGATATTAAATACTAATGGGTACATGATGACATCTCCCCAAGTGAGTATCGTGGCTACGGTCACCGTGTGCATGTTCATCTGAGAGACAAGAATCGTTTTTCTGATGCGCCTCACCCTGTTTATTGTATTTCACACACAATCACATTGATTAGTTCACATGGAAACTGCGTCGCTATTACATACCAAAGGATCCAAGCCTACTTCTCCTCAAATGACTAACGCATCTGCGGTCAACATATGGATCTTTTCCTGTGTGTCAACTATCTTATTTTAGATGCAGTATTGCCACTTTACGGTATTTCAACGCACCATCACATTGACTATATAACACGGAAACTTTGACGCTATTAAATACTATGGCATACATGCCTAGTTCTCCCTAAATGAGCGGCGGGTCTACGGTTAACATATTGATCTTCTCCTTGGGGGTCAAGTATCGTTTTTTATAAGCACCATTGCCAGTTTATTGTAACCAACACAACCTCACTCTGACGTTTAAAACAGATATTGCGTCGCTATTAAATACTAGTGTATACATCCTGATCTCTCCGGAAGTTACTAGTGTGGCTGCGTCAATGTATGTATTTTCTACTGCGTGTCAAATATCGTTCTTCCGATGCACCAGTGGTAGTTTACTGTAAGCCTCACACCCTCACATTGACGAATAACAGAGAAATTTCGTCGCTATTACATACTAATGGATACATGTGGACTTCTATCAAAGTGAGTAGTGCGGCTGCGGTCAAAGTATGTACCGTCTCCTGGGAGTCAAGTATCTTTGTTCTGGCGCACCAGTTGTAGTTTAGTGTATCCCTCACTCCCCCACATTGACGTTTTTCACGGAAATTGCGTTGCTATTAAATACTAAAGAATACTTGCCGACATCTCCCCAAGTGACTAGCATGTCTACGGCCAACGAATGAATCTTCTCTTGGGAGTCAAGTATATTTTTTCGGATGTACCACTGTTTGTTTACCGTATCTCTCACACCGTCACATTGGCGATGTAACTGAGAAAATGCGTCGCTATTAAATATCGACGGATCCTTGTCGTCTTATAACCAAGAGCGTAGAGGTGCTATGGGCAACGGATGGATCTTCTTGTGGATGTCGTGTGTGTTTTATCAGTTGCACCATTGCCACTCTGTGTATCCCTCACACTGACGATGTAAGACAAAACTGCGGCGCTATTAAATGATAAATGCTCCATGAAGTCTTCTATGCAAGCAAGTATTGTGCCTACGGTCAGCATATGGATCTTCTCCTTGGAGTTAAGTACCTTTCTTCCGATGCACCAAAGGTACTTTACTGTAACGGTCACACCTTCAGTTGCCGAATTAACACAGAAATTGCGTCGCAGAAAATACTAATGGATACAGGCTGACTCTGCAGTAAAAAGTATGTATCTTCTCTGGGAGTGATGTATCTTTCTTCCGATGCACCAGTGGCAGTTTACTGTAACCCTCACACCCTCAAATTGACGATTTAACACAGAAATTGAGTCGCTATTAAATACTAATGGATATCTGCTGACTTCTCCCCAAGTGAGCAATGCAGCTGCTGTCAAAGTATGTATCTTCGCATGGGAGTCAAGTATCCTTCTTCCAATGCAACATTGGTAGCTTCCTGTAACCCTCACACCATAAAATTTTCGATTTAACACAGAAATTGCGTCGCTGTTCAGTGCTAATTGATACAAGCTGACTCCTCCACAAGTGAGAAATGGGGCTGCAAAAAAAGTATGTATCTTCTCCTGCGAGTGAAGTATCTTTTTTCGGATGCGCAAGTGGTTGTTCACTGTAACCCTCACATTCATGAATTAAAGCCAAAATTGATCCCGCTATTGAATACTAATGGTTACATGATGACTTCTTCCCAAGTGAGTAATGCGGCTGTTGTCAAAGTATGTATTACCTTCTTCTGAAAGTCAAGTATCCCTCTTCCGATGCACCAGCGGTAGTTTACTGTAGCCCTCACACCGTCACATAGACCAATTAACACGGGAATTGCTTCTGTATTAAACACTAATGGATCCATGCCGAATTCTCCCCACGCAAGCTGCACGGCTATGGTCAATTTATGTATCTTCTTCTGGGTGTCAAGTGTCTTTTATCCGATGCACCACTGCCAGTTTACTGTATCCGTAGAACCCTAACATTGACGATTAACACAGAAATTGCGCCGCTATTAGACACTAAAGAATACTTCCTGACTTCTCCCCAACTGAGTAACGTGCCAACGGTCAACGAATAGATCTTGTCTTGGGATTCAAGTATCTTTTTTCGGATGCACCACTGTTAGTTTACCTTGTCCTCGCACCGTCACAACTGAGAAATTGCGTCACTATTAAATACCGAGGAATCCTTGTCGTTTTATACTAATGGATACATGCTGACATATCCCCAAGTGAGTAACGTGGCTACGGTCACCGTATGCTTATTCCTCTCACAGACAAGAATCGTTTTTCTGATGCACCTCACCCTGTTTATTGTATCTCACACACAATCACATTGACTAGTTCACATGGAAACTGCGTCGCTATTACATACCAAAGGATCCAAGCCTACTTCTCCTCAAATGACTAACGCATCTGCGGTCAACATATGGATCTTCTCCTGTGTGTCATCTATCTTATTTTAGATGCAGTATTGCCAGTTTACGGTATCCCACGCACCATAACATTGATCATATAACACGCAAACTTTGTTAATTATCTTCTCCTGGAAGTCAAGTACCTTCTTTTAGATGCACCATTGCCATTGTACTGTAGCCCACGCACAATCAAATTGTCGATTTAATACGGAAACTGGGTCGTTATTACATACTAAACTATCTATGCCTACTTCTCTTCATTTGAGTATCGCGTCTGCAGTCAACATATGGATCATCTCCTGGGGGTCAAGTATCTTTTTTTAGATGCACCATTGCAAGTTTAGTGAATTCCTCACACCTTCGCATTAATGAATTAACACAGAATTTGGGGCCACTATTAAATACTAAAGGATCCATTCCGACTGCTCCCCAAGCTAGTAACACGTTTACGGTCAACATATGCATATTCACCTGCGACTCATGTAACTGTTTTCGGATGCACCATTATCAGTTTACTTTGTCCCACCCACCCTCACACTAACGATTTAACAGAGAAATTACGTCGCTAATAAATAGTAAAGAATCCGTGCCGATTTCTCCGCAAGTGAGTAAAGAGGCTATGGTCAACATACGCATGTTTCCTGAGAGTGAAGAATCTTTTTTGTGTTCCACCACTGTCAGTTTACTGTATCCCTCACAGCGTCACATTACGAATTAATACAGAAATTATGTCACTATTAAATACTAATGAATATCTACTGACTTTTCCCCAATTGAGTAATGCGGCTGCGGTCAAAGTATGTATCTTCTCCTGCGAGTCAAGTATCTCCCATTGCACCAGAGGTACTTAACTGTAACCGTCACACCCTCAATTGATGAATTAAGACAGAAATTGCGTCACAAAAAATACTAATGGATACATGCTGACTTTTCCCCAAGTGAGTAATGCATCTGCAGTCAAAGTATGTATCTTCTCTGGCGATTGAAGTATATTTTTTTCGGATGCACAAGTAGTATATCACTGTAACCCTCACACTGATGAATTAACACCAAAACTGATCCCGCTATTGAACACTAATGGTTACATGATGACAACTCCCCAAGTGAGTAATGCGGCTGTTGTCAAAGTATGTATCTTCTCCTGAGAGACAAGTATCCCTCATCCAGTGCACCAGCGGTAGTTTACTGTACACTTCACACCGTCACATTGACTAATTAACACAGAAATTGCTTCGGCATTATACACTAATGGATCCATGCCGAATTCTCCCCAAGCTAGCTGCACGGCTATGGTCAATTTATGTATCTTCTTCTGGGTGTAAAGTGTTTTTTATCCGATGCACCACTGCCAATTTACTGTATCTCTTGCCCCTAACATTGAAGATTAACTCAGAAATTCCGCCGCTATTAAACACTAAAGGATACTTCCTGACTTTTCCCAAAGTCACTAACGTGCCTACGGTCAACGAATGGATCTTCTCTTTGGAGTCTAGTATCATTTTTCGGATGCACCACTGTTAGTTTACCGTATCCCTCGCACCGTCACAACTGAGAAATACGTCACTATTAAATACCGAGGGATCCTTGTCGTTTTATAACCAAGAGCGTAGAGGTGCTGTGGTCAACGTATGGATCCTCTTGTGGGAGTCAAGTGACTTTCTTCCGATGCAGCAGTATTACTTTACTGTAATCCTCACACTGGCGAATTAGCACAGAAATTGCGTCGATATTAAATACTAATGGGTACATGCTGACATCTCCCCAAGTGAGTATCGTGGCTACGGTCACCGTGTGCATGTTCATCTGAGAGACAAGAATCGTTTCTCTGATGCGCCTCACCCTGTTTATTGTATTTCACACACAATCACATTGACTAGTTCACATGGAAACTGCGTCACTATTACATACTAAAGGATCCAAGCCTACTTCTCCTCAAATCACTAACGCATCTGCGGTCAACATATGGATCTTTTCCTGTGTGTCAACTACCTTATTTTAGATGCAGTATTGTCACTTTACAGTATCCCACGCGCCATCACATTGACTATATAACACGGAAACTTTGACGCTATTAAATACTATAGCATCCATGCCTTGTTCTCCCTAAATGAGCAGCGTGTCTACAGTTAACATATTGATCTTCTCCTTGGGGGTCAAGTTTCGTTTTTTATAAGCACCATTGCCAGTTTATTGTATCCCACGGTCCCTCACTCTGATGTTTAAACAGATATTGCGTCGGTATACATGCTGATTTCTCCAGAAGTTACTAATGCGGCTGCATAATATATTTATTTTCTACTGCAAGTCGTATTTCGTTCTTCTGATGCACCAGTGATAGTTTACAGGAAACCTCACATTGACGAATTAACACATAATATTGCGTCGCTATTACATACTCAATTATATCCGCTGACTTTTCCCCAAGTGGGCAATGCTGCTGCAGTAAAATAATGTATCTGATCCTGGGAGTCAAGTATCTTTCTTTTGATGCACCAGAGGTAGTCTACTGTAACCCTCACACCCCCACATTGATTAAATAACAACGTAATTGCGTCGCTATGAAATACTGATGTATACATTAGTGTTTCAATACTAAAGATACCTGCTGCCTTCTTCCAGCTTCAGTTATGTGTCTGCGGTGAAAGTATGTATCTTCTCCTGGCAGTCAAGTATCTGTCTTCCGATGCACCAGTACTAGTTTACTGTAAACCTCACATTGGAGCATTAACTGAGAATGTGCATAGCTAATAAATACTAATGGATACATGACGATTTTTCCCAATTTGAATACTGCAGCTACGGTCAAATAATGTATCTTCTCCTGGGAGTCAAGTATCACTCTTCCGATAGGCCAGTAGTAGTTTAGTGTAATCCTCACCCCCACACGTTGGCGACTTAACACGGAATTTTCGTCGCTATTTAATACTAATGTATACATTCTGACCTCTCAAGAAGTGGGTAATGGGGATGTGGTCAAAGTGGGTATCTTCTCGTGGGAGTCCTGTGCGCGCGTGGAAGTTAACTGTAACCCTCTCACCCTAACATTATCTTGTAAACGTTTTAATAATGTCGCTAAAAATACTAATGATGCATGCTGACCTCTCCCCAAGTGAGTAATACGGCGGCGGTCAAATTATGTATCTTCTACTGGAAGAGCAGTATCTTTCTTACGTTGTACCAATGGTAGTTTAGTGTAACACTCACACCCTCACGAAGACTAACTGACACAGAAATTGCGCCGCTATTAAATACTAATCGATACATTCTGACTTCTCCCCAAGTGAGTAATGCAGCTGCAGTCAAAAAATGTATCTTCAGCTAGGAGTCAAGTATCTTTGTTCCGATGCATTAGTGGTAGTTTACTTTAAGACACACACCCTTATATAGACGAATTAACACAGAAATTGCGACGTTATAAAATATTGGAGGATAGATGCTGATTTCTAACCAAGTGAGTAATGCTGCTGCGGTCAAAGTATGTATTTTCTCCTGGGCGTCAAGTATCTTTCTTCCGAAGCACCAGTGGTAGTTTACTGTAACCCTATCACCCTCACGTATATGAATTATCACCGAAATTGCGTCGAAATGAAATACTAATGGATGCATGTTGACTTCTTTTGAAGTGAGTAATTCAGCTGCGGGCAAAGTATGTATCTTTTCTAGGAGTCAAGTATCTTTCTTCCGTTGCAACAATATACGTTTACTGTAACCCTCACACCCTCATATTCGCGAATTAACACGGAAATTGCGTCGCTATTAAATACTAGTTGATACATGCTTACTTCTTCCGAAGTGAGCGATGCTGTTGCGGTCTAAGTATGTATATTCTCCTGGGTGTCATGTATCTTTGTTCTGATGCACCAGTGGTAGTTTACTGCAACCCTCTCGCACTCACATTGTCATATTAAGACAGAGATTTCGGCGATATGAAATACTGATAGAAGCATTTTGAGTCCTCCCCAAGTGAGTAATGTGGCTGTGCTCAGAATGTGTATCTTCACCAGGTAGTCAAGTATCAAGTGAGTTATGCAGCTGCAGTAAAGGTATGTATCTTCTCCTAGGAGCCAAGTATCTTTCTTCTGGTGCACCAGTGGCATTTTACTACAACACTTACATCCTCACATTGAGGAATTAATTCTGAAGCTGCTTCGCTGTTAAATACTAATGGATGCATCCTTACTTCTTCCAAAGTAAGTGATGTGGCTGCGGTCAAAGTATGTATCTGCTCCTGGGAGTCAAGCATCTTTCATCCCGTGCACCGGCGTTAGTTGACTGCAACCCTCACACTCTCACATTGAGGAATTAAAACAGAATGTGCATTGCTATTAAATACTAATGGATACATGTTGATTTTTCCCAAACTGAATTACTTGGTTGCCATCAAATTATGTATCTTCTCTTATGACTCAAGTATGTTTCTTCTGATGCACCAATGGTAGTTTACTTTAAGACTTACACCATGACATTGAAGAATAGGCAAAGAAATTCCGTCGTTGTTAAATACTAATGATACATGCTGAATTTCACCAAGTGAGTAATGCAGCTTGGGCTAAAGCATGTATCTTCTCCTGGGAGTCATGTATCTTTCTTCTGATGCAGCAGTGGTTATATACTGTATCCATCACATCCTCACGTTGACCAAATAACGAAGAAATTGCGTCGCTATTAAATATTAATGGATACATGGTGACTTCTCCACAAGTAAGTAATGCAGCTGCGGTCAAAGTATGTATTTCTTCATGTGCGGCAAGTATCTTCCCTTCGATGCACCAGTGCTAGTTTGCTGTAACACTCACACTCTCACAGTTCCCAATTAACACAGAATGTGCGTCGCTGTTAAATACTAATGCATACATGACGATTTCTCACAAAGTGAATAATGCGGCTGCAGTGAAATTATGTATTTTCTCCTATGAGTCAAGTATCTCTCTTCCGATACACCAGTAATAGTTTACCATAACCCTCACACCCACTCATTGGCGTCTTAACACAGAAATTACATCGCTATTAAATACTAATTGATACATGCTGGTACTTTACTGTAACACTCACATTGACTAATTTACACAGAAATAACGTCGCTAATAAATATTTATGATACATGCTGGCTTCTCCTCAAGTGAGCAAAGCTGCTGAGGTCAAAGTATGTTTCTTATACTGGAAGTCAAGTACCATTCTTCCAATGCGCCAGTGATAGTTTAGGATAACCCTCACAATGACGAATTAAAACAGAAATTGCGTCGCTATTATATAATAATGGATACATGCTGTCTTCTTCCCAAATGAGTAATACGGCTGCAGTCAACGTTTGTATCGTCTCTGGGACTCTAGTATCTTTCTTCCGATGCACCACTGGTAGTTTACTGAAACCCTCACGTTGAAGAAATAACACAGAAATTGCCTAGCTATTAGATAAAAATGGGTGCGTGCCGACTTCTTCCCAAATGAGTAATGGGGCTGTGGTCAGTATGTATCTTCTCAAGGGAGTGAGGTTTCTTTCTTCCGATGCACCAGTGGTAGATTACTGTAACTCTCACATTGAGCAATTATCACAGAAATTGCGTCGCCATTAAATTCTAATGATACATGCTGACTTCTTCCTAAGTGTGTAACGCTGCTGCTGTCAAAGTCTGTATCTTCTTTTACACGTCAAGTTTCTTTCTTCCGAAGCAACAGTGATAGTTTAATGTAACTCTCACACCATCACATTGACGAATTAACGAAGAAATTGCGTTGTTATTAATTACTAATGCAGACATGCTGACTTCTCCCCAAGTGTGTAATGCAGCTGCAGTCAAAGTATGTATCTTCTCTTGGTAGTCGTGTATCTTTCTTCCGATGCACCAGTTGTAGTTTACTGTAACGCTCACACCCTCACGGTGACGAATTAACACCGAAATTCTGTCGTTAGTAAGGACTGATTGACACATGCTGACAAACCCCAAGTGAGTAATGCAGCTGCGGTCAAAGAATGTATTTGTTTCTTTGTGTTAATTATCTTTCTTTCGATGCATCAGTGGTAGTTTGTTGTTAAACTCACACCCTCTCATTGAAAACATCACACAGAAATTGCGTCGCTATTAAATACAAGTGATTCATGCTGACTTCTTCCCAAGTGACTAATGCGGCTGCAGTCAAATTAATTATCTCCTCCTATAGGAGTCAAGTATCTTACTTCCGATGCACCAGTGGTGGCTTATTGTAATCCTGACGCCCTCACGTTGACGAATTAACACATAAATTGTTTTGCTATTATATACTACTGGATACATGATTACTTCTCCCCATATGAGTAATGTGGCTGAGGACAAAGTGTGTATCTTCTTCTGGGAGTCATGTATCTTTCTTCCGATGCGCCAGTGGTAGTTTAACCCTCACATTAACGAATTGCCTACTTAATAACGTCGCTATTAAATACTAGGTATACATGCTGATTTCTCCCCAAGTGAGTAACACAGCTGTAGTCAATGTATCTCGTCCTGGTAGAGAAATGTTCATTTATCGATGCACCAGTGTTGGTTGCTATAACCTGTAACGCCCCAACGACCACCGTAAAGTCAATTAATAAAGAACATGAAGTAGGGAAAGTTTATCTTGGCAGTTACGACATCTTTTCCGATTAGCTTGCACGAAAGAGTTTTGTCAACAATTACATTGTACACCACTGAGCATATTTGTTAGCGAAAGAGAAAGAAGAACCGTCGTATTTCAGAAATGGACAAATATCCATGTGAGAAATGTGAAATTAATATCTCAAAAGTTAAGTCCAAAGTAATGACATCAGAGATAACTTTTATGTGGATGAGAGTTGTAAGCGCAATGAAGAAATTCAATGCGCCTACAATGCTCTTCCACAGAAGAAGTCGCTTGCTAGAACTCATCCAGCGCAGACGTACGAGAGCAGTTCTGATCCGAATTATTGAGACTGCGAATCGTGACGACATTGTTTTCGAGTTCAGAAGTGTTTGTTGCGTGACGGGATTCACAGATTAAGAAACTGATTTTATGAAGTGCGATAGGAACAGATAGACTCATTTAACCGTGCACTACGGGTTAATTGAAATCTAATAACGGAATTAGTTAATATTGGACTTGACTTTAAATTAGTTGGACCTTAAGGAGAAGTGAACATTCTATGAAAGAATACACTCAATTAGTCTTGAGTAGGACCCAAGTACACGACATCATGAAGATAAAACAATTGCGGTAAAGTGTTGAGTTTTGGTAATTGCCAAGAAACTGTAACTCAGTTGGACTGGCTTAACTAAACTATTCCGTGTGCGTGTGGTGCGGGAGTTATAAGTATTTAGTGACAAAATAACAATAAACTGTTCGTTACCAGGTAAATACCCGGTGTGGGCTACATCATTAAATAGTTTGATAAATGACTAAATCAACGACTACTCATGAAAGACTATTTCATTGAAGTGCAAATATTCACCTCATTAGTTGAGAAGTGAATTTTAAAATATTTTCGTATTACGACGCAATCTTACAAAGTCTGAATCAAAGAGCATCTCTGGATCTCGCTGCATATTAGCACAACAATTCCAAAAAATAGGTTCAAATGGTTCTGAGCACTATGGGACTTAACATCTGAGGTCATCAGTCCCCTAGAACTTAGAACTACTTAAACCTAACTAACCAAAGCACATCACACACATCCATGCCCGAGGCAGGGTTCGAACCTGTGAGCGCAGCAGTCACGCGGTTCCGGACTGAAGCGCCTAGAACTGCACGGCCTCTGTGGCCAGGCAAAAATTCCATAGCAACGAGACAACAGCGTAAGAAAGAACTGTTAACTGAATTATTTCCTCGCAGTTAGTGGTGTGTGCTATGCGAACGAGAGAAGAAGTAATAACTATCGCAAATCCAGGCATTAACAATACAATATTAATAATAAAAAGCATCAGTTATACGAGTTTGCATAAGTGGAAACGCTGCGGACTTGTAAATGAGATACAACGACTACGCTCGGAACTCCTTTTCGGAAGTTTTTCAGTTTTTTCTCTCGTTAGTCTACGGGGACTGACGTTATATCGCATCGTGTCTCTACTCTGCCGCGAGAGCTGTGGCAGTAGCAGCTCTACGCCGCCGACTACATCAGCACGCGGTTAGAGTCCAGGGGCACACGTCAAACTTTAACACCCTCACATTGGCGAAATAACACTGAAATTGCTTCGCTATTAAATACTAATGGAATCATGCTGATTTCTCCACAAGTGGGTAATGGGACTGCGTTCAAAGCATGTATCTTCTCCTGGAAGTCTACTATCTTTCTTCTGATGTACCAGTGGTCGATTACTGTAACCATCACACACCCACATTGACGAATTAATACAGAAATTGCGTCGCTATTAAATACTACCGGATACATGCTGACTTCTCCCCAAGTGAGCTATGTGGCTGTCGTCAAAGTATGTATCTTCTCCTGGGAGTCAAGTACCTTTCTTGCGTTGCGCCAGTGGCAGTTTACTATAACACTCACACCCTTACATTGACCAATTAACATAGAAATTTCGTCGCTATGAAATACTAATGAACTGACTTCTCCCCAAGTGTGTAATGCTGCTGCTGTCAAAGTTTGTATCTTCTCTTACGAGTCTACTATCTTTCTTCCGTTGTGCCAGTAGTAGTTTACTGTAATGTTCACGCCCTCACAGGGAAGTAGCGTCGCCATTAAATTCTAATTGATCCATACAGACTTAAACCCAGGTGAGTAATGTGCCTGTGTTTAAAGTATGTATCTTCTCCTGGGCGTCAAGTATCTTTCCTGTGATGCAGCATTGTTTGTTTACTGTAACCATCACACCCTCACATTGACGAATTAACAAAGAAATTGCGTCTCTATTAAATACTAGTGGTACACGCTGGCTTCTCTCCATGTGACAAATGTCGCTGTTGTCAAAATATGTACCATCACCTGGGAGTTAAGTTTCCTTCTTCCAACGCGCCAGTGGTAGTTTACTGTAACCTTCACATTGACGAATTAACATGATATTGCGTCGGTATTAAATATTAATGGATACAGGCAGACTTCTCCCCACGTGAGAAATGATGCTGCCTCCAAGGTATGTATTTTCTTCTGAGAGTCAAGTATCTTTCTTCTGATGCACCAGTGGTAGTTTACTGCAACCCTCACATTGACGAAATATCACTGAAATTTCTTCGCTATTAGATACTAATTGTTACATGCTTACATCTCCTCAAGTGAGTAATATGGCTTCGGTCACAAAATGTGTCTTCTCCTGGGAGTGAATATCCTTCTACCGTTGCACCAGTGGTAGTTTACTGTAACCCTCATATTGACATATTAACACACAAGTTGGGTCGTTATTAAATACTAATTGATACATGCAGACTTATACACAAATGAGTAATGCGGCTGCATTGAAATTATGTAATTTTTCTTGGGAGTCGAGAATCTTTCTTCCGATGCACCAGTGGTAGCTGACTTTAACTCTCTCATTCTCAAATTGACGAATGAACTCAGAAAATTCGTCGCTATTAAATACTAATGGATACATGCTGACGTGTCTCAAGTGAGCAATGGACATGTGATGAATTTGCATCTTCTCCTACGAGTCAAGTAGCTTTCTTCCGTTGCACACATTGACAAATTATCACAGAGTTAGTGTCGCTATTAAATACTAATGGAGATATGCTGACTTTTCCTAATCTGAGTAACGTCGCTGTGGTTAAAGAATCGTTCTTCCCTTGAAGTCAATTATCGTTCTTCCAATGCACATGTAGTTTACTGTAACCCTCACACCCTGGCATCGACGAATTAACGCAGAAGTTGCGTCGCTATTAAATGCTAATGGATAAATGGTGACTTGCAATGTGAGTAATGCGGGTGCAATCCAAGTATGTATCTTCTCCTGGGAGTGAAGTATCTTTCTTCCGATGCACCAGTGTGAGTTTACTGTAACCCTCACGTTGACTTATTAACACAGAAGTTGCGTCTCTATTAAATACTAATGGATACATGCTGACTTGTCCCCAAGTGAGCAATGCACCAGGGGTCGAAGTATATATCTTCTCCTGGGAGGCATGTATCTATCTTCTAATGCGCTAGTTGAAGTTTACTGTAACTCTCAGATCGACGAATTGTCACAGAATTAGTGTCACTAATAAATACTAATGTAGATATGTTGACGTTTCCCAATGTGAACGATGCCACTAGGGTCAAAGTATAATTCTTCCCTGGGAGTCAAGTATGTTCCTTCCGGTGCGCCAGCGGGAGATTACTGTAACACTCGCACCCTCACATTGACGTATTAACACAGAAGTTGCGTCGTTATTGAATACTAATGTATACATTCCGGCTTCTCCTTAAGTGAGTACTGCAGCAGTGATCCGAGTATATATCTTCTCCCGGGATTCATGTATCTTTCTGCCCATTCACCAGTGGTAGTATACTATTACACTCACACCGATGAATTAACACAGAAATTGCGTCGCTATTGATAGTAATAGATACATGCAGACTTCTCCAAAAGTGGGCAATTCGACTGCGGTCAAGTATGTATTTTCTCCTGTTAGTCAAGTATCTTTCTTCCGTAGCACAGGTGGTAGTTTACTGTAATGCCACACCCTCACATTGAAGGTTTAATGCAGAAATAGCGTTGCTATTGAATTTTTCAATGGGTGCAAACTTACTTCTACTCAAGTGAGTAATGCAGCTGCATTCAAAGTATGTTTCTTCTCCTGGGAGACAAGAATCTTTCTTCCGATGCACCAGTGGTAGTGTATTGAAACCCTCACATTGACGAATTAACACTGAAATTGCGTCGCTGTTAAATACTACTGGATACATGTCGACTTGTACCCAAGTGAGGAATGCGAACATGGTCAAAGTATGTATCTTCTACTGGGAGTTATGTATCTTTCTTCTGATTCACCACTTGTAGTTTATTGTAACACTCACACCCTCACATTGGACAAGGTATGTATTTTGTTTTAGGAGTTTCGTGTCTTTTTTTCCAGTGCATGAGTGGTAGTTTGGTGTAACCCTCTCACACTCACATTGCCGAATTATCATAGATATTGTGTTGCTATTACACACAAATGGATACATGCTGGCGTTTCGCCAACTGAGTTATGCGGTTGCGGTCTAAATATGTATCTTATCCTGGGTGACAAGTATATTTGTTTCGATGCACCAGTATGCGTAAACTATAACCCTCACACTGACGTGTTAACACATAAGTTGTGTCGCTATTATATACTAATGTATACATGCAGATTGACACCCAAGTGAGCTGTGTGGCTGTCGTCAAAGTATGTATCTTCTCCTGGGAGTCAGGTATTTTTCTTTCGTTGCACCAGTGGCAATTTACTATAACACTCACACCCTCACATTGACCAATTAACACAGTTTTAGAAACGTTCAGTCATAAATAAAGTAATTGAACAAAAGTAATGTCTTGATAGCAGACTTTCTTTTATACAATGTCTGGAAGAAACATTCTTTATACCAATTGCTTCATATTCTATCAATTAAATAAACCAAACAAGCAATAAGCCTCCTAATTCAGGCGATAGCAAGGAAAGGTGTTCGCATCATTTTCACGAACCGCCTTTTCGCAATAAAGAACAGAGGTAATTGTTTATTTCCTATTGTACTTCTATGAAACGTGAATAATTTATAGTCATACCAATAGTGTTTGTCGTTATTTCATGTGATATGAGTCCTTCGGCAGTTTTGTTGAGCGAAGAGCTATGTTAGCGTAATGGTTATGGTGTTTGCTACTAAGCGAGAGGTTCTAAGTTCAAACAGTAAGCCGTCGTAAATATTTTCTTTATTTATAAACAATATCGAACTGTCTTACATCATGAATTTTATACGTTTGAATGTAATTCTTTGAAATTTCTAGTGCTTTGTCTCTTCATTATAATCATAATTTGCGGTTTTTCTAATGTTGTCCTCCAATATTGCCTTTCACAGCAATTAAAAAGAGTGATAAGGCACAAATACAATATTCATGTTATCTGTTTTGTTTGTATATCTTTCTTCCGCAGTCTCTGTTTTACTATTCATATTGAGATATATTCTTTTGCGTCAGTATTAAAAGTATTATTTAGAGAAGAATTTTGACTCCTACGTTGCCGAGCTACTTGATTGTCTGACGCAATTCTTTGCGTCGCTGCTTTGGCAACATCATATTCAATATTTTAGTCGACTGATCTATGTTTTTAGTTTTAGCAATTATTTGCTGTCCGTTGTGACAACACAAATTGTTTGTGCACTGTGCCTCACTGGCAATATATTTTAGTTTCTATGTTTTATTACGTCCACAATTCAGTTTTGTGTACTTCGCCAACTTTGTTTTAATCAGAACGTTTTAGAAAAAAGCGAAATGACTCTGGTATAAATAAAAGTTTTATTACAGTCGCTAAAAATGGAATATTTCCCAATATTACATAGGACACCTGGTACTTACATTAAATGAGATATTGTTATACAGTAAATTTTATATGAAATTTAGGTATCTTGTCCACATTTCATTCTCAACATTGTGGCAACTAAAATCGACCATATGGAAACTATACGCTGTGGACTTTTATACCTCAGCAAACTCTTCAAAATTTCGTGCAATGGTTTACTCCATTTAATGCTGCAAAATAACTGCGTCGAACATCGAAACAAAATTAAGTCATTTATGGGGGGGGGGGGGGAATTCGAGAGGAAGCCGTCTGGTAGAATTTTGCACAGAGCAAAACTTTATCATAGCTAACACTTGGTTCAAGAATCATAAAAGAAGCTTGTACACATGGAAGAATCCTGGAAATACTAGAAGGTATCAGATAGATTATATAATGGTAAGACAGAGATTTAGGAACCAGGTATTAAATTGTAAGACATTTCCAGGGGCAGATGTGGACTCTGACCACATTCTATTGGTTATGAGCTGTAGATTAAAACTGAAGAAACTGCAAAAAGGTGGGAATTTAAGGAGATGGGATCTGGACAAACTGATTAAACCAGAGGTTGTACAGAGTTTCGGGGAGAGCATAAGGGAACAATTGACTGGAATGGGGGAACGAAATACAGTAGAAGAAAAATGGGTAGCTCTGAGGGATGAAGTAGTGAAGGCAGCAGAGGATCAAGTAGGTAAAAAGACGAGGGCTAGTAGAAATCCTTGGGTAACAGAAGAAATATTGAATTCAGTTCATGAAAGGAGAAAATATAAAAATGCAGTAAATGAAGCAGATAAAAAGGAATACAAACGTCTCAAAAATGAGATCGACAGGAAGTGCAAAATGGCTAAGCAGGCATGGCTAGAGGACAAATGTAAGGATGTGGAGGCTTATCTCACTAGGGGTAAGATAGATACTGCCTACAGGAAATTTAAGAGACCTTTGGAGATAAGAGAACCACTTGTATGAACATCAAGAGCTCAGATGGAAAGCCAGTTCTAAGCAAAGAAGGGAAAGCAGAAAGGTGGAAGGAGTGTATAGAGTGTCTATACAAGGGCGACGTACTTGAGGACAATATTCTGGAAATGGAAGAGGATGTAGATGAAGATGAAATGGGGGATACGATACTGCGTGAAGAGTTTGACAGAGCACTGAAAGACCTGAGTCGAAACAAGGCCCCAGGAGTAGACAACATTCCATTAGAATTACTGACGGCCTTGGGAGAGCCAATCCTGACAAAACTCTACCATCTGGTGAGCAAGATGTATGAGACAGGGGAAATACTCTCAAACTTCAAGAAGAAAATAATAATTCCAATCCCAAAGAAAGCAGGCGTTGACAGATGTGAAAATTACCGAACAATCAGTTTAATAAGCCACAGCTGCAAAATACTAACGCGAATTCTTTACAGACGAATGGAAAAACTAGTAGAAGCCAATCTTGGGGAAGATCAGTTTGGATTCCGCAGAAATATTGGAACACGTGAGGCAATACTGATCCTACGACTTATCTTAGAAGAAAGATTAAGGAAAGGCAAACCTACATTTCTGGCATTTGTAGACATGAAAGGGAAGCAGCGGTTGGGAAGGAAGTGAGAGAGGGTTGTAGCCTCACCCCGATGTTATTCAATCTGTACATTGAGCAAGCAGTAAAGGAAACAAAAGAAAAATTTGGAGTAGGTATCAAAATACATGGAGAAGGAATAAAAACTTTGACGTTCGCCAATGACATTGTATTTCTGTCTGAGACAGCAAAGGACTTGGAAGAGCAGTTGAACGGAATGGATAGTGTCTTGAAAGGAGGATATAAGATGAACATCAACAAAAGCAAAACGAGTCGAATTAACTCGGGTGATGCTGAGGAAATTAAATTAGGAAATGAGACACTTAAAGTAGTAAAGGAGTTTTGCTATTTGGGGAGCAAAATAACTGATGATGGTCGAAGTAGAGAGGATATAAAATGTAGACTGGCAATGGCAAGGAAAGCGAGTCTGAAGAAGAGAAATTTGTTAACATCGAGTATTGATTTAAGTGTCAGGAAGTCGTTTCTGAAAGTATTTGTATGGAGTGTAGCCATGTATGGAAGTGAAACATGGACGATAAATAGATTGGACAAGAAGAGAATAGAAGCTTTCGAAATGTGGTGCTACAGAAGAATGCTGAAGATTAGATGAGTAGATCACTTAACTAATGAGGAGGTATTGAATAGGATTTGGGAGAAGAGGAGTTTGTGGCACAACTTGAGAAGAAGAAGGGACCGGTTGGTAGGACATGTTCTGAGGCATCACGGGATCACAAATTTAGCCTTGGAGGGCAGTGTGGAAGATAAAAAACATAGAGAAAGACCAAGAGATGAATACACTAAGCAGATTCAGAAGGACGTAAGTTGCAGTAAGTACTGGGAGATGAAGAAGCTTGCACAGGATAGAGTAGCATGGAGAGTTGCATCAAACCAGTCTCAGGACTGAAGACCACAACAACAACAACATGAGGGGGGGGGGGGGGAAGGTATCAGTCATGTAAATGTGTAAAAATCTAATTTTGGGGCCAAATAGTTTTTGTGAAATCGAATGATAAGTGTGTCAAAGCAGTCGGCACACCATGTGTCTGCACGGGCGAGCAGTTCAGTGATGACAAAATAGCGCGGAAAGCAAGGAGCACGTCTCTGTAGCAGCAAAAGGGTTAATTCGGTCGTGGTGACATTCCTTCATAAACTGCGCGCTCCCCCCTAAACGTAAGCATACAATAGCGCTGCTTCTCTTGGCTCGTGTGTCGTTTGCAACTGGCAACGCAGCAATCTCCCGCGTCTGGGCGGGCGTGCGCTATCAAAGAATTGAACTATTGTTTATTGTAACCTTCATATTGACGAATCAACACCGAAATTGCGACGTTTTTAAGTACTAATGGAAACATGCTGACTTGTCCCAAAGTGAGCGATGCGAATATGGTCAAAGTATATGTATCTTCTGGGATTCAAGTATCTTTCTTCAGATGCACCAGTTGTAGTTTACTGTAACCCTCACACCCTCAGATTCACGAATTATCACAGAAATGGCGTTGCTATTATAAACTAATGGATTCATGCTGACTTCCCCCGAAGTGAGTATTGCAGCTGAGGTCAAAGAATGTATCTTCTTCTGGGAGTCAAGTATCTTTGTTCTTATGCGTGAGTGGTAGCTTAGTGTAACCATGTCGCACTCACATTGACGAATTAATATAGAAATTGCGTCGCTATTAAATACTAATGGATACATCAGTCTTTTACTCAAGCGTCCAATGTGCCTGTTCTCAAAGTATGTATCTTCTTCAGGGGGTGAAGTATCTTTCTTGCGATGCACCATTGGTAGTGTACTGTAACCCTCACACTCTCACATTGACGAATTATCACAGAATTAGCGTCGCTATAAGTACTAATGTAGATGTGCTGTCTTTTCCTAATCTGAGCATTCCTACTGCTTTCAAAGTATGTTGGTTCTCCTGGGAGTAAAGTATCTATCTTCCGATGCACCATTGGTAGTTTACTGTAACCCTCACACTCTCACATTGACGAATTATCACAGAATTAGCGTCGCTATAAGTACTAATGTAGATATGCTGTCTTTTCCTAATCTGAGCATTCCTACTGCTTTCAAAGTATGTTGGTTCTCCTGGGAGTAAAGTATCTATCTTCCAGTGCACCATTTGTAGTTTACTGTAACCCTCACTTTGGTGAATTAAGGTAGAAATTGCGCCTCTATTCAATACTGATGGGTTCTTGCTGACTTCTCCCAAGTGAGTAATGCGGCTACATTCAAAGTATCTATCTTCTCTGGGCGTTATGTATCTTTTTCCGATGTACCAGGCGTAGCTCACTGTAGCCCTCTCAACCTCAAATAGACGAATTAACAAAGAAATTGCGGCGCTATTAAATTCTAAGGAGTACACGCCGACTTCTCCACAAGTTAGTAATGCTGCAGTGGTCAAAGTATGTATCTTCTACTGAGATTCATGTATCCTTCTTCTGATGTACCAGTGGTAGTTTACTGTAACCCTTTCATTGACGAATGAACGCTGAAATTGCGTCGCTATTAAATACTATTGGACACATGCTGGCACCTCGCCAAGTGAGTTATGCGGCTACGGTAAAATATTTATTTCCTTCTGGGAGTCAAGTAACTTTCTTCCGATGCACTAGTTGTAGTTTACTGTAACCCACTCATTGACGTATTGACACTGAAATTGCGTCGCTATTAAATTTTAATGGACTCATGCTGACCTCCCATCAAGTGGGCAATGCTGCTGCGATGAAAGTATGTAACTTCACCTGGGAATCAAGTATCTTCCTGTGATGCACTAGGGGTAGTTTAGTGTAACCATCAGACCCTCACATTTTCGAATTACAATTGAAATTGCATCGCTATCAAATACTAATTTATGCTTGTTGTTTTCTCCTAAGTGAGTAATGCGGCTGCGGTCAAAGTACGTATCATCTCCAGGAAGCAAAGTATCTTTCTTCTGATGCACCAGTGGTAGTTTAGTGTAACCCTCACATCGACAAATTCAGTCAGAAATTGCGTCCCTATAAAACAGTGATGGATACATGACGACTTTCTATAAGTGAGTAATGCTGCTGTTGTCAAAGTATGTATCATCTTTTTTCTGATGCATCGGTGGTAGTTTACTGTAGCCCTCACATTGCCGTATTAACACAGAAGTTGCGTCGCTATGAAGTACCAATTGATACATGCAGACTTACACACGAGTAAGGCGGTTGTGTTCATAGTATGGATCTTATCTTGGGAGAGAAGTATCCTTCTTCCGATGCAGCAGTTGTAGTATACTGTAACTCTGTCACCCACACCTTGATGAATTAACAGAAAAATTGCGTCGCTATTAAATACTAATTGGTACATGGTGACTCGTCCCCAATGAGCAATGCACCTGTGGTCAAAGTATGTATGATCTCCTTGGAGTCAAGTATCCATCTTCCTATGCACCAGTTGAAGTTTACTGTACCTCTCACACCCACAAATTGACGAATTAAAACAGACATTCTGTCGCTATTAAGTACTAATGGATACATGCAGACTTGTACCCAAGTGTGCAGAGTGGCTATTGTCAAAGGATGTATATTTTCCTGGGAGTCAAGTAGCTATATTTCGATGCACCAGTGGTAGTATTCTGAAACCCTCAGACTCTCACATTGACGAATTATCAAAGAATTAGCTTCACTATTAAATACTAATGTAGATATGCTGACTTTTCCCAAGCTGAGCAATGCCGCAGAGGTCAAAGTATATTTCTTCCCTTGGAGTCAAGTATCTTTCTTCCGATGCACCAGTTGTAGTTCACTGTAACCAACATACGCTCACATTGACGTATTAACACAGAAGTTGCGTCGCTATTAAATACTAATAGGCGCATACAGACTTGTCCAAAAGTGAGCAATTCGGCTGCGGTCAAAGTATGTAACTTCTCCTGGGAGTCAGGTATCTTTCTTCTGATTCACCAGTTGTAGTTTACTGTAAACCTCACACACTCACATCGCTGAAATAACGTAGAAATTGCGTCGCTATTAAAAACTAATGGGTACATGCTGACTTCCCCTCAAACTCAGTATTGCGGCTGAGGTCAAAATATGTATTTTCTCGTTGGAGTTAAGTATCTTTTTTCCGATACATGAGTGGTAGTTTAGTGTAACCCCCTCACACACACATTGCCGAATTAACATAGATACTGCGTTGCTATTAAACAGAAATAGATACAAGCTGACTTATCACCATGTGAGTAATGCGGCTACAGTCAAAGTATGTATCTTACCCTGGGAGTTAAGCATCTTTCTTCCGAAGCATCATGTGTACTTTAGAGTAACTTCACATCCTCACATTGGCGAATTAACATAGAAATTGCGTCGCTATTAAATACTAGTTGATATTTCCTGGCTTCTGCCAGGTGAGTAATGCGGCTGTGGTCAAAGTATGTATCTTCTCCTTGGACTCGTGTATCTTTCTTCCGGTGCACCAGTGGTAGTTTACTGTAACACTCACATTGACATTTAACCTTCACATTGCGTCACTATTAAATACTAATGCATAAGATGAACATCAACTAAAGCTAAACGAGGATAATGGAAAATAGTCGAATTGAATCGGGTGATGCTGCGGTAATTAGATTAGGAAATGAGACGCTTAAAAGTAGTAAATGGGGTTTGCTGTTTGGCCAGCAAAATAACTGATGGTGTTCGAAGTAGATAGGATATGTAGACTGGCAATGGTAAGGAAACCGTTTCTGAAGAAGAGAAATGTGTTACCATCGTGTGTAGATTTAAGTATCAGGATGTCTTTTCTGAAAGTATTTGTATGGAGAGTAGCCACGTATGGAAATGAAACGTGACGATAAATAGTTTGCACGAAAAGAGAACAGAAGTTTTCGAAATGTGGTGCTAAATAAGGGTGCTGAAGATTAGATGTGTAGATCACATAACTAATGAGGCGGTATTTAACTGAATAGGGGAGAAGAGAAATTTGTGTGACAACTTGAGTAGAAGAAGGGATCGGTTGGTAGGACATATTCTGAGGCATAAAGGGATCACCAATTCAGTATTTACAGGCTGCACGGAGGGTAAAAATCGTAGAGCGAGACCAAGAGATGAACACACTAAACATATTCAGAAGGATGTAGGTACTGGGAGATGAAGAGCCTTGCACAGGATATAGTAGCATGGAGAGCTGCATGAAACCAGTCTCTGGACAGAAGACCACAACGACAACAACAACAACATGCTGGCATCTCCCAAGTGAGTAATGCGGCTGCGGTCGAGGCACGTATCTTCACCTGGGAGTCAAGTATCTTTGGTGTGATGCATGAGTGGTAGTTTAGTGTAACCCTCTCACTCTGACATTGACGAATTAACATAGATTTCTCCCAAAGTGAGTAATGCGGTCAAGGTATGTATCTTCTCCTGGGAGCCGCCCGTTGTTCTGAGCGATTCTAGGCGCTTCAGTTGGGAACCGCGCTGCTGCTACGATCGTAAGTTCGAATCCTGCCTCGGGCATGGATGTGTGTGATGTCCTTAGGTTAGTTAAATTCAAGTTGTTCTACGTCTATCGGACTGATGACCTCAGATGTTAAGTCCCATAGTGCTCAGAGCCATTTTCTTTCTGCTGGGAGTTAAGGATGTGTCATCCCCTGCGCCAGTGGTAGTTGTATTTCTCACACGCGGGAGTAGATACGTACCTTCGGAATCAAGTATCACAGAATTTCCCAAGTGAGCAATGTGGCTGTTCTCCAAGTATGTATCTTCTCCTGGGAGATAAATATCTTTCTTCCGATTCACCGCTGGTCGGTTACTGTAACCCTCACACTGTCACATTTAATAATTATCACAGAAATTGCAATTCTGTTAAATACTAATGTAGATATGCTGAATTCTCCCAAACTTAACAATGTTGCTGCGGTCAAAGTATTTTTCTCCACCTGGGAGTCAAGTATCTTTCTTCCGATGCGCGACTGGGAGTTTACTGTAACCCTCTCTCCCTCACGTTATCGTATTAGCGCAGAAATGTCGTCGCTATTAAAATTAATGGTTACATGCTGACTTCTCCCAAAGTGAGTAATGCGGGTACAGTCAAGGTACGTATCTTCTCCTGGGAGTTAAGGATCTTTCTTCCGATGCACCAGTGCTAGTCCACTGTATTTCTCACACCTAGGAGTAGATATGTACCTTGTGAGTGAAGTATCATAGAATTTCCCAAGTGAGCATGGGGCTGTTGCAAAGTATGTATCTTATCCTGGGAGTTAAGTATCTTTCTTGCGATGCACCAGTGGTAGTTTACGGTAACCCTCACACTCTCACATTGACGGATTATCACAGTAATTTCGTCTGTATTAAATGCTACTGTAGATATCCTGGATTCTCCCAAACTGAACACTGTTGCTGCGGTCAAAGTATCTTTCTTCTCCTCTGAGTCAAGTGTCTCTCTTCCGATGCACCAGTGGTAGTTTACTGTAACCCTCACACTCTCACATTGACGAATTATAACAGAAATTGCGTTTGTATTAAATACTAATGTAGATATGCTGACTTTTCCCAAACTGGACAATGTCGCTGCGGTCGAAGTATGTTTCTCCTCCTGGAAGTCAAGTATCTTTCTTGCGATGCACCACTTGTAGTTTACTGTAACCCAGACCCTTACATCGACGATTTAACACAGAAATTGCGTCGCTATTAAATACTGACACATACATGCTGGCATCTCCACAAGTGAGCAATGTGGCTGTGGTCAAAATACGTATCTTCTCCTCTGAGTCAAGTATCTTTCTCGTGATGCACCACTGGGAGTTTACTCTAACCCTCTCTCCCTCCCATTGACGAAGTAACACAGAGATTTTGATGCTGTTAAATCCTAGTGGGTACCTGCTGACTTCTCCCAAAGCGAGTAATGCAGCTTCGGTCAAGGTATGTATCTTCTCCTGGGAGTTAATGATCTTTCGTCCGATTAACCAGTGGTAGTTACTGTATTTCCGACACACAGGAGCGGATTCGTACCTTGGGAGTCAAGTATCATAGAATTTCCCAAATGAGCAATGTGGCTGTAGTCAAAGCATGTATCTTTTCCTGGGAGTTAGGTATCTTTCTTCCGATGCAACAGTTGTAGTTTACTGTAACCCTCACATTGACGAAGTAACACTGAAATTCCATCGCTTTTAATTACTAATGGTTACATGCTGACTTCTCCTCAAGTGAGTAATGCGGCTTGGTCGATGTGTGTATCTTCTCCTGGGAATCAAGTATCTTTCTTCCGATTCACCGGTGGCAGTTTACTGTAAAATTCACACCTCACACTAACGAATTAACCCTGATATTGCATAACTATTAAATATTAATGGATACATGCTGGCATCTCCCACGTGACTAATGTGGCTGCGGTCTAAATATTTATCTGCTCCTGGGAGTCAAGTATCTCTATTCCGATGCACCAGTTGGAAATTATTGTAACCCTGACACCCTCACATTGACGAACTAACACAGAAATATGAACCCTATTAAATATTAACGATTCATGCTGGCTTCTCCCCATGTGATTCATGCGGCTGTGGTCAAAGTATGTATCTTCTCCTGGGATTCATGTATCTTGCTTTCTATGCACACGTGGTAGTTTACTGTAACCCTGACACTCTCGCATTGACGAATTAACACAGAAATATTGTCACTATTAAATACTAATGGATGCAATCAGACTTGAATCTTCCTTGCAGATTAAAACATTGTGGCGGACCGATACTCGAACTGTGGATCTTTGACTTTCGCGGGTAAATGCTCTACGAAGTGAGCTACCCAAGCACGACTCACGACCCGTCCCAGCAGCTTCCGCCAGTTCCTCGTCTCATACTTTCCAAACGTCACATAAGTTCTCCTGCGAACCTTTTAGAACTAACTCTCCTGAGAGAAAGGATATTGCGGAGTCATGGGTTAGCCACAGCCTGGGGTTGTTTCTAGAATGAAGTTTCACTCTACAGCGGAGTGTGCGGTGATATGAAACCTTCTGGAAGAGCACTAGTCCGCGAAAGGCGAAGGTCCCTATTTCGAGTCTCGGTCCGGCACACAGTTTTTTTCTGCCATGTAGTTTCATATCAGCGCACACTCCACTGTAGAGTGAAAATTTCATTCTAGAAGCAACCCCCAACCTGTGGTTAAGCAATGTCTCCGCAATATCCTTTCTTCCACGAGTGCTAGTACTGCAAGTTTCGCAGGAGAGCTTCTGTGAGGTTTGGAAGGTAGGAGACGAGGTACGGGCGGGATTAAAGCTGTGATGACAGGGCGTGAGTCGTGGTTGGGTGGCTCAGTTGGTAGAGCACTTGCCCACGAAAGGCAAATTTCCTGAGTTCAAGTCGCGATCTGGCACACAGTTTTATCTGTTTCAATATTAAAGATACATGCTGCCTTCTCCCTGTTTCAGTAATGTGTCTGCGGTGAAAGTATGTATCTTTTCCTGGCAGTCAAGTATCTTTCTTCCGATGCACTAGTTGTAGTTTACTGTGACCCTCAAACTGACACAGAAATTGCGTCCCTATTAAATTTTAATGGTTTCATTGTGACTTTCCACCAAGTGAGTAATTCGGCTGCGGTCTAAGTATGTAACTTCTGCTGGGACTCAATTATCTTTCTTCCGAGTCACCAGTAGTAGTTTATTGTAAGCCTCACACCCACACAGTGGCGAATTAACACAGAAATTGCGTCGCTATTAAATACTAATGGATATTTTCTGACTTCTCCCAAGTGACTACTGTGGCTGCAGTCAAAGTATGTATCTTCTCTTGGGAGTCAAGTATCTTTCTTCCAATGCACCAGTTATAGTTTACTGTAACGGTGACACCCCCACAGTGACGATTCAAGACAGAAATTGTGCGCTATTAAATTTTTAATACATACATAGTGACTTTCCACAAGTGAGTAACGCAGCTGCAGTCAAAGTATGTATCTTCTCCTAGGATTCAAGTACCTTTCTTCTGATGCACCAGTGGTAGTTTACTGTAACCCTCACACCATCACATTGGCGAATTAACTCAGAAATTGCAACGCTATTAAATATTAATGGATACTTGCTTACTTGTCCCAAAGTGAGCAAAGCGGCTATGTTCAAAGTTAGTATCATCTCCTTTGAGTCGATGATCTTTCTTCCGATGCACCAGTTGTAGTTTACTGTAATCCTCATATTCTCACATTGACGAATTAACACAGAATTTGCGTTGCTATTAAATACTAATTGATTTTTGGTGACTCCCCCGCAAGTGACTATTGTGGCTGAGGTCAAGGACGTGTCTTTTCCTTGGGTTAGGTATATTTCTTCCGATACACCAGTTGTTGTTGTATTGACAGGTACGATGTACAACGTAGGTGCGCTCTGCTAGGTTGGCACTACTACGAGACACCGTCGAGTTAGCCCTCTAGCAGGTGCTGTCGAGGCCTACGTGCTCCGCGACTGCTTCTCCCCATTTCATCAGGTGCAGACAACCAGGACACTTCGCTTCAAATTCGTACCACCTTGCAAGTTATGCAATATGTTTGCATATGTTGATCCACAAGTAAAGCGCTCTAACTGCTTTGGCAGTACCGAGGTTACTTACCTTTTCCCGTTCCTACAGGTGTCTAGCAGGTCCTCTAATCGCTCCTTGGTACAGTCGTTTGACTATTGGAAACTGTTCCAACAAGTCACCACTAGAAAACACTGCTCTGTATCGCAATAACTCAAGATGTAAAGTAATACCACGATACTACAAATATCAGGGAACACCTTATCACAGATAACATTGTCGTTAAGGCTTGTAAGCTCACATTTATTACAGTAAATGACATACCTGAAATGTTACCACTCTCATTATTACGTCAGATAGTTAATGCACGTAGTAAGTTCGTCGTATTCATGATTTCCTCTTCAGAGTAACATACCGTTCTTATTATTTAATAGAAAATGACATTAAAAATTTAAGTTATTCACAAGCAGCTAGTTGGGAATATGTATCAACTTCAAATGACACGACGAACCGTCTCGTTCTGCATATGGATTCAAACCCAGGTCATACAGACTAAGCAAAATTTCGTGACTGACAAAAACTAACAGTCATTCCTGACTATACACACAGAGACTGATATACCTCGATTTTAGACAGTATAAGTTAGCAAATATCAACTTCAAATTACATAACGTAAAGATTTTTAATGGACGCGAATTCCTACCCAACATCTATTGTCCCTGTTAACGAACTACGAGAGATGTTAACTATTGCTTCTTCGCAAGTAACTTACTTGAAATGCTGTGAGTTAAAGCTTTGTGTTCTACAGGGATTCGAACCCACAACCTAATCGGGTTGATATCGAGCACAATCAACTGTGACATATCGGATATTCTCGGCAGTAGCTAGACGTTTTATCTGAAATGACTAGACGAAACATTAATTTTTTACTTCCAAGGTCTCCAACCAGGCACCTATCGCTGTTATAGAGTAAACGAACGTTAAATATGGGATTGTTACACCAGCAGCGACATGTGAGCATGTTTGAACTAGAATAATATGACGAAGAGTTCAGTGCTGACTGGGAATCGAACCCCACACATATCGTTGTTGACTACACACAAAGAGACGTCAGCTATCGAATTTTTCTCCACCAGCAGCTCGGAATAACATCTTTGAACTTAGAGTGATCTCGCAAATAGTTCTGTGTCTGACTGGGAGTCAAAAACGTCAGATACCGATAGTGTTGACAACGAATGAAAATTCATTAAAAATGAAAGTTATTATCCATCAGCACATAGGTGATCTCTTGCTAGAGCCTGATAATACACAATGTAAACTTTAGTGCCGGGCCAGAATTCGAACCCATCCGCGTGCAATATGTGGAGATGTTGCGGAATCTGGAGTTTTGAACAAACAACAAATTGTAGTCGAGCTGTATTGTCACGAAGGGATTAAATTCCGCGTGAAGGGCGGTCTGAGTTGCATTCGCAGTTCAGAGCCATTTTTTGCTCAAATAAAAGATGGAATAAGTGTCCTGTGACCATACACAGCGTTTGTTTCATAACTAGAAACAAATAACTACTATAAGAAAGGTTACTGGTGATAAGAGTTTCTACATGTCGCCACTCCTGACTTTATTGTGGTTCAACCAAACGTCTACTTGGTAGAGAAGGAATATCATGTCCAAACGTCTACTTGGTAGAGAAGGAATATCATGTTAAATATGAATTTCAGACCACAATGCCATTACACAATCTTCACTTGGCGTAGCCAGAAGAGAATAGAATCTGTCTCTCCCTATCAAAAATCATCGGCAGAAGTTAGAATCGAACCCATACCCCATGTATATGAGTACATTTATCTATCAGGAATCCAACAGACCACCAAATCCTCTTCTCTGCGACTCATTTCTCTATCGTAATGCCATTGCGCCACACTGGATGAGAATTCTGACACAGGCTCTCTGTAGTGGTTTGCAGCATGTTCAGTACATTCATTTACTTGTTTGACCGAATCGCCATGAATTGCTGCCTCGGCTACCCAGTGCATACATTCGACTCTATTTTGTTATCACCGAAATAAAATGACGTAATTGCCACGTACACAGAACTGCCAACAGTGTAGGATGCAGAAATTTAAATAGGAAGTGCTCCTTTCCACTTGAGCTAGTATATTGCGCTATCTGCTTGTTGAAAACGTCGTGCAGTGCAAAAGAAAATCTCCAAATGTCTGTCTCTCAGAATTCTTCATCTGGCTATATGCATCATCTCACAGCACTGTGGAATGCGGAAGTTCTGTAGGAATTGTTGCTGACTTCTGGAGCTGTTGCTGCTACGTGTCAGCTAGTAGGGTAACGGTAAGTGTCATGCACCATAGATAAGACATCGAGAGGTCGAGTACAGTCAGTGGTACACTTTTTAAAACGCAATGCTGTTGCGTGCTGAAGTTATCAATCTAATGGAACTTTGAACATAATTCCCTTCACTTCTCAACCCAAATAGTTGCATTTGGAAAAAGGGCTAACTTCTGCGACATTATGTTCTTTGTCAGGTTTGATAGACGGCCAGGCAGCTGATGCATCAGAAAAGTACTACCTACTTTAGCTATCGTGTGGTAATGGCATTTTATTCTTCTTCAAACCTTGTTTGACAGCTTTAACTCAGAACAAATTTTCTACAATCATGTAATCAATAAACTGCATGTGCATTGTCAGACTGTTATAGATAACATCAGAGAATTGGCATATATGATTGATGTGTTAATTTCTCTCTCATGTTTACTATTGTTTTACCAACACAACAAGAAACCTTACGAAAATTGTGCACTGCATTGTAAGAAATGAAATAAAACTACCCACAATAACCTTGCGACGAAAGTCTGTTTTAGTAGAACTGTGTATCTGCACACAAGTGTTCCTCTATCACCACGAATTAGTAAAATACTACTCACTTAGATTTCTATTAGGTCTGTGTTTCATTGGCATGCTGTTTCATACTCAAAAGGTATGCAAATGTGGCATTTCATAAATGAAGTTATGTATTCCTAGAAACCAAACTTTGCTTGTTAGCAGCGGAAAGAGCCGTCACCTGTTGTTTGGCATTGTAAGATTTTTCACTATAGCACTATGAGCAAAAGTACTTTCTTGCGATCTCCTTATCGATGTTTGATCTGACGGCTTGTAGCTCTTTGACAGATGGGATACAACCGTTATATTCAGCGAGACTGGAACCGCGAACCATAATGGATGCTTTTCTATGGGTCAGCAAGTTACCACAGAGCTAGCGAAGAGGTATGTGTCTTGGTTTCCTCATACAAGGCCGATAGTGGCTAGAACTCGTAAATCGCTATTTAAAGGACGAGATTAATTGCGATTTCCATGTGCAACGACTTTCTTGGGGTGAAAACCGTAAATTTACAATCTTTTGTTACACCTCAGATTATTCAATGGAAATGACAGGAAAAATCAAGTGATCTTCGAGGCTTTATTCGGTGCACTCCAGGAAGTGACTCGTCGATCACAGAGTTGCCAAATATACCTTGCCTTGTTGCCAAATCTCAATTACAGTACCAGCAGGAAGAAGACGAACTGATGTGATCCTGCAGCGGGCTGGGAAGTGTCCATAGCTGGTATCTCAAAGACGCATCTGCTACACACTGGAATAGGTTATGCATCTGATTCGCATTTCTGTAACTAGGTTTACGGACTGGAGCGCAGTTACTAATAATTTTCAGAAGTGACTGCAAACTAAGGTTCATAAATCAGTAACTCTCATAGTTGTTTTTATATTCGTTTCGTAAGTGTACTTAAAACTGTTGTTGTTGTGGTCTTCAGTCCTGAGACTGGTTTCATGCAGCTCTCCTTGCTACTGTATCCTGTGCAAGCTTCTTCATCTCCCAGTACCTACTGCAACCGGCATCCTTCTGAATCTGTTTAGTGTATTCATCTCTTGGTCTCCCTCTACGATTTTTACCCTCTACGCTGCTGTCCAATACTAAATTGGTGATCCCTTGATGCCTCAGAACATGTCCTACCATCCGATCCCTTCTTCTGGTCAAGTTGTGCCACAAACGTCTCTTCTCCCCAATCCTATTCAATACTTCCTGATTAGTTATGTGATGTATCCATCTAATCTTCAGCATTCTTCTGTAGCACCGCATTTCGAAAGCTTCTATTCTCTTCTTGTCCAAACTATTTATCGTCCATATTTCACTTCCATACATAGCTACACTCCATACAAATTCTTTCAGAAACGACTTCCTGACACTTAAATCAATACTCGATGTTAACAAATTTCTCTTCTTCAGAATCGCTTTCCTTGCCATTGCCAGTCTAGATTTGATATCCTCTCTACTTCGACCATCATCAGTTATTTTGCTCTCCAAATAGCAAAACTCCTTTACTACTCTAAGTGTCTGATTTCCTAATCTAATTCTCTCAGCATCACCCGACTTAATTCGACTACATTCCATTATCCTCGTTTTGCTTTTGTTGATGTTCGTCTTATATCCTCGTTTCAAGACACCACCCATTGCGTTCAACTGCTCTCCTAAGTCCTTTGCTGTCTCTGACAGAATTACAATGTCATCGGCGAACCTCAAAGTTGTTATTTCTTCTCCATGGATTTTGATACCTACTCCGAATTTTTCTTTAGTTTTCTTTACTGCTTGCTCAATATATAGATTGAATAACGTCCGGGAGAGGATACAACCCTGTCTCACTCCCTTCCCAACCACTGCTTCCCTTTCATGCCCCTCGACTCTTACAACTCCCATCTGGTTTCTGTACAAATTGTAAATAGCCTTTCGTTCCCTGTATTTTATCCCTGCCACCTTCAGAATTTGAAAGAGAGTATTCCAGTCAACACTGTTAAAAGCTTTATCTAAGTCTACAAATGCTAGAAACGTAGGTTTCCCTTTCCTTAATCTAGCTTCTAAGATAAGTCGTAGGCTCAGTATTCCCTCACGTGTTCCAGTATTTCTACGGAATCCAAACTGATCTTCCCCGAGGTCCGCCTCTACCAGTCCTTCCATTCGTCTGTAAAGAATTCGCGTTATAATTTCGCACCCGTGACTTATTAAACTGATAGTTCGGTAAATTTCACATTTATCGGCACCTGCCATCTTTGGGATTGGAATAATTATATTCTTTTTGAAGTCTGAGGGTATTTCGCCTGTCTCATACATCTTGCTCACTAGATGGTAGAGTTTTGTCAGGACTGGCTCTCCTAAGGCTGTCAGTATTTCCAGTGGAATATTGTCCACTCCCGGAGCCTTGTTTCGACTCAAGTCCTTCAGTGCTCCGTCAAACTTTTCACGCAGTATCGTATCTCCCATCTCATATCCATCTACATCCTCTTCCATTTCCATAATATTGTCCTCAAGTAAATCGCCCGTGTACAGACCCTCTATATACTCCTTCCACCTTTCTGCTTTCCCTTCTTTGCTTAGAACTGGGTTTCCATCTGAGCTCTTGATATTCATACAAGTGGTTCTCTTTTCTCCAATGTTGTTGTTGTTGTGGTCTTCAGTCCTGAGACTGGTTTGATGCAGCTCTCCATGCTACTCTATCCTGTGCAAGCTGCTTCATCTCCCAGTACCTACTGCAACCTACATCCTTCTGAATCTGCTTAGTGTATTAATCTCTTGGTCTCCCTCTACGATTTTTACCCTCCACGCTGCCCTCCAATGCTAAATTTGTGATCCCTTGATGCCTCAGAACATGTCCTACCAACCGGTCCCTTCTTCTCGTCAAGTTGTGCCACAAACTCCTCCCCAATTCTATTCAATACCTCCTCATTAGTTATGTGATCTACCCATTTAATCTTTAGCATTCTTCTGTAGCACCACATTTTGAAAGCTTCTATTCTCTTCTTGTCCAAACTATTTACCGTCCATGTTTCACTTCCATACATGGCTACACTCCATACAAATACTTTCAGAAACGACTTCCTGACACATAAATCTATACTCGATGTTAACAAATTTCTCTTCTTCAGAAACGCTTTCCTTGCGATTGCCAGTCTACATTTTATATCCTCTCTACATCGACCTTTTCTCCAAAGGTCTCTTTAATTTTGCTGTAGGCAGTATCTATCTTACCCCTAGTGAGATAAGCCTCTACATCCCTACATTTGTCCTCTAGCCATCCCTGCTTAGCCATTTTGCACTTCCTGTCGATCTCATTTTTGAGACGTTAATATTCCTTTTTGCCTGCTTCATTTACTGCATTTTTATATTTTCTCCTTTTATCAATTAAATTCAATATGTTTTCTGTTACCCAAGGAATTCTACTAGCCCTCGTCTTTTTATCTACTAAATCCTGTGCTGACTTCACTACTTCATCTTTCTCTCTCAAAGCCACCCATTCTTCTTCTACTGTATTTCTTTCCCCCATTGCTGTCAATTGTTCCCTTATGCTCTCCCTGAAACTCTGTACAACCTCTGGTTTAGTCAGTTTATCCAGGTCCCTTCTCCTTAAATTCCCACCTTTTTGCAATTTCTTCAGTTTTAATCTACAGTTAAGCAATCGATTGTGGTCAGAGTCCACATCTGCCCCTGGAAATGTCTTACAATTTAAAATCTGGCGCCTTAATCTCTGTCTTACAATTGTGTAATCTATCTGAAACCCGTCAGTACCTCCAGGCTTCTTCGATGTATACAGCTTTCTTTTATGATTTATGAAGCAAGTGTTATCTATGATCAAGTTGTGCTCTGTGCAAAATTCTATCAGGCGGCTTCCTCTTTCATTTCTTAGCCCCAATCGATATTCACCTACTACGTTTCCTTCTCTCCCGTTTCGTACTACCGAATTCCAGTCACCCATGACTATTAAATTTTCGCCTCCCTTCACTATCAGAATAATTTCTTTTATTTCATCATACATTTCTTCAATTTCTTCGTCATCTGCAGAGCTAGTTGGCATATAAACTTGCACTACTGTAGTAGGCGTGGGCTTCGTGTCTATATTGGCCACAATAATGCTTTCACTATGCTGTTTGTAGTAGCTTACCCACACTCCTATTTTTTTATTCATTATTAAACCTACTCCTGCATTACCCCTATTTGATTTTGTATTTATCACCTTCTATTCACCTGACCAAAAGTCTTGTTCCTGCTGCTGTTACCGAACTTTGCTAATTCCCACTATATCTAACTTTTCCTATCCATTTCCCTTTTTAAATTTTCTAACCCACCTGCCCGATTAAGGGATCTGACATTCCACGTTCCGATCCTTAGAACGCCAGTTTTCTTTCTCCTGATAACGACGTCCTCTTGAGTAGTCCCCGCCCGGAGATCCGAATGGGTTACTATTTTACTTCTGGAATATTTTACCCAAGAGGACGCCATCATCATTCAACTATACAGTAAAGCTGCATGTCCTCGGGAAAAATTATGGCTGCAGTTTCCCCTTGCTTTCAGCCGTTCCCAGTACCAGCACAGCAAGGCCGTTTTGGTTAATATTACAAGGCCAGATCAGTCAATCATTCAGACTGTTGCCCCTGCAACTACTGAAAAAGCTGCTGCCCCTCTTCACGAACCACACGTTTGTCTGGCCTCTCAACAGATACCCCTCCGTTGTGGTTGCACCTACGGTACGGCTATCTGTATCGCTGAGGCACGCATGCCTCCCCACCAACGGCAAGGTCCATGGTTCTAAAAAACTCATTCGCTGACGTTTTCGTGCCTCGCCGATAGTCGATGACAACAACCAAATCAAAATAAAATAAAAATGTGTGTGTGTGTGTCTGAGAGAGAGAGAGAGAGATAAATAAAAAAGAATGAGAGAGAGACAGTAAAAAATTGTTGTAAAGAAATTGAATTATGGAATGTAAAGAAATCTTTCATTGAAATGACACGTTCCACATCATTACGAAATTTAGTATTCATGATCTATGGGGTAAGTATTACTCTAATATAATCTACACTCATCATATCATATTGCTGAGTAGCCATGAAGAGTCATGAATTACCGAAATTTTCGCCAGTATATGTAGCCAAATATAAACTTGAAAATGAAAGACGACAGTTTCTGTAATAAACCGGGACGCCTATCAACACCCTTTCGTCCCTGTTAACTAACCATGAAAGATTGATATACCTCCATTCAGAAGTAACAAAGTGTGCATGCATTTAAAGATGAACCGCATGATGTGACAGAGATATGAATCCAACACGTAAACGGATTATTAACTAAGTAAAATAAAAAGTTACGTATCGGTTTTTCTCACTAGCTGATAGGTGTTTGAATATAAAATAAGGACACAAATTTTTGTGCCTGAGCGACAGTCGAACCGCACACCTTCCGTCCTTCTTTATCATACACGAATATAGCTTAAGTATCAATTGCTTACTCACCAACATTAAGATGTGTGCGTGTTTGACCAGAAATGACGACACCTATTGCGAATGTCGGCAACACATGAACAGCCATTAAAAATGCATGATAATATTCCCTAGCAGGCTGGTGCGCACGTGATAGGGGTTGAAATGATATGAATATTTTTGTACTGGATCAGGTTTCAGGCCCACATACATAACTTTGGAGGAGACTTAGAGAAGATTGCAGTCTTGGGAAAGGGAACGAAATGATTGAACTATACTGTTCCGAGAGATTCAGTTCCTCGAAAGAGGAGATACGAATTCGAATCACAGTCCAGCTCCAAATTTTCAACGTCTCTAGTTCAATCAGGTACAAGTAAAATAAAAACGCTGTTCCTTTAAATGGCTATCGGTTAATCAAATAAAATAACATTTTCTAATCTAAGTAAGTTTACTGCCAATAGTATTTCTGTTTACCATGACTTCCGCCCATATCATTTCCCAACGTAAACTGGCTCTGCCCAGTTGGTAATGAAGGAATATGATGTTTAATGCGGATTCCGGATAATAATATCTTTCTCTTGAGGTTACGAGACGTAAAGTGAATCTGTTTGTGCCTCTTATAAGTAAATGAGTGAACCCACGCATTGCACTTGCGATAGTTCGTACCACCAGACCATTGTGGCCACATTTCCCAGCCCCAGGAGTGTGCTGTAACAGATGGTATGCTTAGCTTACAAAATTAGTCATGGTGGAAAAAATGCGAGACTATTAAACGGTTAAGTAGAAGCAAGCTTCTGACGCGTAGATTACGCTTCTCTCATTTCAGGAGGAAGACAATTCTAGGCATCATATCCTCGACGTGACACTGTTTTTAAATTTTCGCTAATTCATCAAAATTCTTACTTCGAGAAGATCCATTGTGAAGTGTGAAGTTACCGGATAATTCGATTATTACCGTCATTATTACTATCATTTTCTTCACACGACTGCTGGAACATGTGTGCTTGAAAATCATTTAATACCTTTTGGTCATTATAGAAGTAGTTGCCCAAGAACAAGTTCTTTCCCTGTCTATGGAATCATTTTCATGTTATAATCAAACATCAGCAGTTACTCGTAGATTACATTAAAACTAAGGTATTTGACCTTACACTTAGTCGCTGACCTTAAATTCTAGCTCAGAGTGACACCAGCTTAAGTAACCTAATGTAGCGAACACTGTTTGCCAGTGCTCTTTCTCACCGGAATATACGCAATCCACTCATTGGGCTCCATAAGTACACTGTAACAGTAATTTCTGTGTGTATGCAATGCGTACGGATTGTAGAATTTAGTGGTGCTCTCTCTTCCACTTCTGTATACAATATGCCTGACCCAAACGGGCCCTTTAACATTAAAGGGCCTGGGCAGTGCATCATCATACTGACAACAGTAATGTGCTTATACTGACAACCTCACTGTTCGTTTTACCTGATTTTGTAATCATTTAAATAAAACAACATGACCTTCCAGTGGGAGGCATTTCGTCCCCCATTTCCTTCTGTGAAATTTGTCAGTAAGTTTTTCTCTTCCAACCAGCGAAATGCGGCAGAGCACGGCCGGTAAACTATTCACAAACCACGATTTAGTGCCGTTTAGACGATTTATTTAAACATTGTCGCAGCTGAAGGAATTTTGTTTCTTCTTAAATCGTCTTGTGCAGCAACATCCACAGATATCTCAAATAGGAAAAGCTCTTTATCCAGGTACGAAGGTTGTAAAACAAACTTCCTACAGTTTGAGTCAGGTTGGTCCTTTCGTCTGACAGCATCGCGTAAGTATTTTGTCTAAGAGGTATCACAAGCTGTGTTCCTTTAGCTGTGTGAATCATTGGTTGAAAACGAGTTTAATACCAACGGGTACAGTACTGCTAAATATTCAAAATGATTATCAACGGATGTCTGAGTTCATCCAAAACTGAGGTGTATTTAGAATATTGAAGCTAGACTGTGCATAGTTGTCTTTCTTGAGTGGGCATTGGAAGGTGTTTACACACACATATACAATGCTATGAATCTTTCGAACGCAGTAGTTAACGTTGCTCTCATAAACTAATTTTGTTTCTTTAATTCTTCTGGGTCTTCAGCGTACAGTATGTGTTGTAGATGCAGTCTTAGACAAGAAAAAATTGACCACTGAGTCGTTCACGTAAGGTGGACAATACAGTCATGCTCCCCACAGAATTCTATGTCCGGCAATACGCTCGATCTGGCAACATTGTAGATTGCGGAACTTCCCGGAGGAAGTATTGACTTCAGTCTTAGTACATCACTCTTTACTATGGCTGTAGTCTTGTGGTAAAACGCGAGACTAGCATTGATGTCTGGCAACCGAAAGCACACATCCACAATATTTTTATCGCCCCACTCCTCTCGCTAATGAAGCGATAAGTGTAATGCAAGCGAATGTACAATATATTCTG
This sequence comes from Schistocerca cancellata, assembly GCF_023864275.1. NCBI lineage: Eukaryota > Metazoa > Arthropoda > Insecta > Orthoptera > Acrididae > Schistocerca > Schistocerca cancellata. The sequence goes on from NC_064630.1 coordinate 816,701,059, forward strand.
CTTTCTGTCACATTGGTAATAACAATTTAGTTTAACAACATTTTAGCGAGAGATTTCTTGGCCGACCATCAGCATCAGCAGCAAGAGTGATTCGAATGCTGTTGTGAGGTGACGAATAACAATAACAATGGTAGTAATAACAAATCAGTAATTAAGGATGTTTACTGCATTACAGACAATTGTTAACCATTAACGAAATAACTGAGAAAGGCTGAGTGTTTCATTGGCGTAATGCATAGGTGTTCTTACCACTTTGTTACTGAATTCTGTTCTGTTTGTTTGCAGAGAGAATAGTATGAACCCTGTAGCCACACATAGTTTACAGTATGGGACGAACATGGCGTCACCGAGCTGAAATTTGAAATACATTTCTGTTTTCTCTCTCTGTCTCTTTCTCTCTGTCTTGTTATTTTTACTTTTTGAGATAAGCATCGAGAAACGCTAGTAATAAGCAAGTATTCATATAATCTATTTACAGTCATTTTCATGGGGATAGATAATGCAAAAATGTACCTTTTAAGTGTATTATTGCGTAATTTCAATTATTGACAGTCTCTTCGTGAGATTTGCTCGCATGCAGTGGGGTGAAATCTGTCACAAAAGCAAGCAAAAGACAAATATTTCTTGCACCATGCGCAACACACATACGAAATCTCGCTGCACTGACGAGTTGTCCCATATATTGCTCGGAAAACATGTGATTCATATTGCTAAATACAGCTCCATCAGATATCAGTTTGGATGCGTACTAAGTGTATAAAAGTATATCTTGAAATACACAGAAAGTGACGTAGAGGTATACGACTGAAACATTGTGTAACAACAACGACGCTGTACTATTGTATATATAAGTAAAATTTTTTCCATCTGATTTTTCGATAAATTAGTGTAATTGATGTTCTTATTTCATTTCTTTTTTGTTTCATGCCATTGTGTTAAGAAAACTGTAAACAATTTTCAATGTGAATATTAATGTTTATGTCAAATGTCAAGCAATATTATAATAGAATTGAAATGTAAAAAATGTTGAATCTGTTGTAAGATGTTTAAAATTGAAACTGTGCGTCTGGTACGTAGGCAATGTGTTAGGATATGTAGAATGCAAAACCTCGGGTGTCTGTAAGGGAGCGGTAAAAGGTGGATGGCAGGCGAGCGCGTGAAAATGCACACGGGCGCTGGCTGCACGGCACAACGGGCTCAGCAGTTGTAGTTGGAGTTTGGCACTGGTCTGAGCAACACATTCTGGAGCGGGGAGGCTCTCCTGGAAGACGTAGTTTCACTGAGCTTCGGGTATGCTGTTCCATCGCCCACACAGCATGGCAATATTCCATAGGCACTAAATGGAAAAGTATTGCGACGCTAAGGAGAACTAAAGTGCCGATACGTGAAGAGCCATAGCTGTGGTTGTATGTGTGCTCTGTGCCTCGCCATCTCGCCGCCCTCCAACCGCCGCCTCGATACAAGCAGGTTGAAACTTTTAGTACTGTATGCGTATGGACCATAGAGTGAACTGTTCAATAATAACCTAAATATTACTAGAACTTTCCCCTCATTTAATTATCCTCACAACTAACCTAGGCAGGGTCCTTTCCAAATGTTGTGCAATCCGTGTGTCCCGAAATGAAAAATTAAATTTTGTATTAATAATAATTACTTGCAGACCTAGTTATGTTAGAATGGTGTTTAAAGAACTACTTTGTTAATTAACCAGTAAATGAATAACGAAGTTGAAAAGTAACTTTAATATTGATATGGTAATGAAGTTTAATTATTTCGAGACAGATATAAAGGTATTTAAATGAGAAGTAAATAAGATAAAAAGAGTAGTAACTCATATACTGGAAATCTTGAACGCATGATAATTTCAGTAATCAATTTTTTTAATATAGTGATCATAACAGTTTCAGGGTGTCCCCCCCCCCCCCCTTTACTCATTTGAATTCTGAAGTGTTCCACATTGGTTTGACCAGCAAAAATTAAAGTCAATATATAAGTAAAAATTTATCAGTGTTTTATCTTTATTAAAATTGACATTTTGTGTGTGGCTCGAAAGTGCTATTTCTAGGGCAACCTATACCCGATTTTAATCAGATCAATAGACAGTACGAAGCTTTGTAGTATACATTATAGTGTAGTGTTATGTATTCATGGTTTTTCCATGTCAGTACAGAACCTGAAACTATCAGTTCAATAGATTTTATCGTTCTAAAATTTTACTATATTATGCAGTGTTACTACGTGTTGTTTTGCATGAATATACATCAACTTGTACAGGGAAGAAACTCAGTTAATGCCTAATTAGGCTGGCGACCGTATTATTATCAAATTGGTAGCATCTTCAGTGTTGCTTTTGGTACATACTGACGTGTTATTGCATTTTGAACTTACTTGACGGATCATTGTTATTACAGAGTAGGTGTAAGTCTGATTTGCCACCATTCAGGTACACGCGGTCAATATCTATACGAAAATCCTGTCTCGTAAGGTGAACCCCGCTCACTTACCATAGTAAAGGCTTTAATGAGTATTGTGTACCCCACGCGCACGTTACAATAGCCATTACCAAGATTGTAACTGACGTTGACAGTAATTGTGTCGTCTGCCATCTTCACAACTCGAATGTTGACAGTACTCGGCCAGTTATTTACGTTTACTGGTATCAAAGCTACAACAGGAAAACACAAAAATGTTAATAGTCCAAAGATCATTAACTTTGGATCCCATAGTAAAGTAAAGCAGTAATCAGTCGGAACCTTGGGTTGAACACCACAGTGCTTCAATAGGCACGGTCTTGTTGGAGGTGGTATGCCGTTGCTATCCTCCGACCTTTGAGTTGACTTACCTAGCCAATTAATAGGGGAACCTACAGTTTAACGTGGCTTTCGGACCACAGTGCAAGTCGGCATTTTTCACATCAATTAACACTGCCCAAGGAGAAATAGGTGTAAAACGGCAGATGAAAATCGTTGGATTAACCGGGGAATGAACCCAAGACCTCTATATTCGTGGTCTTTCTATTTACCAATATTCCCTATGTACCCAGAACTGTGGCTTCTGCTTGGCATTAAAATTAAGGACCTCTCGTTTGTGCCTGCGTTGGCACTTGCGTTCTCTGCACCAAAGTAAGTAAGTGTTGTGTGACTAGGGCCTCCCGTAGGATATACCATTCGCCGGGTGCAAGTCTTTCGATTTGACGCCACTTCGGTGACTTGCGCGTCGATGGGGAGGAATAGTGATGATTAGGACAACGCAACACCCAGTTCCTGAGCGGAGAGAGTCTCCGACCCAGCCGGGAATCGAACCCGGGCCCTTAGGACTGACATTCTGTCGCGCTGGTGACTCAGCTACCGGGGGCGGACTGCACCTAAGTAAAGAAAACTGAATTTAATGTACTCCCTTCAAGTTGTCATAAACAGGAAAGTAGAAAAATTAAACAACATAAATGGTCTCTCTTTGATGCCTCAATCTGCATTACCATTACGCGTCTTATGAGAGAAAACGTACTCTTTACTGAAATTAACATCTTCGTCTTGTTATGCAAATATTTCGATGTATTTTATATTAAAATTTTACTAACAAAATTAAAATAGGAGAAGTTTTCCTTTTACTCACAGCATCTTAACCGCTGAAGAGAAGTTAAGCTGAAATTAAACAATATGTGCTTTAAACAAAAGCTTTCTTCCCATTAACACAGTAGACTCAGTACCGCGTCCAGTTCTCGTCCTCTTCTACAACTGCATTTAATCGCCAGGGAACAGAGGCAACAAGCTTTTCTGATTAATCTGTCACTCTGTGACATCTCTCCCCACGCAACGTTAATTGCTTCCGACAACGCTGGCTTCGATGTTGGTGCAGGTCTTTTGCTCCTATCAATTTTTTCTATCTCTGCCCACACGTGCTCTATGGGATTGAGGTCAGCAGCTTTTGGAGGCCAGTCTAACAGCTCAACGTCTACTTTCATCTGAAACCAGTGTCTTACACGATTGGCTGTATGAAGTGGGGAACGGTCATGTTGGAAGACGATTCCACCTCCAGGAAATCGCTGACGAATAGGAAGGAAGCATGATTCCAGTATTCTGCAGTAATAAGCACTACAAAGCGGACGCTCAAGTTCCCACAGCACGTCGCAACGATTTGCTGATATCCAGCCCCACACGTCCGGCCATACATTTGGCTCTGCTGGACATATTTGCGTTCGTATCTCGTTCCACTTGGTCGATACACATGGACAGAGCAGTTGAAAATACCTTTTAGTTGGTAAACATAACTCGGTTCCATTACGAAAGCGGCTTCCTTCTATAGGCCAGTGCGAAATATAACCTGGCAATCCTATGTTGCTCGTTCAGCATTTCCTTAACAGCCGATTTCCGTCCATACCTTCCTTCCTCGTTGAGCCGATGGCATATGGTCGACCTGCTCACTGTTAGCTCCATGATGTTTTTAATTTCTCTGCCGCTCCTGAAAGGGTCCTCAACACTGCAGCGGAGTATACTCCTGTCTTCATCGTCTGTGATAGTCCGTGGGCGACCAGAGCGATAACGACGGTTTACGTGGCCTTCATCCTCCATCCCCTTCACCCAGAGATGAATAGTGGATTTGCTGTATCCCAGAACACGGGAAATGGCACTGATACAGTACCTGTCTTCATAAAGCACAACGATACGACCTTTATCAAACTCACTGAGCTGTGACATGTCGCCTTGACAGAAGTAAGAACCGACTCAAAAGGCAACAGGAAACGAAGTGCCACACAGGAAGCAGAGCACTCGCACGACCACCAAAGTCAAATTCATTCCCGATTTCAAGCCTTCAATACTGTGATACAAATATTATATTCACGATTTATCTGGAACGTTTAGAGCAACATCACTAAATCAATGCTGTTGCAGACGATCCAGTTATAACAGATAGGTGGGTTCAGTTTATGGGTATATCTGCCAAAATCACTAGTCTGAAATACGTAGCTGTTGACTTTACGACATATGTCTTAAAAAACAGGAGCTCGAACCATGATAGAAGTATTTTTAAGGAGTTGTGTTAGATGACAATTTATATCTGTTTAACCTGAATTTTGTTTTTGTCGTAACTGTTACTTCGAAGAAAGGAACATGTTTTAATACAGAAGACTAAAGTAAACTGTGGCGTTCAGCGTATTCGAGGTATTGCATACATTGCTGTATGTCACTTAGAATGCTCGTTGTGGGGAGCAGGGGGAAACAGTCTCCACAAACTTCCGATTTGTAAATAAGTCTCACAAGGAGAGGGTCTGACATGTGCGCTAACGAGTTTGATCAAATATTCCGTGGACGTTCTACATTTCTGCTAGACACTCCCTAGCTTTTGAAAAAATCGGGGCCAAAGTTGAGGACGGACAATCGTATTTTCAATGCTGTACACCCAAAGAGCGTCTACAAATAAAACGTTTTATTAATAAGTTCGGGATCTCATGCATTACGTCATGGCAAAGTGGTGAAGAGCAAGACCACGAATACAAAGGTATTTTTATCTGCCATTTTACACTTATTTCCCCTTGGGCAGTGTATGTTGATATGAAAATGCCGAGTTGCGCTGTGGTCCGAAAGCCACGTTAAACTGTAGGTTCCCCTATTAATTGGCTAGGTAAGTCAACTCAAAGGTCGGAGGATAGCAACGGCATACCACCTCCAACAAGACCCTGCCTATTAAAGCACTGTGGTGTTCAAACCAATCTTCCGACTGATGCCTGCGTTACTTTACCGTGGGTTCCAAAGTTCATGATCTTTGGGTTATTAACATTTTTGTATTTTCATGCTGTAGCTTTGATACCAGTAAACGTAAGTAACTGGACGAGCACTGTCACCATTCGACTTGTCAAGGTGGTAGACGACGATGCTGTCGACGCCAGTTACAATCTTGGTCATGGCTATGTTTCAGTCAAATACCTCTATGTGATTTTATTTGTTTTAGAAGATATACTTTTATACACTTAGTACGAATCCAAATTGATTTTTGATAGAGCTGTATTTAGCAACATGAATGAGATATGTTTTCGGAGCAATATATCGGACAACGCGTCAGTGCAGCGAGGTTTCGTTTGTGTGTTGCGCATGGTGCAAGAAATATTTGTCTTTTGTTTGCCCTTGTGATAGGTTTCACCCCACTGAATGCGAGCAAGCTCACGAATAGACTGTCAATAATTGGAATTTCGCAATTATAGACTTAAAAGGTGTATTTTTTCATTATGTATCCCCATGTAAGTAACTGTAAATAGATAATATGCCTACTTGCTTATTACTCGCATTTCTCGATGCTTTCATCAAAAAATAAAAAGAAAGAGAGAGACAGAGTGAGAACACACAAATGTATTTCAAATATCAGCTCGGTGACGCCATGTTCGTCTCGAGATGTAAACTATGTGTGGCTATAGGGTTCTTTCTCTTCTCTCTGCAAACAACCAGAACAGAATTCAGTGACAAAGTGGTAAGAACACCTATGCAAAGCGCCAATGAAACACTCAGCCTTTCTCGGTTATTTTGTTAATGGTTATCAATTGTCTGTAATGCAGTAAACATCCTTAATTACTGATTTGTTATTACTACCATTGTTATAGTTATTCGTCACCTCACAACAGCTTTCCTACCACTCATTGCTGCTGATGCACGTAACGAATGGATCAGGATGAATGGAATGTGGGATGTTTCGTCACGGAAAATATACACATTTATCTCGACGTCTTGTGTTCAGGGGAGTACGAAAATCTCAGTAAGAGAAGACGACAACGGGATGCCGGTGACGCTGGCAATAATGCCCCGCCGGTTGGAGTGGCCGTGCGGTTCTAGGCGCTACAGTCTGGAGCCGAGCGACCGCTACGGTCGCAGGTTCCAATCCTGCCTCTGGCATGGATGTATATGATGTCCTTAGGTTAGTTAGGTTTAATTAGTTCTAAGTTCTAGGCGACTGATGACCTCGCATAGTGCTCAGAGGCAGCCAATAATACACAACCATTTCCGTCGACTTAACATCATGATGACAGACAAATTGGCGTCTCAGTGTATTTTGATAATAATTCGTTACCCTTCTTGCGTTCTCGTGCTAACATCTCGTGGGAACAGGCATAGTATTTTGCATTTTGAACACTGAGCAATAACACACAAAGAGAGTAGATGGAAGGATACGAAGAAACAATCACATTCATGTGTGTGGATCCAGTTCGTCATTAGAACACTAAACAAGAGCGAAACGTTACGAAAGCAATGAATACACTGGTTGATATACATTATTTGTATAGATCTGAAGATGAAAAAGCACAGAACTGCATAGTGCCCGCATCTGCACTTTAGTTACTGTCTTAATGGGCATAATTTTTAATTTCTTCTCTTCTGAATTTTCAAATGAATTGATTATTAGGTGGCACAGAATAATTAGTTAACTGTGTTTCTTGTAGCTTCCATTTTCATCAACATTTTTCTACGTTCTCGTACAATTCATGATATTCTACTTGTATGATCAAAGGGTGGACATAGATGCAATCGATTTCGAGGTGCAAAGTGTTTGTTATGTTGTTTTTCGTGACAGGTGATATAGTTAATTTACAAAGACTTTCTTGTGTACTGAAATAATCCTTTGTCACAAAGTAACAAGGTAAGTGTTTTATTCGTATATATTTTGCGGGAATCTATTATCGTGATGTAAAATTATACACCTGAATGTTTGACACAACTGGTAATAGAAAACGCTGCGTACTAACCAAACCCCACACCGCCTCTCCGTATCCTCCTATGATATGAGCACGGGATTCGCCTTGCATACCTGTACAGAGCTGTTCCTAGCATAGCTGAGCATTGTCAATATCATCACAAACATTTAGCAACACTGTGACAGTACAATCACTTGCATGTAGGGTACTGAATTGACTCATTAAATTCACTTGATATTCCCTTTCTATTTGAATGACTCGTGCTATATAATCCTCAAGTAAACTAAGACAATGAGACAGAAAATTTTTTGACTAAACAAATGCTATTCTTCAATCAGTGACAACTTTTATTATCTTTCGCGATCTATTATGAGGCTGAGCGACCAATAACATGATGACTGTGGTGTGCTTTCAGAAGTGTGTCCATAACCCCGTGGTACAGCCCGTGCCTCGTGTCGCAATGACTCGGTGAGTCGTCAGTTCTATATGTGGTACGGGCCAGCGTGTGCGAGGATTTTTTCTGATTTATTTTATGAAGCTGCGAATTTCCAGAAAAAATTCTGTAACGAAATCTGAAGAAAACCTTTACACATCAAGTCCTCTTGGTAGCTCGACTCAGTAAGTTGTGTTAATGGTGATAGATCTCGGCTTTCTGACTGCCAAGCTGCTTCACAATACAAGCATCTCCGAAGAAATTCGAATCGACCGTCAACAATACGAATATCAATATTGTTCTTCACTTAAGACTCACATGCCAGGGTGATAAGTATGAAGGAAATGAACCTCTTGATTACTATAGGGCCTCTATGCTAATTTCCACAGCAGAAATTAGGAACTCTCTGCAGACATTTGCTAACAGGGGCTCTAGCAACTTACTGTTTCTCTGGGTAGCTTCAAATATGGGCAATTTTGTCGCCTTAAATCCAATTGAATATTTTAAATATCACTTTTGAACAGCGTTCACTCCTCCATTAACTAATGTGTGAACCTGAAAACAAGGAATTTGCCTTAGTAATTATAGAGCATGTTCTGAAAGGAATTAACACGATGTTTCGCATCCATTTACCATAGAGAATCAAAGAAAGAAACCAAACACATTACATTGCATTTACTCTCTGTGCCTTGACTATCACATATGAATCCATGACAAAATAAATTATTTGAAGAATCTCCTGTGAAAGGAAAAAGAACAGGATGTGACGCTTTAATTATAGTGCACTGGATCAGAAACAATGAGATTAATTATGTGCCACATTGATGTATTGCATACTAGTGTAATAAAATGCTCATCAAATAAAAACGGTTTTGTGCCACTGTTGCTATTGACTGTGAAACACAAATCGTAGACAGATTTTATGGATCACCACTCAACAAAATTACTTCCTCCGGGAAGTTCCGCAATCTACAATGTTGCCAGATCGAGTGTATTGCCGGATATAGAATTCTGTGGGGAGCATGGCTGTATTGTCCACCTTACGTGAACGACTCAGTGGTAAATTTTTTTTTGTCTAAGACTGCATCTACAACACAATTTAAAGAAACAAAATTAGTTTATGAGAGCAACGTTAACTATAGCGTTCGAAAAATTCATAGTATTGTATATGTGTGTGTAAACACCTTCCAATGCCCACTCAAGGAAGACAACGATGCACATTCTAGCTTCAATATTTTAAATACACCTCGGTTTTGGATGAACTCAGACATCCGTTGATAATCATTTTGAATATTTAGCAGTACTGTACCCGTTGGTATTAAACTCGTTTTCAACCAATGATTCACGCAGCTAAAGGAACACAACTTGTGATACCTCTTAGACAAAATACTTACGCGATGTTATCAGATGAAAGGACCAACCTGACACAAACTGTAGGAAGTTTGTTTTACAACCTTCGTACCTGGATAAAGAGCTTTTCCTATTTGAGATATCTGTGGATGTTGCTGCACAAGACGATTTAAGAAGAAACAGAATTCCTTCAGCTGCGACAATGTTTAAATAAATCGTCTAAACGGCACTAAATCGTGATTTGTGAATAGTTTACCGGCCGTGCTCTGCCGCATTTCGCTGGTTGGAAGAAAAAAGCTTACTGACAAATTCACAGAAGGAAATGGGGGACGAAATTTCTCCCACTGGAAGATCATGTTGTTTTATTTAAATGATTACAAATTCAGGCAAACGAACAGTGAGGTTGTCAGTATAAGCACATTACTGTTGCCAGTATGATGATGCACTGCCCAGGCCCTGTAATGATAAAGGGCCCGTTTGGGTCAGGCTTATCGTATACAGAAGTGGAAGGGAGAGCACCACTAAATCCGTACACATTGCATACACACAGAAATTACTGTTACAGTGTTTTTATGGAACCCAATGAGTGGATTGCGTATATTCCGGTGAGAAAGAGCACTGGCAAACAGTGTTCGCTACATTAGGTTACTTAAGCTGGTGTCACTCTGAGCTAGAATTTAAGGTCAGCGACTAAGTGTAAGGTCAATGAGTCGGATACAAGTTTTGCAACTGTGAAATACTTTCCTACATTATAGAAGCGAATATTAAATTTGAACTAATATTGCGAGTATTTTGTACTTGGATAGCTTAGAATTAAAATATTTCTGTTTATTGAAAAGGAAAACAATTGATTTTCTAAAACACGTTTTGTCATACACAACTTGAAAGAGGTCAGGTCAACCAAATCTATGGAAGAATTGACAGCGACGTATATCGGAAGGCAGTGAGATCCCTTAGCAGTTTCGACAGTCATTTCTAGGCGCAAGAAAATGAAGAAAAGCAGCGCGTTTTTGTGATCAACTAACGTCTTCATCAATTACTTAAAGTTTTAATGTAATCTACGATTAATTGCTGATGTTTGATATTAACATGAAGAGGATTCCGTAGACAGGAAAAGAACCTGTTCTTAAGCATCTACTTCTATAATGACCAAAAGGCATTAAATGATCTTCAGGCACATGTGTTCCAGCAGAGGTATGAAGCAAATGAAAGTAATAATGACGGTAATAAACGGATTATCCGGTAACTTCAAACTTCACAATGGATTTTCTCTAACTAAGAAATTTGCTGAATTAGTGAAAATTTCAAAACGGCTTCACATTGAGGCTATGATGCCTAGAAGAATCTTTACATCCTGCTGACATGAGACTTTCGTAATCTCTGCGTCAGAAGCTTGCTTCTACTTAACCATGTAATAGACTCGCATTTTTTCCACCGTGACTAATTTTGTAAGCTAAGCACATCATCTGTTACAGCACACTCCTGGGGCTGGGAAATGTGGCCACAATGGTCTGGTGGAACGAACTATCATAGGTGCAATACGTGGGTTCAGGCATTTACTTTTAAGAGGCACAAACAGAGTTACTTTATCTCTGGTAACCTCTAGAAAAAGACGTTATCATCCAGAATCGGCATTAAATATCACGTTCCTTTTTTACAAACTGGGCAGAGCCGGTTTACGTTGGGAAATGACACAGGCGGATGTCATGATATACAGAAATACTGTCACCAGTAAACTTACTTACATTAAAAAATTTTATTTTATTTGATGAACCGATAGCCATTTAAACGAGCAGGGCTCTTATTTTACTTGTACTTGATTCAACTAGAGACGTTTAAAAATTTTGGTTTTGATTACACTAAAAAAAAATGAAAATAACTATGAGAGTTACTGATTTATGATGCTTAGTTTTAAGTCAGTTCTGAGTTTTAACAGCAACTACGCTCCAGTCATTAAAACTAGTTACAGAAATGCGAATCAGACGCATAACGTATTCCAGGCTATAGCAGACGCGTCTTTGAGAAGCCAGCTATGGTCACTCCCCAGCCCGCTGTAGGATCACAACGGTTCGTCTTCTTCCTGCTGGTACTGTAACTGAGATTTGGCAACAAGGCAAGGTATGTTTGGCAACTCTATGATCGACGAGTTCCTTCCTGGTGTGCACGGAATTAAGTTCACTTGATTTTTCCCGTCATTTCCATTGAATAATACGAATTATTATCGCTTGAGGTGGAAGAGGAAACCAAGACACATACCTCTTCGCTAGCTCTGTGGTAACTTGCTGACTTGTGAAAAAGTGTTTGTTGTGGTTTGCGGTTCCAGTCTCGCAGAATGTTACGGTTTGATCCCTTCTGTGAAAGAGCTACAAGCAGTTAGGTCAAACATCGAAAAGGAAATCGCAAGAAAATACTTTCTGCTAATAGTGCAATAGTGAAAATCTTACAATGCTGAACGACAAGCAAATTTTTGGTTTCTACGAATACATAACTTTATTTATGAAATGCATCATTTGCATACCTCTTGAGAATGACACAGCATGACAATGAAACATAGACCCAATCGAGATCTAAGTGAGTAGTATTATACTAATTCGTGGAGATAGGTACAGATACACAGCTCTACTAAAACAGACTTTTGTCGTAAGGTTATCGTGGGTAGTTTCATTTCATTTCTTATAATACAGTGCACAATTTTCGTAAGGTTTCTTGTAGTGTTGATAAAACAATAGTAAACATGAGAGAGAAATTAATCATGAACGATACATGCAAATTCTCTGAAGTTATCTATAACAGTCTGACAATGCACATGCAGTTTATTGATTACATGCATGTAGAAAACTTGATCTGAGTTAAAGCTGTCGAACAAGGTTTGAAGAAGAATAAAATGCCACTACCACGCGATAGCAAATATAGAAAATACTTTTTGACGTATTTTGGCACGATGTGGTCTCCCCATACATAATACAAAAGTTTCGAGAAGCATCTACTGCCTGGACGTCTATTAAACCTAAAAAGAAAAAATGTCACAGAAGTTAGCCCTTTTTGCTCCAGAAGTCAACAACAATTCCTCCAGAACCTCCGCATTCAACAGTGCTATGAGATAATGCATATGGCCAGCTCTAGACTGCTGTGAGAAATATAGTTACAGCTTTTCTTTTGCACTGCATGACGTTTCCAACAAACTGATAGCGCAATATAGTAGCTCAAGTGGAAAGGAACACTTCCTATTTAAATTTCTGCATCCTACACTGTTGGCAGTTCTGTGTACGTGGCTATTATGTGAATTTATTTCGGTGATACAAAATAGAGTCGAATGTATGCACTATGTAGCCGAGGCAGCAATTCATGGCGATTCAGTCAAACAAGTAAGTGAATGTACTAAACATGCTGCAAACCACTACAGGGAACATGTGTCATAATTGTCATCTAGTGTGGCGCAACGGCGCTACAATAGAGAAATGAGTCACACAGTAGAGGATTTGGTGGTCTGTAGGATTGATGATAGGTTCATATACATATGGTATGGGTTAGATTCTAACGTCTGCCGAAGATTTTTGATAGGGAGAGACAGATTCTACTCTCTTTTGGCTACGCCAAGTAAAGATGGTGTAATGGCATTGTGGTATGAAATTCATATTAAGCACGATATTCCTTCTCTACCAAGTACATGTTAGTTTGAACCACAATAAAGTCAGGAGAGGCGACATGGAGAAACTGTCACCAGTAACCTTTGTTATAGTAGTTATTTGTTTCTAGTTACGAAACAAACGCTATGTAGGGTCGCAGGACTTTTATTCCATCTTTTATTTGTGCTTCTGTATGTAGATATAATTGGTTCTGAACTGGAAATGCAACTCAGACCACCCTTAACGCGGAATTTGATCTCTTCGTGACAATACAGCTAGACTACAATTTGTTGTTTGTTCAAAATTCCAGATTCCCCAACATATCCACATATTGCACGCGAATGGGTTCGAATCCTGGCCCGTCACTAAAGTTTTCATTGTGTATTATGAAGTTCTAGCATGAGATCACCTATCTGCTAGTGGATAATAATTTTTATTTTTAATGCATTTTCATTCGTTGTCAACACTTACGGTATCTGACGTTTTTGACTCCCAGTGATACACAGAAAAATCTGATAGCTGACGTCTCTTTGTGTGTAGTCAACAACGATATGTGTGGGGTTCGATTCCCAGTCAGCACTGAACTCTTCGTCATATTATTCTAGTTCAAACATGCTCACATGTCGCTGCTGGTGTAACAATCCCATATTTAACGTTCGTTTATAATATAAAAGCGATAGGTGCCTGGTTGGAGACCTTGGAAGTAAAAAATTAATGTTTCGTCTAGTCATTTCAGTTAAAACGTCTAGCTACTGCCGAGAAAATCCGATATGTCACAGTTGATTGTGCTCGATATCAACCCGATTAGGTTGTGGGTTCGAATCCCTGTAGAACACAAAGCTTTAACTCACAGCATTTCAAGTAACTTACTTGTGAAGAAGCAATAGTTAACATCTCTCGTAGTTCGTTAACAGGGACAACAGATGTTGGGTAGGAATTCGCGTCCATTAAAAATCTTGACGTTATGTAATTTAAAGTTGATATTTGCTAACTTATACTGTCTAAAATCGAGGTATATCAGTCTCTGTGTGTATAGTCAGGAATGACTGTTAGTTTTTGTCAGTCACGAAATTTTGCTTAGTCTGTATGACCTGGGTTTGAATCCATATGTAGAACGAGACGGTTCGTCGTGTCATTTGAAGTTCATACATATTCCCAACTAGCTGCTCGTGAATAACTTAAATTTTTAATGTCATTTTCTATTAAATAATAAGAACGGTATGTTAGTCTGAAGAGGAAATCATGAATACGACGAACTTACTACGTGCATTAACTATCTGACGTAATAATGAGAGTGGTAACATTTCAGGTATGTCATTTATTGTAATAAACGTGAGCTTACAGGCCAAGGACAGTCTTATCTGTGATAAGGTGTTCCTTGATATTTGTAGTATCGTGGTATTACTTTACATCTTGAGTTATTGCGATACAGAGCAGTGTTTTCTAGTGGTCACTTGTTGCAACCGTTTTCAATAGTCAAACGACTGTACCAAGGAGCGATTAGAGGACCAGCTAGACAGCTGCGTTATGCGGGTTGCATGCGCATCAGGCGAAGTGCAAATCATGTCGTTAGGATACTTCTGAGCATTACTGTTCATATGAGATAGAAGTCAGAATGGTGCTAGCTGGTGAAATTATAAACTGCTCTCAAGAAGGTATTACAATTTGCCCAGCATCTACCACAAGAAAGAGGGAGCACACTTGGGAATCACTGTGCACGGGTACCTGCTACTCTGTCTGATCAAAGGTATTCGGACACCACCAAGTATTATAGAAGCGACCTCTATGCGTCGCGAGAGGCTGACTCGCCTGTATCGAAAGCGGCGGAGCGTGTTGTGCTATCAGTCGAGAGGCAATAACTGCAGAACTGGAAAGGCAGAAGAACTGAGACACTTCGAAAGTCATTAAATGTCACCTGAGTAACAAATCCATCAACAGACGTTTCAATCCATCTAAAGTTTCCCAAGTCAACTGTTGGTTAGTTGGTACTGAAGTGAAAATGCGAAGGAGAAAGCACAGCTGTATCAAGACCAAGGTAGGAAAAGTCGAGCATTGTGGAGGATGGGTGTAAAAAATTGTATGAGGTCAGCGAACGAATGACTCGTCCTTTCCAAAGTGCTGCCAGCAGTCCATCTGACATAAAGCCAGCACTTAGGAGTTTAGGGTACGGTGATCAGGCAGCTCCTCATAAGTGCAGTGTCAGGCGCCGAGGCAAGAGAACGCCCATGTAGCGGTAGCAGCAGTACCTGTTGTTTGATACATAGTACTTTAGGTTAGTTTCTGTGAACTGTACGTGTGTATTTTAGTGCGTAAACAACTGTTTAGCAAATTACTCTAAGCTTTTTTTCTGCGTAAGTATTATTGCATATCCTTGTGTGAGGTGGGTTCCTCGCGTATTTCTTCCTCCGCCAGAAGTGCAAAGTCTTGTGATTATATTTCAGTGTCGTGTTAGTACGAAGTGATAGTTTAGATCAGTGCATTAGATTTTTCACATTTGTTTCCAGGAGTAGCTTTCGTAGAAGCAGAGTTTTTAGTAATAAAGGAACTATTGATTTATCAAATTGTTAGCAGAGACATTTATTTATGTTTTTAGAGCGTGCGGATCTTGCGGTCTCAGGCTATAGCGCGAACCTGCAGAGCAGATTTTAGTGTTCGTTTATTCGCCACTTTATGTTTTGCTTACATTCAAACCTCAGTAACACCACGGTCGGGTAATTTCTCTTTCGTGGGGGGTCTGTTTGTACTTTCTCATTTACTCCTGACTGCTTTGCTTGTATTTTTTGAGATCTTGTTCAATAACTTTACACAGTACGATATCAATACGGCCTGTGCTCGTTGTGAATGCACGCAAGGAGAACTGGCTGCTGTCCAGAAACTGCTGCAAGCTAAATTGGCCATTGTCGACAGGCTTCTAGATTCTGTTCAAAGCGTCGGCGACATCAGCGTGCCAGTGTTGAAGCCCTGGTGACCTGGTTGTCGCTCGTCGCTATATCCCCCGATACGCAAGATCTGACCGGTCCGTCCTCACTCGACAGAGAGTGGCAAACAGCGGTGGGTTAACGTGGGCTGTCTCTGGGGGGGGAAGGCGGAACAGGGAATACGCTGCACGCCTGGCTCCTTATGCCTTAGCAACAGGTGCGAGGTGCTACCCCAATAACGATGATACTTCTGAGCCAGCACGGGATGTTGGACCGGTGACGGATTTTCCTCCCCAGTCCGGACAAGTACTCAGGAGGGGTATGCTGTCCATCAGGAGCTCCATCGTTAGGCGAGTAACGCAGCAGCAGAGAAATAGCATGCACGGCGGTAAATAATGCCGGTGCTCACTCGATATGTTTGCTGGTGGTGTCGTCCATGATCTAGAGGAGGTGCTGCCGGCGGCTGCCGAGCGCACTGGGTGCAGCCGGCTGCAGGTAGTGAGTGGCACATGTCGGCACGAATGACGCCTGCCGCTTGGGTTCTGAGGCCATCCTCGGCTCCTTTCGGCGGCTGGCTGATTTGGTGAAGGCAAGTAGCATCGCACACGGGGTGCAAGCTATGCTGACTATTCGTAGCATCGTACCCAGTGTCGATCGCGGTCCTCGGGTTTGGAGCAGAGTGCGAGGTACAAGCCAGACGCCCAGACGACTCTACGCAGGTACCAGATGCGAATTTCTCGACCTCCAAAATTGGGCGGAGAATTGTAAGGTTCCCTTAATACCTCAGGCGTGCACTACAAGCATGAAACGGCAACTAGTGTAGCAGAGTATATTTGGCGTGCACATAAACGTTTCTTAGGTAAGAGGAACCCCCTTGGGGTAAGAGACGAACTTACAACAGCCACAATGTTCTTAGAGAATGCTCGTCCTCGCAGACAGGATGTAGAAAACTTTCTTATTTTAAACTGCACGAGCATCCAAGGAAAGTTCCCAGAACTAGTATCGATTATTGAAGGCTATAATGCCAAGTTGGTATTAGGAACAGAATGTTGACTCAAAGAGTAAGTGAATTGCAGAGAAATCGTAAGTTCCGATTGGAATATTAATCGTGAGGATACGTTAGTCGCCAATAGTGGCGACGTATTTATTGCAGTAAAGAACTCTGTAATACATAGCTAGGTTATCACGGATTCCGAATATGTATTAATCTGGGTGATCTCAGGCATCAGAGATCTCACAAAAATGATGTGCTTTTATAGACCACCTGTCTCAGGACTTGTAGGGATTCAGCGCTTCACAGAAAACTTGCAGGTTATCGTTAATAATATCCTTGATCATGCTGTTGTACTGGAGGGTGACTTCAATTTGCCAGGCATTGGTTGGGAAGGTCGTACAATCAAAACTGGTGCCACACACAGGGATTCATGTGATATTATTCTGAATGTGTTTTCCGAATATTGCTTCGAGCAGACAGAGAAACATCTCGTTAATGTGACGTCTTATACCTCCTAGCAACAGACCTAAACTTATCGAATCAGTTACGCAGGGGAAGGTTTCAGTTATAGTAAGGAACAACGGCTACGTGTTTACAAAGAACGATAAGAATGGTAGGAATGTGTTTTTTCTTAAGAAGAAAGATACAAAATGCAGAGTATCTCGGTGGTCAACATCAAATACTCAATAATGAGGACGGAGATGTGGAGCAGAAACTGAAAAATGTTCAAAAATATCCTTAAGTACGCTTTAGAAATATATTTTCCGAGCGAAGTCTGAAGGCTTTGGGAAAGATCCACTATAGTTTACCTTATTTTTACTTCTTTTGACTCATCAGTCTTCTTACTGGTTTGATGTGGCCCGCCACAGATTTTATTTTCAACTACAGGCCACGTCCTATGGATACACGTTATGTGTTTTTAATGCAGTGGTTTCCATTGAATTTTGAATCATAACACCGTTGTCATGGAGGCCGTTGGCATAATGATGGTTACTTCTTATGCCGCAGGTCTTCGGTTGCCTTAGGTGATGATTTTTGTTCAAAATTTAAACAATGGCGGGGTTAGAACGGGGGGCCGAATACGTTTTTAGTACTAATTGCTAACGCTACCCCTTTTTATTGTGCCTTTGGAAAACTGTAGTTCCTATGCGACTTTTTTTGCCATTTTTTCCAAGAACGGGTTGTGTTCTGTCAGTGTCAATTTGATCTTCGAACAGCCCTTGGCAGCTACAGGCAAAAAATAGGGCTAGCAGGAGGTAAATTCTGACAATCGACCTTTAGGTTCAGCTCTAGCTACGGCTACAGAGCTCATTCACATGCTAGCTGTCCACCAAGTAATGTGAATTTTAGAAGAATACCGTGAGAACACAGTAAAAGGATTGTGAAAAATTTCGAGTCGACCGAAGATTTCTGATAGTACTGATGTGCCTGGAAAATCGGTAGAATGAAGCCAGGGGTCACAAGATGATAGTATCCAAAACCATGTGTTGAAGCAACGACTGAAAACGAAGCGGGATTAAAGTTTACATGTTTCGGTCGAAAATGACATTATCACTTCACAAAGTAAGCGTTAATAACTGAAGAATGCATTCAGACTGTAAGTGAAATACACTAGGAAGCAGCGGAAGTTTTATCGGCGTATACGTATGTGTGCGATGAGGAGCTGACTTGCTCCGAAGAAGTCGACGATCGAGGGGAATGTGAAGAAGAAAACGGTGACTCTCTGTGTAGCGTAAAAATGAAAGTGAAAGCAAAAGTAAAAATAAGCTTCCGTCCAGGGACTGGACCAACGACCCTGGAATTACCGTTCTGTACACCTTCCGCTGTACGAAATGCTGCCGGCAAACAATGCTATTATAAACGGTTCATTTCTCGCAGGTTTCGTACCTCAGTCGGCAAGAACGGAAACGTCATAGGATCACTTTGATCTCCGTCTTTCCGTCTGTCTGCCTATCTGACTGTTAGAAACCGTTTTTCTCAGGAACAGGTACACGTGTGACGTTGAAAATTTTCTGCCTTTTGCCACCTACTAAAGTTTACGGCCTCTTGGCGGTGCAAAAAATTGAAGTTTCTACATGAATGCAGTCGAAAGGTGCAGCCATTTACATGATAACACTTATTGAGCATTGTGAAATAAAGTCGTCATAGCCTCTCAACGGTTTGAGTTAAGACGTCCAAAGTGCACGGTTGGCCGCGTGCATGATGGGAATTAGTACGCCCATGCGCGGTTTGTTTTAGCAACGAAGCCGACTTTCATTTGGATGGATTCGCCAATAAGCAAAACTGGCGCATTCGGGGGCTGAGAATCCGCGTTTCGCGACCGACAAGTCTCTTCACCCTCACCGGGCGGCTGTGTGGTGAGCAGCGTCCAGTCACGGGAACATCGGAGCGATATTCCTTCATAGCACGGTGACTACCGAATTTTACGTGAAGGTTCTGGAAGATGATTTCATCCCTGTCGTTTAAAGTGACCATAATTTCGACAAGATGTGATTCGTGCGAGGTGGAACTCGACCCTGTCTAAGCAGGGGAGTGTTTGATGCCCTGCAGGAGCACTTTGGGGACCACATTCTGCCTATTGGGTACCGACAGGCCACTGCCATGGGCCCCGATTTCCCACCATATGTTCCGGATCTGAACACTTACGACGCCTTTTTGTGGGGCTATGTTGAAAACAAGGTGTACAGGAATAGCTCAAAAAAATTGCTGATCTGAAAACAGCCGTTCAGGGGGTCATCGACAGCATCGATTTTCCGACACTTCAGCGGGTCTTGCAGAATTTTGCTACTCACCTGCGTCACATGATCCCCAAGGGTGCAGGCATACTGAACATGTCATAACTAAATCCGAATATCTTTAGTGACGTTTACATGTTGAATGAAATGTGTGCACGCTGTAGTATGTAACTAATTTACGTTTTTTTCATTCAGTTAAATAATTGTCACCCTGTCTGTCATATATTTTGATACTCGGAAACTCACACATCAACACCTATTGGTTGCTACCCTTTGACATGGAATCGTGAAATTTGGAAGAGAGCGGTGTTTCATCGCATAAGTAAAGGAAAAAATCTGAAAATGGTTAATTTGTAATTATATCACACAAAAATATTACTTTTCTCACTTGTTGACCGATATTTAACTTATAACTGAAACATTCTCAAAAGTCAGGGACTTCCCAGGAATGGTATCGTGACAGTATCAGTGCCGATAACAGACATAAAACCTGGAGACTCTCGACTGCCGCGATGGATGAACAGCATGTATAGTTTGCGGGAACCCTCAGCGTGCGAGTCCCACTTGCTCCTACACTATATTTCTCAACAATTGGCCTGCAGAGCTGACCGACGCCTCGTCCCGGCATCGGCCACTCCAGCCGTAACACTGTACTCTCCAGCAGGGTGCGCCTTCCAAAGTTGTTTCCGGCAGTGGTCTTCGACAATGGCGCCGTCACTATCGCCGTCCCCCCCCCCCTCCTCATTCTCTCTCACTCTCTCTCTCTCTCTCTCTCTCTCTCTCTCTCTCTCTCTCTCTCTCTGGAACGACGCGTCCAACTCCCCTGTCATACAGTTCCACAATTTACAGCAACTCCACAGCATCACATGTCTTATACGAATACACGGCTCCTACTTACGGGTTGGCGCCAAATAAGTGTTACGAAGTTTTTGTCTATTGCGACATAATATGGGCTTACAGATTCTTTCCATCACATTTATGCTGTAGCAGGCAACCTGAAATGAAATACGGAGGGTTTTCAAAGTGTTTCCCTTCTGCAGCAATGAATGCGTATATCCTCGAACTGAATTCCGTGATGACTTTCTGATTATCATTATTTTAGAATGCTCGAATTTCTCTGGAAACTGCAGTACCAACATCTAGGATTGTTGCAGGTGCATCTTTGAAGGGTCTGGTCTGTCCTTCTGATAATCTCATGTGAAATAATCACCAGCGCTGAGATCGGCACTATAACGGCGTCATTCTAAACCGTGCACAGCCGGCCGCGATGGCCGTGCGGTTCTAGGCGCTCCAGTCCGGAACCGCGCTGTTGCTACGGTCGCAGGTTCGAATCCTGCCTCGGGCATGGGTGTATGTGATGTCCTTAGGTTAGTTAGGTTTAAGTAGTTCCAAGTTCTAGGGGACTGATGACCACAGCAGTTCAGTCCCATAGTGCTCAGAGCCATTTGAACCATTAAACCGTGCACAGTGAATGTTAAGGTGTCCAGGGCAATGGTCCGATCCTTGGACGTCTCTCGAGAGAAATCTAAGACGGCCGCAGTACGATATAAACGTGCTGCGTCTTCCGTGAAACAGTAGTTTCGAAGCATTCCGTCACATCGTGTAGCCGGTACAAATTCATGTTCCAATACCCAGCTTTATTGATCTGCTGTGATAGGCCCCGCAATAAAAATGTGCATTTTAGTACACTGTGTACTAAGTGGGCACCACACAGTGACTTTTTGTTGATGAGGCCGAGCAGTAGCTAGAAAATGTGGATTGTCGGCAGCCTGGTAGTGCCAGTTCTGTTTGTTGATGTACCTATGGAGTTGAAAGTGTGGCTCATCAGTAAGACAGACTGTCGCCGCTTCACATTCCTGTTCTTCAACGGTTGGCACCGTAGTTTCTTTTTCATTAACCTCTGGAGAGACCGTCGTGACTTCTTGAGTTTCTGTGCTGCATGTATTGCTGATGTCGTGGACTCCTCACTGAATCAAGTTCGCACTCGCACACCCCCTAGGGCTACAACTCAGACTGGTCGTCCTGCCTGGCCCTTTCTTTTCGAAACAATTCAGCAATATTTTAAACAACAGGGGTAACATTACGCAAAAATCTGTATCAGAGGTTGCTTAACTGTAGTCATTACAATTTTACTTCAGCTCTGTACTGTGGTCTCACCGAGAAATGGGCATTCCGGGGGTTTTCTTCTTGGCTGTTGAATGTGCGTCTCAACCCTACGATTAACGTGAAATGCCTTGGCCATCGACAAACGCAGTAGCAAAGTTAGAGCTTTCATTCTGAAATGTGAACTGAGACATCGGTGAGTGAGCTATAGAATTTGCAGGGATACTACACAGCAATATAACAAGGAGAGTCATTTACGGCATACAATTAAACCACAGAAGACAAATACTTGCAAACACGTATTCTGTGTCATCCTGTTTAAGAAAATATCTTGCCGTGCGTGTTAGTCAGCCGTGCGGTCTGAGGTGCCTTGTCACGGTCAGTGCATCTCCCCCCCCCCCCCCCATCCCCTCCTCGCAGGTTCCAGTCCTCCCTCGGGAATGGGTGTGTGTGTTGTCTATAGCGATATAGCGATAAGTTAAAATTAGATTAAGTAGTGTGTAGGTTTAGGGACTGATGACCTCAGCAGTTTGGTCCCGTAAGAGCTTACCACAAATTTCCAAATTTAAGATTATCTTAGCTGAAGAATAATTTTGTAGCTTTACGTTGCCCCGGCAACAACTAAATATACTATGGCAATGCATAAACTGACACGAAAGCCACGGGAAGCCAAAATATTTATCCTGTCGACTCGTGCTGTCGTCAGGGTTTACGACTAACATTTGTAATAGGTTTTTAAAACATATACTGTGTTCCATTATTGTGAAATTCCTCGACGAAACCGATCTAATGAGACATAACCATCGCGGATGAAGGAAATATTGTGTTTGTGAAACAACTGCCTCGTTATTCACACGACGCTCTGTGTGATGTCTTCAGTGCTCTCTTCAGAGTATCTCAGATTGCTTACATACTCCTAGATTTCCAGTAGTCTTTTGACACCGTTCCATAAAAGGTTTCTAACCAAATTGCTTGTTTCCGGATTATCGTATCAGTTTTGCGCCTGGATTAGCGATTTCAAAAAGTGGTTCAAATGGCTCTGAGAACTATGGGACTTAACTTCCGAGGTCATCAGTCCCCTAGAACTTAGAACTACTTAAACCTAACTAACCTAAGGACATCACACACATCCATGCCCGAGGCAGGATTCGAACCTGCGACCGTGGCGGTCTGCATCTACGTCTACATCTACACGCATACTCCGCAAGTCACCTGACAGTGAGTGGCGGAGGGTTCCAGACTGTAGCGCCTAGAACCGCTCGGCCACACCGGCCGGTATTTGCGATTTCCTGTCACAGAGAGCACAGTCCATAATAACTGATATGAAGTCATCTAGTGTAAACGAAGTGACATCTGGGGACCACAAAGGGCGCGTTACAGGTTCTCTGCTGATCTTAATTTATGTATCGGTAAATTATTTAGGACACAATCTGTGCAGCCCTCTTAGAATGTTTGGAGATCATGATGTAGTTTACCAGCTAGGAAAGTGATCAGAGCGCGAGAACGAGTTGCAGACTGATTTACACAAATGTCTGCATGGTGCGAAAAGTGGATGTTGGTTGTAAATAATAAAATGTGTAAGGTCTTTCACATACATAATAAATCACACAAATTTTTATATTAGTAAATAAAATATTTTGATGCAAAAATCATAAGTAAATAAAATATTTTGATGCAAAAATCATTTAGTACTTAGACCGTAATTTTCATTGTACAATTAAAGCCTGATGACTATAGTGCGTTTAATATTAGTTGCGACTTTTGACGTTTGGCTCACCGGTGGGGACTGACGCTGTTGCCCAGGTAACACGAACGGTGAGCCGCCTTTCCCTACCACGCCAGCAGCAGTTCGCTTGGTACAGCGCCCCTGTTGCCACGCCATGGATACACAGTGCCACGTGGTGTCGCGTATGTTTGCTCTTGTAGTACAGTGACATTTTCTGGCGTTAAAGTGTTCTGCAGTCGTCAGGTGTTGTGAACGAGTGTTGCGTGTAGGCGCTACGTTAATAACAACAGTAGAGCACTTGTGAACACGAGATTCGCAGTACAAGCGCTCGTCCTAGAATACGATCAACGGCTGTGAATATAATGTTCTGCTGCAAACTATTCCTCCGAATTTGACAAAGCAACGGACAATGTCCAGTATCACTCTGTTTTGATGGATTAAGCTCCAACAATGCAACGAAGGAAAGCGGCTATTTTTATCTAGGTGCAAAGGAATATTCGATTGGATAAATTGAACCTAGCTTGTGTAAGGCGATGTTAATGGAACTTGTAGTACTGTACAAGCCAAAAACTCCACGCTACCAGGCCGACGAACAGGCTCACGCTAAAGGGCATAGTTTAATCAGGCTTCCCCCGTATCATCCACATTTAAATCCGACTGAGAATATATAGGCCTAGGTGAAAAGTAATGTGGCAGAAATAAGAAATTTACGCTCATTGAGGTCGAAATGCTGACAAAAGAATTCATTGCAAATGTTACGTAACAGGGCTGGTGTCAAGTTGTCACCCATACCAAAAATGTATTTAAGGAGACATGGATTCATGAAGGACTGTGTCGAGTTTTGAGTAATACTTCCCTTCTCCTGTTGTGTTAGCAACTACCTCTTTTGCCTAGACTCAGCAGAATTTACAGATATACATCTCACTAAGATTCTACTGCAGTTTAATTAGTGGCAGAATCATAAAACAGCGTATTATTAAACTAGCAACAGAGTGCGAGACATATCATTAGTTATGAGAAAGCCCACTGTCAGTATAAAAATAAATGTGCACCTTCTTCATTTACATTTTTCCAAAATCCACAGCAGTTTTCGTTTCACAGGCTACTGATGGACCTTGAACATTGCATTACTTCTTTTAAAAACGTCTGTAGTTGCTTGAATACCGTGGTAGACATGGAAGTTGCGCGAATTAATCATATGGCAAAATACTCTGCTCTTTGTGTTCTGTCATTTGCCAAATTCTTGTTTGGATATCTCAGACCGTTTATGAGTTACGAGGGCTTTATGAATCTTTCGTTCTGCCTTTTTCTGTGGCTTGTGCGTTCGTGACGGAAACGTTTGCACACATTCCATTTTCTGGACGCTGGAGATAAGTAACGATATCCTTCGAGGTTTAATAAATAATTCAATATGTTACCTAAATTTTATATGCAGCAACATGTGACATATCACATCACAAGAAAACTCCTAAAGATACCTATTTTTCACTCCAAACTTAAAGAATTTCTCGCAATAGTTTGGCTAGCACCGAAATATCACAACAACTATGGCCATTAACGAAGTAACAGGTAACTGTTCATGAAGCTGACGAATGAAGCTCACAGTTTACTACCGTATACTTTCTCCAAAATCGTTTGAAAAAGATTGTCGGCCGCGCAAGCTGCCCCATCTGCAGTTTACGCACCGAGCAGGCCTGGCGTTATCTTCGCATGCTGACGCGTTCTGCACACGCTGGCAACTACGCTTTCCTCCACTCGATCCGTTCTGAACTGTCAAAAGTCGCAACTAACTTTAAACGCACTATATAGTTTCCGTTGCTTACTGCAATGTGTAAACAGGTAGAGAAAAAACAGGCTAAGAAAATTTTTGCAACAGAGTAGGAGACATACTGCGGGACGATGTGCAGCAAGTTATTGTAGCGACACGGATTGACACCAGAGTTCTAACCCGGCCCAAAATATAAGATATGCTGCGCCATCTTAAAGACGACACAGCTCTTCGTGTGCCCCATAGAAACCTTGAGAATTTTATTCGAACTGACGTGGCTTGACAATCGAGAAGACTTGATTCTGATAACCCTCTTGTTATGAGGTGTAAACCGTATTATTGGTCGAATATCCAGACGTGTCAAATTCCTCCGGACTGCATCTCGTTACTTTATATGGGTTGCAGTCTGTCATACAGTAGATGAAACGGTCTTCTTCCATATAAAGTAACTCTGTGTCAGTGAATTTGGTCTTCAGAAAGGCATAGTGAAATTGCTGTACACGGAGTTAGGAAATATACATGCAAACATAAACAGCTCTCATGAACTCCATCGAAAACGTATCCATCTCCAGAACGACTAAAACTTGGCAGAAGAATGTGGCCAAACGACATAATAATGCCGCCATAACGCCTCTCCCAGCAGTTAACTTAATGAATTTCGTGGTGTTTTCTCCATTTGTCGACGTTTTTCTTGAAAATAGCATGATTCATCAATTTAAAAAAAAAAAATATTTCTCTAAGTCACGTGTCTGGAACAGCGCGACCGCTACGGTCGCAGGTTCGAATCCTGCCTCGGTCATGGATGTGCGTGATGCCCTTAGGTTAGTTAGGTCTAAGTAGTTCTAAGTTCTAGGAGACTAATGACCTCAGAAGTTAAGTCCCACAGTGCTCAGAGCTATTTGCCCGCCCGTTCACGTCTTGTTTGCCTTCGCGTGTCTGTGCACACATTGCCAAAGACCACCGTGCATACTGCATTCGAAAAAGAAAACCATGTTGAGATTATCAAAATATCCACGGGTGTACTGCCGGTCTACAGTGTCCAATGGGCACAATACTCCGGCGATCATACATGTCGCCATCATCAGGTGAACTGACGGACTGAGCTCCTGTGAACGTGCCGGTACGGAGACCCGTACGCTGTGGCTGCTCAGGGGGAACTGGGTTAAATACCCTCCGCCCGCGGCGCACTCCCGCCGCCGTCCGCGCCCCGCGCCACGGTCACGCGGTGGAACAGATTGCGACGGCATCTGAGATGACGTCGGTGTGATGGCTCTGTCCGCCGTGGTCGTCACAACTATACGTTTGCTCGATTTAGTCTTGATTAACCCAATCGCTGGTTCCCAAGCCTTGCTAAGATTATAGCCACAGTCATGGTTTATGAGGTCGTCATTAGTGCGAATATCGATGGCCTCTCTAACAACGCTGTCCAGTATCTCGACGTCTGTACCAGAATCCTCGTGCGTTCATACTACATAGCGTGATTTTCCGACAAACAATGTTCAGCAACCACCGACTTGCACGGATACATCAGTCGAGTGTGCCTCTGGTGTTCACGGCATCGATCCTCGACGGTACGCATCGTCTGACCAATATACGACTTGCCACATTGACACGGAATCTGGTACACGCCGTTCTTCCTCAAACCGAGGTCATCTTTGGCGCTCCCCACCAGTGCACGAGTTTTATTCGGAGGACAAACACAGTTCCGACCCGGTGTTTCTTCAAAATGCGGGCGATTTTCCCCGAGAGTGCGCCTGTATATGGAATAAACGCAGTGCCTACCTCCTCCCTCGTGATTTCATCCATCTCCACAGGTTATGCTGTAGTGGTTGGGCGGAGAGCACGTTGAATCTGCCACTCTTGAGTACCCATTTTCCCGTGCCCGTTGGACACTGTAGACCGGCAGTACACTCGTGGATATTTTGATTGTAATTCACTGTACACGGATTTATTGGTAGTAAAAAAAGGGTCAAGCAGTCCTCACTCAAAGCGGGAAAGCGAACCTGGACGAGAAGCAGGTCCGTTATAAATGGCGTCACAACGGGGAATTTCACAACGAGCAGCATATCGACCGAGGCAGGTAGAATCAGATGCCGCAGATTTTTGCTTCATGGACAGAAATGTGACTGATGAGATGCATAAGGGCTTTCTGCCTAACAAACGCAATTTAGGAGCCACCGTATTTGTAGTTTTGGCCCTTATTGCTGGTATTTCTACATTATTGCTTAAATACTCTGAATATGATCTGATGTAATGCTATCATATTGATGACCTCAAAAAAAAAAAAAAAAGAGCCGCTTGTGGTACGGTTATTTGTAATAAAATGTAGGTAGCGAAGTATTGTTTGTTAAAAATATTCGTGTTTGGTGTTTTTCGCATCGTTACTTGGTGGATCCCATTTCAAGACACCAGCGCATTAGAAGTTTATCAAAATCGCTCCTTCTTTGTATAATTTATTGTAATTAAATTTCAGTTAACGACATCTCAATTGATAAGGCTTTGACAACATCGTAAAATCAAATAAATGGATATACATTACGCCTTTGAAAAATAGTGTTACGCATACGGGCACGGGCTGAGAACGAAGCGGTTTCTGGCTAGGATCTCCTTCAGCGAGTCATTTTTTAGTCGTTTGTGTATTTTCTTTCGGCTTCTGTGACTTACTTCTACATTTAATAGAAGCATATTCTGGAATATTAGATGTTTTATATAAATGTCTAAATTATGTATAAGTTCGAGGCTGTATTTGTTCCATTTTGGAACGCCGTACGGAACATCGACCACTTAATTGCAAAAATTTCTGTCTGCGTCACTGGCTGACTACCTCACAGTTCAGTACAGTCTGTCCTACAGGCGCAACGACATGACCGTCATCTTGATGAAGGAGCAAATATTCGCTTTAATATACACTGTGAAAGAGAGGTAGTGTTAGTTCAGTGTGGATATTATCAATTAGAACAATAAACAATGCGAATCCGAGACGCTTTCTTGCGCAGGTGAAAAAGTAGAATGCGTCAGGCCGGAGTTAATACTGCAAAGGAGTGTCAAAGCAGTTCTCTAAATACGCGTTACAATTCTTTGTTAATTCTACCGACATGTCCACAATATTGTCCGCTTATCTTCAACGTTCACTAACGGAACTATTTCAAAGGTGTCCATTATTGTTAAACAATCTTTGTTGTTTGCACGGCATATACAGTCGAAAAATGCAGTTGGAGGGGCAGTGCTAGCAAATTACCGTGAGGAGGACGGTCTGTATGAAATACCAACTCGTAACTGAGTTTGCAACAACTATATTGGAAACCCCGTTACAATGTGTGCATTTTATAATGCCGATTGCCATTACAACAAATAGAGTTCAGCAGCAGACCTTTTCTACTTTCCAACAAAAACTTTCGTCGGAGCAGCGCCCTTCGCAAAAAAACAGCATTGGTGTTCATTTCCTGTAGTATTTCGAGATACACTGCCTGTCAGAAGTTTTCGATCCCTTATGAAAAAAAGCTATATACTTTGTTTCAGTGTTCAAACACGACATACAAACAAAATAAATATTTTCTCTCTCTGTGATTAAGTACAGTTCAACATGATTTAGATTTCAGCCTCTTCAAAGTACCAACACTGTGCCCTCAGTTCAATTACACAAACTCTTGTCATTCTGGAGATATGATTTTGTAGTGTTTTTGCAGGTACTGTAGTCCAACACTTCTGTAAATTATTCCACAGACCTTCAACGTTAGATAACCTCAATTATCTATTGTCCCTGTCAATTTCAGCCCTTAAGACATTAATGGAATTTGAAGCAGGAGATTGACTTGGCCAAATCATATTCTTCTGTTCCCCACATTTTTCTTTTTTATTGACAGACCCTCTGCACAATTTAGATGCATGTCTCGGATCGTTGTCCTGCTCCAGAACAAATCCACGAAATGTAAGTCTCTTGCCAGATGGAACTGCATTGTTGATGAGTATCCTTGTACTATTACTCCTCCTCTAATTTTTTGTTAATTCTCTGTAGACCATAGACTTTATCAACCATGAAACATCCCCACGCCATGGCCGACCATCCGCCGTTGCCGCCAAACATTACTCCTCATACGTTCTCCACGAAGTTGATGATGGCTTCTAAAATACTTCATATTTAGATTCGCCCGTGAAAACCACTGCTTTCTCTGTGCCCGTCGTAATGGTTCCACCTTATTTTGTTCACATAATAACCGTTTTATGGCCGCTATACACCACTTTAAAACTTGTCACGGAGAAGGCATTGCGCTATTGGGACAGCGATTAGAGTTGCTCGCATAGTATTTACTTTCTCGAGAATTTAAGGTGCAGTACGCGTCCTCTGGTGATTAGTCTGTGCACATATGAATTGATTTTCCCTATATGATGTTACTCGGTGTCTTCCAGACACACTTACATTGACACTAGTTTACTTGAACCGCTACAACGTATATATCACTGTAGATGGGGTTATGCCAACTTTTGGTGCAGCTGTGTTTCTAGAGTAGCGTTCCTGCAGGGCTAAATTACAGCACGTTTTTGAATTCCAGTCTTCTGATTCTGTCTCATTAGGAGATAATACGTTATGAACCTCACTAGTTATACAAGGACACTGCAAGATTCATCCACTGTACTATACACTAGCGCGAACTGAAGGAATGAGGCCTATTAGAACGGAACCAGCTTAGGTTAAGTTACGTCAGTGTTGTAACGGATGCTCATCAGTGCCCCTCTAGGTGAACAACCAGTCAAATACACAGTACAGGCGCTTCCAGCTTTACATGATTGTAATTGTTTCATTATCGGAATTGGGAATCTGATAAAATATTTAGAATGATTTCTCTGTTTTAATTAAAAATCCATAGTTGTGATAGTTAATCGAAAACTTTTGTCCGGTAGTGTATATAATGACGGCTTCAAAACCACAGCTAATGGCGCAGGCTGTTGCGTGTTCCTGTGGCCAAGCAAATGTTGCAAAGAATCTGATTGCACTACCAAGGGAGACTTTCCATAGAAGCGCCAACGAACTATGCGTGAAGCTTTAAATTAGTTGCGGAAACTCACGACATAAACATTGCGCTTTTACTGTACTGTAGAAGGTTGTTCCAAGACATTCAGACGGGAGCTCTTCTCAGGAAAACTACTCTAATGGAAGCGGACACTAAGAATGCCACAAAAAAAGGTCTGTACTCTCGCGTAGAAGTTAACGTTTATGTGGATCAAGGGAGACGTCAACATTATATTTAATGAAGTAGTGGATGAGTTAGTGAGGATCGCTGATAAAAATGGCTCTTTAAAATATGCCATCTCACCGAAAGCTTGCATTATACAGAAGAGGAAGACTAGAGTGGGCACTCGAATATCAGTCATCAAGGAGCAGTAAATGGAAATATTTTGGACAAACATAGCCAAACGTGCCCTTTAAGCCGTAGTTCCTGGTTCCACAGTCAAGGCAAATGAAGTTTTTGTTCCATAACTGGCATTACATTTAGTCATGAGTGATTCCTCAGCTATCTACATCGAATACACGTTCGACATGATCTTCATCGTGAATGTGCTCTGATCTTTATTCATGTCTGTTATATCTGACTGGAGACGAAAATAAAGCTGTAAACATTACACGTCAGTTAATGCACGGTGCATAATATGGCGCCGACACCCAGGAACCTGTGACTAGGATAGTATGGCAGTGGAGTGGGAGTCCAGATGCCAGACGAAAATCGACGTTCACTTGCTTCACGCCCTCGAGTCGAGGTAAGAACGGAGACAGCATATAGCAGAATACTCAGTAGTCGCATAGCCTCGACACAGCAACTGAGTTGTACGCTTTATTATTCTAGCAAACGTATAAGTAAACTCTGCAAGTATTGTGACGTTCATTCACAGGCTGGATACTAACAGTTTAAACAAAGTCGTGTAATGATAAAATATTTAACCGCAGGCAGCGCTTTCTATTGTTTGTTTATATTGCTATAATCTTTGATTTTCCAGCATAGCACCAATTCGCGATAGCGCAATCTATGGACAATTTCTTGTACTATATTCTCTGATTCTTCGCATGTGACATCATATCAGGGTATCATGTGGAGACGGATACAGACATACGTTTGTGCAATTTCAATAAGAAACGAATCATTGAATGAAAGCTAGTAACGCTGTTCAGTACGGCAACTGATGAAGGAGGTAAAAACAAAGATACAGATTATGAGTACTTTCAAACGCGACTGAAAGAGGTGTTGGACCGTTCGAGAGCCCGAGATGACACAATTCAGGATCTGCTTTCTAACACGCTGACGTAAAGAACTGCGAAGAATATGTCGACATTGCTAACAGGGCAGTATTGAAAGGAACATGAACGATAGCAGATACTGAATCCTATTCGGTTACAAACGCGACACTTACTCCATCTTCAGCCGCGACATCAGCAGCTGTAGCTGTGACACACACCGTTAAACTCCCAGCCATCAGCTTAGAGCTACTTTCAGGAGAAATATTTATTTATTTCTCAACCTACACAGCTTAGGGCCATCGGGCCCTGTCACGCATCTGACCATATTAAGTTTCACATATAAAGTACATTTTTAAGTCATATTAAGCTAAAAATAGAAGTTTTAATATGATAAATAGTATCAAAATGGTTTTAGTATCAATATAAATAATGTGAGTAATACTATGAGCTGAGAGGTTAATACTGGCAGTACTTCTACTACCGCCGCCGCCGCCACGAATTACGTTAATAACAATAAAAAATGGTAATCAAGACAGCGATGACAATGCTGACAGTGGAGGATATAAAAAGAATGTGTAGGTGTGCAAAATAGATGTTTTTCGATACAGCGAGTTCTGGGGAAAGGAAATTTATGTATATTTGGCGCTAACGAGTGCGTTCAGGAACATTTGTATCCATTATTTATGCTTCAGTAGATATGTCACCAGCTCTATTCTGAAGTTGTAAATGTTATTCAGTTATGTAGTATAGTGCAGGAGGTTATGCCAGAGTAGAGTTCCCGCTTCTGAGAAGGACTTCGTGAAAGTGGCTCAACCATGGAGTGGTGTAGAAAGGATATTTCTCTGATAGGAGTGGGTATTTCTGAAATGTTGTTGAGACAAGAACGTTAAGGTCCAGGAGAGATATGAAGGACTGCGTACGGTGGTAAGACAGTAGGGAACCCGAAGGATATGGAAAAAATCTATACTAGTCTGCACGCAGTCAGGATAGGTACGTATACGATGGTGAAATATGATCAAGGAGTCGAACACCACAGATGCGACGAACACAGGCATCCATGACCAGTTACAGGTACCTTGAGCTTTCCTGAGAAAGACCTCGCAGGTACATTCAGTGTAATCAATAACTGGAAGTATACGTATTCGTAGTAATTCATTTTTCTGATCAAGAGGGAAGAGGTTTTTACGGTATATTTTTGTAGGACATACAGAGATGCTGATGCCGTCTTGTACAGAGCAGTTACGTGCTCATCCCAATCTGTATTTTCATCTGTTATTTCTTCTAGAACATATGCTGAGACAGATAAGTTGATATGTTTTCCAATTAGGATTGAAGGTGGTAGGAATTCCCGATAATTCGGGCTAATGAGGCTAGAATGACGAGTCAGTACTGCTGAGATTTAGGGTGGGTTGCCCTTTAATGCGACAGACTGTCTCCATTTTGGTATCGCGCAAAGGTCGGCATTGACATTCTCGATGGCTGTCTTCAGGCCTATTGGTTTTGTACTTAAATACAGCTTGGTCACGTGGTATTTTCAGCAGGACAAAACTGATGACACATCATTGGCATTCAATGAACAGATTATAGAAACTAATAAAGAACCGTAGAACCTGTCTAAAACTGCCTGCCTCCTTTGAGTCTTCATGGTACCCAAAATGACACATTGTTGCCGATGCGACATGTATGAGCGATACCATTACACTGCACTCGGAGAGAAATTTAGTCTGCTAAGTTCGGAAACTAAATGTCGCCAGTGTGAAATGCTTTGCTTAAGTCCGAGCAGCACGTGATAGTTGCCTGTTGTGCATCCATGGCGAGCTTCAGGTCATACTGTATGGTTAACTTTATTAAGGCAGATATTGTGCTTCGACGTTGGTAGGTTGTCTGTAGTTAGGTAATTTGTTTGCTAGCCTCATAATGTTTATTCTAAGACCTTCGGCGCCGCAAGAAGATTGCAAATAGGTCTGTAATCACAGGGTACTGTTGAAGCGCCAATTTTAGGTAGTTCCTTAACTAGTCCATGTTTTCAGGCCTCAGTGAAGACACTTATGGTTAAGGAGTGGTGTTAGATACCTGCACCTTCACCTACACCAATACTTCGCAAACCACCGTATTCTGCATGGCGGGAGGTATCTTGTCCACTACTTGTCATGTCCCCTCCTATTCTTGTCGCAAATAGAGCGAGAGGGAAACGACTGCCTAAAAGCCCCCGTGCGAACTCTAATTTCTCCCATCTTATCTTCATGGTCCTTACGCGAAATGTACGTTGGCGGTAGTGGAATCGTTCTGCAGTCGGCCTCAAGTGCCGGTTCTCTACACTTGTGCAGTAGTATCTTGAGGAAAGAGCATCGTATCCCCTCCAGGGATTAACATTTCAGTTCACGAAGCATCCGCGTAATACTCATGTACATATTGAAACTGTCGTTAACAATGCTAGCAGTCCGCCTCTATATTGCTTCGATGCCTTACTTTAATTTGTCCTCTGCGGGGATCCCAAAAATTCGAACAGTACTCGAGAATGCGTCACACTGGCGATCTAAACACCGTCTCCTTCATGGATGAGTTACTCTTTCCCATACTTCTCCCAATAAATCGAAGTCGAGCATCAACCTTACCTATTACCAAAATGATGTTTTCGTTACATTTCATACCGCTTTGCAACGTTATGCCTGGATATTCAATCGAAGTAGCACCCTACTAATGCTGTGTTTGAAGGTCACAAGACTGTCTTTCCTATTCATCCGCATTTACTTACGCTTTTGTACGTTTGGAGCTAGCTGACACTAGAAATTTTATCTAAATCATCTTGTATGTTCCCATAGTCATTCAGCTAGTGTCATCAGCAAACAACCGTTAAGTTGCGGCTCACCTTGTTCGTTGGACCATTTATGTACATAGAGAATAAAAATGTTCCTATCACAGTTCCCAGGCACACTCCCGAAGATGCCCTGAACTAACGCCGTCGAAAATTCTGTGCTGGGTTCTACTACTTAAAAAGCTTTCGAGCCACTCGCATATTCGAAGCCTAACACATATGCTCAGATCTTTAACAGTCTGCAAGTGGGTACCAAGTCAAATGCTTTCCGGAAATCTAGAAATATGGAATCTGCCTGACAAAATCATGGTTTGTAGAATATCACGTGAGACAAGGGGATGCTATAACTGTTATAGTGGCAGCAGTGAGTCAATAGCAAGCTTCATCACTTGGACTGTGGTGCTATCGTGTCCAGTAGATGCTGATCTGACACGCATGACTGCTTTCGTGACAGTATTACGAGTAACATGGTTCAGATAGAATTTTTCGTGCTACAGTCTTTTACCACTATTAAGGAATCAATGAGTTGCTGTTTCGTTGCCGTTCCAATGTGGTTGTTGTCAGTGTGAAGTATCGGTTGAGTTCTTCAGGTACGACAATGAAATCAGCTGCCGCTTTAACTTGCCATATACTAAGAGAAGGCAAGTTTTTCCTTAGGGGAGCTAGTTTACTTTTGTTGACGGTGGACTATGGAAATTCCTGAGTTTTTCCTTTCTCACGGCTTGACTGATTATTACTGTTCTGCTTGTAGGAAAGACGATCTTGCGGCTTAGAGCATAGATTGTATCATCGATGTTTTTCAGTAAATCGAGAGGTTTTTCGTTTCCAGGGAAGGAACGGAAGATGTTACTCAAACTATTTCTTGCGCCTTACTTGCAAGTTGAGATAAATTACTGCATCTGAAGCCTCGGTATGCAGTCAGTTGTGGTTTTTTTTTTTCTGGGACATTCTACTGCATACTTCATGAAAATTACGTCACAGGCAGGCATGCCAGGTGCAAGTAGTTGAGAGGTGAAAAACACTGTGTTTGGAATTTAATTGCAAATATATGTACGAGAGGCTGACTAGAGCTTATATGATGGGTAAGAGAAACCTGAAGCAGTGACACGTTTGAATAAGGAAGCACCTGCCAAAATTTCGGACTTGAAGGAACTATTATGGAGAAAATTTATGTTAATGTCACCAGCTACGAACATGTGCTGGTGTGTTGTTTCGAGACCTGAAAGAGCAATTTCGAAGCAGGCAACCACGAATACTTTAGGAAGTTTGAAAAGAACACATTTGAGGCACATTCTGTCAAGCAATGAATTTATCTTGATTTTCGTTCGATGTGTGTAACATAGTAGGTTAAGAACCATGGAGTATGTATACCCCTACTCCTCGCTCTCGTCTGTTACATCTATCGTGCCTAAGAAACAAGTGGTCGTCAGATTTACCGAGCCTCTGGGAATGCTTTGTTTGAACCAGATCTCTGACAGAAGTATAGTACGGATACCTATGTCTTCCAATCCATGACGGAACAGCTCGAGATAAGCTGCCAGAAACTGGATATTTGTACGTGCAATATGGAGCTTAGTGTATTCATGTGCAGCACGTGTGAGGATACTGTTAAGGCTAGGCGCAAATTGAGAAGCGTACAGCACGTGTGACGTGACACGACACTACAGCGCGACACGCACGTGCCGCACGGGTCGCGCGGGTGCAGCGCATACTGCGACGTGTACACCGTACTTCGCACGCGCCTACTGGCGACGCTCTGCGCTCACAGAACCGAAGCTCGCGAAACCTGTTATCTTTCTCAAACGATTTTACGGAAACGATTCACTGAAAAAATTTGATTTTTGCCTTAATTGTAGCGTTGTATGTCGGCTTCGTGGCGAAGTGCCCATCATCTCGCTAATGACCATTCTTATTGTGATGTACACATTTTAGTAAGACACTACGCAAAACTCAAAAAGTTTGCAACGAAAATTAGGGGTCGCTGTGATTTTGCGTTTGGTGCGTATTACACCATATGTTGCTGCGTATGAAATTTAGCTAACATGTTCA
Source organism: Schistocerca cancellata (assembly GCF_023864275.1). NCBI lineage: Eukaryota > Metazoa > Arthropoda > Insecta > Orthoptera > Acrididae > Schistocerca > Schistocerca cancellata. Next base: position 816,737,480 of record NC_064630.1, read on the forward strand.
ATTTTTGTTTAGACTTGGGAGGAGGTCTCTATCTGCCTCCGATCTCGAGAAAATGGAATGAAATACTCGCATCATCTCTCATATCCCCTAGACCGCTCGAGACATCGAAACGAAAGTTTGGCGAATGATAGCACACAAGGAAGAGAGTGTTTTGCCAATTATTAAGCACACGGAACTTTCTTATCTATGGCGATATATCAGTACTTATACTTCCCTTTTTATTAATTTCACTCCAGTGACTGTAATTTTTGAAGAGTTATCGACAGCAAGCGAAACAAGAGCTTTCTAGTATGAAAATAAATATAAAATTTCTTATTTTATATTACTGCAAACCGACACTATGAGGTTTTTCGTAAGCTTTGGAGCTCTGTCATTGCCAATTACTTGTTTACTGAGGCACTCCGTTTCGGAATTCTGGTCCGCCGCTCGTGGTCTCGCGGTAGCGTTCTCGCTTCCCGAGCACGGGGTCCCGGGTTCGATTCCCGGCGGGGTCAGGGATTTTCACCTGCCTCGAGATGACTGGGTGTTTGTGTTGTCATCATCATTTCATCATCATCCAGGAAAGTGGCGAAATTGGACTGAGCAAAGATTGGGTAATTGTACGGGCGCTGATAACCACGCAGTTGAGCGCCCCACAAACCAAACATCATCATCATCATCATCATCGGAATTCTGTCTCAATAGCTGCTGTGAGATGAGTTTGACAAATTACACTGTGCCAAAGGAAGTACAATTAATCCAGTCACCAAGAGAAATGTGGCCGTTACTCACAAACGGTGATGCTTCTTCGAATGAGGAAAGGTTAACAACTCACACAAAATAGTTTGCCAATTCTGTTGGAATTTTGGTGGAATCCCCCTAACCCATCGTATTTTATCACTGAGCGACTGGAATGGAATCTTACCAAAGGATTTTATTCCTTCTCTTGATCTGAGCAGTATTAAAATAATGACGAGCGTTCCTTCAGTCGGAATGCCAGATACTGGTTACTACGGCTTGCCAAACCGACAATGTGTGATCGCGAATAAAATAGTTGTTATTTAGGAAAAAAACAACCGATCTGTCGCACAACACAATGTTCAGTGTATTGTCAGCAGCGGAGGATAATTCGCGCGACAGGAATGCACAAGCTAGCCATGTGTGCCTTGTGAGTTGGAATTCGAAAAATATTGTCATGAAAGTAGATCTGACTTTGTCATCTGTACATTTCAACAAATTAAATATATCTAATCATAACACTCTTTTAGGATATTCCTACTTTCGTAATAATACCGATAATTTTCTTCATTTGTGTAGCCTGTTGTATAATTAGTTTATTAATGCTTATAATGTGCATGCAACAATTGAAATGATTTTTCTCATCACAGCGAACCAATTAAAACATTGTTATTTGTGACTGCTTTTCGACTGTTTCTAGCTTGCAGTGGAAATGTGATGTTCACATACATGTAGTACAGTGTGTCGTATTACATTATTACATCCTTATCAGAGTAATCACAGTGAGACTTCTATACTTCTTGGACGCTTTTTACCAGGAGCACAAAGGGATTACAACTGTGGACATTATCCCTTTCTAAATTTTTGTAACTGATCGTACAGATACGCCAGCATACTAGGCAGCGAGAAGATAACCTTGTTTTACCTTCCTGCCTTGATTCTTAATCACATGATTTTATAATATTTCTTGCTTCCTTATTCACTACCCTCTGTCCCTTCTTGCGAGCTGAAAACATCGCGGAGGCATATGATACAATTCCAGCGGCCTATGGCTCATCAGTTACTGAAGTATGCATTTTTCTTGACAGAAGAAAAACACTCGTGAGAGGACTGTAACTAATTTAGATAATTTCGACAAAGATGCTCTAAGACGAGAAGTGCTCAACATGTACAACACAGGCGAATTTCCTACTGTAAAAAAAATCACTGTGAAAATGCGTGAAACCATAAATTTTAAAGGTAGCATGACTTCAATGAATAGAATACTTAAAAACATTGGATTCAAATATGTACATACAAATGACGGAAGAAAGTTTTTAATGGAACGTAGTGATATCGCTGCTTCAAGGGCACAGTTTTTAAGACGTATTATTGAAGTAAGAAAATCCGGGAATAAGAACATTTTTTTCTTGGACGAAACATGGGTAAACCAAAATCACACAAGGAAAGCGTGTTGGACAATGAGTGATGGTTCGGGTGGGTTTGAAGTACCAGTTGGTAAAGGTGGACGAATGATTGTGCTTCACGCTGGTTCTGCTTCCGGATTCATGCCAGAAAGCAAATTAGTGTTCCGGAAAAAAAGAGAAATTCAGGGGATTATCATTCCGAAATGAACTCGGAGACATTTAAATTGTGGTTTAGGGATCAGTTTCTCCCTTACTTGCCTGCAAACTCGGTGATTGTAATGGACAATGCGAGTTATCACTCTGTTGTTGTTGACAAGACACCCACAACAAGTACAAAAAAAGCCGATATCATGTTATGGCTTGCAAATAAAAATATACCACATACTGCCAACCAAACTCGTGCTGAAATGTTGAATCTTGTAGTGCTTCATAAGCCTCGCACAAAAGTTTATGAAATCGATTGTATTGCACAGGAACATGGACACAGTTTTGCGTTTGCCACCGTACCATTGTCAATACAATCCGATAGAGTTAATTTGGGCACGAGTGAAAGGGTATGTCGCAGAACGAAACGTGAAATTTAAAATTGCCGATACAGAAAGGCTTCTGCACGAAGCACTTGACAGAATTACTCCTTCAGCATGGGCTGAATGTGTTAGGCATGCACGAAGGCTACAGGAGGAGGACATGGACAGGGAAATTGTAATTGACAATCTGCTTGAACCCATCGTCATCACTCTTAAGACCTGATGATTCGGACTGCGACACTGACGACAGCGATGCAGAAGACAATCGCAGCGATTGACAACAATGAAAGGTAAGGCGCATACACAATAATACTCATGTTCTCTTTCTTGATTTTGTTCCACAGTTGCAGTTTTACAGGTGGTATGGAAATATATTCCTCTTCTGCAACTGTAATAAGCGTCTTATTTAGACCAGACGCGTTTTTCTCTTTTGAAGCATCTTCAGTGGACAGCATTTTGTCTCCTCCATTGCCAAGTCACCTTTCGTAGTTTTGTGCTGAGGTAACACAATATTCAACGTTTGTGTTGGCCGATCAGTGTTTTAGCAAATAAATGCTCTTTGTGTGTGCCACACACAAAAATTATATTTGACATAGCTCAGAGCACTGGTACACAGTATATTCAAGTCCTAATGTTTTTGTAAGTCCACAGTTATGTTTAACGTATTTTGTGCACTTCCTTTTGATTGATTGAAGTGCTTTAAAATAAAGTCAAACGCGCTCGGTGTAAATAAAACTTTTATTACAGTCGCGAAAGACGGAATATTTCTCAATATTACATACGACACCAATCTCGTACTTAAATGAGATATTGTTATACAGTAAATTTTATATGAAATTTAGGTATCTTGTCCACATTTCATTATCAACATTGTGGCAACTACAATCGAACGTACGGAAAGTATACGCTATGAACTTTACCTCTGCAAACTCTTCAAAATTTCGTGCAATGGTTTACTACATTTAATGCTGCAATATAACTGCGTTGAAAATCGAAACAAAATTAAGTCATTTATGGGGGGAACGTATCAGTCAAGAAGATGTGTCAAAATCAAATTTTTGGACCAAATAGTTTTTGTGAAATCGAATGATTAGTGTGTCAAAGCAGTCGGAACACTGTGTCTGCACCGAGCGGGGTGGCGCAGTGGTTAGACACTGGACTCGCATTCGGGAGGACGACGGTTCAATCCCGCGTCCGGCCATCCTGATTTAGGTTTTCCGTGATTTCCCTAAATCACTCCAGGCAGATGCCGGGATGGTTCCTCTGAAAGGGCACGGCCGACTTCCTTCCCAATCCTTCCCTAATCCGATGAGACCAATGACCACGCTGTCTGGTCTCCTTCCCCAAACCAACCAACCAACCAACCACTGTGTCTGCACAGGCGAGCAGTGCAGTGGTTACAAAATCGCGCACGGCGCGGAATGCGGGGAGCACGTCTCTGTAGCAGCGAAAGGTTTAATGCGGCCGTGGTGGCTTTACTTCATAAACTGCGCGCTCCCCCCTAAACGTAAGTTTGCGAACTACAGTACTACGGCGCTGCTTCTCTTGGCGCGTGCCACTGGCAACGCTGCAATCTTCCGCGTCTGGGCGGGCATGCGCGAGCCGCCAAGATAAATGAATTGAACTGCAGGAAGTGAAAGCGCTGGGTATCTTTAGGAACGAAGGAGGTCTTATGGCCAACGCCACAGGGATTAGCAGCAGTCGTTAAACAGCCGAGAGGCGACAAGAAAACAAAATTCCCATACAGAGCTAGAATACTGTTAACAACAGTATTGAAATCAAGATAAATGGAATAAAAGTAAAATGTACAAACTATTATTGGCTCTAACGATGAGAAACAACAATAATATGGTAAAAAACTGATCAATAAAAATGGGGTAAGACTAACAAGTGAACGTTCCCAAGTGTAAATAAACGATGTTGATGAAATCTGGGAGTATAGCTTTGTTTCTACCTAGTTCCACTATTAAGAAGTAGAACGCAGCCCATAATGTAATCTAGATTTAGAGGGAATATCTTCTAAATGATGATATAATGTTTTTCGTGTAAAAGTTGACTTGTAATTAACGTTCTTGAAAATTATATACAGCTATTGTAAAAATCCGAAATTGTGCAAACTATTGCATCACAATTAATAATTTTGAAAAATTATAACTTTTGTGACAACATAATTTCGAGAAACTTTTCAACCAGGGAGATCCACGCGTAATGAAGCTGTGTGGCTAGGCTGGTTAAAAAGTCGCGTTGCGTAGCGTAATTGTATGACCACTGTCTTTCGTCGTACTGTGCACTACAAAAAGTTCCACCTACGTCAGTACGGCATCTGGTCACCAGCCCGATTCTCTGCATACGTTGATACTGTTCAGACGATGTTAAAAGCAGCGTTGACGAAAAACATCGTCAGTACTTACGTTTGCAAAGTCCGCCTAAACTCTGGTAGGGAGATCCTGTAATATTTTATAACGATTTTCGGGTGGAGGGCGATTGCTTCGGTCTTTTACAAAAAGTGTCAAAATTCGGCAACAAGTTCTTTATTTCTTTAGGTTCAAATTTAAAGAATTAGCCATCAGCCCGTATTTATTTAAATGGCTAATATGAATTTCCTCAGCTCATAGTTCATACAACCCAGTACGCACGCAAAACAGCCAGAAATGTACATAAGTCCGACCCGAATTATTACGTGATCTACAATCAATGCTTTGCTACAATATATGAGTTTCACATTCGGTCTTTTTTTCAGTGGATTTGTAATAAAAAAAACTGCTCGCCAACTATTCCATAGATGAATATGAAACATGCCACGTGGAATTCTACAGAGGCCGAAAGTTGACATGCGCGTATCTTCCCAACTAAACACTTCACAAAGCTCAAATTTTCACAATCTGTGTGTAAATGAAACTGCTTTGACGGCAATACCATCCGGACGCGAAATAGCAGTAACTTCTTCATTTTACTTATAAAGGTGCGTTTACACTGCGATTTGTATCGGCACATGTATGAGATACATGTATATGCGACTTTGCGACATGTATCGCGACTTGTATGAGCTGACAAGTATCAACTTCATACATGTATGAGCGTGCGTTTACACTGATTTGTATCACTGTGCGATGGCTTCCGACGACGATTTGGAAGATTTCACATTTTTATGTGCTGGTACACTTGCTCTTTTGGAAGATGATAGGAAGAAAAGGCGGAGGAAGCGTAGATGGTGGCAGAGAGAGTTTCTTCGCAAACGCGCTACTCACGGAGCTTACGCAATGCTCGTTCAGGAATTAACGCTAGAGGATGGCGCATATTTTAGAAATTATGTTAGGATGAGTGTGGAGGATTTCCGCGGTTTGCTATCTCTTGTTGCTCCTCTTGTGTCCAAAACCAACACAAACTTTCGGGAAGCGATTCCACCAGAGGATCAGTTGGCAGTAACACTCCGTTTTTTGGCCACTGGGGATTCCTTTTCGACGTTAATGTATCTGCATAGAATATCAAAAAGTGCCATATGCAACATTATTCTTCGTGTTTGCGAGGCCATTGTGCAAGTTTTATCCCAAGAAGTGAAGGTAAAAGTTTTATATATATATATCAGAGTATGTAATACATTATATAATTTTTTCATGCATCTGGCGCGTATATCAGTTTTTTGCTATTATTCCGGCGGCCTCGCGTGATAATGTTGGCAACGGATGCTAATGCCGACAATCGTGTGTGAGTCGTTGGCATTAGTAATCGCGCGACAATGCAAATGTTTTGTCATGAAATCTTCGTTTTACGAGGGCAATTACTTTTAACGAGCGGACGAGGGTACATACAAGTAACTGTCAACCAGGAACAGCAGCACAAATTTTCTACCGCGCCGTTGATGTTGCCAACATAACCACGTGAGGATGCTGGAATAGGAACTAAAATTTTAACGGCACATACCTTTTTCAGCATAAATTTCTCAAATTTTGCTGAAATGGGTTAGCTTTTAGTTCTTTGGATCGACTGACATGCTTCACTCAGTAATACAATATCACAATTTCTGAGGACACTTTCTTCACAGTAAAGATATCCAACAACATTAATTTGTATTTAGTTTTATTAAATAGTACTTGACAGCACATTACATGCATATTTCAACGTTTATACATGTTTTTGAAGAATACATAAATTATGTTGCATTTGCATTTATTAGTTCATCGTTTGCCTCCTGCAAACATCTGTAGATTCCGTTCTCAAGTCTTGCCATAATTGTAGTATGGCCATTTTCATACAGAAATCTGAGCTTATTGGCGACCAAGTCACCCAAGTGGGTAAACTGGTCCCTTTTCCTGCCTGCTAAATTGTCGCCAACTTATCTTAAGGTCTGTAAAAGACCTTCTCGGTCTTCATCCAGGTCTCTCCTGGCTCTCTTCAGTGCACTTGATCTACCACTTCCACTCGGACTTGGAGTGGTACAGGGTGGCACGGTTGCACATCCACTTTCATGTGGAGGCACAGAGATGAGTGGAGTGGTTTCCACTTCCACAATGTCTTCTGGGGGCGTGGCAAATGTCACCTCCTCCATTTCTGTGACATCGAAAGGGAAACTAATGCTTCCTTCTCCTTCTCCTTCACCATCTCCTTCTCTGGCTGGGGCTTCCATGACCTTTAAAATACATAACACATTTCTAAGGCAAAGTGAGCTATATGTTATACATACATTATAATCAAAGTATCTTAATGTATTTAGAATTTCTTTGAGTGTCCATGCGTAAATTAAATTAAAAGACTAACAATTTTCTTTCCAGCTTCCTGCTACTGCAGAGGAATGGCTGAAAATTGCCAAAGAATATGAAGAAAAATGGAATTTCCCCAGGTGTTTGGGAGCTATAGATGGGAGGCACATTGACATTGTGGCACCACCCAACAGTGGAACAGTTTATTTTAATTATAAAGAGCGCTTCAGCATTGTTTTGCTAGCAATTGCTGATGCTGATTATAGAATAATTTACGCTGATGTTGGCACGCAGGGGAGGATTTGAGATGGTGGTGTCCTTAAAGACACCACATTTTACAAAATGTTAGAAACAAAAACTCTAAATATACCACCATCAACTCCTCTTCCTGGTAGGAGCAAGCCTGTTCCATATGTTTTCGTCGCTGACGAAGCCTTTGGCCTAGAGGAAAATATTGTGAAACCATTTCCAGGTCTGCATGAAAAAAATAGTTGGCAACGTATTTTTAACTATAGAGCATGCAGGGCAAGAAGAGTAATAGAAAATGTATTTGGGATTATAAGTGCTGTTTACAGAGTGCTGAGGAAGCAAATGCTTCTCAGTCCGGGGAAAGCTACAGTGGTGGCAATATCCTGTGTTTATTTACATAATTTTCTTCAAAACAAAAAATCTCAAAGTCATTGTCCAGCAGGAACATACGACAGAGAGGGAGATGATGGCAACGTAATACCTGGGTCCCGGAGGGAAACCCCTACTGTGCTGGAGCCACTGCCCAGAACTGGCCGAAGAACTTCATTGCTGAATGACAACAGAAGAGAATATGCTGAATACTTCTGCAGTATTCAGGGCTCCATCCCATGGCAGTATGGAAAATAAGTTGCACATCATTGTTAAATGATGACATAAAGTAATATGCTCTATTCTTCTGCAGTATTCAGGACTTCAAACCATAGCAGTATGGAGAATCATGTTTTTCAGTGAAATTGTAAATATTCACATTATGTAAAGCATTAGCACGAAAAAATGTTGCCAAATATATGATTAATAAAATAATATAACAAATTTACTTACTGGTACTACTTCATGTGTGCTCCTATGAGAGAGTGGTTTGTAATTGTCTCTTATGAACTGCATATTTTCAAAAGCATACCATGAAGTGTGGTACACATTGCTTGTAGCACTTCCGCTTCCTTTGCTGCTCTTCCGTTTCGCTAACTCGCGACTATATTGGCTTTTTAAATTATGCCACTTGTCCTCACATTCCTTCCTTGACACGTTAAATGCCTTGGCAATTTCCTCCCACTCGTCGTACCTTTTGTGAGTGTTCTTATAGTCTCGTATTTTCACATCCCATATACAGGAATGCCTGCGCACTGCCTCTATAAAATGCAGTGTATTTTGTTTGGACCAAGAAGTCATCGCAAATTTTAAAACACGCGGGCACAACACACGACAAAATACACAAATAACTACACAACAAACGACAGTCGGCAGCTCCAAAACTCAAAACAGCCGCCAAAGAGCCTGGTACTACGCATGCGCTAAACTTCAAAATAAGCGGCAGGCGACAAGACGACAGGAAATGATAGTACTGCGCATGAGCGAGTTCTTAAAATGTCGCTCATACATGTCGCGTATATGGCCAAAAAGCGATATACAAAATGTATACGCGACATGTATGAGCTCGAGGGTCCGCATACAAGTTCCGTGAATTTTTGTATGAGGTGATGTATCGCGACATGTCAAATTGACATGTCGCTCATACATGTCGCGATACATGTATCCCAGTGTAAACGTACCTTAACATAGACGAACACGTCCTACGCGTCCAGTACGTCCAATAGCTAGCCAACGACTGACTCCCTGCCGTTCCTTCCAGGGCCTGTAACTGTTTGACAGAGCGCGGGAAACGCTTAACTCTGATTGGTTGTTCAAAATGACCAGCCAATCAAAACAGTCCTTCGAGTTTTCTCCCGCCAAAACTGTCCAACGCCAATCAATATTCACATATGCATTTACGTCACTTGATCATGCAGATCGTAATAAAATGTTTAACAAAACCAAACGAAAAGAAAACTAACCTTGAAGTGACTTTAGAAAATCATTACTCTGCAAATGGCTATTCTGGCTGCGTTCTCACAAAAACAAGTACTGTACTCTTGGACATACGTCATCAGCAAGGTAGGGAAATTACAGCTTTCATTGCAACTGCTTGCTTCATACTATCCCATAACATAGTTACGTAAAGTTTAATGTCAGATAATATTGAATCTTTACGTATGTCGCACATATACACTCTTACTCAATCTCATTTATTCACACAGCAAAACAAATTGTTATTAAATAAATATTAACCCTTTTTGAATTGTATGTTACTAAAATGAAAAAAGGTGGACGTTTTTAATTATAAAAATCTAAATAAATTGTTCTGCCATTTAGTGAACTTCAGTAATAATTCCAAATGATACTAAGAGACAAAGTGCTGTGAATCGTAACTGACTTTAATCCTGTAAGTGTCGGTTTTTGGTGTTTTAGGTAATTTTCTCTAAGTCTGAAAGTATCTCAGCTAGATAGCTGAGATTTTAACACAACATTTCTTTCAATAACAAAGGGCTTTATATTGACTTTTAACAAAACTGAATAATATTTAATGCTGTTTATTTAGATTCTTAGGGACTTGAATAATCTGTCGCTCGAAATAACACAGGTTGCGCCTCCCACGGCTAGGCTAGCGACAGGTGCGAGTGAGTCACGCTAAGACTCCAAAGCTACGAGCCCGTACTTCAAAAGGAGCTTACTGCAATAAAATGCTATTCCGTATTGACTCGCGACGTTACAGGTGGTTTCTAAATTCCTATTTTTGGAGGATAAGCTGTCACTATGCGCTGCAGGGTAATTAAATATTATTTTTTAAATTGTTATTTTACGTTTCACATTTATGTCCTTCTTTGCTTTTATTTTACCGTTTCACATACATATATTTTGTTAATTGATAACAATCAGTAACTGATTATTATGATGTAAAATCATTACATTAGTGATAATCTGTGAACAAATTCTTAAAGCATAGCATTTTTTTACGTCTAACACATAAAATGAACGAAATTTCTTCACAAAATGTACACGACAAACACAATCTAAATAAAGTTCAGCAGGATTTTAAGCTGTGAAGGTCACCCTCTAAATATCCCGATAAGCCTTACGAGCCAAAGGGAAATACGTGAACAATTACAGCCGCATGATGGCACCCAAAATTCTGCGTGCGTTACCTGCAGATATTGCTCAACACTGGTTTATGTATGCTACAAGACTATAGAACGCAGAAAGGCACGTCAGGTAGCTAATGGAATTTTACGATTGTTAAGTGGTAGTAAGATTAACGAATGTAGCAACAAAACCAAAGTAGCTCGTTCTAGACGAAAGGAGTCCTTTATTCGAATCGTTGCAACGCAGGTAAACGTAGCACATCGTTACAATGAAAATTTTCTAAAAACGTTCAGTTTTGTGAGATGTGTCATTCCCAAATATTTCTTTGCATTTAGAACCAGCAGGGCGAAACGATCAGTACGCAGGATACTATAAATTATGTATCCTACCTTCCTCATCAGGCTCTGAGGAAAGAAAGACTGAGATTCACAAAACGTAGAATTATTTGATGCTTCAACTCGGAAAAACAGTTCACCATCACTCAGTGACATTTTGGACACAGCTCCAATCTGTTGTCTGAAATATTGTCATCATGAATTTGCTTCAGGATGTTACAGAAGATAATCATTGGAGATGGCACCCAGGTATATTTACAACTGACGTAGAACGAAAAGGATGGAGATACAACGAGATTCCCCCGGTTTCATGTCGAGAAAAAAGATGCAATTTGGCAAACTATGATGACGTCATCATTCACAGGTTTAATACACGTTTACAGTTTGGTCTCACATACACCAAGTTTCTCTTTTCCGCAACTTTGCCTGATTTGGCTACAGGACTTAGGGGCAGATACCTTACTGCAGCAGAACTTCTGCTTGAAAGTACTTCCGGGTACGACTTTGCCGCCTGTTGCGAGGGCGACAATAATCTGAATTTCTTACAAAAGCAGCTGACAAGTCTGCTAAAACAGAAAAAACTTCCAGTGAAAAAATGGGATAGTATTTATAATATACTAGAGGTTATATGGAAAACGGATCAGCGAAGAGTTGAAGAACACACAGCAGTGTTAGGCATTGATTGGGACACGGAATAATTTTTCTATGATTACCGTCCCGTAACCGATAAACTGCAGTATGAGCCTGCTAATTAAACGAAAGTTACTGCACGTGACTGCGAAATTCTATGATTCTCTTGGTATCTTTTCATCAACATCCATTGCAGAAAAAATTCTTTTCCAGGGTATGTGATGCCTTGGGGAGGGTTCATGGGGCAGTGCTGTACATCAGAATCTCCAAGACTAAAAACACATTTTTTGTTTTGATCGTAAGTAAAAACAGTGTACCTTTAATAAAATGGTAACGCTTCCGCGCCTTCACTAAGTATACGCATTCCTGGGTTCGCGACTTCTGAGATTTTTTCACCAGTTCTCCGTAATTGACATCGCAAACGTCAGAATGTGGAGCGATCCTATGGTGACTCTGGACTAGATACGGAGACACCGAAATTGTCACAATACGTTTGTCCGTAGAGTAATTGATACCTAAGACTGTGCTATCATGAAATGGACCTCCGTGTTAAAGTCAGCCACTTCACACGTGGTCTCTGGAAAAAATCTCTGACGATTCCCTTCCAGAGATGCGAAAGATATCGAACATTCTTTCATTATTAATGCTTTGGTGTGTTCCATTGAGGCGTAAAAATATAGAGCTTACTGGAAACATTACGCATACCGGCATGGATTATTGCCTTTGATCTATAATGTTCGACGCTCAGAAAATGTTAAGAGCAAATTCACTTTCCAAGAGTTAGAATCATAAAAACGCAGTTGGATGCGGATGGTCCAGCATCATAACTTCCCTGACAAATACCCAGCTTCCAACGGAATATGAAATTTAATGTTATAACAAGTTCCTTCGTAACGAACTTGTAAGACTTGCAAGACGAGTTCACTTTGCAGAGTCTAAGATACAAGAAAAGCACCCACTACTCATAGAGTATACCCACCCATTCACAAAACTATTCATTCGACAGAGGCATGTACATTTACACCACCTAGGAACTGCTACAGTGCTGTCTGAAATACGTAACGACTTTGAATCTTGAAGGTAAGAGAAACGGTAAAAATGATGATACATACGTGTCTCCTCGGAAACTAAACAGAAGTGTCCGCGTATCTGAGGTAGAAGGTCCTCTACCACCTGGCTGTATTGAAATCAAACAAGCCGTTTTCTGTAACAGGCGTAGATTTCGTAGGTCCACTTTTCGTCAAGCTCGATAACTTGTTTAGATGCTACAACCTTCTTTTCGGATTTGCTATAGCAACAGCTCACCAATTTGAACTAATGTTAAATATGAAAACGAGCAAATATATGGTGCCGTTCCCATATTTCCGGCGAGAAGGGGACTGCCAGGGAGTATATTTGATGTCGCGCAGAGAACTAAAACACCTCACTCACCTCTTCGAGAACACCAAGACCTATCAGTACTTGGCTCACAAAGGTGTTTCTTTGAACCTTATTGTACTACTTGCGGCTTGGTGGTGAGCGTATGGTACGAACGGAGAAACACTATCTGAGAAGGATTTTGGAAAACGATAGTGGAGGAAGAAACATTTAGGACTTTATTGGTAGAAATACACTGAAGATCCAAAGAAACTGGTACACCTGCCTAATTTCGTGTAGAGCCACTGCGAGCACGCAGAAGTGCCGCAACACGACGTGGCAGGGACTCGACTATTGTCTGAACTATTGCTGGAGGGAACTGACACCATCAGTCCTGGAGGGAAGTCCATAAATCCTTAAGAGTACGATGGGATGGAGATCTCTTCTACACGGTGCGTTACAAGGCATACCAGATATTCTCATTAATGTTCATGTCTGGGGAGTTTGGTGGCCAGCGGAAGTGTTTAAACTCAGAAGAGTGTTCCTGGTGCCACTCTGTAGCAGTTCTGCACGAGTGGGTTGTCGTATTGTCCTGTTGGAATTGCCCAAGTCCGTCGGAAAGCACAGTGGATATGAATGGATGCAGGTGATCAGACAGTGTGCTTACGTACGTGTCACCTGTCAGAGTCATATCTAGACGTATCAAGGGTCCGATACCACTCCAACTGCGAACACCCCAGACCATTACAGAGCGTCCACCAGATTGAACAGTCCCCTGCTGACATGCAGGGTCCAAGGATTCATGAGGTTTTCTCCTCACCAATGCACGTCCATCCTCTCGATACAATTTGAAACGAGTGTCGTCCGACCAGGCAACATATTTCCAGTCATCAACAGTCCAATGTCGGTGTTGACGGGCCCAGGCGAGGCGTAAAACTATGTGCCGTGTTGTCATCAAGGGTACACGAGTATGCCTTTGGCTCCAAAGGCCCGTATCGATGATGTTTTGCGGAAGGTTTGCACTCCTGTCACTTTGAACGATTCTCTTCAGTCGTTATTAGTGCTGTTCTTGCAGGATATTTCTCTGGCCGCACCGCTGCCAGAGAGTTGATATTTTACTCGATTCCTGATATTCACGGTACACTCATGAAATAGTCGCACACGAAAATTCACATTTCATCGCTACCTCTGAGATGCTGTGTCCCACCACTTGTGCACCGACTGTAGCACCACGGTCAAACTGACGTGCCATTGCGGCACAACTGTCCCAGACACGTTTTGTCCTATACAGTCGTTGCCGACCATATGGCCGTATTCCGCTTGTTAACGTATCTCTGTATTTGAATACGCATGCCTACACCAGTTTCTTTGGCGCTTCAGTGTAGATGCCGCCATCAGCTCGCGATCGACCACACAGTGCGACTGGGAAATATTGACACAAAGCCATTTCTACACAGTGGAACGGTTGACGTCATTAGCCACTGTTCTTGAATCCCGTATACACAATAATCTTGGAATAGATGCGAAACTAACAGAAAAACTACAAAATAACTTCATGAAGAGTTGGAAGAAACATTATCTCCGCGAGTTGAGGAAAGTTTATGAATACCACCGCCCTCACAGCAAAACTCAGAAATATCGAGTTGGCGATATTGTACTCTTTAGCTGACAGTTGAAGCATATGTGGAAGAGAACCCGCACTATTGAAAGAAGTCCAGGGAAATGTGGAACAGGGCGGACCTTAATCCTTCAAACTTTGGTCGGCCGGTGCAGACGGTCACCCAACTTGAGAGTGACTAGGTTGGGGAGGCTGTTGTTGACTGAATAAGTTCTCTGTTTGTTATTTATCTCTGTATTACGCATATCTCTGACTGGAGACGAAAATAAATCAGTAAACACTACACGTGGTCACCTGTCAGTTAATACATGAAGTATAATAAAAAGTGTTAGTATTTTCCCCTGCCAATAAGTTCTCTAGATTGAAAATATCTGGTCACGAGTCGACGAGCGACTAAGTACGCCACCAGTTGACAGCTGGGATGATCGATGGTCTCTGGCACTGAGTTGAGGTAGCACGTGATGAGGTACCAATATCTCCCATCCAGGCACAATTAAGCTCTACGTGGAATCGTGTTATAACTATTATTGGTGACTGAGATGGGAGCTCTGTATAGATCGTACTCTGTATACCCCCTGATCACCAGCAAATTTAGTCGTGTTTTCTTGCTGCTCTTGCGTTTACGCAAAGTAAGTACAACTTAGTTATTTACTGATCTTCCTGCGGTTGCAATTTCGATGGACAGCTGTGAATTTCTTTCGGGTAGTGGATTGGCCATTATCAAATTTAAGGATTGTCTGTTTTATTTTCTGTAAAGTTGTCGCACTCAAATCATTCCTGGGGTCAAGAGTTGGCTGAAACCTGAAGTAGAAGACTCAAATGGTTCAAATGGCTCTGAGCGCTATGGGACTTTACATCTATGGTCATCAGTCCCCTAGAACTTAGAACTACTTAAACCTAACTAACCTAAGGACAGCACACAACACCCAGTCATCACGAGGCAGAGAAAATCCCTGACCCCGTAGAAGACTCTGAGACATTTAGCGAATAATGATACATATATCGGAAAGTGGATTAGACGCGATTGGAGGGGGAGTATTTAATGGAGTTCACGAAAATATTGTCTCTACTGAGGTCAAAGTTGGGTATGACAGTAACGTTATCTGGCCGCGTATTAGAGGTCGAGGTGAAACCATGTTATTTCTTGTATGTTTCACCGGCCATCCGATTCCGCTGTGACAGTTCTAGAGTCATTCAAAGAAAGTCTACGGCCAGTTGCATGTAAATGCCCAGATCACGCAATAACAGTAGGAGGCTACTTTGACCTATCGAGTGCACACTGAAACGTCTATAGGTTCATTGCATGGGCCACAGACAGACAGTCTTGCAAAGTACTTTTGATCACGTATGCTGAAATCAATATTGAGCAGTTAGTTTGATAGCCCACACGCAGTTGAAATTTGTTAGACATTGTAGCTACAAAGAGGCCGAACCTTATCGAAAGCGTCAATATAGAGGTAGGAATTAATGATGAAGATGTCATTATAGCAACTATGGTTACAAAAGTTAATAAATTAGTCAAGAAAGTTAGGAGAATGTTTCTTCTATAAAGAGCAGATAAGAAGTCGTCAGCATCTCATTTAGACAGTGAACTGGAATCACTTAGTTCTAGTGAGACAACAGAAAAATTATCCCCGAAGCTTAAACAGTTTGTAAATCACAGTCTGGAGAATTTTGGTCCTAGTAAGTGGAATAAGGACAGAAAAGAGCAACCGTGGTTTAACAACGAAATTCAAGACAACAAAGGCTGATGCTTCTAATTGTGTCAACAAGAAGTTGCAGTTTTTAAGCAATTTTTTAATTCCATGATAAAATTAAAAAATTTCTTAAAACTGCAACTTCTTATTGACACCATTAGAAGCAAAGCACTGTATAGTGATGAACCCATGAGCACTAAAACTGAGATCACAGCCTAAGATCCTCAAACCGGAATGTCCTATACGTCCCATTGTGAACTCCATCAATAGTCCAAGCTACAAAATCACCAAGAAACTTAATGATATTATCCGTAAGGCATATGTATTTGAAAATAACTTCTCCATCAAAAACAGTTATGAGGTCATCAATAGTATAAAAGATATCCCCATACCTGTCAGCTAAATTTGCATCTCTTGACATAGTCAACCTATATACAAACATACCTGTGAAAGAAACGATTATTTTAATAAGAAATAACTTACTCAAACATGGGCCAATGGGTAGAGATGAAATCTATGAACTCTTAGAGATCCTGGAGCTTATATTACCTCACAACCACTTCCTGTTCAACAACAAGTTTTACATTCAGGAAGATGGATTGGCAATGGGTAGTAGTCTTGCAGGCTTGCTAGCAAACATACGTATCAATAAACTTGAAAACAACTTTTTTAGATCCCAAACCCAACTAAAAGATAAGCTGCTTTATTACAAACACTATGTTGATGACACTCTCATCATGTTCAATGGAGCAACAGAAGAAATAGATAATCTAGCCAAAGAACTTAATAAAATACACAATAAAATTCAATTCACAGTAGAACATGAAACACCAGAAGGCAATAACTATCTTGATCTAACAATCTCAAATGAAAATCAAAATCATAAATTTCAAATTTTCAGAAAACCAACAACCACCAATGTTACCATACACAAATCCTCCTGCCATCCAGACCAACATAAAAAAGCGTTCTTCAGAACAATGGTTAATTGCATGCTTAAAATCCCAATGGACACAAATGAAAGACAAAAAGAAACAGCAATTATTAAGTCAATTGCCTCCATTTTGCCAACAAAGGCACAATACTTGACCTTCTTGAAGAAATTGAAATATGTATCTAATCAAATACAGCTCCTGACTACCTACTCAATGATCAAACTGAACTGAGAAACAAATTTTTCCTTCAGAACTTTGGATATCTAGTAGTTCAAAACAAGTAACCACTCAACAAACCCTACACCGCCTCTCCCTCCCCCCCCCCCCCCTCCAATGACCTCCCCCCTCCCCCTCCTCACATCCTAACTACACCGGTGCCAACGTAATATCCTACCACAGAATGTTAAAGCCCTCTACTGCTAACATAAATCAGTACTCTTATACATATTACTTCTAGCTGGAACAAACAGAAACTGCCTTTACCAATATTCCAGATCACTTTAATGTTAGAATAAAAATAAGTCAACAGTTAAAGAACTTTTGTTCATGGTTTTTAAATATAAAGTGTTCAGCCATACAAACAACTTTAGTCCATTACAATCACTATACCCTTTATACATATACCTTTAGCTAAAATAAACAGAATCTACTCTTGCTAATACCCCAGATCATGTTAACATAACAACAGAAATAAGTTAACAGTTCATCTGAAGGTTAGTTATTAATTTAAATTTAAATATAAAGGTCCTAGTCTAACAGACGGCTGTATCTCATTGCAGATACAATAAATCTGTAGCATTTATTCATGTATATCCATGTTAATGCCAATCACATAAAAAAATAAAAAATAAATTAATACGCTATAAACTGCCTTTATTATACGTAATATAAAAATAGAAATAAGATATCAGATCACCTGAAGTTTGTTCTTGTAGTAGATCATTTATTTATTTTATTTTGTACTCTCATATTATCGCCAGTCTGATTAAAATATTTGCCCTTATATCGACCTTAATACATGTGAAGAAGAACAAATTACATCTCTGTGCAAAGTAGGCCCATGCCATATCTTTCTTTCAAGATATTTGTTACAAGCAACAGTTGTAAAGCGCATGCTGGATGCCGGAAACGTCTCGCTGTCAGAGTGCAATTAATATAGTTTGTGTGCAAGTGTGTGATACAACAACTGGACTTAAAAATCGAGGCAGACACATGGACACTAACCAGAAAAAGCTGCATATACTGTCGCAGTAAGTAAAAAACGAAATTTACATCCCTATCGACAGATAAGCTATAGTCATGGCGATACCATAAAGTGGGTTCCATCTTTTTGTCATAGTGTTAGCACCCAGCATTATGCTAGCAATAATGATGTAACTCCCTGAAACCATCTGAAGATGAACCTGAAAAGGTTCGAAAACCTGTTCATGGAATAAAACATAATTATTCAAAAAAGTGACTGGTTGCAGTTTTGTATAACTTATTTACAAAAACATTTTAGTTCTGACGCAAACTGAAAGTGTACGGTTTTAATTGTATTGAACTGCTAGGTAAAGTGTCCTGGCGTGGTAAGCCAATTCTAAGATACAATTAGGTTTTATATCGTGTGACATAACTAATGCTCGCAGGGTAACCTAACTGAATGGTTAATGGTTATTAATCTGTAAATGTTGCAACAGTGGAACATTTGAGTATATTAACTTGTTTAATTTGTTCCTTACAGGAATCACCCGTGTAATGTGCATGTCTCTGTAGTGTATACAGTACGAAACCTACATTAATAGCACGTAAAGGGAGGCTATTTCATTCTGTGGTTACTCGATTCACTCCACGTCTTCTTACATCCCGAGGCTCAAAATTACACGTGATTAAAATACTTACGTACGTAGCTACCAGTGCATGACATCTGGAATGGAATGTCCAATAAATTAGTATCATATGGAAAAATAAGAAATTTGTGAGACCAAACTGCTGAGGGCATCGGTCCCTAAGCTTACACACTACTTAATCTAACTCACGGTATGGACAAAACGCACACCCACGCCCCAGGGAGGACTCGAAAGGGAAGAAATCGCAACAGCGAAAAGTAATTAAATCAGAGAACTGAAAGTTCTCGGGAATACATTTCCCAGATGGCATGTAAGTCATTAACAACGCAAAACAACAAACTAATGTACGCATGAGATAAGCCACTGCAAAAGTGAAACGCTGTTACATTAATAACAGGTGCACCTTCCAGAATGTTGAATATGAGCATCAAAACGTACCTGCAGTGTGTTTTACAGGTGCCGATTGTTGGTTTGCGATGTTGAGATCCACGTCTGCTGCACTTGATCCGTAAATATAGGTACGGTTAACGCTGGTTGTGGATGACGCTGCAGTTGTCGTCCAACGATGGACCACGTGTGCTCGCCTGGAGACAGATCTGTCGATCGAGCAGGCCAATGTAACGCGTCCACATTCCTTAGCGCGTGTTCGGTTACAACAACGGTGTGAGAGAGAGCGTTGTCCTGTTGGAAAGCGTCTTTGCAATGCGCTCATGAATGGCAGCACAACAGGCGAATTACCAGACGGGCTCACAAATTTGCAGTCTTGGTGCGTGGGATAAGCACGCGAGTGCTCCTGCTGTCGTTCGAAATCGCACTCCAGATCATAGCTGCAGGTGTAGATCCAGTCTCTCTAGCACACAGACAGGTTGGTTGCACCGAGACAGAACCAGCTTTCATCAGGAAACACACCTGACCTCCACGCTGTCCTCCAATGAGCTCCCGTTTAACGCAACTGAAGTCGCAGATGGAGGTCGTTAGGGGTCAGTAAAATGCACGATACAGGCTGAGTGGCTCAGAGGCGTCTCTGAAGGAACCGATAAGTAACCGTTCGCTGTGTCACTTTGGTGCCAACTGCTGCTGCAATTGCTGCTGCAGATGTACCATAGTGCGCCAGAGCCGGTTGTCTTCCCTCTCGACAACGCCACGCGGCCATCCAGCACCTGGTCTTCCCGTGACCACCGCAGTCAGCCATCATGTGCAGTGGCTACATTCCTGCCAAGTTTTCCTGAGCGCCACCGATGAACATCCAGCTTCTCGTAGCCCTAATTCACACTCTCGTTCAAAAACGAAGAAGTGATGACAACAGAATGTTAGTCACCTTAAAGGCATCATTGATAAACATCGAGTCACCACGTCCAATCTTAAAGGTAACTAACGCCCAAGACCGTTACAGCGTGTATAGCAAACCTGAGCAAACCAAACGCAGTCCTGGACGAAACCGCAGGAACGGAAGGGTTTCTGGGACCACGACCCCTCGTCCCTAAAGGTTTACCAGCAGCTAAAACTGATTTGCATCCTTACAGTGGCGGTAGTAGCGCCACTCCTACGCGACTGGCGCGAAATTTAGGGTTAATATCATCTTTCAGATGTAGAGACACGCCTACTAACTATCGTTTATGTCGCAAATTCCTTCTTGATATTGCTACTTTTTCCTTTTTAATTTAACTTGGGAAAACTATCTTGGAAACGACTCATCATACGAAAAAAGTGTTCTAACTTAAATGTTTGTATTTGTAATGTATTTTCAAATGGGAAATCCCATTTTTTTAGCACATTCGGATTATACGCCAAAAAATACGTACGGTTTACTGAAGGGATTCTTTCCCATTCGTGGTAGATGGCGCCGTAATCGAAAAATATCATGTGTGCCTGTTTTTGCAATTAGGAACCGAAGCATGTGATTCTACATTTCGTTTACGATGTAAATGTAAACCTGTATGTTCTATTGGTTGATGCTTATGTTCAATGTTACTTGAGAGTTGCATTTGTGATTGTACAGCACAAATAGTATGGTTAGGCCTTGACATTTCTGGCAGGTAAGCTACTTGTATGGTGACGTAGTTTTATGTTCCTATAAGGGTTGGTTTTGGTGACTCCAGATACTATCGGAATGATTGATTTGGGAGACCGCATGCGAACCCCACCACCAGAGTGGCTGATACCGGTGTGTTTCCATGCAATCCCCGTAACTCTCGCACTGGCAGCTGTGCTGCTATCGATGGAATACGAACCACATCCTCTGAAATAACGTAAAATGTCCATGAAGTGAACTTGACAGGCTCATGTGCCGTGGATACTCAACGAATTGAGGCAACCCAACGGTAAGAGGCATGGGGATTCACCGAAATCAAGCATTGCGATGGGAACAGAGAACTGTTACATTCACGTCTTTGTTCCGCGATCATGCTAAACTTAGCTTCTAGGCAGACTTTGAAACGGCTAACCGTATTGTACTGCACAAACAAACATGGAACACAAGAGTTAATTCCGAACATAAATACGAACTGTTAGATCACAAAGGTTTTCATTCACACCGTAAATGAAATGTATGACCAAGTAATAGCAAAAAAGCACACTTTATATTTGTCGATTACATCGCCGTCTACCACGAATGGGAAACAATGGCATCAAAAAAACCGCAAGTATTTTTTGGTTTGGAATCCGAATAGGAAATAAAATTGGGGGGGGGGGGGCTTCTCGTTTGAAAATATAAACTAGATTCCTCACAAACACGAGAGGAGGTTAGGAGTAGCTAGTTTTACCACAGACAAATGTCCCCTTTACTAATATCAACTTTTCACCTAGAAATTCTCTAACCAGGTCCTGGTGATAAATGAATTGTGCTATGCGCAAAATTCTACCAGGCGGCTTCATCTTTCGTTCCTTTAGCCCAGTCCATTTTCACCTACAACTTTTCGTTCTCTTCCTTTTCCTGCTGTCGAATTCCAATGACGAAATTTTCGTTTCCTTAATCTATCCGAATAATTTATTTTATCTCATTGTATATTACTGCGATTTCTTCACCATCTGTGGAGCTAGTTGGCATATAAATTTGTACTACTGGGGTGGGTGTGGGCTTCGTGTCTACCTTGGTATCTTGGTTACAATAATGCGTTCACTGCACTGTTCACAGTTGCCTACCAGCATTCCTATTTTCTTATTTGTTATTAAGCTGACTCCTGCTTCATTTTGTATCTATAACCATGTATTCAATTGTCCGAAAGTCCTGTTCCACTTGTCAACAATCTTCACTTATTCTCACAATATCTAACTGTAGCCGCTCCATTTCCCTTTTTAGGTTTTCTAACCTACCTCCCCCTACTAAGGGATCTAACGTACCACTCTCGATCCGTAGAACGCCAGTTTTGTATTTCCTGATGTCGTCATTCTCTTGAATATTCCTCTCCCGAGTATCCGAATGGGGGACTATTTTATTTACTGAATTTTCTGCCCAAGGGGATGCCATCATCATTAAACAATACAGTAAAGCTCCGAACCCTCGGGAAAAATTACGTATCTAGTTTCCCCTTGCTTTCAGCCTTTAGCAGTACCAGCACTGCAATATCGTTTTGGTTGATATTATAAAGCGAGATCCCTCGGTCATCCAGATTGTAGACTTATAAACTAAAAATCTACAAAACCCATCAAGTCAATTACAAAATAGACTAGCAATGGGGATATTAAGATGTAACAGCATACATTATTCATGAAACAGTAGTTTACGGGTTAAGAAAATACGTGTGTCTGTTATTCTTACATGTTGACTTTAGTTGCTTGCATCCGAGAGGGGCTACGTAAACATTATAGAAGCACGAATGATGGAAGACTGGAAGACTGAACGATATCTTACATAACAATGCCAGAATGAAAAATGCTATCATAGTACAAAAAAGGCAGGAAAGGCCTGTGCAGACTTAAGGATGTAAAAGAAGGGAACTAGCTTTTCTACTTGTCTGGCACAGTCAGAGGCATTTAAATCAAAATATCTTGACATACCCGCAATTTTTTACTTGTTAGTATTAGTACACATGCCATGTAATATAATGTGTCATGTCAAGTCAAGTAATATCGTACAAGATGTCATATAACATGAAACATGTCATCATGTCTACCGGAATAGCATTTGCCTTGTCGTGCGGTATGATACAACTGGTCACTGAAGTTTAGGATGCATGCATCCCCACTAGGGGATACATCCTATATACTCGTACAAGCAAACACGTATCTTGGATACTTCCTATTGTAGATACATCCCACTCCCTAGAAGCACACAAGTTTGTTCTTACGTCTCTTACCGTACAAGTAACAGGTGGTGGGCTTGGGGAGAAATTGTCCCTTTGAGGAAAAAAATCAACACCCCCACCCAGAAAAATAAAGAATAAAATGTTTTTTCATCCCAACAGTAGCAAATCCAGCCCCAGAAATTTTGTCCCTGTAGAAAAACTTTCTCAGAAATTACACGTATGCTCTTCAGGCGTATGGGACTATATATAGTTTAGTATGGCTGACGAATATTCTTGATTTTGGCACAGGATGAGGGATTTTTGCAAGATCAGGTGTACCAACACCTTGCAGCTCAGATAGCTCACTGCCCTGAGGATGCAGGGTTAACTCAAAAAAGAGGGAATGTGTCAAGACGTTTCCATTTAAATTTCTTTGAAGCTGGCAAATAATTTTCCTTCTTCTGCATCCCTAACTCTGCCCAGGTGGTACTCACCTTTTTTATGCTACAGTAAGGGCATTTTTCATTCGTGTGTCCCAACTTTTACTGTATCACAATTCTGACACTAGACCGCCACAGCTTGCCAACCGATGTACATTTTTGTTGACTCGGATGGCGACCGAGCCGTTATAGGTTTTTTATTGTCTTTTCTACCATGTTTTTTGAGTTGGGCACCGTTAGTCTGTCTCCTTTACGATTACCAACCTGGGATGGTTGAACTTGTCCAGTATCGCATGCTGTGTCCTCAGAGCATGCAAGCATGACAACCACTCCAAGGTCACGAAATTGCACGACGGTTTTTGCTTTTATTTTTTCATATTTTTTTATTTTTTACTATTTTTCTATTTTGTTTTATAATTTGTATTTTCTAATTCTGCATATTCTTTTATTTTTTATTCTTAATTTTTTGTTTTGTAGTTACACATCTTATTCATATACTCATGAGACTGTCTACGCATTGTAAAGATAAATGCTCAACTCAGTATAAAAAATAACAGCAAACAAAAATAGGATACATACAAAACATTAAATACTGTTCGAAGTTTTTGATAATATTTATACAAATAGTTTTACTGTTTTGTACTAGATAAACTTACGATACAACCGTAATATATAGATAAACTTAGTATGCGAGCAAAAATGTAGAATGGCTGTACAAAAAATGACGTGTGCACATGGTTCATGTGAAATAGCAGCTGTGAAGCTTAGGAAAATGTGTAAATCTCGCCACTCACACATACTACTGTTAAAAAGGGTTACTTGTCAAACACTTTCTGGACGGCAAATGGCTTTCGCCTATTTCAACAGCAACACGAGACGTTACGTCATTTTGCTTCATAAAAGTAGCTGCAAAGTGGTCAACAAGAGCCAAGTGACCAAACACGTTATGAAACAGTTCACAGACAAAGTTACAATCGGCCACTATAAAATGTCAAAGTATCTTCATAATTTATCATGACATGCAGGTAACCACGCCCTAGGATAGGCTGACCAACATATACCCAACTTATTGGGAATCGTACAGATCTGTGGTCAAATGGAACCTGCTTGTCAGCTAAGCGTATGTGTTGTTTCAACATTTAGAAAATTTCCGAATGATTTTGTAAATGAAATGTTTCATCTCAATCACAACAAGAAAAAAGTTACTGTGTAATGAATCATACGAACGCTGAAAGTTTCGAGCAACAAATAATAAATTACCGAAAAGCATACATGTTGCTGTTGCTGTTATGTCGTATCTTAAAGTTCTTCTCATTGTTTGTTTGAACAAAGCAATAACATCTACATCTACACTCCTGGAAATTGAAATAAGAACACCGTGAATTCATTGTCCCAGGAAGGGGAAACTTTATTGACACATTCCTGGGGTCAGATACATCACATGATCACACTGACAGAACCACAGGCACATAGACACAGGCAACAGAGCATGCACAATGTCGGCACTAGTAGAGTGTATATCCACCTTTCGCAGCAATGCAGGCTGCTATTCTCCCATGGAGACGATCGTAGAGATGCTGGATGTAGTCCTGTGGAACGGCTTGCAATGAAATTTCCACCTGGCGCCTCAGTTGGACCAGCGTTCGTGCTGGACGTGCAGACCGCGTGAGACGACGCTTCATCCAGTCCCAAACATGCTCAATGGGGGACAGATCCGGAGGTCTTGCTGGCCAGGGTAGTTGACTTACACCTTCTAGAGCACGTTGGGTGGCACGGGATACATGCGGACGTGCATTGTCCTGTTGGAACAGCAAGTTCCCTTGCCGGTCTAGGAATGGTAGAACGATGGCTTCGATGACGGTTTGGATGTATCGTGCACTATTCAGTGTCCCCTCGACGATCACCAGTGGTGTACGGCCAGTGTAGGAGATCGCTCCCCACACCATGATGCCGGGTGTTGGCCCTGTGTGCCTCGGTCGTATGCAGTCCTGATTGTGGCGCTCACCTGCACGGCGCCAAACACGCATACGACCATCATTGGCACCAAGGCAAAAGCGACTCTCATCGCTGAAGACGACACGTCTCCATTCGTCCCTCCATTCACGCCTGTCGCGACACCACTGGAGGCGGGCTGCACGATGTTGGGGCGTGAGCGGAAGACTGCCTAACGGTGTGCGGGACCGTAGCCCAGCTTCATGGAGACGGTTGCGAATGGTCCTCGCCGATACCTCAGGAGCAACAGTGTCCCTAATTTGCTGGGAAGTGGCGGTGCGGTCCCCTACGGCACTGCGTAGGATCCTACGGTCTTGGCGTGCATCCGTGCGTCGCTGCGGTCCGGTCCCAGGTCGACGGGCACGTGCACCTTCCGCCGACCACTGGCGACAACATCGATGTACTGTGGAGACCTCACGCCCCACGTGTTGAGCAATTCGGCGGTACGTCCACCCGGCCTCCCGCATGCCCACTATACGCCCTCGCTCAAAGTCCGTCAACTGCACATACGGTTCACGTCCACGCTGTCGCGGCATGCTACCAGTGTTAAAGACTGCGATGGAGCTCCGTATGCCACGGCAAACTGGCTGACACTGACGGCGGCGGTGCACAAATGCTGCGCAGCTAGCGCCATTCGACGGCCAACACCGCGGTTCCTGGTGTGTCCGCTGTGCCGTGCGTGTGATCATTGCTTGTACAGCCCTCTCGCAGTGTCCAGAGCAAGTATGGTGGGTCTGACACACCGGTGTCAATGTGTTCTTTTTTCCATTTCCAGGAGTGTACATTGATACTCTGCAAATCACACTTAAATGCCTAGCAGAGGGTGCATGAAACCGCCTCTATAATAATTCTGTTATTCCAATCTCGAACAGGGCGTGGAGAAAACGAACACGTATTCCTCTCCGTGCGAGCTCTGGTTTCCCTTATTTTATTATAAGGACCGTTTCTCCGTACATAGGTCAACGTCAACAAAATAATTTTGCATTCGGAGCGGAAAGTTGATGATTGAAATTCCTTGAGAAGATTCTGCCGCATCGATGGACGCCTTTATTTTAATGATGTCCACCCTAAATTCTTTATCATGTCAGTGACGCTCTCTCCCCTACTTCGCGATGATACAAAACGTATTGCGCTTCTTTGACCTTTCTCGATGTAATCCGTTAATTTTATCTGGTAAGGATCCCAGACCGTGCAGTACTACTCCGAAAGAGGACGGACAAGCGTAGTGTAGGCAGTCTCTTTAGTAGATCCGTTACATTTTCTAAGTGTTCTGCCAATAAAAGGCAGTCTTTGTTTTGCATTCCGCACAACATATTATATGTGTCATTTGGAATTTAAGTTTTTCGTAATTGTAATGAAAAGGTATTTACTTGAATTTAATGCCTTTAGAACAGACACTGATTTATCGTGTAACCGTAGTTTCATGGATTCCTTTCAGCACTCGTGTAGGTGACCTCACTCTTTTCATTATTTAGGGTCAATTTCCAATTTCTGAATCGTTTTGCAATTAGTTTTGATCTTCTGATGACTTTATTAGTCGATAAATGACAGCTTCATCTGCAAACAACCTCAGTCGGCTGTTCAGATTGCCTCCTAAGTCTGTTTACATAGATAAGAATGGTTCAAATGGCTCTGAGCACTATGGGACTTAACTTCTGAGGTCATCAGTCCCTTGGAACTTAGAACTACTTAAACCTAACTAACCTAAGGACATCACACACATCCATGCCCGAGGCAGGATTCTAACCTGCGACCGTAGCGGTTGCGCAGTTCCAGACTGAAGCGGCTAGAAAACCGCTCGGTCACAGCGGCCGGCTCCTTGTCAGTTATTCATGGTGGCATCAGTTCTTGATTCGAATTCTGGAATACTTGCTTAGTCTTCTTTGGTGAAGGAATTTAGGAAGGCTGTGTTTTGTAATTCTGCTTAAGCAAGACTGTAGTTGACAGTATCTCCATTGCTATCGTGCAGAGAAAGCACTGATTGTCTCTTGCCTCTATCATACTTTACATACGTCCAGAATCTCCTTGAATTTTCGTTGTGGAAACTGTTACAAGCGTTTCGCACTGAATTTCGCGTTAAATTTCGAGCTTTTGTAGAAGATCGCCAATCTTGGAGACTTCGCGTTCGTTTAGATCTGGCGTGCTTCTTTCATTGTTTCTGCAGCAGTGTTCGACCCTTTTTGAGTAGCAAGGGGATTAGCTCGGTCGTTTGTTAATTTACTTGCTATAAATCTCTCAATTGCTGACGATACTATTTCTTTGAATACCGGTCTACACTTGCATCGTTAATTTGGAAGGAGTGGAAATTGCTCCTTAGGAATGCGTCAAGCGAATTTTTATCAGCTTCCATGAATAGAGGTATTTTTAGTTTGTTTTTGGTGGATTTTTAAATTCGGGTATTTAGTCTCGCTACGACAACCCTGTGTAAACTAATCCCTGTATCCGCTTTGATAATCGTTATTAGCGCAGGATTATTTGTTGCTAAGAGGTCAACAATGTTTTCGCATCCGTTTACTATTGGCATAGGCTCATGAATTAACTGCTCGAAAT
The DNA here is from genome assembly GCF_023864275.1 of Schistocerca cancellata. Classification (NCBI taxonomy): domain Eukaryota; kingdom Metazoa; phylum Arthropoda; class Insecta; order Orthoptera; family Acrididae; genus Schistocerca; species Schistocerca cancellata. Next base: position 816,765,639 of record NC_064630.1, read on the forward strand.
AATTTTCTGCTAATGCGTTTATCACAGCTTCGGATGACGTTTTATGCAACCTCCGGATTTAAACATGTATATTCGACAACATATCCATTGTACATTAAAGTCATCACCAACTTTAACTGTATGAGTCGGGTACGGGTTTAAAATTAGACTGAAGTTTTCTTTGAACCTTTCAGCAATTGTATTATTTCAGTTGGGCGGTCTATAAAACGATCCAGTTATTAATTTATTCCAGTTGCTACGAATGACATCCACCCATACTAACTCGCAGGAACTACCTACTTAAATGTCGCTAGAAGATGAACTACTTCTAACAGCAACAAACAAGACAACGCTGACTGTGTTTACCTTATCCTTTCGGAATACCGTTAAATCCTTTGCAAATATTACGGCTGATCTTATCTCCGACTTCAGCCAGCTTTCAGTGCCTATGACGATTTGAGCATCGGTGTTTTCTATTACCACTTGAAGCTCTGGTACTTTGCCAACGCAGTTTCAACAATTTACAACTGTTAAACCGATGATTCCTAGACCTACGTTCATCTCGCACATTTTGAGACAGAACCCCTTTTTGTCTTTCCCCGGGACTCTGTAACCCTAAAAACCGCCCAGTCCACGCCACACACCACCTCCTACCCGGTAATGCCGCATCACGTGTGTAGTGGGCTCCTGACCTATTCAGCGAAGCACGGAACCCAAGCACCCTATGGCGCAAATCGAGGAATCTGCAGCCTACACTGTCACAGTACTGTCCGAGCCTCTGATTTAGACCCTCCACTCGGTTCTCTACCAGAGGTCAGCGATCGGTCCTGTCGACTATGCTGCAAACGTTGCGCTCTCCTTTCATCTCTCTCGCCACCAGGACTAGCAGCAGCTTTTGCCACTCTGTTAGCCGCTCGAAACCAGCGAGAATTTCTTTCGATCCAAAGTGACACACATCAGTGCTACCGACTTCTGCCACCACCTGCAGTTCGCTTTAACCTCTTTCTTCACGGCATCCGGAAGGACCCGATCCATTTCTGGAATGACTCCGCCCAGTATGCATACGGAGTGCACACTGGCATTATTCCCCTCCTTGCCAGTCGTGTCTCTAATAACACGTCTAAGATTGGAGTTCCCAATTACCAATAATCCGACACTCTGTGATTGCCCGGATCTTGCAATAATAACAAAAATTGAACTTTAAAAATCCATCGCCACAAAATTTCACATAATTAATCTTGGCACGAAATGTTGCAACAACCACACCGAATTAGCAGTGAGTATGATTGGCTGAAATAAACAGACGAACAGGGAAACATCCTATGCACAACAAAATACTATCAACTATTCAGTCCTCTACGAAAAATGATGAAATTAAGCGTGTTGTGTCCGAAAATAAATTTTCTGTAAGACAGCACGTTAGTGTTTAAGAAAACACAGAAAAAGCTTATCTACTGGTTAGAAGTAAGGTGACTTCTTTTCTGACACTTATTTTTGTACCAATTCGTAGGTTAGTTTAACTGTCTGAGTGGTCGTCGACAAAGCTTTAAATGTCCTAGCAAACAATATATCATTTTATACAGAGCTGGGCATAATTATGGTTTGTTACATGCTTTATTTTCATGTCCAAAGATTTTTCGAGAGTTATAAGCCACTGGCGAATAAAATGTAAACGCATTAACAAGGAAATGATAATCAACTGTAATAAACGTTATTTTAATTATGTCCAAATGCACAGCTAAAAATGAAATACATTTCTATGAAACACAATTTCACGTGAAAACGCATGATTTTGCTCAAGTAAAAGACGAATGATAAAAGATTTTGGCAAACATTTGTTACATTTACAGTAGGACTGAATTTATTATTATCACCTCTGTCACCTTAAACGGTCACAGCTTGTGCTATTCACATAAAACCGAATTTCACTTGCATTTGTGTGTAAATTTAGACCTCTGTATCGTGGCAAGGGATAAAGCTTTCACAAAACAATAGGATAGCCATTAATTACACGATTTTGTCTAACTTCTTACAACATTTGAACCGATTCGCGCAATTTGGGTACATAGAAGTGGCGTGCTTAGAAAGGCTCACAGAAACGTGTGTTTTGCACATAAAATCCCACTCTTTCTAAATTTTTGAAACCGAATTTTCAATTTTAGCGTAGTAAGGCGTTTTGTATTTCTTTGATTTACTTGAAACCGTTTACGCGCATTCGATTCAAGTAAGTACGAATTTTATGTACTACAATAACCTCTAATCTAAACCATCTTATCTCGATAACGGATCAACATTATTGGATTAAAACAAAATTGTTTTGACTCTATTCATCTACATTTGTGCAGTGTTTGAGCCGTTTTGTATCAGTTTCAAGTATAGAAGTGACGCGCTTCAGAAACCTCACAAGAAAAGGTGTTTCTTGTACGTAAAATCCAAACGAAGCAAGATTGTTTTGAAACTGTTGAAACTTTTAGACGAAGGTCCGACACATGAGTGGACCAAATTTGAACCATCAGTCTCACTCCAGTCAGCAGTTATTTAAGGGCGACTGTTTTTCCTCGAAAAATCCGAATGGTTCACATACAAATGGTATCATTAACTGAGCTTTAATTTCTGCCCAATTACAATATTTTGCGAATGGAATTAATCGATTCATCCATTTTTCCTCAGCGCCAGCTCCGGGTCGTCGATCAAACGTTGCTTATTATACTGCAAAAAAGCCACAGCAAAACCGATGTCAGAACGCCTATAAAAATGGCCGCAGGTCCGGGATAAAGAAAAATATTTATACCCTATGTTCTTAGGTCTAATAGGAACCTAACACTTAGAGCAAGCAAAAAACAATTCCGTGCGTGGCCTTTTCTACACTGTAACAATTCATCTCTATTGCTTGTTACTTTAAATGTTTTTACTGTCTATCATACTCCTTCATCACATTTTCGTGATACATTTATTTTCCTTTATTAATCCTCAATTCAATGTCTCTGTTGGGTATGTGCATTCTGTCCAAATTAATATTTTGTAATGATGAAATTTTGAATTTTTGCTTTCTACACAATGTTTTCTTTTACACATTTTCACGACTTTGTTGCAGTTACATAGCTTCTGAGGCATCTGTTTGTTATTGTTGTCAGTTTCTAGGGTTTAGTTAGCGCCTTTCTCTGAAATATCCCATCTTCCAGGAGTGACTGCTGCGACGTTTGGAATGTGGGAGAGAGGTACTGGTGGAAGCAAACCTTGGGAACCAGTAATCGAAACCGGGACCCCGTGATCCAGAGGCAGCAACGCTAGCCACTAGACCAGGAACTGCGGACATCATCAGAATAGGAAAAATCTGTTTGTTGTGAGCCCAGAAATTCCATGAAAAGCAACAAACAATTGGCTTTTACCTGTCGCGAGACTGCTCCAAGATGTGTTCAACATGCTGCCTAACGTTTTCTGCACAAGTTGAGATTGAGAAAAACATGTTACACAACAGATCGGAGTATGTCAGGGGTCACATTGAGAATGCGTTGGGCAATTTGTGCCTTCAGTTGAGCTACATTCGTAATGGGAGCCCGAACACAACATCTTTCACAGCCAGAGATTGCAATTAGACTGTGGGACATTAGAAGAAGGGTTTAGGAGAGAATACGAGCTAGGTAGTAGGAATAACAGAGGAGAAAGACAAACGGAGTTTTGCAATACATTTTTAGGCGCTAATAGCGAATATTGTCTTCACAAGAGGAGGAGGCATACCTGTAATAGACCAGGAAATAGAGGGCGAATCCAGCTGAATTACATTTTTGTAAGGCATAACTTCCGAAATGAGATATTGAATTGTAGGGCTTACCCAGAAGCCGATATAGATTCAAACCGCAATTTGGTATTGATGAAGAGTTGGCTGAAGATCAAGAGTCTATTTAGAAACATTCAGTGCTTAAGATAGTGGTTACGGAAGTACTAAGGAATGAAAAGATAGGCTTTGAGTTCTCTGAAGCTATAGATACTGCGAAAAATATATTAGTCAATAGGCAGTTCAGATGAAGAGAAATGAGCGTCTCTAGAAATGGCAGTCATAAACGTTCGAAAGAAAAACGTAAGTACACGAAAGGTAACTGCAAAAAAACATATCTAACAGAGGAAATACTTCAGCTGGCCGACGAAAGAAGGAACTACAAAAATGTTCAGGCAAGTTAAGGAATATAGAAGTGCAAAACACTTAGGAACTAAATAGGATATCCAGGAAAGCAAAGACGAAATGACTACATGAAAAATATGAAGCAATCGGACAATAAATTACTGTCGAAAGGACTGACTCAGCATATAGAAAAGTAAAACGAAGGCGTTAACATTAAGAGTGAAATGGAAATTCCTCTACTAAATGAATACGGGAGAACGGATGCGTGGAAAAAATACATTGAAGGCCTCTGTGAGGGGGAGGACTTCCCTGATGACATCATGGAAAAAGTAAGTAACGGAAGTCGACAGGGAAGGGCAAGGAGAACCAGCATTAGAGTAAGAAGTTAAGAGAGTTTTCGATGAGTTGCGGTCACATAATGGAGAGGGGATGGATAACATTCAGTCAGAATTTCTAAAATTATTCGGGGGTGTGGCAACAAAACTAGTCACGTTGGTGTGTAGAATAAATGAGACTAGTGATTTACAGTGTGACTTCCGGAAAAATATCACTCGGCAGAAATGGATGGGTTTGAGTGACTTACAGCGATGGACTAGTGGGTTTGGTTAGGGGAGCTGGTGGGACCCTGAGGTGAGTTGCATGTTAAGAAAAGCCCGAGTACGTTCGCATGACACAATTTTTGGGAAAGTTTTTAAAGGTACTGAAAATGGTAAAGTGAGGGAGCTGATAACCTGCTTTTCAGTCAGAGTCCTGTAAATAAACAGGAACTTATTCGAATTTTTTGTACTCCCATACGAGCATTGTTCCACCGGTTGACAGATCCTTGGAATACTCGTAGAAAAGGGGTCCGTCTACAGAATGTTCCATGGTCGCTTATTGTAGACTGCCATGCGAGTAAGGAACTCTAGAGCAAACGTTTATCTAACTCCACGCCAGCATGAAGCAAGTCATGAAAATGAGTAATTTTGTACGGATATGGATACACGATGTTTCGCAGAATTTTATGCACCGGTCTCACAGGCATGTCCAAAGTTCGGGTAGTTCCCCGTGCACTCCATGTTTACATACCTCTGCTCGAGACCCCTGGAAATACAGAATATTTCTTCAGGAATATCGTTATCATTTACTCCAGACCCTTGGCAGACATCGGTCCAACAATCTTTTCCATACGCCTGAGGGTCCAGAACTTCTGCAGAGCTACTGGCTCACAGTCACCGTTCTTGTAAAAGAGCTTTACAAGCAGCTTGCGATCCTGCATTGAGACAGATACTCTGAGTATCTCAGAGGCAAATTGAAAAACAGCCGTTTACCATGTGTCTTATATTTTCCATATTTTCCCGGTTACAGCGCCATCTGATGGCAAAACTTTCGTATTTCTTTTCCTATGGCGTTTCCCCCTTTTTCGATAATAATCCGCTCAAGTTATAAATAGTTCTGAGAAGTGGTTAGCTGTTTACAGCGTTTTGAAACTGGAACTATAATTTTTATAACCCTGTGAATCGATAACGGTATTTTCCTTTCTGACACCATTATTACAATGAACACTTGCAATCGAGTTAAACAGATTACGAAAATCAATTTTGAATTATCATTAGTAGGGTCCTGATTTAAAGGTCTTATCCTTATTCACCCCATTATGAATTAATTGTCGTGTTGTTATCAGGAGGTTGAGTGGAGAGCGAGACTGAGTGAGCCTGCAGAACGCCAAGGGGCTAACGAGACGTCATTAAATTAAAATCATTTCTCGGCGGGAATTTTACAGTCACTCAGTCTTCTTCCCTGTGCTGTCTAGCAGCGAACGTGCCCAGTCAGCGCTGCTTGAAAGCGCGAGAGGTAGCGCGTCAGTGCCAGGCAAGGAGGAACTTGCCGAACACGGGTCCCGTGTTGCCCGTTGTCAGCGCTGCGGCCACGTCGCAACACAGGAGGCTGCGTCCCCGCAGCCCGGCGTGGCCGTGGACTTCCGTCGCAGCCTCAGCGTTCTGGACGAGTGGAGCCGCACCGAGGCTCCGTCCCAGGAATCTGCTGGTGCCCGTTGTCCGTTGTCGAGGTGGTGTTTAGGCAGGAGACTCAGCAGCAACACACAGCCGTAAGGCTGTACTTGTACTGCCCCAGTGGCGGTGACACAGGCGCCCGAAGACAGGTAAATCGGTTCTTCATCGACGAAAGACAGGCTCCCCTCCCCCTCCCCCCCCCCCTCCATCTCCAGTCAGCCACTGCTGTGGTCGGCAGGAATACGGATCGTGTATCAGAAGTCCCCTGTGAGGCAGGACGGCTGTAGATTTGCAGCAGTGGACTCCAAGTTGCCGGAAGCTTGTAGACGGTAGTTCAATTCACCAGAGCATCCTGTAAATTGGGGATGAAGTGGAACTATCACCCTCCCCCCTCCCCCTCGCGCACACTGGTGACTGAGATGATTGATTGTCCTCTCTTTTCCAAGCCTGTAAGCGCTCCCGTCTGCTCTATTGTTTAACATCAGGGTTTCAGAGAGTTCCTTTATGTGAACTTTGCATCCCTAAAGGTATTCTTATGACACCTCTAAGTGAAGTTACTACACGCAGCCTCGTTACTGTAGCACGTTCTGTCTGTTCCGCACTGTTGTCGAATTGCTGAATCGGTTGTTCTCGGATTCCCAGTCGCATAGTCCGATGAAATGTGGTCGTAGCTTGTTTGTACTTTTGACCTCCAACGTTGACATTCAGTTACAACACCGTTACGAAGCCGGTAGCAGTTGCGGTCCAGTTAGCCGTCTCTGTCGGTTCTTAACAAAATATTATCCGTGCACTACTTACTATTCCACTGTGCAACATACCTCAAAACGGTTAAATCTTTCTTAAAGGTCTCAAAGGGACCTAAATTGGACATACACAGAAAAAGTGGGGACTAAAAGGACTTGTTGCCACAAAACATGATTTTTAAATAGAATTTCTGATCCAATACTACGGAAAAAATTCGCAAAAGAGCTTCTGTAAAGTGTGGAAGTTAGGAGACGAGGTACTGGCAGAAGTAAAGCTGTGAGGACGGGGCGTGAGTCGTGCTTGGGTAGCTCAGTTGGTAGAGCACTTGCCCGCGGAAGGCAAAGGTCCCGAGTTAGAGTCTCGTTCCGGCACACAGTTTTAATCTGCCAGGAAGTTTCATATAGAGCTGCTGATTCATGATAACGCACGTTCCCACGTCGAAAATGTCGAAATGTACAAGTTACGCCAACGTAAGTGGGAGACACTTGAACACCCGGCCTATAGGCCCCGTTGGATTATCACGCCACCGCTATCTTAAAATAAGACCTTGGCAAATGAGCTGTACCTGTCGGAGGATGTGTATCAGGTAGTTACGGACATCGTCAACCAGCAGGACTTGCTGTTTTAGCTAACAGTTATCTCCAGCCTCATGCGTCTGTGGGATGATTTCCTGAATGCCCACGGCGATTTTTCCTGATCGGAATACCGATTCTGGACTGTACGGCTTTCAAGCAGAAACTTTCTAATCGTTCTTTATAAAATTAGATGACTGACAGGCATATGTGATTGACTTTTATATGATTACGATCTTATTTTTTTAGTTGCTGTCATCTTCTTAGTAATTGTCTGTTTAGGTAATCCGTTCTAAAAAGACAGCTCACATTACGCGCTCCACTAGTAAGTAGAGCAAACACAGACTGAACCATTAAAGTCTCCTATGACAGATCTTAAAGCGGACAGCTTTCGTCTAGACTTTAGTGAGGATTTAGTGTCATCTAATCTGCCATGGTTTTACGACCTACCTGCAATATACAAGGAATGTCGACACTGCAAAAATTATTTGTAACATATGTATGAAAAGGGTATTGCTGGTATTAAAACAGACATTTATGACCACTGCATTTGGCTTTCAGTCGACGGGACTACATACGTCTATGGCAGAATCAGCCTCCAAAAATGTACTGAGAGACAACAGAAAAGTTTCATATTACACAGCTTAGAAGTGTGGTTCATTGTGTACTGCAGTTCCAAAATGTTATATGATTGTAGCGTTAGGCCACGGACTGTATTCATACTCAGGTACGCATCACAAGTCTGTATTTTGTGTGAGTGACATATGATAGGATATTTTCCGTAAAACGCGTCATATTACTATATAACTTAAAGAGAAGATAGTTGTAGCACCGGTAAATATCTTAACTGCTTGTGAATTTTTCCGAGTGTCGACATAGGGAATAATTAGTCGCTCATTTGCCACAAAGAACTAGAATGGCTCTGTCAAAAATATAATGACGGTTTCTATGTTAATATTGGAGTCCATTACACTTTCAATTGAAGGATTCCAAAAACGCTAAAATCAGTCTTACAAAAACCCAATAATGCGGGCGCTAGTCATCGCCAATATATTTGCTGCTTAGCATAGGTGCTAGGGCAGGCTCACAACAATGAGAAAATCGCGCGACGTGACTCTGCCGTTGCTTAGCAACTGTCTGCTTCGAGGGTTCAAGTCATCCGGGCGTGTGTCGAAGTTCTTTGAGAGGAATACAGTGATTAAAGAGTTTGCTGCCGTTCTTAGCACATAGAAGTTAAATAAGGTTTTGAAAGAAGGTTAACTGTTGAAGAGAAGCAGACTTGTGACGAAAAACAATGGAGGTAAGTGACCAATCCATATTTAGCCATCGTAACAAGTCCACGCTGAAATCTGATACTGTAGGCAACAATTTCAAAAGCCGCTACTGCTGAATGCTGCATGTCCTAATGAGAGTAAGATACAGCGTGAATCCGAGCATCGCCAAAACCACTTCCAAAGTTTATACGCGTATTTCCTGAGTATTTTGGCTCGAGAGTCTCCTGTGGGTCGTGCATCACTCTGCTCCACAAACCGCTTTACGGTGTGTGGCACAGAGTGTTTCAGTACTCCTGCCTTCCCTCTTGTATTCGCACGTGGTACAGGGAAGGTCTCCTGTAAACAAACCATCGTAACGACTCCAATTGTTCTGATTTCCCAGTAGTTAGCATTTCGTGAGAATATGTTGCCCATCTTTCTTCGACATGTAAGCTCTTGAAATTTCTGCGGTACCATCTTCGTGATGTATTTCGAGCATACCGTAACGTTCTCGCGCCAACTCAAGAATCCTTCGACGAAACGTACCGACCTTAATCGAATCTTCTCAGTCACTTATATTACTCAAACCACCAGACAAAGGCTCCAGAGTGATCAGCAATTTTTAAAAATCGGGCGATGAAAATTTTTGTAAGCCACTTCTCTTGTGAATGAATTACAGTAATACTGGCCTGCAATTATGTGCATGTACCCGACGACCCCTGTTGAATACGGTAATGCCTTGCACTTCTTTTCCAATCGCTTGATGCGAGTAATCTGTGTAGAATGTCGCACTGTCTCACGCATCAACAGTGTGTTTCCTCTGCAGAATGATTTCTGTTCATTTCCTATTTCGTGGTCGCTTGTTTCAAAACTAGCTCTTCGGCATTTGTGCGATGATTCAAAAGAGCAATAATTGTAAAGCTTCGTGGGGTAATATTTTCGGACAGTCAAATACAGAAATTCGACCTTCTCTTTATTGTCTTCTATTCCTGGGCCAGTAGGGCTAACGCAGCAACTAATCAGACAACTTTGATCGTTTAAGGGGACCTCACACATATTCAGTGCATCTACACTTAACGATGCTCTCAGCATGAGCCTCATGAGACTGACAAAACGAGCAGCGGATACCTCTCCGCTAAACCACGTGAAACTAGCGTAGATGCAGTAATCGAGAATCCACACTGCTAAATTTTAACTCCAGCTCAGGTGTGTGCATGTTCCTACAAGCAGTAAATATACGTTCGAAGGAAACAGGTCTGTTAAACGGTTCACCTGCCATCTTAGATTAATTCTTCGGGATATATGCTATGCAAAACAGATCGCCTTATATCCATTGTCAATCGAATTAAATTTTTTTGAGAATCAAGAGAGATAGATTTAGATTTGTTTCGCGCTCGTAGCGTGAATGCGAAACTGCAGTAGTAAAACAAGCATCCCAATTAAATTTACGTGTTTTGTCACTACGCACGAACCTATTTGTCTGATTACCATTAAGTCCTTTATGCTCAGTACACATGAAGGTGGAAGTGAATTAAAATATGTGGTTAGATGCATCTGAAAAGAATTTTAGGAATAAATAATTAAAAAATAATCCCAGATACGGAACCATTTTCACTATTGCCTCTCATTATCGTAATTTGCTGTTCCACTACTTAGAACCATTCATTATGTGGTACGGAATTGAAGTGTTTCGTAGGATAGCGTTCATACTGAATGTCATTATCAGCTTAGCATTGACATTACCATTGAAGATTTTCGAAACATTTTATAGAAGTTTACATGTTGAGTAAACTATGTATTACATAAGTTTTCTTAGACATTAGAAGGTAAAGACACTGCACCGTGCATGTCGCCCTGGGATGTACGTATCGATCTTCCTCCATTCTGCAGGATTTTGCATCTAAGTACGATTTAGATTTTAACAACTTGTTTGCATGTTCCTGAAACTACGGTCTTCAGTATTCTTATTCGGATACAACCATATACCAATCACAAGAAAGGTGTAACATGAATATAATTAGTTAAATGTTCTCAAGTCTGATGCGCATGTTCCCCACAAGGTGTATGCTACAAAGTCACCGAATTTTCTGATTCTGCTGCGGCTGCACATTGGGCTGTGTTGTAACACCGGTAACTGTTTACAGTAAACGCAACTAGCAGTTAATTTGAGAATCTCAGGTGTCTGATCATGATATATTTACTATCGGACTATTTACTGAAATTTATGACTAATGCAATGAAAGAAACTGTTTAGCTTTGTTGGTCGTAGAAATCGTTCCCTACTTAAGAGACAACCCAGAAAGAGGGATGGATGTGGATGCTAACCATGGGCGATTTACTCCATGACGCACTCATATTGATTCCGTTTTTCTGGATTTCCAGAATGTAAGTGGGTGACCTCTTTTGATGCTAGTCAATTGCCAGGATGAGCATTATTGCAAAGGGCATTTGATTCTAAAGCATTATGTCAGGGTGAAAAACACTAAATAAATTACTTTTTCTCTCTTAACAACATATGGGCTGGGTGGGTTCTTTCTTGGCTCGGGTATGAGGTAGAATGAAACAGCATTTTACATAAGATAACTTTTATTGAAGATTTGTACAATGGTTTCCTTACTGGATTGTTCTGGCTGAGAGAGCGGCAGCTGTGTCATTTGCGAAGCCTCTGCTGCGTGAGCGGCGGCGTCTGATTACGCCTGGCGGTGTGTTTCTCGTGCCGCCGTCTCGCCCAGTTGACTAGATGGTGATACCTCGGATGTGGCGTCCCAGTGTTTCTCTTCTCTATGCGGCCGCGTGTGTCACTGTTGTGCGTCGGCCAGCGGAGCGGCGCGGCGGGGGAAGGTCAGTGTCCCGTCCCGGACTCGAACAACGGACTGCAGCTTGCCAGTCTTCGGCTGTCAGGTCTTCATCCAAGCTCACAGGTGACTGCTGCTGTGAGGCCGTCTCCTTCCCGTCCTTACGAGTCACCCGGGTACGTAAAAATCAGTCTTTAAATACCTTCTGACTTCTGTCTTCTGGCGACGAGGCTTCTGCTTGCTATTCCATTGCAGCGGCGGACTTGGTGCTTCTGTGTACGATGTAGTCTCTTCCTTCATGACGGTCTTCAGCAACGACTGAGCTGTACTGGAACTGAATTCGAACCGAAACTGAACTGCAAACTACTACTGTCGGGCCCACGGCGTCTCGCGTATTTGTTCACTTTAGTTCACTGGAGGTGAACGACTTCACGGTCATTGCCTCTTCTGTCACGTTGAAAAGCTTCTCGAAGAATCTTCTTAACGTCGGTCATTGGCTCTTGGAATGTAGGCGAGGGCCTTTGATCACATGTGACAATTGAGAAACACGTGACCCCGTCGGGTGATGCCCTGACGGCTGAATCGACAGCTTCCGCTTATGTGGGGAGGGCGATGGCTTCTCCTGAACGTGTCGACTTCACGGTCATTGCCTCTGCTGCACTGCCCGCTATTTGCCAGTGTGTAACTCTTCTAAACAAAACTAAGTTTTTCATTTATTTTCTAATTTCTACTTCACATTGATTTCACTAATTTATTTACCTATCTTAAGTACCACGCAACAAGAAGGGTTTTGACACCGTACTTCACAAGTGACTTGTAATCAAATAGCGTGCTTACTTGATATGGCCTCACTTATGCATGTGGATACGTGATTTACTGTCAGAGAAGTCACAGTTCGTAGGAGACCGAGCGAGATTGCGCAGTGGTTACCACACTGGACTCATATTTGGGAGGACGACAGTTCAAACTCGCGTTGGGCCAGCCATATTTAGATTTTCTGTAATTTCCCTCAATCGTTTCAGGCAAATGCCGGGATGATTCCTTTTAAAGGGCACGGACGATTTCCTTCCCCATCCTTCCCTATATAGGGGCGGATTTTCACGGACATGATACGGGATTTGGGGTGCGCATCGTTAAATCACAAGCGTTTCTCGTTGCGGCGGGACCTTATCACGACATTTCACTCACCAGTTTGCTCCTCCGAGTTCAAAAATATTTTGTTGACGCCGACATACATCGGAAGAAAAGATCATGCCGATAAAATAAGGATAATTAGAGTTCGCATGGAAAGGTATATGTGTTCGTTTTTTCTGCGCATTGCTCCAGAGTGGAATAACGAAGGATTATTGTAAAGGTGGTTCGATGAACCCTCTGAAAGGGATTTAAGTGTGATTTGCAGAGTCTCCATGAAGATGTGGATGTAGATGTATACAACGAAAGTTTGAAAGTGAGGGTCCTAATTTAGACCCTCACCGTCAAACGTTCCACGACGTTGTCCCTACAGCAGCAGGTCAGCTCAGAAATCATAAGACGCTGGAGCACCTATCTTTAACGACTTCATTGGTTCTGGTTTTATTATCTGGTAAGCGCTTTCAGATGCTCGGACACTGTTCTAAGGAGTTCCGGCCTCGGCTTTTAGAGACTGTGGCTGGCACATCCTGCAGTATGAGCATACTGAATGAGTGCCCTTGCATTCTGAATATCTCTTCTTGCTCGACAGAACCAGGCCTTTAGGATGTGGGTACTTCTCCCTCTATGTAATAATTATAACGCTGCATAAGTTTTGACAAGGGAAGGTGAAAAAGCTCTGTTCTCTCTGTTTCCGGCCTAGACACCGAGAAGAGCAGGTGTTCCAGTGTTTGCTAAAATTAAACATAACGTCAGTTCTAGACTGACCAACAGAATTAAACATCGATCGAGCTTGGCATTGGTCAGGGAGAGAGTACGTGACATGTGTGACCGACTTGATGTGACATCCAGAGTGATGCTGTCTCTACACTATTGTATACCGAACCTTCTAACCAGACAAGTCTTGGGCCGATTTGATGGCATCTTTTGCTCAATAGTGGAGTACACAAGGAAGAAATCGGCGTCCTGTCAACTAGCCGAGATTTAACGCCTTAATAACAAGGCGCAGCCGAAGGAGGACGCTCGCACGATCGTCAACCTGAGTGAGATGGGATTCGACGCAACCACATTGAAAGTGCTCAGCAAGGGTCTTAATTTCTCAGTTTTATTTTTTATTTATTATTATTCTGGATTTACAATGTGAGTACATTTTTCCAGCACCTATTCTAGATTACAGTAAGTCACTAATTATTGTTCTCCACTCTTCTCTATTTGTCCATAAATCTTCAGGAATGTTGTTCTTCCTCATTGCTGATTGAACTCCCTGTTTCCATGTATCAGGTGGTCGTCCCCTTTTTCTTCTTCCAATTGGTACCCAGTCGATTATGCATTTTGGTAGCCGTTCCTGTTCCATTCGTCTCATGTGTCCATACCATTTAAGTTGTTTGTGCTCGATGAAATCAATAATTGAATTTTTACATTTCATCTTGTCTCTGATTACTTCATTTCTTATTCTTTCTCGTCTTGATATTCTTGCTGAACGTCTCCAGAAATCCATTTCTGTGGCTAATAATTTTGATTTCAGTTGCCATTTTGTTGTCCACACTTCTGAACCATATGTAATAATGCTCCTAACTATTGTTTTAAAAATCCTTATTTTGTTATCAGTTGTTATGTGTTTGTCCCAGAGAATTCCATTCAATAAAGAGATTGTCGTCTTTCCAGAATTTATTCTTGATCTAATTTCTTTGTCCTGTTTCCCATCATTTATAATTTTCACACCTAAATATTTATATTCCTCAGTAGCTGTTATTGTTCCCATCCCTTCTTCTAATATTAAGTCTCCATTCACTCCACCAATTACCATGCACTTTGTTTTATTCATGTTTACATTTAGACCTGATTTTTTATATTCTTGAATCAATTTTCTGGTCATATACTCTATGTCCTCATAGTCTTGGGCTATAATCAGTTGGTCATCTGCAAATTGTAACGAGTATATTGTTCTATCATTTATTGGTATTCCCATAGCGTGACATTTTTTCTTCCAATTCTGTAAAGTTACTTCTGTATATATTTTATACAATGTAGGTGAGATGCTACATCCTTGACGTAATCCTTTTGTGACTTGGAATCCATGTGATAGATATTAACCAATTTTTATTTTTGAAATAGAATTTTTATATAAATTTTGAATTGCTTTAATTATTCTTGGATTTATTCCTATTGATATTAAAGCTTTCCATAAACTGGATAAAGGCACACTATCATAGGCTTTTTCTATATCTATGAATACTAAATGTATAGGTTGTGCCCGAACCATGTTTTTTCAATAATTTGTTGTAGGCAAAAGATATGATCAATTGTTGATCTTCCAGCTCTAAAACCTGCTTGTTCTTCAGCCTCCTTTTCTTTGTATTCTTGTTCTAACAAATATTTAATAATTCTTCCATATAATCTACTGAAGGTATTGGTCACTGTTATTCCCCTATAATTTTTACACTCATCTTTCGCTCCTTTTTTATGTATCACTGAAATATATCCTACTTTCAAATCATTTGGGACGTCTTCCCCATTTAAACATCTTTCGAAAAGGTTTCTTAACAATTCCATTAATTTCTTTGTTCCTAATTTTAATAATTCTTCAGGAATACCTCCAATGCCTGTAGCCCTTCCATTCTTTAAAGATTTTATTGCAGTTTTTACTGTCTCTATTTCCAAACGGATGTAATTCTCTGCTTGTAGATCTATCATTTCATTATATTCAGGGTTTCCCAAGTATTCTTCCCTGTTTTCTGTTAATAAACTTTTAAAATATTTTTCCCAAGAGTCATGAGTAATATATTTAATATGTGTTGTTTCTTTGGAATTCCTTCTTTGGAATTCCTTCTTTGGAATTTCTCAGTTACCCCCATAAATGTCCCTGCGGTGGCCTTCGTTAGTGCAGTGGAGCAGGTGGCCATGAAATTACTGCCAATGATGCTGAAGAAGTGCGAGGGGAGATTCGCAGAGCGCTCACGAAACATCTCTGGAGATGGGATGTTTTCCCTTAAACAACTCAGGGAAGATGATAGCGTTGTGGTGTTACCAGCAGATGAAGGGGAATGCTACCGTCGTCCTACAGAAGGCAGATTATGACAGTAAGGTGCGACAACTTCTGGACGACCCGGTGTAAAGACCAGTGGATAGCGACTTCACAAGACAAGGTGGATAAGAAGATCTGGGCTCTTCTAAAGGGAATCGGCCTTCCAGAAAAGATCGTTAAGCAACTAAGAGCAAAAAGCAGGCGTTCCTCTACGTCCAGTAGTCAGCAACACGGGAGCACCGAGCTACCTCACTGCTCAACACCTTCAGAAGATGCTCTCCCCATATGTGGGAAAGTGTGCCCGTCACATTCGTAACTCAGAGGATTTCCTATAACGCCTGAGGCAGTCACAGGTCAAGGTACATGACATCACGGTCAGTTTCGACATGGAGCCCCTGTTCACCCGCGTAGCACTGAATGATGCACTTGATCTGATAGGGAAAAGTTCGACGGTTCTCTGCTAGACTTATTGAGGCACACATTTACCTCGACGTACCTCATATAAGGGGACCAGTTCTACGTGCAAATGAAAGGGTAGGTAATGGGTAGCCTACTCTCACCGATGATGGCCAATCTCCTTATGGAGAGATTTGAAGAGGAGGCACTTACATCGGCCCCATATCAACTTCAATGCTATTATAGGTACGTGAAAGACGCCTTTGTTATATGGCATCACGGGAGGGAAAATCTCCACGTTTTCTTGGACCTCCTAAACTCACGCTATCCTAATATTAAATTTATCATGGAACTGGGGATGGATGGGCCATCCCATTCCTAGGTGTACTAGTCCAGAGCGGCGACTATAGCCATCGGCTGTTTAATGGAGAACGACAACGAAAATTTGTACCGGATCTGGACTCGAACCCGGATTTCTACATCTATATCTACATCTACATCCATACTCCGCGAGCCACCTGACGGTGTGTGGCGGAGGGTACCTTAAGTACCTCTATCGGTTCTCCCTTCTATTCCAGTCTCGTATTGTTCGTGGAAGGAAGGATTGTCGGTATGCCTCTGTGTGGGCTCTAATCTCTCTGATTTTATCCTCATGGTCTCTTCGTGAGATGTACGTAGGAGGGAGCAATATACTGCTTGACTCCTCGGTGAAGGTATGTTCCCGAAACTTCAACAAAAGCCCATAGCGAGCTACTGAGCGTCTCTCCAGCAAAGTCTTCCACTGGGGTTTATCTATCATCTCCGTAACGCTTTCGCGATTACTAAATGATCCTGTAACGAAGCGCGTTGCTCTCCGTTGGATCTTCTCTATCTCTTCTATCAACCCTATCTGGTACGGAATCCACACTGCTGAGCAGTATTCAAGCAGTGGGCGAACAAGCGTACTGTATTCTTCTACTTCCTTTGTTTTCGGATAGCATTTCCTTAGCATTCTTCCAATGAATCTCAGTCTGGCATCTGCTTTACCGATGATCAACTTTATATGATCATTCCATTTTAAACCACTCCTAATGCGTACTCCCAGATAAATTATGGAATTAACTGCTTCCAGTTGCTGACCTGCTATATTGTAGCTAAATGATAAGGGATATCTCTTTCTATGTATTCGCAGCACATTACACCTGTCTACATTGAGATTCAATTGCCATTCCCTGCACCATGCGTCAATTCGCTGCAGATCCTCCTGCATTTCAGTACAATTTTCCATTGTTACAACCTCTCGATATACGACAGCATCATCCGCAAAAAGCGTCAGTGAACTTCCGATGTCATCCCCAAGGTCATTTATGAATATTGTGAATAGCAACGGTCCTACGACACTCCCCTGCGGCACACCTGAAATCACTCTTACTTCGGAAGACTTCTCTCCATTGAGAATGACATGCTGCGTTCTGTTATCTAGGAACTCTTCAATCCAATCACAGAATTGGTCTGATAGTCCATATGCTCTTACCTTGTTCATTAAACGACTGTGGGGAACTGTATCGAACGCCTTGCGGAAGTCAAGAAACACGGCATCTACCTGGGAACCGGTGTCTCGTGGACGAATAGCGCGAGCTGGGTTTCACACGATCGTCTTTTTCGAAACCCACGCTGATTCCTACAGAGTAGATTTCTAGTCTGCAGGAAAGTCATTATACCCGAACATAATACGTGTTCCAAAATTCTACAACTGATCGACGTTAGAGATATAGGTATATAGTTCTGCACATCTGTTCGACGTCACTTCTTGAAAACTGGGATGACCTGTGCCCTTTTCCAATCCTTTGGAGATATTGGGGCAGCATTAGCAAAGAATATATTGAGATTAAGGTCACGGAGAGTATTATTAACCGCGACACCAGTTTCCAGTTGAGTTCTGCCTCGAATTCGGGGCTCAGTCTTGTGAAGTCGCAACGGGAACAACATGAAGACCCCATGGGACACAAATATGAAGACGGAATTAGAAAACTGCCCGGTGCATGTAGCATGGGACGCACACGAAATGGTACCTTAGACAACAGATCAATACCTGAGGACGCTCTAGCGGGTCTCGAGCGGCAGTTTGAGCAACAGCGGCCTGAAAACAACACCGCAGCCGCCCCTGGTGGGCACGGACCTCGCACGGAACGCCTGACGCGGCACGCCGCGGTAACAGAACGTCCTACCAAGATCACAGGTGACGACAACCGGAAGACAAAATGTACAGCACGACTTGGACGTCGTTCAGAACTGCAACAGCGAGATTGAGAACGGGTGATGACCACAGCGTTCGGAACTGCCGCGGCCAGAGGAGAGCACTACAGCCGCTGCTATTGGTCGGTGCATGACGCGGGGCGGGCCGCAGACGGAGCGCCTGGCACAACACAGCCATGAATACCGGACTCGTTCCACACTGGAATCAGTATCAGGCAGCACCTGAAGAAGACTGCGGGTTACGCAGTTGAAATATCGGTACAAGTAAGCGGCGAACAAACGGCGGAAACACGATAGTCTTGATTTCTTTTCTCTGCACATTATTTCCTACTCCAAAATTTTCTTTAGTTTTCTATACTGCCTGCTCAGCGTACAGACTGAATAACGTCGGGGATAAGCTACAACTCTGTCTCACCGCCTTCTCACCCACTGCTTCCCATTCCCGCCCCTCGACTCTTATAACCGCCGTCTTGGCTTTTGTACAAGTTGTCAATAGCCTTTCACTCCCTTTATTTTACTCCTGTTACCTTCAAATTTTCCTTGAGACTGTTCCAGTCCGCTTTTCTGTAAGTTTTTCCTACCTGTACAAATATTATAAACATAGGTTTGTCTTTCCTTAATCTATCTTCTAAGAGTGGTCGTGGGGTCAGTATTGGGTCGCCTGTTATACCTTTCTAAGGAATCCTAACTAATCTTCCCAGAGGATGACTTCTAGAAGCATTTCCATTCTTCTGCAAAGAATTCGCGTTAGTATTTTGCAACTAAGTGTAATTAAACTGATCGTTCCGTGTTGTTCGCATCCGTCAGCACTTGCTTCAGCGCGGATGCACAAAAACGTTCGACTTCCTGCTGGAATCTCGAAGTCGCCAGCACGAAGGACACGGGAGGGGACTGCAGTGAGGTGGCGCCAGACACGAATGTGGTACTGCTGGGAGGGGCGCCAAGATTGTCAGTGCGGGTCGCGGTAGCACAGTTGTTAACGTAACTGCGCAGCAAGCAGGAGATCCCGGTTTCGAATACCTGTCCGGCACACATCTTCACTCGTCGTCGCTGACTCTGTATAAACTCCCGGATGCAGCTGACATCAATATTTCCTTCCCTTTCAGTCAGTTTCTCCACCTTATTTTCCCTATAGGATGGTGCCCCTCCACGCCCACACCGACGTGATGACCAACGAAAAAGTTCTACTGACACCATCATATAACATGTTAGTTTTCGAATCAGGAGTCACAGGATGCGGGCTGTGATGTTGTCCGTGCATCTGGGTAGGATTACTCACTGACGTGGTCCATCAGGAGACAGCAAGTGAACGAAAGCGATCGATGGGTAGCGGTTTGTAAGGGCAGAGGGAAAGAAAGGCAAAAAAGGCAAATACCAAGAGAAAAAAGCCTCTGCCACAGTAGGACTGATAGTAAGGGCAGTAGCGGCCTTCTAGCTGCGGCACTGCATGCAAGGGGGGTGCTCGTTGTAGGGCCTGCTGCAGCGGCTGCGTCCCTGTAACAGTTCGAAGTCGTCACACGTTAGTGGGCGGTCGGCCATAGATCAGCTCACAGTCTAGGGTGTGTGTGTGTGTGTGTGTGTGTGTGTGTGTGTGTGTGTGTGTGTTTGTGTGTGGCTGGTTTGCGTGTTGTGTACAGTACGGCTTCCCTGCGATTGCCTGGTTTTCGGCGGGTCGAGCATCTGGGGTTGACAGTAGTAGCCATGTTGCAGGGGCTCGCCAGTACTGTTGTGTTAGCGTGCTATGGACCATAAATGTTTAGTTCCTTGCCAATAGTGTCTTTGCTCTATTATGTTTTCATCTATGGTTCTGGTCGTAGTTCCCCAGAGAAAGAATAAACGGGTTACGCGAGTGTCTCGTGTTTCTGTAAAGTCATGTGGAGAGATTTGGAATAATTGCAAGACGGTATCTAGCCGATATTCCCGGTGAAGATCCACGGCGCGTGTGTAACGCGGTGCATTGCTTATGATTCTGCGTACTTTGTTTTGTATGAGCTGCAGACGGCGCAGGCGTGTGGGCGGAGCGTATCCCCAGATGGGAGCAGCATACGTCATCAGAGGTCTAACAAGTGTGTTGTACATGGACCTGGACACCCTCCTATTCAAGAGTGCTACGCCTGTTAAGCATAGGATAGTTTGAGCCTCGCGTTTGCTTCGTTGGTCCCCCCAGAGTAGTTTCCGGTACAGCTAGCCACCAAGGTATTTGACCTTCTCACGGAAACGTTTTGGGATTGAATTTAGTGTTATTGGGTAGCAGCGTTGATGTTTTCGCAGTAGTTTCGATCTTCTAGTGAACAGAACGGCTTCGCACTTGTCGACGTTTATTCTAACACCCCATTTTACCAACCAAGGCTCTCTGCCTCTTTGAGTGCAGTCTGTAGTCGTGAGTTAATGTTGGACGGTTTGCAGTCTTGCTCGAGGATGGCAGTGTCATCCGCGTAGATTGCCACCATCGTGTTGCGTGCAGCTGGAAGGTCATTAATGTAGAGGTTAGACAGTATGGGCCCTAGGATGCTTCCTTGGGGTACTCCAGCCTGGATACCATGTCGTGTTGACGTGTTTGCCCTGCACGTCGGTGTTGAAATTCCTGTCCGCGAGATATGAGTGTATGAGAAGTACGAGCCCGTCGGGGAACCCTCCGTCGCTGAGTTTGCGTGTGAGGCCGTTGTGTCACAGACGGTCAAAGGCCTTTTCGATGTCCAGGAACACTGCCCCAGTTGCTTTGTTTGTGTTGTATCCTTGTGTTATGTATTCAACGACGCGGAGGAGTTGCTTTGTTGTCGAATGATGATTCCTGAAGCCTAACTGCTCCGGCCTCGGGGTGTCTTTTGCAGTGCTAGGATTACCTTCTCAACGATCTTGCTGAGCGCGCTCAGCAGACTGATGGGTCGGTAATTTTGTGGGAGGGAGTGGTCTCTCCCCGGGTTCCTCAACATGAGGGCCTTGGCCGTCTCCCAAAAGGCGAGGAAGTGTTGGTGTTCAAGTATAGCATTCGTGATGTGTGTGAGGTATTCTACTGCTTTATCCGTGAACTCCTGGAGCGCACGGTTTTGAATGCCATCGTGATCGGGGGCCTTCCTAACTGTGGTATGCGTGATGACCCATTTGACTTAGCTCTACTAGCCCGTCGTATGTCATTGCGCGATGGTTGGGCCAGGATGTGTGTAAACTCCTGGTCGGTGGCAAGTGTGAACGCTGGGTCTGACGGATCCAGGTTCGGTGTGAATGACGCTGCAAGTGTCATGGCCATACGTTCCACTTTTTCTTCCGCAGGATATGCCGGCCCATCGGACCCTTGTAGCGCGGGTGTGTGTATTTTCTCCCTGGTGAAGTGAAGGGGCCAACTGCCACACGCCAGGTTGCGTTGTGTCTAGTCCTTCGAGTTTCTGGTTCCACTGTTGTGTTTTAAATGTTCAGATTTTGTCCCGGATTATTAGTTTTTCCGCCCTCCACCATCAACTTATATACTGTTTATTCCGATGATGTGAAAACGTTTGAGCAGCAAATAAAGACCTGAAGACCACACTCATGACTTCGGGAACACGAAGACAAGCCAGCACATCCCTCAGCAAGGTTTTACTTTGAAGCTTATTGCACCATTTGCGGCTTGGTGGGAGGTTGGTGGGAGCGTATGGTGGGAACAATGGAACGCTCGCTGAGAAGAGTTTAGAAAAATCGCTGGTAGATGAGGCAACACTTAAGATTTTATTGTTGCAGATAGAGTCCGCCATCAACTCGCGACCAATCGCTCAGGGAGGCTCGGAAGTACTTACACTAAGCTGTTACTTGACTGGAGAATGGTTGGCTATAATACCCATTGGGCATGAACAAATTATACCGAAAGATATTGAAAGAGAGGCCAAGCAACGAGGAAGAGGGCAAATGATGAAGATATGGAAGGAAACATACCCGCTCGACCTCTGAAACTTCCATGAAGTCCAGCGATCTAATAGGAAAACTGGGAAGTGTCGAGTGGATTTTACCCTTGCAGGAAGACAGAGGGTGAGGCACTTGATGGAGAGAACCGGCATTATCGACAGAAGGCCAGGGAGAGATGGAATAGCAAGGACCTTAAAGCTTCATACCCCAGAAGGAAGAAATATTAGTCGGCCGGTGCAACGGGTCATCCCACTTGATACTGACCAGGTGGCGAGGCTGTTGAGGATTAAATGAATTCTGTATTTGCGATTCATCTCTGTAACACTTATATGTTTGAAAGGAGACGAAAATTAAGCAGTAAATACGACATGTGGTGTCCTCTCAGTTAATACATGATATGTGATTGAGGGTGTTAGTTTGTTGCCGTGGCCAACGCGTTCTCTAGATTGAAAACGTCTGGTAGTGCGTTGTCGAACGGCTAGCACGCTAGCACTTGCCAGTCACTACAGTGGTTGGACTGTGGCAGTGAGTTGAAGCAGCTCTGGATGATGTGTCCGTATCCACCCTCTAGGCTCAGTTCAGCACGATGGACGAACGAATTAAAATTAATATCCCTGAGTGAGGAGGCAGTTCTGTGTAGGTCGCACTCTGTACAGCCCCAGATCACATGCAAATTTAAACGTGTATTCATGCTGCTATTGTATATACACGCAATGAGTACATCTTCGCTACTGGTTAATCCTCCTAGTGTTACGATTTTAATGGCCAGAAGTACACCTTTTTTGGGTGGTTGATTTACCATTAAAGGGATACACTAAAGCAGGAATTAGAAAGGTAGCTCTAAACTCTGTAGCCTTTAGATGAAAAGTGTTGCTTTTATCATTCGTGTTATGTGTTCTTAAGACTTTATCTTCTTATGTCAGAGGAACGCTTACCAAAGGGCATTTAATTTCCCTTTTCTCGTAATACACTTGTCTCGTAATATACTTATACATGTACCAGTATTTCTGCAACATTACCTCATAGAAAAATTAAAGACCAGGTTAAAACGTCGATTAGATGATCATATCTTCGGAGAAATACCACAAGCACGAATTGAACAAAGTTGGTTAACGGAGTGAACTGTGAACGTCTTCAGTGGGCCGCGCCAGGCATTGACGTCAGTCGATGTAAGGTACCAAACAGAAGAGCATAACGAGTGTGTGAACCCTTGCTATCCCGAATGTGACAAAACTGTCCTCTTCGTCCCTTTTCTTGGATAATGCTGACTTACAAGTTCAACAGAAACACTCCAATTAATTAATTAATCATTCATTCTCTGTGCTATTGCGTATACGCACAAGTAGTAAGGCCTCGATAATTGCTAATCATCTTGCTGTTGCAATTCTAATGGCCAGCGAGGTTACGTTACTAGTCGCGATTTTGTCACATGAGCTAGGTACAATGAGTCCGTGTCTCACGTTCGTAGAATGCTTTACTGCCAGGTTTTCTTCAGTTTAGAAACCATTAATCGATCTCCTGGAGTAAAACATTTAATTCCCTGTTTCAAACAATGCCTGTGAAAGTACGACATTGGGACATTGCACGTGTCGACTCATTTTTTCTAGCTGTCTACACAAAAGGCGCACGAGTTTCGTAAATTAGTGAGCTGTGGGGTGAGTCAAACGATCGGCAGAAGCGATGTGTTCCTGGCGTGTGGCATTAGCTCGCAACATGTGGCTGCCAGGAGCCGCTGTGCTGTTTCGAGGGTCCGCAGTGGCGATTTCCTATGCGGAACTTCTTAGACCGTGCTATCCACGTCTCACAACGCACTCACCCTTGTGTAACTTGTACTCGCTGTCCCTTCAATATTCCAACATCCTTTACATGTTAACCACTTGTAGGTACCAGATCTCCTTTGTTGTTACAGCTAAATCTACAAACTGTCAGGTCTTTTCATTTCATCCCCGACATTCTACCGGCCCATATTCATTCAAGCAGTTCATCCAGCTTTGATCGCTCCTATGCAGTATGAGGCAGGCATGTAGCGGATGGAGCTTACTTATTTATAAATTTCACTTTTCTTCTAGTACACACAGTGAGATTATTACTCACTTGTATTGAATTGCTAGTTAAAATATACGGGGATGGTCAGCCAACTGTAAGGCAGCATTAGATATTATGTTACGTGATATGATTAATGTTAGCAGGATAGGCCAACTGAAAGGTTACTGACATGGAAAAGAACAATATTGATCTGTGAATATTGTTCCTTATACGAATCTCATGTGTCTGTAGTCTGTTTACCATGTAGTCCAATATTAATATACTGAAGATCAAACAAAACAAGATACGCCAATGATAGCGAATTTTAATCATACAAACTGAACACTTCGAAATGCCTGGGTATGTATTTATTCTAGTGTTCTGTTAGTCCACTCCTCCTCCACTTCCGTGTCCACTTTCTCTGCACCTATCTCCGTCCATCTCAGATTCCTCCCGCCCCCCCCCCCATCCCTTTTTCTACGCATCTCCTCCTTCCCCCCTCTTACTCCTCACATTATTCACCCCCTCACTCTTTCCGTTTCCTTCCGCTTCTCTTTTCACCCATCTCCCACACACTCAATCTCCTTCTCTCCGTTTGTCTGCCCTTCTCGTCCTCTAACTATGACTTAGTACTCCTTACCCCTCACTGTTTCTCCATCTCCTCTTTCTCCACCCTTCTCTCTCCGTGAGCACTCCTCAAAATAGTTGGTGATTCCTAGGGCCACAATATTTTTTTCCAGATAATACATAAGTAACATGTGTACCAAGTTTGGTTCACATTGGATTTAGGAGCAGTTTTTACTTCCAGCTTGTGTCACATACATTTCAAATACATTTAACATATTTCATACAAATTGGTACCCGTATTTGACTTGTACCCCTAGTGAATTTCACGCCGCAGTTTCCTTTTAACGAGGTTCAATGTTTCGACGTCTTATCTTCTGAACAATGAGTCGTACTATGATATAATATTCCAGATTCATTCAACGGTATTTGTGCCTACCGTCCGCAAAGTGTGTCGGGAGTAGAGTTGGTTCTAGAGGGGCAATAAATTAAAACGTCATACATACTGAGGCACCTTGTCACGCACGTCATTGTATATGACGTCATATTTCCAGAACTACGTTCCGTACATTGGTATATTTTGCAAGTGCAGTCGGTGGTATATGTGAATACTGTATGCGATATGTGTCACGAATAGAGTTTCTGTCAAAAAAATCCATAAATTGAAATGTAATTCCTGATGCAGCTGTTTTACTGCACTACATGAAAATGTAGTAAGGGATAAACATTGAAATTACGTATAGAGTTTGTTCCAAGTGATTAAGTGCTCTCACTCCTAAATGTTGAATGAATAGATTCCATATATTTGTCAGTCGTGGGCTACGCTACTTTTTCACCTGCACCACCACCTCTTTGATTGGTAGGTGGTTCTTACACACCACAGCGCTTCTTTCCAGACAGTGCGAAGTTTGGATCAAATCGATCCAGTGGTATAATAGCGGATGTGGAATATAGGCAACGATACAGTTATCCGTTTTTATAAAACATATGGTTTAATTCGGCACACGAGAACAGGTTATTTCATTCTGTACCAAGGAAATGTACTGTATGTGGTCACTGGGTGCGCTGCTCGTCTAATTACACTGAAAACTTAAAATTGCATGTGATTAAATTACTTGGCTTCGCAGCAACTAATGAATGACTTCTGGAGAGAAATTTTCATTTAATTACTGTCATATGGATAGCACACACACACACACACACACACACACACACACACACACACACACGCAAGCACGTGTTTGTGTGTGTGTCGGTTTCCTTGCACCGAAAAGTGTCTACTCTAAAACGCAAATGTCTAAACTTGACAACCAGCTCAGAACACTCGGAGTCACCTGTCGCCGAGTCATCAGATCGCCATGGAATACCGCAAGTGCTCACTCATTAACCACGATTTCATAATTCCCTCCTTTGCTCCGCACTCGGCACCAACAGTTTAGAGGAAACCCCACTTGGTCAAAGTGTAACCACATCTCCATTAACCCGTCATAATGCCATTCATCTTCGATCAAATTTGGCACGGTAGTTTAAATCATCAACTTTTTTCGTTTGGTCTTGAAGTAGCTCAGCGTTGTTGAGTGTACGTACGTTCGTTCCTGCGTTGGCGCCACCCGGATGTCACGTCGAAGGAACTGGTACCTTCTGAATCAGCCTAGTGTGGTTCACGTCACTTCATAGGTATTGTTGGTGGATCTTGTAGCGCATCGTACGTGGGAGAGCAGGTTTACCTTAGCTGCTTTCCTCCTTAGATATTTCGGAGCAATGTAAGATAGGACAGCTAATACGGAATGGAAGCAATAGGGTTATGGAAACATGTGATAACTGGTGAGCGAAAGAAACGGGAATAAAACCGCTGGGCAGTTTTAGTTTCTCTTTATTTGACCCGCAACCGTTTACAAACAATGGGAAGACCGCCATTTGTATTTAGAAGGGAATACTGGCACAATCTCATTTATTCCTAACGAAGTAACCGGTTTCGGCCGACATCCGCCTCCAGTGATACTAAAATATAGGCTGTGCTTCCGTTCCATGACTGCGGAAACCATGTTGTCAGTGGTGGGACGTAACCACGCACTGTATTTTATGACCTGAGGATTGCAAATGTAGCCGAAACAGGTTATTTTGTTACATATAAATGTGATTGTGCAGATGATTTTATTATTCTAATCCTAAAAACAAGTCTAGCGTGAATGGTAGACTGCATCCTGGTTCATATGAGCCGTCAATAAAGTGACTGAATTCATCACGTGTGAAAGAAACGTCGGAAGCAGACTCAAGTTTATGCAGAAAATTTTAATATTAATGTGTTCCAACTTGCAACATGCGACCCCATCGATTAAAGCACCATGTGGAATTGCCTGGATATTTGCTTTGTCGACTGGAAGAAGACTTTAGGTATTGTCAGCTAGAGTACACTACTGATATTTTTAAAAGAAGTGAAAGGTGGAAGGATGGAAGGTTAACATAGGAGACGTGTACAGAGCAAAAGGTGATAGGGTAGGCAATCTGGCGTCGGAATATATGTGCACTGAAAGAGTTGTAAGGCAAAGAGGCTCACTGTCACCGAAGCTATTCAACATGTGTGGAGAAAAACTGTTAGGTAGGGCCATAGAGGATGCAAGAGGCATTGTAATTAGAATAGAAAGGAGAATGACTATAAAATAAGCGTAGCAGTGCTGGCGGAATGAAAAGAGAAGCTATAGAAAATGTTGAAGAGTATTGCAGGAAGGAGCAAGGCCTATAGGATGAAGATAAATACTGGAAAGAGGAAGTGCTGAGAACAGGCATGAAAGAAGCTCCAGTAAACGTATTCCCAGAGAGAAAAAAGAGAGGAGAAGTAAGAGTCTTTCTACACGTGAAAGTTTTTTTTATCATGGAACTGAAGTTATACGGACGAAATGAGGAGGAAAATATCTGTAGGAAAGAGAGCGTTTGTAAAAGTGAAGCAGTTACTAACATCTAGAGAAATTCCAACACAGTTGAGGAAAATATTTGCTCAATTTTGTGAATGGTTTGTAGTGTATACAGCAGTGAATCATGGACGGTTAAAAAGAAAGAAAAAATATTAGACAGTTTCGAAATGTAGCTATGGAGAAGAATTCTGAAACCGACTTTAGAATGAGGAAGTTTTGAAGAAAATAGGTGATGAAAGAAAATTTATCGAAGGAATCTGAAAAGAACGCATAGGAGTTGCTTTCAACAAAGAACTCCATAGGGAAAAGTGGAAGGAATCAGAGGAAGAGGTAGGAAGAGAACAGGAATGACAGATGACATTTGAATATGACGGACGTAGAAACAGATGATGCTCAGAACAATACAGATTTGAAATCTGAAACATCACAGGTACTCTAGAGAAATCGAATAAGAAGCAGCACACTAGCTTGCTGCACAAGAAGCTGATCCAGACTCTATTGGAATTCGCGCGGCAGAGTAACAACGTTGGGCTGGTACACGGATCAGCCTGACGGTGTGTTTTAGGTGGTTTCCACGCTCGTTTAGGCGAATGATACGCTGGTCCACAAATTCCGAATTACATGACGTAACACAAAAGCGGTTCAAATACGATAACATACAGAACAAAGTTTACGCGATTCACAGACAAATGCTTTCCTCCCTTATGTTACCGTGACAACTGTGGCATCAGGAAGAGCATTCGTCCACAGAGTTAAATAACAAAAAAAGGTACTAAGTCGTCGTATAGGGGACTCCGTAATAGATGACAATAAATGATGGGGAAACAAAAGAAAGAAAGAAGCTGTTCAGTAGTTCTTATAAGCTTACTCTCTGTACGCACCCACACAACGTTCGTCTTCTTTTCCTAATTTAGTCCGTAATTATTTCTGCATAATTGTATACTTTTGTATTACATGTTACTTGAAATGTTTTTACTTTTTGTAACACTCTTTCTTTCCATTTCCATCATTTCTTTATTTTCCTTTATTGATTTTTAGCTCAGTGTTTCTGTTGCATATCGGCATTATGGCCAACCCAATCTTTTCTAGTGGGGAGTTTTTGAACAATTGCTTTCTAGACAATTTTTTGTTATGTACGAGCTTTGTTAAATAGATTACTAAGTCCATCTTCGTTAATCGTATTCTGGTAGCTTCCTTTCTCTTCCACTGATCCGAATACCTTCTCCTATATATCAAAATTTGCTTGTTCTTCGTGCACCCATACACAGTGCTTAATTTTTATGATGCCATAGTGAATTTTATCATTGTATTTCTCAAAGACATCTGTAGACATTCATGCTGCTGATTTAATTACTCTTACTTATTTTAATGTTACCTCTACGTTCGTGGAGCTATGTATGGTCTATGCAACTAAATGGAGGCAGTTTGTTCATTGCCATACGCATTTCGCTCCTATTATTTGGGAAGCATCATCAGTGGCAGGAAATACATGTTTCTCTTTATACATACAATAAACATATTATATGATGGATATAATATGCTTCTATATTACATTTTGTCCTGTTTTCCTCTTGCTTTTTAGGTTAGAAATAACTTCTGTAGCATACGTTCCGTATTGTGAATGTATCGTTCGGTGTTACTTACGATTTTCCAACTCTGTTAACACATGTGTGTGGCCCTGGAGATGTATTTGTTAGTTTTCTTACTCCAGCTGGCCGATTTCTGACGTTCCTTCATCCAAATTTGTCACATCGCATGTTTCACTTTATTTCCATTTGGTGATCAATATCTGTGCGGTTTTTAGTGTGTAGTGTTGCCAACTGTTGTTGTGTGTTTGTCTGTCTTTTGTTTGAGTTGTGTTTCATGTTTTCATTTCTTCTGTGAGTGTGTGTGTGTGTGTGTGTGTGTGTGTGTGTATTCTGCTGTGTGTAAATGTAATTTTTTAAAATAAATGTGAGGTTTCGTGTGTGTGTGTTTATTTTTCTGTACTGTAATTTTTTATAATAAATATGTGTGTGTGTGTTTTGCTGTGTGTAAATGTATTATTATTATTTTTAGTAAATATGAGTTCATGTTTCTGCATGTGTGTGTGCGGGGGGGGGGGGGGGGGGTGAGGGGAAGAATATTCATTAATTATTTATCCTGGTTACATTTCGGTTTGTTATTGTTTGGTGGTTAGTATGATCACAGAGTTATGGTTTATATGAATTTGCTCGTTGAATACCTTCTCTTCCATTGCAATGGCTCATTGTATGCGATAGTTTTCTTACGATGTCAGGAGTTTTCTGTTGGGATTATTCAGTCTGATAACTGTCATTCACAGTCCCTGTGGTGTTAATGTATTATTATTGTTGTTGTTGTGGGCTTCAGTCCAGAGACTGGTTTGATGCAGCTCTCCATGCTACTCTATCCTGTGCAAGGTTCTTCATCTCCCAGTACCTACTGCAAGCTACATCCTTCTGAATCTGCTTGGTGTATTCATCTCTTGGTCTCCCTCTACGATTTTTACCCTCCACACTGCCCCCCAATACTAAATTGTTGATCCGTTGATGCCGCAGAACATGTCCTACCAACTGATCCCTTCTTCTAGTCAAGTTGTGCCACAAACTTCTCTTCTCCCCAATCCTATTCAATACTTCCTCATTACTTATGTGATCTACCCACCTACTCTTCAACATTCTTCTGTAGCACCAAATTTCCTAAGCTTCTACTCTCTTCTTGTCCAAACTAGTTATCGTCCATGTTTCACTTCCATACATGGCTACACTCCATACAAATACTTTCAGAAACGACTTCCTGACATTTAAATCTATACTCGATGTTAACAAATTCCTCTTCTTCAGAAACGCTTTCTTTGCCATTGCCAGTCTACATTTTATATCCTCTCTACTTCGACCATCATCAGTTATTTTGCTCCCCAAAGAGCAAAACTCCTTTACTACTTTAAGTGTCTCATTTCCTAATCTTATTCCCTCAGCATCATCAGACTTAATTCGACTACATTCCATTATCCTCGTTTTGCTTATGTTGATGTTCATCTTATACCCTCCTTTCAAGATACTGTCCATTCCGTTCAACTGCTCTTTCAAGTCTTTTGCTGTTTCTGACAGAATTACAATGTCATTGGCAAGCCTCAAAGTTTTTATTTCTTCTCCATGGATTTTAATACCTACTCCGCATTTTTCTTTTGTTTCCTTTACTGCTTGCTCAATATGCAGATTGAATAACATAGGGGAGAGGCTACAACCCTGTCTCACTCCCTTCCCAACCACTCCTTCCGTTTCATGCCCCTTGACTCTAATAACTGCCATCTGGTTTCTGTACAAATTGTAAATAGCCTTTCGCTCTCTGTATTTTACCCCTGCGACCTTTAGAATTCGAAAGAGAGTATTCCAGTCAACATTGTCAAAAACTTTCTCTAAGTCTACAAATGCTAGAAACGTAGGCTTGCCTTTCCTTATCTATTTTCTAAGATAAGTCGTAGGGTCGGTATTGCCTCACGTGTTCCAACATTCTGATCCTCCCAGAGGTCGGCTTCTACCAGTTTTTCCATTCGTCTGTAAAGAATTCGCGTTAGTATTTTACAGCTGTGACTTATTAAGCTGATAGTTCGGTAATTTTCACATCTGTCTACACCTGCTTTCTTTGGGATTGGAATTATTATATTCTTTTTTAAGTCTGACGGTATTTCGCTGGTCTCATACATCTTGCTCACCAGATGGTAGAGTTTTGTCAGGACTGGCTCTCCCAAGGCTGTCAGTAGTTCTAATGGAATGTTGTCTACTCCCGGGGCCTTGTTTCGACTCAGGTCTTTGAGTGCTCTGTCAAACTCTTCACGTAGTATCGTATCTCCCATTACATCTTCATCTACATCCTCTTCCATTTCCATAATATTGTCCTCAAGTACATCGCCCTTGTATAGACCCTCTATATACTCCTTCTACCTTTCTGCTTTCCCTTCTTTGGTTAGAACTGGGTTTCCATCTGAGCTCTTGATATTCATACAAGTGGTTACTGATTGGTTTGGTTGGTTTGGGGAAGGAGACCAGACAGCGTGGTCATCGCTCTCATCGGATTAGGAAAGGATTGGGAAGGAAGTCGGCCGTGCCCTTTCAGAGGAACCATCCCGGCATTTGCCTGGAGTGATTTAGGGAAATCAAGGAAAACCTAAATCAGGATGACCGGACGCGGGATTGAACCGTTGTCCTCTCGAATGCGAGTCCAGTGTCTAACCACTGCGCCACCCCGCTCGGTATCAAGTGGTTACTCTTTCTCCAAAGGTCTCTTTAATTTTCTTGTAGGCAGTATCTATCTCACCCCTAGTGAGATATGCTTCTACATCTTTACATTTGTCCTCTATCCACCCCTACTTAGCCAATTTGCACTTCCTGTCGATCTCATTTTTGAGACGTTTGTATTCCTTTTTGCTTGCTTCATTTACTGCATTTTTATATTTTCTCCTTTCATTAATCAAACTCAATATCTCCTTAAATTCCCACCTTTTTTCTTCAGTTTTAATCTACATTTCATAACCAATAGATTGTGGTCAGAGTCCACATCTATCTGAAACCTGTCAGTATCTCCAGGCTTCTTCCATGCATACAACCTTCTTTTATGATTCTTTAACCAAGTTTTAGCTATGATTAAGTTAAACTTTGTGCAAAATTCTACCAGGCGGCTTCCTCTTTCATTTCTTCCCCCCCCCCCCCAATCCATATTCACCTACTACGTTTCCTTCTCTTTCTTTTCCTACTATCGAATTCCAGTTACCCATGTTTATTAAATTTACGTCTCCCTTCACTATCTGAATAATTTCTTTTATCTCATCATACATTTATTCAATTTCTTCATCATCTGCAGAGCTAGTAGGCGTATAAACTTGCACTACTGAAGTAGGCGTGGGCTTCGTGTCTATCTTGGCCACAATAATGCGTTCACTATGCTGTTTGTACTAGCTTACCCGCACTCCTATTTTTTTTATTCATTATTAAACCTACTCCTGCATTACCCATATTTGATTTTGTATTTATAACCCTGTATTCACCTGACCAAAAGTCTTGTTCCTTCTGCCACCGAACTTCAATAATTCCCACTATATCTAACTTTAACCTATCCATCTCCCTTTTTCAATTTTCTAACCTACCTTCCCGATTAAGGGATCAGACATTCCACGCTCCGATCCGTAGAACGCCAGTTTTCTTTCTCCTGATAACGACATCCTCTTGAGTAGTCACCGCCCGGAGATCCGAATGGGGGACTATTTTACCTCCGGAATATTTTACCCAAGAGGACGCCATCATCATTTAATCATACAGTAAAGCTGGATGCCCTCGGGAAAAATTACGGCCGTAGTTTCCCCTTGTTTTCAGCCGTTCGCAGTACCAGCACAGCAAGGCCATTTTGGTTAGTGTTACAAGGCCAGATCAGTCAATTATCCCGACTGTTGCCCCTGCAACTACTGAAAAGGCTGCTGCCCCTCTTCAGGAACCACACGTTTGTCTGGCCTCTCAACAGACACCCCTCCGTTGTGGTTGCACCTACGGTACGGCTATCTGTATCACTGAGGCACGGAAGCCTCCCACCAACGGCAAGGTCCATGGTTCATAGGGGGAGGGTATTATTATTATTCTTAATAAATATTAGTTCATGTTTCTGTATGTGTGTTTGTGCTTGGGGGGGGGGTGGAGGGGGAGAGAGAGAGAGAGAGAGAGAGAGAGAGAGAGAGAGAGAGAGACAGACAGAGAGAGATAGAGAGGTGAGGGTAGGATGTTCATTAATTATGTACCCTGGTTACATTTCTGTTTGTTATTGTTTTGGTCTCTAGCATGATCAGAGAGTTATGGTTTATATGGATTTGGCCGCTAAGTACCTTCTCTTCCATTGGAATGGCTCATTGTATGTGATAGTTTTCTTGCAATGTCAGGAGCTTTCTGTTGTGGTTATTCACTCTGGTAACTGTCATGTCACATTCCATGTTGGATGGTTGATGTCCATGTTTTAGAAGGTGTTTAGCGAAGGTAGAATGGCTATTTTCATGTTTCCAACTTCTTATGTGCTCTTTATATGTAACTTTGAAGTTCCTGCTTGTCATCCCCAGGTGTACTGATTTACATTCTTGGCACTATAGCTGGTATATACCTGATCGTTGGTATTTATCTAGTTTGTCTGTTGTTTGTAAATGTTACTGGAGTGTGTTTCTTGTTCTGTAAGCTCTTTGTAATCCCTGTTTCCTTAGTATATTTGGTATCTTGGGTGTTGCTTTTGTGATTGTATGTAAGAGTGCACCATGTGTTTTTGTTATTCATGTCATGGGTGTTATTGTTTTTTGTTTCCGTGTGTGATGTAGTGTACGTGGGTTTCTGTGCTCTCTGCATGTCTTGATTTCTCTTTAGCTGTGTTTTAACTTTTGATTGCGTTATTGTATTGTATGGGTACTGTAATAATTGTTTGTGGCTATGAGTTGTACTGTTTGTAATTCTTTTTCATAGTTTTCTTTGCTGATGGGATGTTATTTAGTCTGTATAACATGTGTCGTAGGGCGGCTAATTTTTGATTTAGCGGGTTGTTGGATGAAGCAGGTATAAATGTCTGGGATTGTTGGCTTTCTGAAGAAGTCAAATGTGTGTTTATTATTCTCTCTCTTTATTGTTACATCCAAGTACATCTTTTGCTACTACGCCTTGGTTGGCGATTGTTGTTTCGGATGGCATTTTTTGGTTGGTTGAATTTTGAAACTGATTCTTCAAAACTGTTGTATAAGCACGTAATATTAATTTTAGTTTTTATTATTTTATGCCATTTGTCTGCTGCTTGAGTTTATGCAAAACGCCACTTACCTCTCTCTTTGCGAACCTCTTCAGAGCAGAGGGGTACTTCCACCAAACGTCTTCAGTTATCTGTCGTATATATTCCTTGCTCTGTCTTCCCCTACAGTTTTCAACCTCTATAGATCCCTCTAGTGTCAAGAAATTATTTCCTGATGTCTTAACATACGTTCTATCATTGCGTCTCTTCTCATGGCCACTGCTTTCCACATATTCCTGTCCGGACGCCTTCTGCAGAGAAACTCTTCACCCCAGAATGAAATTTTCACTTTGCAGCGGAGTGTGCGCTGATATGAAACTTCATGGCAGATTCAAACAGGGTGCCGGGCCGAGATTCGAACTCGGGACCTTTGCGTTTCGCGGGAAGTGCTCTACCATCTTTTTTTAATTATCAGATTGACTTGGTATTTTCATGAAAATGAGACAACCATAGTCTAATCAACATTTAATATCAGCTGCAAAAAGAAAATCAACAAATTAGTTCAAGCACAAACAATTATTAAATTCTAAAGGGGAAGACTAACCCATTATCCCACCCTTCTTGTCATTTTTTTATATACATGTGGAAGAGAAAATGTGACAAAACAAAGCTACAAGGGAGGGAACTCAACCTCAGGGGAGAAACAGGGATCACAGGGGAGCTTAACCAACACCCGGACGGTTAAACACAAGGAAAAGCATATTCGCAAAAAGCGTTCGGAATCGTGGCAACTGCTGTTGTCAGATAATGGTGAAAAACGCGGGGATCTGGGTCATTCCCACCTTCAACGACATAGTGAACATAGTAATCGAAGAGACAGACAATCGTGTTTGTTTTCGTCTGAGGAAAAGGAAAAAAAGGAAATGTCCGGATGTAGGAGAATGTCGTCTGGGAAAGCAGTTTCAGGCCCTCGAGTAAAGGGAAGCTAACTGACGGGGGATCCAGAGCCAATGATCCCGTCCGCAAGCAACAAGCCTGTGAAGTGGGGTGCCAGTCTGATGACATTCCTCGCACTGATCAGTCGGACGAAGGCCAATACCAAAAAGACGATCACCAGTAGGTGTCAGGCTGTGAATGACCTTATACCACGTCGAAGCCATCTCCATCGGAAATACAGGAAGACTAAGATGAGAGCAGACCGTTTTCCAACACGTCGATGGGGAAGCAAGTTCAACAAAAGAAAGGGGGAATGGTGCACCCCAACGAGGTGACAGCATGGTCGTACTAATATGTGTCATAGAATGTATGTCAGCACCTAGGATACCGATAATTAGAAAATATTCACGAATGTTCCGCAATTTAGTATTAATCCGTCCAACATCAACAGGAGGGGTCAGACAGACCGGCCGGAGGCGGGTAAGTAAACTCGAGGTAACTGAATGCAGGGCCCCCGCGTACAGGTTAAAACATTGCGGCAGGCAAATAAGATGGCTGTCTTCATCTTGATATCGGAAAGAGCGAATACTGCAAGCTTTCGAGGCCTGGCCACTACTTCGTACCGGACACGAAAGATATGGCGGCGCCACAGGAATCGACCAGACACCTGTTTCAGTCTGCGGGCCATCATCGCGGGAAGCGGGAAGACCTGCGCAACTTAATATACTTTACTGAAGACATAGGTTTCTGAAACCCGTACCTTGTGAAGGAGGCTAAGCGAACAGCGTTAACGTTCACGGATCGCCCCATGAACACGACTCGCAACCTTACGCCAATTTAGTGTCGCCATTTTGATCGGATTGCGATCCACTAAGATCTCTAAGGTCTTGGCGAAGGAATGACGACATTATTGAAGCCTCTCAGCGGTAGGAACGTGCATTTACGTTCATTAATGCGAGCACCAGCAAGGCGACAAAATGAATCCAAGGTATCCTTAAGACTCGGTATGTCCTCGACATGTCGTACTAAAACCATGACGCCATCAGCGTATGCACGGACCGAAAAAGGTTCCTCCAATATAGTCCAGCCACGTAATTGCATGGTGAGGCGGCGAAGTAAGGGCTCTAAGAACAAGACAAAAAGGGACATGGATAAGGGGCTTCCCTGGGGTAAAGCCCGCCTGGTCGATATCCTGGGGGGTAGGGTCACAGTTCACAGTCACCGAGACCCTGATACCGGTAAAAAGGAGAGTTAAGACCTGTCGAGGATCATTACTAAAGACGACAGCGGTGAGCACTTTCTTTAGAAAAGCATGGCTGACACGATCAAGCGCTTTTTGGAAATC
Organism: Schistocerca cancellata; assembly: GCF_023864275.1. Classification (NCBI taxonomy): domain Eukaryota; kingdom Metazoa; phylum Arthropoda; class Insecta; order Orthoptera; family Acrididae; genus Schistocerca; species Schistocerca cancellata. Next base: position 816,802,279 of record NC_064630.1, read on the forward strand.
AAGAAAAAGCAAAACTCCTGGGATATTAGCGGCAGCGGCCACCGAAATTACATCGCGGCATCCGAGAAGTCAGTATCGTGCGTCCAGGCACACAGCTTTGGTGGGTGGCAATAATGGTATCGAGCAGCTTAGAGAGACGGATATTAATTGCTCGAGCGACGATTTTATAATCCAAGTTCAGGAGAGTAATAGGACGGAGGGAATCAAAACCTGTGGTTTTCGGAGGAGGACCAGTTTACCTTCCTGAAAAGGAGCAAAAAGTGAGATTCCCGGTATCACTTTATTTACCATTGACGTTAAGGTGTCACCAATGAGCGGCCAAAATTGAACATAAAACTCCTTAGGAATACTGCCTAATCCAGGCGACTTGCCGGACTGAGATCCTGTAACATCATCATATATATGGTCCTTGTGAAACGGACGCAGAAAGGCGTCATTTAATTGAGAAGCGACGACGCGATGCAGCAAGGATGTAAAGTCGTCGAGAGAGTTTTCAGCCTGGACATGGGTCTGGTACAGATCAGTAAAATAGGTGTAAATAAAGTCGGAAATGTCACGGTGAGAGGCGAGCATCCGGACGTCAGAGGTCGTTAGGGAGGCAAGGCACACACTTTTCCGGCGCGCCAGTAAACGGACTAAATGGTATAGTGGCGTCAATTCGTCTTGTAAAAGGGGACGTGGTGTAGACCTCATCCGCAGTCCCTCTATTTGAATGCATTTGAGCTGCAGCAATCTGGCTTTGATGCGCTGGATATCAGTAACCCGTAGGGGAGCATGCGTAGCACTATCGTACAGTTGACGTAAGACTGAGTAGTAAAACTCTTGCGTTCGTCGATCGTCTGCCACCTTCGTAGCTCTAAAACGCATGAGAGCCCTACGGATATGTGGTTAACATCCAGTGCCACAATAGACGAGTATCGGTCCATAGTACGAGAACAACGAATCCATACGTCCTCCAGGACTACACCAAGACAGGTATCCTGCAAATAGGCTATATTGAGCAGACAGAAATGACGAAACAATTTAACCGGTTGCCACTCGCAATTAAATGTGACGGCTACGGCTCAATGATCAGTAAAACAGGCTGGTATCACAGTAACATCCAGAAGTTCCCCACACAAGGAGCCGAAAAGGTAAAAGCGATCGAGGCGACTGCTACACGTGGGAGTAAACCCATCTGAGCTACCCAAGCATGACACACGACCCGTCCTCACAGCTTAAATTCCGCCAGTATCTCGTCTCCTACCTTCCAAACTTTGGTCATACTTGGGTAGCTCAGATGGTAGAGCACTTGCCCGCGAAATGCAAAGGTCCCGAGTTAGAGTCTCGGTCCGGCACACAGTTTTAATCTGCCAGCAGGTTTCATATCAGCGCACCTCAGCTGCAGAGTGAAAATTTCATTCTAGAAACATCCCCCAGGCTGTGGCTAAGTCATGTCTCCGCAATATCATTTCTTCCAGGAGTGCTAGTTCTGCAAGGTTTCGCAGGAGAGCTTCTGTGAAGTTTGGAACGTAGGAGACGAGGTACTGGCGGAATAATAGCCGTGAGGACTGGTCGTGAGTCGTGCTTGGGTAGCTCAGATGGTAGAGCACTTGCCCGCGAAAGGCAAAGGTCCCTAGTTAGAGTCTCGGTCCGGCACACAGGTTTAATCCGCCAGGGAGTTTCAACTCTTTATTACTTATCTCAACAGTCCAGGTAATTCTCAGTGCCATTCTGTAACAGCACATGACAAACGCTTCGACAATCATCTGACGCGGTTTCCCCACAATCCTTGATTACGTCCATACAATGCTGTATGCCAGACACATACTCAAAGAAATTTATTCATTAGTTGTTAAGGCCAATTTGCGATACTACTGGGCTTCTTTTGACCAGGAAGGCCTTCATTCTTCTAATTCACGACCCAATTTTTATTTTGAGCTTATCGGTGATTTCCTTTCTCCTACTCCTAATTGCTTTCTAATCTCTCTGGTTTACTCTGTAACTACTGTGTGTGCTCTTCAGACTATTACCGAGCGAGGTGGCGCAGTGGTTAGCACACTGGACTCGCATTCGGGAGGACGACGGTTCAGTCCCGTCTCCGGCCATCCTGATTTAGGTTTTCCGTGATTTCCCTAAATCGCTTCAGGCAAATGCCGGGATGGTTCCTTTGAAAGGGGACGGCCGATTTCCTTCCCCATCCTTCCCTCACCCGAGCTTGCGCTCCGTCTCTAATGACCTCGTTGTCGACGGGACGTTAAACACCAAGATCCTCCTCCTCCTCCTCTTCAGACTATTGATTCCATTCAACAGGTCTTGCAATTCTACCTAACTTTCAATGAGGGTAGCAATGTCATCAACAAATCCTCTCATTGATATCTTCCACTTTGAATTCAAATCCAACTCACGAATTTCTCTTGTACACCCCTGATAGTTTCTAAGACGTACAGGCTGAACCGTAGGGTCCTGTCTAATTAGAGCTCTCCGATCTTGGTTTTCATTTCCTTCGTTCCCTCTTGCTTCTTGTACATATTTTATATTATCCGTATTTTTCTGCAGGCTACACATTTCCTGTAAATTTTGAACATGTGGTACCATTTTACATTACCGAACACTTAGTCTGTTGTCTTTTGTCTTAATTTTCCATAAATCTTGCTTCAGTTATCAATCACTATGGCAGCACTGCTTGCTCGTGTCCATCTGCATCAAAGCCAAATCCAGAAGCAGATCCACATCATTCTCTCTCATTCTTCTGTGTATTATTCTTATCACCAATGTGGATGCATTTGCTGTTAAGCTGACTGTGCAACAGTCCTGCATCATACTATAGTAGCATTTGTTTCATATACGTATGTACTTCAGTCGTGCGTAATAGGTGGAACATTGTGGACCTCTTGGCTACTTGCGTCCGTTGTGCCATAAAAAGAGCCAGGTTTGTTGGATAGTTCAACTTTAAACCGGTCCGAACTTAGGCTCCAGAGTTTCGAAGATTGTGACTGATTCCAGTGGCGGATAACCAATCTAGTAATCAAAGCACCTCATAACTTTTCATCCATTGAACGGCATTCATTATTTTCATTCTTTGTGGTCAGTCTTTGCGACTTACGATCATCACCTACACTACCTGTGGATAAATACAGGTGTTCTAAAGCAAGTGTCATACACTCCTGGAAATGGAAAAAAGAACACATTGACACCGGTGTGTCAGACCCACCATACTTGCTCCGGACACTGCGAGAGAGCTGTACAACCAATGATCACACGCACGGCACAGCGGACACGCCAGGAACCGCGGTGTTGGCCGTCGAATGGCGCTAGCTGCGCAGCATTTGTGCACCGCCGCCGTCAGTGTCAGCCAGTTTGCCGAGGCATACGGAGCTCCATCGCAGTCTTTAACACTGGTAGCATGCCGCGACAGCGTGGACGTGAACCGTATGTGCAGTTGACGGACTTTGAGCGAGGGCGTATAGTGGGCATGCGGGAGGCCGGGTGGACGTACCGCCGAATTGCTCAACACGTGGGGCGTGAGGTCTCCACAGTACATCGATGTTGTCGCCAGTGGTCGGCGGAAGGTGCACGTGCCCGTCGACCTGGGACCGGACCGCAGCGACGCACGGATGCACGCCAAGACCGTAGGATCCTACGCAGTGCCGTAGGGGACCGCACCGCCACTTCCCAGCAAATTAGGGACACTGTTTCTCCTGGGGTATCGGCGAGGACCATTCGCAACCGTCTCCATGAAGCTGGGCTACGGTCCCACACACCGTTAGGCCGTCTTCCGCTCACGCCCCAACATCGTGCAGCCCGCCTCCAGTGGTGTCGCGACAGGCGTGAATGGAGGGACGAATGGAGACGTGTCGTCTTCAGCGATGAGAGTTGCTTCTGCCTTGGTGCCAATGATGGTCGTATGCGTGTTTGGCGCCGTGCAGGTGAGCGCCACAATCAGGACTGCATACGACCGAGGCACACAGGGCCAACACCCGGCATCACGGTGTGGGGAGCGATCTCCTACACTGGCCGTACACCACTGGTGATCGTCGAGGGGACACTGAATAGTGCACGGTACATCCAAACCGTCATCGAACCCATCGTTCTACCATTCCTAGACCGGCAAGGGAACTTGCTGTTCCAACAGGACAATGCACGTCCGCATGTATCCCGTGCCACCCAACGTGCTCTAGAAGGTGTAAGTCAACTACCCTGGCCAGCAAGATCTCCGGATCTGTCCCCCATTGAGCATGTTTGGGACTGGATGAAGCGTCGTCTCACGCGGTCTGCACGTCCAGCACGAACGCTGGTCCAACTGAGGCGCCAGGTGGAAATGGCATGGCAAGCCGTTCCACAGGACTACATCCAGCATCTCTACGATCGTCTCCATGGGAGAATAGCAGCCTGCATTGCTGCGAAAGGTGGATATACACTGTACTAGTGCCGACATTGTGCATGCTCTGTTGCCTGTGTCTATGTGCCTGTGGTTCTGTCAGTGTGATCATGTGATGTATCTGACCCCAGGAATGTGTCAATAAAGTTTCCCCTTCCTGGGACAATGAATTCACGGTGTTCTTATTTCAATTTCCAGGAGTGTATATTCCAAACTGGCGCAGTATTGTCCAAATCAGCAAGGAAATTTCCCGTAGTCACACACGGAGCTAGACTCTATAAGTAGGGCGACATGTGATTTTATCGGATCATGATCCTTCTCTGTTAAGCACACTCTCTTTCAAATACACCTGTCTCTGTCCGGATTGCGTTACATGCGTTGGTCACACGCTCCTGTAACGTTCGCACTTTGTCGGTGGACTCGGCATACACCGATGACCTTAAATGTCTCCACAGCCAGAAATCCGGCACATTCGTCTCCGGTGAATGATGGGGACATGGTACCGGACCTACTCGGCAAGGATATCTCCTAAGAAACGATGCGGTATATTGCCCCGCTGTTCACAGTTCTGCAATAGGACTGTTAATCGGTAATACAGAGCACTCGTTGACCTGTTTGGATAAGTGTCTCGCTCAAAAGTGTCTGTCACCTGCCACTGCTGCGCATTAGCTGATGCTGAAGCAATCATGACCCCACAAAGCCCCGTTTGCAGCAGGAATGGCATCAGTCCTCACGACCGTACCGCCGTAATTTACTGTGCCATCACGTGAGAATGCCGCCTTACTTGTAAATATAACGGAGACTGTGAACTGGGGATCTATATCTCAATATGATCTTGTTTGCGAACACGTCATTATTTTCTTCTTTCAGTTCTGAATAATACAACACCCTGAAAGAATATCTGAAACTTTTTAAAATAGCGTGCATCAGTTAACGCCTGCATAGTGAGAAAAATCCCGATGGTATATGATTACAGGTTGAGTCAGCTTCCGAACTATCTGTTAAGTCAGTCAAGATCTCTGTCTGCAGAAGACTCTTTTACAGATTTTCTTTCTGCTGAATCGTCCAAATGAGTGAGCATAAAACTTGTTCCACAGATCTACAACAGACGGACGTTGTCAGTAGCGCTGTATTATCATGTGAATCTCCCCGGCGACTTCTCCTGAAAACTGGATTGACCTACACTTCTTTTCCCATCACTTGGTACCGTCAGTTGCTCCAGCTACCTAGTTGCTCCAGCGACCTATAATAAACTGGTAATCGAAGGGGTGCAACTTCTTTGAGTGACCTCTGTCCCAGCTTCTCGCCCGACCTTGATGCATTTCCTCTGGCAAGGGATTTCAGTTGATTTCCTGTATCATGAATACTTGTCTCAAAACTAACACTTCCACGTTTGTGCAATGACTGAAAGTAGCATCCTAATTACGAGCTGTTGTGATTTTCTGAAAATCGAATTCAGCAATGTGGTCTTCTCTTGTCGTCTTGCATTTCTGTGCTAGTATGGCCAACGAAGTGACTGATAGATAATTCCGATCATTTAAACGGATTTGCAATCAACTTACGCATCTTCAGTGGAGTACAACTTTCAGTAGTCAGAGTATGAGCTCGTTGAGCTCCACCAAACTGCCAATGCGAGCAACGTATAGTGTTTGTGCTAGTTCATGTGAAACTGCTTCCATAAGTCCACAGTGCAGATACAGTAATCGAGAATGCACGTTGCTAAATTTTAACTCCATCTCATGTGTGTGCACGTTTCTGCAGACAGCATTAAACATACACCCCAAGCAAATATGTCAGTTAAATGTCTCATCCGGAACTCTCCCACCTAACGCCATCGTGGATACGTTCTTCGCTTTACGTTCTATCCAAATAGATCACGTTATGTCCAATATCATTTTTGTTTTGAGGATCAATCATAACTGACCGAATTATGTCCAGTAATTATGGAATCGTTTTCAACGTAAATGTAAAACTGCAATAGCAAAACGAGCATCCAAATTAAATAAACAGTTTTCTCTGGATGTACGAACCAACTTGCCTTATTGCCGTAAGTGATTGGGTTCATTCCACAAGAAGGTGGAAGGGAAGCAAATACGTTGTCAGATGCATGTGAGAAGAATGCTAAGAATAAGTAAATAAAAAAACACATTTGTTGTATCATCATCACTATTACCTGACAGTATCAGTAGTTTGTTTTCCACTACTTACGACCATACGTAGTGAGAGGTAGAAGTGAAATAGTCCGTAGTAAGAACGTTCATACTGGCTGTGATTGTCGGCTTAGCATTATCATTAACGTGAAGTATTTCGGAACGTGTTATAGGGGTTTACAGGTTCAGGAAAATATGTCACATATGTTTTTTTAGGCGTTGGAAGTCAAGACATTGCAACATGTGTGGCGACACTACATCGTCGTCGGCTCGGCTCTGTGTGATGATCCACCCCCCCCCCCCCTTTCATAGCATTTTATCACTGACACCCAAACCTCCAGATGTGAAACAGTTAGATCAATACCAAACGTTGTGTGTCGATAGAGTATCAACCTGCTGTTCTCGGTGGTATTAATGAGAGAAAAGGAACATAAATAAACTATGTTCGTTGCCCCCACCCCCCCTGCGCTTTCCTTGGTTCCTGGAGTGTAATAACGGGATATGGTGGCCAGAAAAAATAACATTGCTACAAACTCCGAAACGTCCTATTACATGCCAGGAATATGTTATCTCTTATGACAATTTCACGCGTAAATTGTTTTAAAAATGTCGCCATCAGTGTGCTTCGAACTCGGGACGTTTAAGACGAGGAGCTAACGCCTTACCCACTCACCTACCGCAGCTCTCTGTGGCGTTTTATCACAGATACGCTTCCCCTATACTCCATTGTGCTGGTGTTACTTTTAATTATCGTTTATGAATGTTCTATTGGACGACAGCACCCAGCACGAACTAAATCGGTGTTTTGGTTGGTACTCTATTGACAGACAACGTTTGGTACCGATCTGTGTGTCTGATATCTGGAGGTTTGGATGTAAGTATGAGTAATAACGAAACAATTCAAATTTTCTAACTTTTATTAGCGTGCTTCCGAGTTTACAATCTTCAGTGTTCTAATTTGGAAGCAGTGATATATCAATAACAAGAAGGCATAACTGAAATACAATTATGTAAACGTGCTTAAGTGTGATGTCCATATAAATTACAAGATCTATGACTACACAAAAAGAGCTGAAAGACCACAGAATTTCCTCATTCTGCGACGGGAGCAAATTGAGAACTGGTGTAACACGGATAAGGACATACAGTAAACGCAACTAGAACTTATTTTTCGAGCCTCCAATGTTTGATGACGATGGATTCATAATTGAATTATTCAGTGAAAGAAACTGATTAGGGTTACTGCTGCTAGGGTACGTCTAGTACCTCAGGGAGACAACATGAACTCAGGAAAGTTGGATGGATATCAATGATAACCTTCGCAGTTTTACCCTATGAGGCATTACCTTTATTCTTTACTTTTCAACTCTAAATAAAATAGTGAATGTTTTTAGTAGGCTGAAGGAAGGAATTAAGATGATGCAAACTTGATTACTCTATATCCAAGCTATCGATTAAGGATCCAAAAAGTTGCCAACTGATTAAAGAAATTTCTAGAACCGCACTCAAACCTTATCCTACTTTGTGATGTACTAGATAAGAAGAAACGAAAATTTGCTTTTGACGTCTCGTCGACGTTCGGATCGGACAAAGGTGTGCCAATAAACGGGTCATAACCTTTTCAGGTGAACCATTCCAGCACCCGCTTGAAGTGGACTGAGAAAATGAATAAAATTCAGGCGAAAACGTTGAAAGAGGATCTCAGCACCTCGAGATGTATGAAACTCCAGCGCGTTAACCACTTCGCCAACACGGCCTTCTCTTCTTTCTCGGCCATAACGCAAAGAATACATTGCATCTCATTAAGACATCAGATGTGGGCTGCTAGGCGCTGCTAGGCATTAGATACATTTGATGCGCCGGTTTCCATTCCCTCTTGGGGTCGTTAATCTAACGACATTCTTGTTAGTCCTCTTATATTAGCTCTCAAGTCGACTTTAATCAACTGGGGAGCAGAGGAAATAAAGTATGGAGTTACATGAAGAAGGCATAGATAGGACAGTCAACACACACACACACACACACACACACACACACACGGAGCCTTTACTTTGTTGCATTTTATTAATTTTATTATTACTACATTATTTCGCTTGGATTTACTGAGCCATACTGCGAACTGCGTGGTACAAATGTCAAGTCATATATACAGAAAAAACATAGTATAAACAATGTATACAATGGTTTTAAATTAATTTGCTGTTTCACATATGTTCAATACTTAGAGCTAAGGAATCTTCACATATCAAATGTAGTCAGAAAACACGAAGTAGTATTCAAGAGAGAATGAAATGCATACACACAGAGATTAACAAGAGTATTCACTTACAAATAACAAACAATATTTCGTACAACCACACTATTATTTCCTGTAAAGCAAATAAGGGCTTTCTTGAATGACACCTCAGGTTGGCTGCTGCATCATAAAATCAATTTCATTCAGTATTTCGGCGATCCAGCTATTCCCCATCCTTATCAGAACCCCTGTTGCTGAGTCCTGTTGAAAACTGGTGCCAAGGTTGCAGGTTTTCGTAATATACAGGCCTCTGAGGAGACTTTCGATTCTGATTACTCCGGGAAAGCGTAAAATTTCGAACAGGAGCTTTATTTATTCTCCTCGGTTCTGAGCTTGGGTTTTGAGAACGAAAATTTTGTATTGGTTGTCAATTAAATGTTCTGGGACCGAATATGACTGAAATAACAAATTTAAAAAAAATCTTATGAATCACAAAAGTATTAGGGCAAGTAGACTCATATATGCTACATCATTCATCAAACTCATTTTACATCCTAATGATGACGTATTTTGACGATTTATCTTTAGATATTTTATTTGTAATCTGACAACTGAAATATATAAACATTTTTACGTAAGTACCGCAAAATGTTAGTTAATTATAATGTCATAAAATTCTATCAGAAAATTGTTCACTCCAGCGACTTCAGAAAGTACGTTGCACGTTGTTATGTCACGCCAAGTATATTATATTGATTGTTGCATTAAACTTCAAACAAACACAGATACGTGACAATGTTTTGCAACACAGTCATCAAAGCTCTGTAAGCAAGAATCGAAATGTTTTAACAGTCGCTCATTTTCTCGACTATAGAAACCCGTTCCTGGCCACGCAGCCATTGTAGAACAGCTGTGTAAATGTCTTCATCGTCCGAAAATTTGTGACTGGCGTGAATCAGTTCCTCGATACCTTCACATTGCCCTCTACGGTAGACGTACAAGTCGATGGCCTCCATTGGCGATCAGCATGACCCTCATCTGTCCGGCTTTGGTCAAACTCTTGGCAGAATTTCACTGTTGCTGAACGCGATATTGAATGCAGTCCATACGACGTCAGAATTCACGGCTAACCTGTGTGTCAGACGTTATGCCCACAATGATCGTACTGTCCTGCGTAATTCAAACTTGGAGTACGTGTCCAGCTGTCACGTGATTTCACTCTCACTTATTATCTGTATTACTGGAGAACTGTGTCTGCAAGATACCCAGAGCATGTACTGTCTTCTGACAATGCGTCACACTTGTTGCACAAGCATGGGCCGACATGTGTCACTTACTTTTGCAAGTCGCTATGTATGTGGTCCTTTATACTGTTTCTTCTATTTGCTACCTCTCTCTCTCTCTCTCTCACACACTGCATCCGAACAGGCTATGAAGGCCCAACGGTACCGACCGGCCGCCGTGTCATCCTAAGCTCACAGGCGTCACTGGACGCGGATATGGAGGGGCATGGGGTCAGCACACCGCTCTCCCGGCCGTGTGTCAGATTACAAGACCGGAGCCGCTACTTCTCAGACAAGTAGCTCTTCAGTTTGCCTCACAAGGGCTGAGTGCAGCCCGCTTGAAAACAGCTCTCCGCAGACACAAACAGTGAACAATACAAGCCCAACAGCGCTTGATTTCGCTTATCTGAAGAGAATCAATCTTATTACTGCGGCAAGGCCGTTGACAGAGGAAATATGACTTAAGTTGAAAGGATATTTGACCATGTACTCGACAGATATGTACCGTGTAGAACAGTTCGTAATAGGATGAAACCTCCATCGTTTATAGGCACTGTAAAGCTGCTTCTAAGAAACAGAGATCACTTCAAAATAGTAAAAAAAAATGATAAGGTTGTAGATGAAGAGGTGCCGAATGGAACACGTTTATCTGCCAAGATAGCAACGCATAAAGTCTTCAACGACTACCATAGAGCCGGCTGCGGTGGCCGAGCGGTTCTAGGCGCTTCAGTCCGGAGCCGCGCGACTGCTACGGTCGCAGGTTCGAATCCTCCCTCGGGCGTGGATGTGTGTCATGTCCTTATGTTAGTTAGGTTTAAATGTTTCTAAGTTCTAGGGGACTGATGACATCAGATGTTAAGTCCCATAGTACTCAGAGCCATTTGAACCATTTGACTACCATAGTAGAACACTGTAAAATGATCTTTCATCAAACGCGAAGAAATCCTGGTCGTATGCAGAGGCAGTTATTGACACCAACTTTGGTATACAGTCACTCGTGAGTGAGACAGAAACTGAAATGTAGGCTACCGAAGCAAAAGCTAAAATTTTTAACTCCTATTTCGTATATTTTTCTACAAAGGAAAACACAGAGGTATTACCTCACTTCAATTTTCGTACCATGTAGAACATACCCTGAGCCAAAATATAATGAGATATCTCGAACAAAATGACAAAATGACCTACTTCATGCCAGCCAGCATTGTTTCCGTATACATCGAACATGGGAGACCCAGCTCACACATTAATCACGTGATACAGTCAGAGTTTTGACCAAAGCAGACCGATAGATGCAGTATTTCCTTATTTCCGAAAAGTATTTGACCCAGTACGACATCTCAACTTCTTATCAAAACCCATTCTAGAATATTGCTCATGTGTGGAACCTGTACCAAATAGGACAAAGAGAGAATATTTAAAAATTGCGAAGAACTGCTATAATTGTCACATTTTAGTTTTACATGTGAGAGAGTGTTACAGATATGCTGAGGCAAGTCAACTGGCCGACTGTTGAATATGCACGTAAGGTATCCAACGAAAGCCTACTTAGAAGGTTTTAAAAACGGTTTTATCTGATGACTCTAGGAATCTACTAATACCCCCTACATATCAGTCTCATAGGAATTGTGAGGACAATTAATTACTGTACTCTTAGAGGCATTTAAACAATCATTCATCGCACGTTCCACAGATGAACGGAGTGGGAAGAAACCCTAACAATTGGCACAATGGGATGGACTTAAAAGTGGTTCGTAGACATAGATGAAGACGTGGATTGGATAACATGTGAGAAATCGTATTTGCTTCCGCAAGAGAATTGAAAATGGTAATCAAACAACTGAGGCAGGTTTACGTCTACCTTGCACAGTGTAAGATAAGTGACCCAGCTCAGGTAACAGACATCTGTCAGAGATAACGCCGCAGAATTATCTGTCACACAGGGATGCAGCGAGTGCTGAGAAGGCTCACATTACCATCGCACCTGTGACAAGCCCAGTGCCACTTCAACCTTCATGGTGCTCCCGATAATAAATATTCCTACAGAAATTTCTTTTTTAACAACAAGTTTTGTTTTGGAGCAGCAAGGTCCGTCTGCTCAACCTGCTTTCCTCTCCCAAACACCTTAAAGAAAGAAGAAGAGAGAACCTGTTTCTGGGAATATCTGAAGAAGGGTTCCTCTTTCCATGGTAAATGGTTGCTGTGAGCATGATATGAAAATAACTTGCCGGCTGATGCCGCATAATCACATTTTGCCTGCTGATTCATCAGATAAACGTTAGATAAAAAACTCATTAAGAGCCTTTCAGTTGATGCTGAATCTTATTGCTAGTATTAAGAATTTATAAATTTTGTTTATCTACTATTTATCGTAATACATGAAAACCGGCACTGGAGAACTGGAAGAGTCCGTGGAGTGTAGTAAACACTGAAACACTGTCAGCAGGGGTGTAAGGGCGGCGGCACCCGATATTCAGCACAGAACTCCAAAGGTGTCATCACCCAGAGCGATGGTGCTGGTTCATCTGAAGGACTACAAGCTATATATCTCCCATCAAGAATTTCGACCATCAGTCCCGCTGAACTACACTTCCTCAACGGTGGTAAAGTGTGCATAGCGTATCGTAGAGGAGACAATAACATCGACACAGTCGATTTTGAAACTATTCTTAATATTTTTTGTGAAAAATGACATTTTCCAATCCCAAAGTATCACACAATGGAAGAATAAGAGGTGTTAATATCAAATCTCTAAAAAGATTTATGTGACTACTTGTATATTCGCAACAGCTTCTCAGATATAAAATCATTGGTGTTCTAAACGCTCTTAGAGAAGTCAGTGAGCACGTAAGACAGACTTCGAGGGACAGAGCTTTACCGATCCCGAACACTACGTTGTTTTAGAAGTATACGGTAGTTACGACTGACAGAAGTGTTTCTGTTCCAGTATAAATAACTGCTTGATAGCTACATTAGGATACGTTATTCGTGATGTGCACAGTTTGCCCGTAAAATGCTGTTCAGCGTTTTTTCAATTTTATTAAGGCAGTTGCAGCAGTGAAATCATGTTTCAAATACCATCTCAAATTGGAAAAAAACTACTATTTACAACAGACAGTCCTGTGAAAGATGTGGAAAACGATATTGAATGTGCATGATACTGGTATGTCTGCACAGTGTAAACTGCAGTAATTATCTGAAAAAGTTTTTATATTGTAAAATTGTTAATTTTCCAATTTATTGTTTATTCCTCAGTAATATATTATAAAATAATGAAGTAATTACGATACAGGTTGCGCTCGTGTCTGTTTGCGTATGTGCGTGTGTATGTGTGTGATAGAGAGAGAGAGAGAGAGAGAGAGAGAGAGAGAGAGAGAGAGACAGAGAGAGAGAGAGAGGAAGAGAAGAAATTATTACTTCGCATAACACACATACAAGGCTGTACAGTATTTTGGAGATTAGAGGTTCAGATATACAAAACGACGTCCGCAGCTCGTGGTCGTACGGTAGCGTTCTCGCTTTCCACGCCCGGGTTCCCGGTTTCGATTCCCGGCGGGGTCAGAGATTTTCTCTGCCTCGTGATGACTGCCTGTTGTGTGCTGTCCTTAGGTTAGTTAGGTTTAAGTAGTTGTAAGTTCTAGGGGACTGATGACCATTGATGTTAAGTCCCACAGTGCTCAGAGCCATTTGAACCGTTTTTTACATAACGTCTGTACATTAACGACGCATAATTTTGATCCTAGAATCAATTTTCCACATTATTACGGAGGTATTCTAATGTATACAGTCAAGACTGAGTTTCACAGAAATAATTAAAACACCATTCTCATCTGTCGTAAATTTCTAGAGATCAGTAATTACTACTGCATATAGCAATAGCGCTTAGCGTTCACCATTTAGCTTTCACCATTTAGCGTTTATCGTTTAGAGTTTACTATTTGGTGTTTACCGTTAGTTGTTCAGCGTTTACTGTCTACCATATAGCAGTTACCATTTACTGTCTACCATTTAGCTTTTAGTGTTAACTGTTTAGTGTTTAAAGTCAAGCATTTAGTGTTTACGATTAGCTTTTAGCATTTACTCTTTAGCGTTTACCACTTATGGTTGTGTTTACGGTTTAGTGTTTATCGTAACATATTTACCGTTTACCATTGTATGTTTTATGTTTACCTTTTACCATTCATTGGAAGTTATGTGCGGAATAAAGCACAAAACTCATTTATTTCCACTATTTTGGAATTTTGTTACTTCTCTGTGACTGGTCCGAAGATTGTAAAGCACACGATCGGTCTGTACGTAAGGCATGTAACATGATGACATTTTTATATTGGAAATAATGCACATATTCGGCTTTCTGACTTTCAAGTGTAGGCTGCATGTTTTTACTACATCTCTGACACGTCATTTAAATTTTACAAAGAATGGTAATGAGCGTATGGCACCGTTGGCCGGGAGGCCCCATCTGGCGACGTTCGGCCACCAAGTGCAAGTCTTATTTCAGTAGAAGCCACACTGGGCGACTCGCACGCCGGTGATGAGGATGGAATGATGATGAGGACAACACAACAGCCAGTCCACGAGCGCTGAAAAGTCTCCTACCCGGCCGGGAATCGAACCCGGGCCCGCTTGCAAGGGGGACATTTAAATATTATTCTCTCGCTGGTTGAAAATATGAGAGAATTGTTCTGTATCCGTCATCTTGGAATTTTAATATTGTGATGGAGGTAAGGAGTACTGTGCTGTGGTCGGTTGGAGATACACTGGAGTGGTGAGGGGAGAGGGCAGGGGAGGGTGTTAACAGGATGTCTTGTTTTAATACTTTCCTCCGATTCCTTGCTAACTGGCGGAAAAGGGGTGGGGGAATGAAGCACAACTGAGCTAGTCACTTCACGCCGGGTCACACTTTCTCACTGTGTTAGCGGTTCTGTGTGCCTCAGCCGTGGCTTTTGTCGCAAACCTCATCTGTCCAGAGTGTTTTGGCAAAATGTCAACAGTATTCCCCATTGTTTTATTTCCTTAGCACACCGGCCGTGTTGGTCATTACTACCTAGGACGTGGCTCGCAAAAACTTAAAAAATTAATTACATTTCGCTCACCAAAATTTTTAGAGGCGCAGAAAAACGTACGTTCATTTCTTCCGTTCAAAATGTCATGTCGCACAGACATCATTTGTCTTTGTACACCATTTGGCCCTGCAAGCTAAACCTTTCTATCGAGAATTCGTAGATCCTGCTGTAAGTTCTTAATAAACGATACTCGGCCGTTGTGATCGCAGAAACTGCCACAGAAAGACGGCGGGTAGGTGGCTTTGTGCGTTGTCAACGGAGAAACAAGAGTGCTTTATGAATGTGTAAAAAATTAAACAACTGTGGTAGAGAAAGGTTATCTGAATAAAGGCCACTGTCGTTTACTAGCCTTCCAGCGACTAAATGATCAATGCACAGCCTCTTATTGATTCGTACTATACGATGCAATAGAAGACAACAGTCATTAGTATGATGTACGAGAATGTTCCAGGTGTTATTCCGTCATACACTTTTTCTACATTCACATAATGATTTCCATACTATTATTTTCTCACAGGGCTTTATGCCGGTGTAATATTTGACCCTTGTGCATACTCTTTCGTAAACTGATATATAACGAAGAAATATAGCGCCATGACTAGGCCTAGGTCGTTGTCACCATGTAAAAACAATTGCATTAGAAATTGCAAACGGCGTCGTTTATGAGCTAAACAAGACAAGAGCAAACCTTGTTTATTACAGACGGTATATCAACGGCAGTTTGCGAACATGAACCGTGTGGCTGGCTGTGGTTAGGATGTAAACAATAAGTTTATTTCAACTCCCAAGCTGCTGCATGCACACAGTTCGAGGTGGTTCTATAATGAAGCTAATAAACCCGCCCTATTGGCGTCTTGACTGAAAACAAAATGTAGGGCTGCAGCAACCTCTAGTCGTCAGTTTCTCTGCAATCATAATATCCTCTGGCGAAAGGGCGGTCAAGTGCTAATCTTGCGGAAGTATTACAGGATCAAGGAACCGTGCAGGATTTGAGGAAGAATATTGTTAGGCATAAATGTCTCCACATACGAAAAATGAATTGACCAACATACACTACCTCCCCGTTCAGGATTTTGCGGAGATGTTTTTAATATATCAACAGGCTGGCTGGCTCACCCACGATTTTTGTAAGTGGTCAGCCAGTTACATTTCCCTGTGTTGTTATTTTAGCTCTTCTGTGTTTTGTTTTCACTCTGTTTTACTTTCTTTATCTTTCTTTATATTCCCTCCTCACTGGTTTTAGTGCATGTGAGATTGCCTGTGCGATAGGGAGATTGTGTGGTCATTTAGGGGGCACGTTTGTACGACAATTTTAGTTCTTATCCACATTCGTTTGTTTAAATAAATGTCAGGGCGCTGGTAATCTCGCTGTTGGGTGCCCATTAGATCCCAAAACACATACACGCACACACACACACACACACACACACACACACACACACACACACATATCTTGCAGGAATATATAGAAGGGGTTCGTAAAGCCGTTAT
Source organism: Schistocerca cancellata (assembly GCF_023864275.1). NCBI lineage: Eukaryota > Metazoa > Arthropoda > Insecta > Orthoptera > Acrididae > Schistocerca > Schistocerca cancellata. The sequence goes on from NC_064630.1 coordinate 816,818,862, forward strand.
GGCTTTGGAGCTTCAGTGACGAGGCAGCGATCGAAACTAGTGTATCCTGCAAGTGGCTATGCCCGAAGACCGATCACGCTTGATATTTTGTAATAAGACGGTGACTTTTGCCGAATTACACAGATTAGTGCTTCAGATTGATTCGTTCGTTTCTCCGATACGGCGGGAAGGTGCGAGGTGCGTTTCAGAACAACCGAGCGTTGGACAGGGAGCGGAGAGCAATCGGGATGGTTAAGGCCAAGTGGTGTTTACGTTGCGGTGATCCTATACAGATGGTGAGCCGGTGTCCTGCGCCACGCAACGCGCTTCTGACCAGCTGACACCGAAAGCGTGCGGGTGCGTTGAAGTTTAAATCTCCTATTTAATGCTACAGCCGCATTCACTTTTGCCCCTTGTTTGTGATGCAGTAAATCATGAATTCGTGTGTGCTTTAATTGATTCAGGCAGTAGCCTTTAATTGCTTGATTATTATTTGCATATTTTCAGTCGCAGCAGTTGTGAGTTTCCTAGCCTAAAACCAGCCTTGCAGGGATGTCGTACTGCCAATGGGCAGGTGTTGCCTCTGATTGGTCGCAGGTGTTGCCTCTGATTGGTCGCTATGAGGCTTCAATCTCTGTGCAAGAATTTGTTGGCCCGTCCAATTCTCCCTTGTCAAGCATTTTTACGTTAATGGTCTTGTGCTGCGACTGGATTCAGCGTAGTAGTTTTATCTTGAATTACGTGGGTAGGACGTTTTCTTTTAAATTTTACCCCAAAAAGAGCTACGAATTGTAACACTGTATTCCGGTCACAGGGGAAAACGCCGTTACTGTGCGTGATGTAAGTGTAAGGTAGGTCATGTTTGTGATCCTAAGGTTGGGGCGATGCTGCTCCTTCTGGGCGATTTACTGGATGTCTCAGCTGACAAATTAGGTGATACCCACAGTATACAATGGAGGATCCGCCTCAATGACGATCTTCAGTGCGTCAGCCCACTTCTTTCTTTAGAGCCATCGAGAACTAATTTAGCTAAGCACGAGATTTCTTCCCCTGATCATTTGCTTTCTGCTGGCCGGATCCGAGAAGATCAAAAAAGGAACACGTACTTGCAGATATTTCCCCCACCTAAGACCATGTTGAGTAGATGCTTCGTGATGGGGTTATGAGGCCGTCTGTCTCTCCTTATGCCTTCCCTATCTTTTTAGTTCCGAAGGGTGAGGGATTCCGGTGTCAACCCGTGGTTGATTATAGGCTATTAAAGATAGCGGCCCCACTTGAACCAGCTGCGTAAGAAGAATCTGACATTTGAGTGCAGGATGTCACAGCTGTCTCCTTGATTAACCCTCCAGTGCAAGCCATTTCTGACTTCGCACATCTGTTTTGTCGTGCAGACCGACGGTTCAAAATTGGGTATCGAAGCGGTACTCTTCCAGGAAATCAGGGAGAACGTAGACCAATTGCGTACACTTCACGGTCCCTTTCGCCAGTAGGACTTCAATATTATTTTTACGAGTTTGAGGCCCTGGTGGTACTGTTCCCCCTCGAAAAGTTTTTTCGATGTCGATCAACGGGAACTTTGTCTTGAAACTGACAACCAAGCCTTAAGTTGGGTACTCACCAGGCCCAGGAACACGGAACGAATTGTCCAGTGGTCCGTGGGCATTCCTGCGGTTCACTTTACCATCCGGAATATTAGGGGAACCGACAACGCTATGGCAGAAGCACTGAGTCAAATGTTCGAGCAGAGTTGCAGTAACCACAATAAGGAACAGGGAATAAGGGAACCAGGTTGGGTTACTGAGGTATTAAGCATGTTCCATAAGTTATTTTGTAATTTGGAGCACCATCAAGACCAAGACCTCGCTCTGTGTAAGATTAAACAAAATTTATTATCATGCAAAAGGGAGGTTGTGTTATTAGAGCAAGCGGGATAAGCAGACCAAGATTTGTGTTACGCAAGACTTGGTTGCCGGAATTTTCCAGTGCTTTCATAAGTCTGTGATTGGAGGGCATTTAGCAATCTGCTGGATCCTTGGCAGGGTTAGGGAATTTCTTAGTTGACCTACCTTGTATCAATATATATAGCATTTGGTGGGACAGTGCCATGAATGTAAAATTGCTAAACCCAGTTCCAATACTTGTAGGAGAGTTTTGCAGTCTTCAAGTGATCACTTTCTTATGAATACGCTCTTTGTTGATTATGTCGGCCCCTTCCACGTAATAGATACAGCAACCGGTACATTCTGGTCATGTGTTGATGCCTGCTCAGATTAGTCTGGTTGGTACCAAGAAGTAGGGTGACTGTTGGGTGAACTGTTCTTCACTTGTCGCGGATATTTTTCATAGTTGTCACTCCCTGTACCATTGCCGTGCAATGCTCCTGTCTTCTTCTCTACAACAGGTTAAAGATTCTGCTTTAACAACGCACTATCTCATTCGACGACTATACCATACTGCCAGAAACCTTGATTTGTTGAGAGAGTGAACTACTATCTGCAGGCAGCCATTATTATTTTCCATTCTTATTCACTCCACAAGTGGATTCCTTTAGTACCATGGTTTAATTTGGCGGTTAATTACACCTACGATGAAGTTGTTAAAACCACCCCACTTCCTTGCTGTTTGCTCATGATCTCAACTCCCCTTGGCCAATCTGTGGTCAGTTAATGCCCTGTTCCCTGAGAAATGGACACGTGACCTAATTTAAGAGAACTGGAAACAAGTGTGACGAAATATTAGTATCACACACTAGACGCAGGTGCACCGTTTCAGTCAGGGGCAAACCGAGTTAAAGGTGCCTGTTGGTGATAAGGTTTCATCCAAAACCTTTCTGTCCAGCGTGAAGATATGGCCCCAATTTCTCATAAATTGGCACAGTGCTTTGCAGCAGCTTGTGAGGTTATCCAGGTTCTTAAGCCACTCACCCAAATGGTACGTAACATTGCTACTGGGATGTAGCAAGGTCAACGGATGGAGCTAAATTCTCTGTTCCTCGTTTGACATAAATTAGCGGACGGGCTTTGTTGAGTATTTGATGAGGGAAGAATGAGCTGTGGCTCTTGATCACTAGCGGGCTGGTTCCCGGTCCTTGTATGTAAAATTGTCTGGCTGGTGGTATGAAGCAAGTCCCAGAGATGGCGCGAGTGGTATGTCGGCATCGAGTGAGTCCACAGAATATAGGCGGGGAGCTGCGCTATGGAGAGCAGCAGCTGTTACGAACTTGGAGATGATGCCGCGAGTGGCGTGTGTGGAGTCAAGGAGAGGGACTGTGTGCTGGTCGGTGAGGTTGCCTGCCTGTGTGATGTTTTGATGCCGGTCTCACTACTGGGAGGAGCAAAGACCTTCAGCTGCTCGTTTTCATCCAGCACCTCTCGGTGACCCATGTGACCAATTCCAGTTTATGAATGTGATAAGACACTTCGCCTGATAATTGCATGTTTACATGTAAAGGACAACGTCCTGCGCTGCTTTAAAGTTCTGGTGATACTTATGGACAAGAGTTCCAGCATTTTTTGAGGCGTAATTATGCTCCACTTAAGACAGCTAATGTTCTGAAGCAGTGTAATATGTGATAGTCAAAATGTTACAGAGTTGTGACTGTTAGACAGATCGCTTTGCTCTTATTAGCCCAATATTCTACCTCGAGTTTGGTGGCTATTATTGATGTCCCAACAATAATATTCATTGCCTGACTTTTGGTTGAGTTCCCAGTTTGCTGTCGCTTAAATTCAAAGCAATTGCTAATGTGAACAGGCTGTATTTGTATAGACTAATGTAGGAACGTTACTCTCACTTCCCTCAGGTGGAATTGCTTTGTTCCACCTTCGTAATTTCTCATCCTGGTGTGCAAGAATCTGTTCATTTAGAACTGTAGTGTGTCGCAGTTGAGTCCATCTGGGGTCCTGTGTGATCTGGGTAGTTAAGAGGCGGTAGTTTGGGGCAGATCTCCGCTGCCATGGCCGGTCACGGGTCTGGTGCTGCTCCCTTAGCGACAGCGAGGTGCTGCTGTTAGAAAAAGACCGAGCCATCTCATGTCGGCCTGATGGCATGTGGAGGTAAGAAGTGTGAAACAGTAAAAAGTTTACTGTATGTACCTTACTCTCTTATACACATATGGCTTTATTCAGACGACCGCCAACGTTTAAATTCGGACCTTATCTTCACTGACCTCTTGGCGTTTAATGGATCATTTGTTGAGCGCCTTGGCGCGTTTCGTCTTCAATATCTTAGACTTCGTGAAAACAGTGGCGCATGTTTCTTAATTACAATTGTTAATGGGAAGGTTATTAACATAGTGTAGTAAGAGCCAGGCGCGTATTTTTCAAAAATTGCAAATATTGTTCAAATTGTTTTTAAAAGATAAATTGTTATAGACAGGTGGTTTAGTGAGCGCTAGGCGGATATTTTGTTAAGTCTAAAATTCATTTATATTCTTACGAACATCAGCATTTTGGAGTACTGTGAAGTATATTAACTACAAACGGTTTACTGTGTACTAAATACTTCATTGGTGTATTTCATGCAGGAAGAAATTTGCTGCTTTGGTCCACACATTCACTGGTTAAACTTGTTCAAGTGAATTATCATCCAAACTGTGAATGATATTGCCGTTTCTGCGCTAACCATCCCACACCATAGCCTTGTATTCTGAACTGTCCCTATGACCGCCCCCCCCCCCTATCGTCACCACACACAGGGCACACCACTCTTTGGTCAGTTCTTGTTTGGCTACCATGGGGCCTCAGCCTTTGCAGAAACTTTTGCCTTCTGTGTTGCATGTCCATGCTCCTGCTATCCGTTTTCCGCTTCTTTGGAGAACCTCTCTGCGATATTTTTGGGAACGTGTTCTGAATTTTAAGTAGCCGGACATCAGAACAGGCCCCACAATTTTTTTTCTTTCTTTCCACTTCGTACTCAATCTCCTATTATTCATCCGCTTCAACGCCTGAGGTTCCTCTTTATTTGTTTATCCTCCCTCCCTGGGTGCTTCTGAAAGCTAGTCCATGCATCTGCCACGTAACAGGTGACTGGGTAACGTGTAATTCCCAGCCCTGGGTAGACACTCACGGTACGCAGGTACTCCCTGGTACAGGACAGCTCCAGGGAGAGGTGACTGACTGCCTGAGCTATTACGAGGGTCACTCCAAAAGAAATGCACACTATTTTTTTAAAAATCCATCTTTTATTCTACATGTGTGACAGTTTTACAGTGTGTAGATACATCCTTCAGGAACAATATTTTCATTTCTCCACATAATTTCCACCCCTCTCACCTGCCTTACGGCTTCTTGGAACCAGCGCCTGTATACCCCCACGGTAAACTTCTGGACCAACCTGTTGGAGCCACTGTTTGGCATGTTGCCCAAGGGAGTCATCATCATCAAACCTTGTTGCACGAAGAGCGTCTTTCAGTTTCCCAAAGAGGTGATAGTCACATGGGGCCAGGTCAGGATTGTAAGGCGGGTGTTTCAATGTTGTCCATCCGGCTTTTGTGATCGCTTCCATGGTTTTTTGACTGACATGTGGCCGTGCATTGTCGTGCAACGGCAAAACATCCTGCTTTTGCCGATGTGGTCGAACACGACTCAGTCGAGCTTTAAGTTTCTTCTGTGTCGCCACATATGCATCAGAATTTATGGTGGTTCCACTTGGAAAGATGTCCACAAGCAAGAGTACTTCGGAATCGAAAAACACTGTAACCATAACTTTTCCAGCAGAAGGTGTGGTTTTGAATTTTTTTTTTCTTGCGTGAATTTGCAGGATGCCCTCCAATGATTGCCTCTTTGTCTCCGGTGAAAAATGATGGAGCCATGTTTCATCACCTGTCACAATGCTTCCAAGAAATTCATGTCCACCATTCTCATACTGTTCCAAAAGTTCGCTGTATACCGTTTTACTTGTTTCTTTGTGAGCCACTGTCAACATCCTGGGAACCCACCTGGCACAAACCTTTCTTAACGACAACACTTTCAGTATTCTGCAAACACTTCCTCCCTCTATCCCAACGTAGCGTGACAATTAGTTCACTGTGATGCATCTGTCAGCAGTCACCATTCCGTTAACTCTCTGCACATTGTCTGGAGTGTGTGCAGTACGAGACCTGCCGCTGCAAGGACAATCCTTAATATTGCCGTGCCCTCTTTCATCACATAACCTGTTTGCCCAACGACTGACTGTACTGCGATCGACAGCAGCATCTCCGTACACCTTTTTCAACCTCTTGTAGATGTTTCCCACTGTCTCGTTTTCACAGCACAAGAATTCTGTGACAGTATGTTGCTTGTGACGAACATCAAGTGTAGCAGCCATCTAGAAGACATGCTGTGACGGCACCACTCACGGGAACAGGTTGAACTGAGTTTGAAAACAAGCAGGAAGGATGTATCTACACACTGTAAAACTTTCACACAAGCAAAATGAAAACTGTATTTTTAGAAAAGTAGTGTGCATTTCTTTTGGAGTGACCCTCGTATCTTCACAAATTTCCAACTGGTTACTTAAAATATCTCAATCCTGAGTCTTTCTTAATTGTTGCTTGTAAGCTATATTTAGCAGTCGCAATTTGTTTTAATTCTTCCGATAGTGCTACCGTGTCTTTTCATTTAAAGTTGTTTTAAGTGATTGATTTTGGTTTTATTAACATAGCACTGTTTCAGACATTTGGTTGTAGCGTGTTGTTGCTGCTTCAGCACAGGCGGTTCCTAGGACTATAACAGATTTGTTCTACATCTGGGCCTAGGTGGTGGGTCTGGGATAAACGTCCGGGTTCTCGCTTGTTCTTGCATCTGACGGAATTGAACGTTCCGTTAAGACCCAGGTGCACCCAATGAGATTCGTCTGAGTTAACCGTTTGAGGGGGGGGGGGTCACGCGGAAAGTGAAGTCGGACGCACCCGCTGTGCTTCGCGCCCTCCGTCGGGCCGAGCGGCAAAACCAGGCGTGGCCCGCGTTAACCGCTCCGACGGACATTCATATCCGCACTTGGTCGATGCCGTGAGCTGCGAACTATTTGTAAGAGAAGTGTCTGATGATATTATTACCTGTCTAGTTGTAAGGTTACTGTTTCTTTTAAACAAATATATTTGGGGGAGGTTTTAAAACTGTCTGTATGTGACTTTACGATAGCCCTTTCGGCGTGCAGTGTTTTCTATTTTCTACACTCCTGGAAATTGAAATAAGAACACCGTGAATTCATTGTCCCAGGAAGGGGAAACTTTATTGACACATTCCTGGGGTCAGATACATCACATGATCACACTGACAGAACTACAGGCACATAGACACAGGCAACAGAGCATGCACAATGTCGGCACTAGTACAGTGTATATCCACCTTTCGCAGCAATGCAGGCTGCTATTCTCCCATGGAGACGATCGTAGAGATGCTGGATGTAGTCCTGTGGAACGGCTTGCCATGCCATTTCCACCTGGCGCCTCAGTTGGACCAGCGTTCGTGCTGGACGTGCAGACCGCGTGAGACGACGCTTCATCCAGTCCCAAACATGCTCAATGGGGCACAGATCCGGAGATCTTGCTGGCCAGGGTAGTTGACTTACACCTTCTAGAGCACGTTGGGTGGCACGGGATACATGCGGACATGCATTGACCTGTTGGTACAGCAAGTTCCCTTGCCGGTCTAGGAATGGTAGAACGATGGGTTCGATGACGGTTTGGATGTACCGTGCACTATTCAGTGTCCCCTCGACGATCACCAGTGGTGTACGGCCAGTGTAGGAGATCGCTCCCCACACCATGATGCCGGGTGTTGGCCCTGTGTGCCTCGGTCGTATGCAGTCCTGATTGTGGCGCTCACCTGCACGGCGCCAAACACGCATACGACCATCATTGGCACCAAGGCAGAAGCGACTCTCATCGCTGAAGACGACACGTCTCCATTCGTCCCTCCATTCACGCCTGTCGCGACACCACTGGAGGCGGGCTGCACGATGTTGGGGCGTGAGCGGAAGACGGCCTAACGGTGTGCGGGACCGTAGCCCAGCTTCATGGAGACGATTGCGAATGGTCCTCGCCGATACCCCAGGAGCAACAGTGTCCCTAATTTGCTGGGAAGTGGCGGTGCGGTCCCCTACGGCACTGCGTAGGATCCTACGGTCTTGGCGTGCATCCGTGCGTCGCTGCGGTCCGGTCCCAGGTCGACGGGCACGTGCACCTTCCGCCGACCACTGGCGACAATATCGATGTACTGTGGAGACCTCACGCCCCACGTGTTGAGCAATTCGGCGGTACGTCCACCCGGCCTCCCGCATGCCCACTATACGCCCTCGCTCAAAGTCCGTCAGCTGCACATACGGTTCACGTCCACGCTGTCGCGGCATGCCACCAGTGTTAAAGACTGCGATGGAGCTCCGTATGCCACGGCAAACTGGTTGACACTGACGGCGGCGGTGCACAAATGCTGCGCAGCTAGCGCCATTCGACGGCCAACACCGCGGTTCCTGGTGTGTCCGCTGTGCCGTGCGTGTGATCATTGCTTGTACAGCCCTCTCGCAGTGTCCGGAGCAAGTATGGTGGGTCTGACACACCGGTGTCAATGTGTTCTTTTTTCCATTTCCAGGAGTGTATAAAAAGGGTATTACCTTCCTCATTTGACATTTGAAAAGTTGTACATTCATTGGTATCTAAAGCCAACTGATAGGCTTTATGTATAAATGTTCTCTCACTGGGAGTTTATTATTAGAAGTGTTGTTTCTTCACTAGTTCGTTAATACAAAATATAGTAACCAATTCTTTTTAAAACGAATATATTTGGGCAAGGGTTTAAAACTGCCTGTAAGTGAACTTACGGTAGCCCTTTAGGTGTTCAGTTTATTCTATACTTTATAAAAAGTTGTTATACTTTCTTTGGTATTTAAAGCCAACTGAGGAGTTTCATGTACAAATGTTCTCCCACTTGAGTTTTATGATAATTCTTATTTCTATTGATTGAATGGTGAATGCTCCCCCGCCCTAAGGTCCAGTCCTTCCACTTAGTCCTTTGGGCGTTTTATGATACGCCGAGGTAATACCGGCATCAGGTGTGACCGGGAAAGACTTGCTCCAGCTTACTGGTCAGTTCCCTCACACCTTCTACTGCTCGGTGACTTTAGTGCACACCAGCTCCTGTGGGGCTCTTCCAGAACCTGTCCGAGAGGAGTCCTCTTGGCTGACCTTCTCAGTTAACTCAACCTCATCTGACTTAAAACTAAAGCACCCGCGCTCCCATCACACTCCACGTACACTTATTACCATTTGAACCTCTCGTTCTGCACGACCGGCTTGCCTGTCGTCTCGAGTGATCTGTTCTCTTTGACATGTACTCGAGCGATCATTTCCCGTATGTTATCCTTTTACTCCTCCTACCCCACCAAAGTGTAAACCCAATTGGCAGCTTTCTAAGGCTAAATGGAGGCCTTACTCCTCCCTGGTGATCTTCACCGAACAATATTTCCCCAGTTGTCACGATCAGGTACAATACCTTACAAACGTTATCCTTACCGCCACAGAATGTTCTACTCCTTGCACTTTATCTTTACCTCACCGTGTCCTGATCCCTTGGTGGACTGAGGCGTTCACGACGCCATTTGCGCGCAGAGACGTGCTCTCTGCTTTTCTAACCCTCATCCTACAATTATAATTGTTCTGAGCACTATGGGACTCAACTGCTGAGGTCATTAGTCCCCTAGAACTTAGAACTACTTAAACCTAACTAACCTAATGACATCACAAACATCCATGCCCGAGGCAGGATTCGAACCTGCGACCGTAGCGGTCTTGCGGTTCCAGACTGCAGCGCCTTTAACCGCACGACCACTTCGGCCGGCTCTCATCCTACAATGGCCAACTGCATCCATTATAAGCAGTTACGTGCGCAGTGTCATTCTATTCTTCGGGACAGCAAAAAAGCTAGCTGTATTTCATTTACTAGATCTTTTGGCAGTTCCACTCCCTCCTCAGTCGTGTGGGCCAACCTCCGGCGGCTCTCTGGGACCGAGGCCCATTCCCCAATTTCCGGCCTGACCGTAACGGATGTCATTGTGGACCCCATTCCTATTTGTAACACCCTACGCCGCTATTTTTCAGAGATTTCGAGCTCTGTCCACTACCGCCCTGCCTTTCTCCATCGAAAACGAGTGGAGGAGGCTCTCAGGATCATGATCACTACAATGCTGCCTTTACTACGAAGAAGCGAAACCATGCTCTCACTTCATCACAGTCTTCTGCCTCAGGGCTGGACGATGTTCACATTCAGACGTTGCAGCACCTTTCTCTTGAGGGCACGAACTTTCTCCTTCATACATAAAATCGCATCTGAGCAGATGGCACGTTTCCCAGACACTGGCGTGAAGGCATTGTCATACCCGTAGCTAATTCCTGTAACGACAAACACCTTCCTCCTACTTACCGCCCCATTTCTCTCACCAGGTGTGTTTGCAAGGTAATGGAACGTATGATTCATGCCCAGCTGGTATGGTTTCTCGTATCTCACAATTTATTAACCAGTGTGGATTCCGAGTGAGTCGTTCTGCGTTCGACAATCTCGTCACTCTGTCAGTCTATTTCAGTAACGGTTTTCTGCTGAAACAACAGACTGTGGCTGTGTTTTTTGATTTGGAGAAAGCCTACGAGACCTGTTGGACGACAGGTGCCCTCCATACTCTATACGCTTAGGGTTTCCGACGTTGCCTGTCCTGTCTCCGTCAGGAATTTTTAAAAGACGGAGTTTTCAAGGTCCGGGTGGATTCTGCCTTGTTGCACACCTTCATGCAGGAAAATTGCGTGCTTCAAGGCTCTGTCCTGAGCGTCGTCCCCTTTGCTGTAGCCATTACACCCGTTTTGAACTGTCTCCCACTGGACATCTCTTTCTCCCTTTCCGTCGACCATTTTGCTATCTGTTGCTTTTCTCCACGTACCAGTCGCTTTGAGCGTCGTCTTTAGCGATGTCTTTAATCGTGGAGTATCCACTACGGTTTTCGCTTTTCTAGTGACAAACAGTTTGTATGAATTTCTGGCGGCGCAATGGGTTTCTTTCAGCGTCTTTTCATCTTGGGCCAAATGCTCTTACGTTCGATGAAATTACGAAATTCCTGTCACTCATTCGTGATAGAAAACGTTCTTGGTCCACTCATGTATCTAATCCGGCCGCCCACTGCACCCGATCCCAGAGTGTCGTACATGTCCTAAGGAGCGTATGGGACCACCAACCTCCATCTGTATCGATCCATTGTTCATTAGAAACTAGACTAAACGTACTTCGTCTATGCATCTGCACGTCTTATACCGTCTAATTACAATCCACAATCGTGGAATCCGTTTGGCCTTTTACACTAGCCTGGTTGAGAGTCTTTGTGCAGAAGGTGCTAAACTGCAGTTGTCCTACCGCTTCTCCTCTGTAGATACGCATGCGGTTTGTGTGCCGTGCGTGGCCACCCACCCTACGGATCCTCCTTCGATGACTCCTTTGACTGCCAGTATGCAGCATGCGCTCCTCTCTGTACCTCCTGGAGTTCGCTCTTGGCTGCTGCCCCAGCAGCTCAACATCACGCCACTTGCCACTTTACCGATTGGTGTGAACCCTTCACCACATTACCTTCGTTCGGCAGCCCGTGTTCACCTTGGACTTAATTCACTTCATAAGGAAACTATTCCTGATTCGATTTATCGCTGTAAGTTTCTCAACACTTACATAGAACTTACAGATAGTACAGTTGTATACACTGATGGCTCTCGTACCGACCATGGTGCCGGGTGTGCCTTTGTCATTGGCACCGACGATTTTCGGAACACTACTCACTATTTACAGCAGCACTCTTCAGGCCACACAGTACGTGAGGCGACACAGACTTTTCAGTTGTGTCATCTGCTCTGACTCCTTGTACCCTTCAGAGCTTCTGCGTGCTGTCCACAGTCCACCCTTTAGTGCAACGGGTCGAAGAAAGCTTCCACTTGCTCACTCTTGAGGGAACCACCGTGACGTTTATGTGGGTTCCTGGTACGTCGGTCTGACATGAAATGAGGCCGCTGACGCTGCTGCCAAGCCTGCAGTCCCACTACCCCGCGCCGCTAGTTCTTCCATTCCTTCCGATGATATCCGTGTCAGCAGTTAGTGTCACTTTGGCATCGCCACCTTCATGGTAGCAAGCTCCGGGGAATAAAAAATATCCCAACGGGCTTGGCCGTCGCCCTCTCGGCCCTCTCGCCGTGAGGAGACCATTTTAGCCAGATTCCGTACTGAACACTGTCGTGTCAGCCATCGCCATTTGTCAGGTGGTGACCCCCCACCACTCTGCGCTCGTTGTCATCAGCCTTTGACAGTTCGCCACTTCCTGACCGAATGCCCCCTTTTTTCTACACAGAGTACGCGAAAGAACTTTCCCCCCTTCTGACAGCCGTGTACCGCAAGTCTCTAGAGGAACGGAAGGTTGCAAATGATTGGAAAAGAGCACAGGTAGTCCCACTCTTCAAGAAGGGTCGTCGAGCAGATGCGCAAAACTATAGACCTATATCTCTGACGTCGATCTGTTGTAGAATTTTAGAACATGTTTTTTGCTCGAGTATCGTGTCGTTTTTGGAAACCCAGAATCTACTCTGTGGGAATCAACATGGATTCCGGAAACAGCGATCGTGTGAGACCCAACCCGCTTTATTTGTTCATGAGACCCAGAAAATATTAGATACAGGCTCCCAGGTAGATGCTATTTTCCTTGTCTTCCGGAAGGCGGTCGATACAGTTCCGCACTGTCGCCTGATAAACAACGTAAGAGCCTACGGAATATCAGACCAGCTGTGTGGCTGGATTGAAGAGTTTTTAGCAAACAGAACACAGCATGTTGTTATCAACGGAGAGACGTCTACAGACGTTAAAGTGATCTCTGGCGTGCCACAGGGGAGTGTTATGGGACCATTGCTTTTCACAATATATATAAATGACCTAGTAGATAGTGTCGGAAGTTCCATGCGACTTTTCGCGGATTATGCTGTAGTATACAGAGAAGTTCCAGCATTAGAAAATTGTACCGAAATGCAGGAAGATCTGCAGCGGATAGGCATTTGGTGCAGGGAGTGGCAACTGACCCTTAATAAAGACAAATGTAATGTATTGCGAATACACAGTAAGAAGGATCCTTTATTGTATGATTATATGATAGCGGAACAAACACTGGTAGCAGTTACTTCTGTAAAATATCTGGGAGTATGCGTGCGGAACGATTTGAAGTGGAATGATCATATAAAATTAATTGTTGGTGAGGCGGGTACCAGGTTGAGATTCATTGGGAGAGTCCTTAGAAAATGTAGTCCATCAACAAAGGAGGTGGCTTACAAAACACTCGTTCGACCTATACTTGAGTATTGCTCAACAGTGTGGGATACGTACCAGGTCGGGTTGACGGAGGAGATAGAGGAGATCCAAAGAAGAGCGGCGCGTTTCGTCACAGGGCTATTTGGTAACCGTGATAGCGTTACGGAGATGTTTAGCAAACTCAAGTGGCAGACTCTGCAAGAGAGGCGCTCTGCATCGCGGTGTAGCTTGCTCGCCAGGTTTCGAGAGGGTGCGTTTCTGGATAAGGTATCGAATATATTGCTTCCCCCTACTTATACCTCCAGAGGAGATCACGAATGTAAAATTAGAGAGATTAGAGCGATCACGGAGGCTTTCAGACAGTCGTCCTTCCCGCGAACCATACGCGACTGGAACAGGAAAGGGAGGTAATGACAGTGGCACGTAAAGTGCCCTCCGCCACACACCGTTGGGTGGCTTGCGGAGTATAAATGTAGATGTAGATGTAACCACTTACGTTCTGATGTCTGTATGGCGTCTGAATTACCTGCCGTTCAACCGAGCGACGCACGAGCTGCCGCCTGCGTATTACTTTCTATCCGTCGTAGCAGTATGGCGAAGCACATTATTTTAGTCTTTAGTTCGGACCGTCCACTGCCTCTACTGCGTATTTTATGGACCTTTCTCCAAGAGCAAGTCCTTCTTCTTTACGCTGTTTCCTCCAATCGATTGGGCTTCACGTGTAGTCGTTTTTAACTTCTTTTTCGTATTTGTGTTCTCAGGTTCTGACATGGGCGCGTATCCCCTTAGTTGTTTTTGCGCCCTAAAGTAAAGCAAAACAAAAATATGACCGTCCTTTCATTTAGCAATAGTGAAGAATTTCCGGATTCACTAGGCCATCATATATGTAATCATTTCTGCACGTCATTCTCGCATTCACAGTGTCAGATCTGCACATGGTGACCAAATTGGAACTAATTTTTTTCAACCAACATTGAATAACTGTTAAATTCGTGGTTTTTAAATTTTATCCTTACACAACTTCTGATGTTTATGACTTTTTCTCTATTGCTCATTAAATACTAGCACATTAACTGATAAACATGCGTATGCACTTCTGTTCTCCGCTGTTAGTCGAGGCCGGCCGGTGTGGCCGAGCGGTCGCGGGTCGCAGGTTCGAATCCTGCCTCGGGCATTGATGTGTGTGATGTCCTTAGGTTGGTTAGGTTTAGGTAGTTCTATATTCTAGGAGATTGATGACCTCAGATGTTAAGTCCCATAGTGCTCAGAGCCGTTTGAACCATTTTTTTGTTAGTCGAGTTTGTTGAGTAAACTCTAAGTGGAATGTTACATTCACATTTGGCGAAGTGCAATTACGCCGCTTATTGCTAAACTTCTGTCTTTCCGTTCTTTTGTCGTACCATACGTATATCAGCAGATAAATTACTATTTATCACGGCTGACATATTAACACGTTGGGTTGATTTCATGAAACCAAGTTTGTGGATGATACTGAAATGGTAAGTGTGTACTGGGATATTTATGTGGTTTCTATTTGTGTTTAATTGTTCGTTTGCTTCCCTGCAAAAGGAACTTGTAGTTCTATTGAGTGGTCATCTGTGAGTTGCTACGTCACTAGTTCCCGCAGAGAAAGCCTTCGTCAGCTCGGTGGCATTTAAGATGCTTCTGAAAGTTATTAGGAGTGTGATATTTCGATCTTGTGGAATCAGTACTAACTTACTTATACATTAAAAAAGCATTTCTGATCAATAATTTTTGGAACTGCACACTGCATTTAATGTTGGGGTTTGCTGTGCGGACACCTATATTGAAGTTCTGCGTGCAAAATCTTTTCTTCTGCTAATTATATGAACTATTACTGTGGATTAAATGTTTATAATTGTTCGGAATCTTAGTCTAAAACTGTCGACGATTATTGACTGTAGATATGCTTTTCCCGGTTGGTGGTTTTAGTATCTGTAATGAAACTTATTACTGGGTTTCTGTGGCCTGTTGTAATAGGCAGTTTAATTAGAATGGAATACTATGAGTAACTTTTATTGCCAATTTCATCGTTGTACTTTGCAGTGATGACAAGTCGTAGCTACAATAATGGACCAGTCCCCATCGTTCAATCCTCTCGCCTTCCCAGCACCCTCCCATCACGATTATGTTAACTGTAATTTTGACAGAGTGGAGTTTATAATCATTTTCATATTTCTTAAGAATACTAAATACTATGCAATCCATGGATCTGATGACTTTACTGGATTGATTTGCTTGGAGAAAGTGTGTACTGGACTTTGTGAACTTAAAGCCATAAATCTGAATTGTTTCAGATTTCTAATACTAATTGTCTACTGCTTGTGTTTAATATTAACACCTTGCTGAATTATTACGCTGCGCTTTAGTGCGCACTTGCAGTGAAACTGGTGCTATGTTGTTGTGGGAAGATGGGTTGGATTCAGCTCAATGCACTTTATGTTACTTCAGTCTCCAGGTTATCCCTCATTAGAACTTTGATTGCCAAATTCCTGCATTCCACAGGGGATGACATTCCCATGTTCAAACAGACCGCATAGGACTACAAGGAGGTGTTACAACCAAACAGATTAATAGCACTTGAGGACGACAATCTTAGGCAATTATAACTGTCATAGACCAGTAGATAAGAAGTGAAAGACCAGGAAGATAGAATCAATGGAAGAAGGGAAAAATTTGAGTTACATGATAGGCGAGAAACTACTCCAAGACAGAAGACAGACTCTTGCAGGTCAGGTCAAGGAGCAAGTAGCTAGTCGTACAATAGTTATGGTAAATCATGAGGAGGGAGTAGAAATACAGAAAGTCAACAGAGAAAATAATGTTTGAGGGAACAGAAACGGCTGATGAAGTTGTTACTGTTGTAGCCCATCTGGCTATTTGCTGTAAGCGGATAGCCCTGTAATCGGTAATCCAGTATTAGTGACTGAGATCATAGTGTGTTGGGAGCACCTGCCGACCACAAGGCACATGTCAAACGAGGGTTGAGAGATGAATCTGAGATAAGATTATTTTCAGTAAATATACAACATGTACATGTGACGTTTTGGTATGAAGCATTTGCATAACGATTGGAATTCACGATACCCAGTATTTTATGGCGCTACACGATAAGTTCGTTTATTTGGATAAAAGCGTGTGGGTCCTGAAGATTCCAAAATGATTTGCCAAGACTAGTTGCTTTCAGACTAAAATAAAATATCTTAAAGTATACGGCTGTTGGTGAAGTTTATTGACACTGAAATGTCATTGGCCTTGTTGAAAGTGGATTATTAATAAATTAGGAGCCGGCAGTCCAAAGTTTGGTGAGGAGAAGCGACTCCCCACCTACCGTCGTTTTGTGAATGCTGCCCCAACAAGGAGCAAAACTTCAAACAAGAAATTTTGTGCCTGCCGACTAACGTATATCTGTTTCTGCTACTAGATAACCATCTCCGATGACCTCAATATCAGTGGAAAGTTAAAACACTAGTGTTAGAATAGATAGAACTTGCGCAGGGTAAATTGCAGACCTCAGTGTGTGGTAGTGTGGAATTACCGTATTTTCTAGTGTAATATATCTAGTGTTCCTGCTATTGTGCCAGTTAAGTTTCTTTGAGTGACCTAGCAGCTTCCATGTGTTCTCTTTTGAGTATATTTTCAAGCTTCATAGAATTTTTTGCATGAGTGAGACATTAGTCACGTGTCAATGACCTTCCCATTTTGGATCTCGCACTATCAACAACATTGAACAATGTCAGGCCTGGTTAGTATTAGGATGGATTATCTTGTGGTATTCCTGGCGTTAATAGACTCGTCTGTTGCACAATGTGACTATTGTTATTATAGCGCAACATGAAATGAGGAATTTAGTATTCTTGAGGAGTACTATTGATAAGAGTGTACAATCATGTTAATTATGAGACGAGTGAGGTAGTGTGCTGCACTCAAACAGATCACGATATCATTAGAGATGTAGTTACCATATGTAATACACATATACATATATTTTCTATCATTTCGTTTATACACTAATTACGTGATTTTCTACATACATTGTGCAGTTTCTTCTTTGAGTGTCAGGCCTGATTTCATGAATGACAACTTATAATATATGATTTTCATGAATATTTTTATATAGTGGTATAGTTCTATGAGTAATTTATGCTATAATGAGATGATGCAGGGTAACAACTTTTGTTTTTTTTGAGGCTGAAACTGTGACACTTCTTTATGAGTGGATATTTTCTATTAGTGAGCAGCTCCAGTACATGCTGTGAATGATATGTAAGAGGATCTAAGCAAGCTATGTTTAGCCTTTAACTGATGTTTTATTTAATGATGTTTTCCTTGAATGAGTGAAATTCTTCTTTGATAAAATCCAATCCATATGCAAGACATGTGTATGCACGATCTGACATGTTCTGGATCTTATATTTTTCAAAAGTTTCAATTATAGCTGTGTAATTCCACAGTTGTCTGCATGAAGAGATGGCGCAGTCCTAGTAGGATGGAAAGTGAGTTTTGATTTGCAGTGGTTGTGTCTTGGTCTGTGAGATTAGTATATGATGTGAAAAATGCCTCGTTTGGTCGATACGCCCTGAGGATGAAAGTGAATGAAATGTGTAGTGAGGTTATCATCTTAGCGCCCAGCTGCTCATTCTGACTGTGTGCATGATGAGTGTAGCAAGTTCAAGGTCACTCCTGCCAAGGCAGTGCACATTTCGGTATTCATTTTCTGTGCTGTTTCCCGCTCTTATTTTGCCCTATGTTTAAGTGAGTGTAGCTCTATTACAATCACTGTGTTGGTGTGAGAGTTGTTTAAAAAGGTTGGACATCTACGAGAAAATTTGTACGTCCACATGATACAAAACTAGAATGGTTCATTCGGTTACGTGAGACATATTGGGTTGTGTCAAGGGAAGTACTAACTGTGATTAAGGTCTCGATATGGACGCCGTTTCACTGTTGCTTGACTATGTTTTACGATGGTTTCTGCAGGCCGTCGTGGTGTTTAAGACTATGATGGTCCCATTTCTCTATGCAACAAAGCGAGTAGTAGTCATCTTTATGTCCGAGATTAACAATAGTATAATTTTTGTAGCGGTAGCTTTTTCGAGCTGCAGTAACTAATAATTGACGTGCGATAGAAGACAGCGACGAAACACCGTTTACATTCGCCTACGTCAGGTAGTGTCTGTGGCACTCTTGTGTTGCCGCGTCGTGTTGTTGGTTCCTGTAGCTCTGTGTCGCGTTGCAACCCCTTTGTCAAACTTTCGCCTTCTTCAGAGGAACATAGCCGCTCTTGCAACATTCTGTGCCCACTAAAAACATTCCAGTTGCTGCTCCTGAACTTTTTTCTCTTTCACTTAAATGCAATGACTCTTCATGCCTCAATAATTACAGTTTCGTGCAATTTGTATCTTGATCTAATTAAATCATTCCTCTTGCTATTAATAACTATCCCTTGCGTGAAAGTTGAACGTAATGAAGAAAATTCTGCAGTTTTGTCTCCTTCAGCTTCCACCGTTGGGAGGATATACTGCGCAACAGACTTAAATGCGTCCATCCTCGTATCCCTTGGCTGTGTTCTGCAATAATACGCAAGGAACAACTTTTGAAGCAAGGAGGTCTCATCGTTTACAGTAATACAGAATTTTAATAGCTATCTATGGTTAAGGTAAAGGTTAATTTAATTGGCATGAATTCTA
Organism: Schistocerca cancellata; assembly: GCF_023864275.1. Classification (NCBI taxonomy): domain Eukaryota; kingdom Metazoa; phylum Arthropoda; class Insecta; order Orthoptera; family Acrididae; genus Schistocerca; species Schistocerca cancellata. The sequence goes on from NC_064630.1 coordinate 816,837,847, forward strand.
CAAGCTCGTAATCATAGCAACACAGTTATCGACCTTAGTGCAGAACAGTCCATATTCATCAACACTGCTGTAATAATTATAGCACGCTTCCCAGAAAGTTAACAAAACCACGGTATAAGTTGCAATGAAAGACAAGGAGGCTACCAACATCCTCATATCCAAAGGAACGACACCGTAATGTTGATGAGTGGGACTCTGGCTGCGGACCTGGCGGCAGAAATGGCGCGGCTCTACAGTTTCTGAGCTGCAGGGAGTCGAACCCAGGAGTAGTCGGCATAGGGCAGGAGCTGTCTGCGCAGCATCTCTGGACAGCGCGTATGAGGTCGCTATCACCATTAACATCTGCGACGACTACCACAACAGAACCAAAATATATACCACCTTTGGCCGTCCGTGCCGCAGTGATAAAATTATCGCAACAACGTGCCAAGAAACAGTGCACAGTGCTGTCACGATGGATGGAACCAATAATGTCTCACGAGCCGAAACAACCTCCTGAGACCGGTGGCACAGTGCGGAGTGGACTCTTCTCAGTTTCCGGTAACGGTCTGCTAGTGGTCGGCGTTGGCATCTTATTTGCTCCGAAGCTCCCAGACACTGGTTGAGTTGACGTAAGTCGTCCTTCACCAGAAGAACAAGTCCCACGCACCTAAAAACAGCTGTTGGTACAATACTATTTGTGAACAATACGGGGAAAAATGTCCAGACAGTGCAGCTGCTCGGACGATCCAGCGTAACTACAGCTATAATTATAGCTATATTATATAATCAGAGCAAGAGACATGACGTAAACTGCAACGCAGGAGATCTTTACTGCCCCACTGGAGGAACGATCAGACTCCGAGACGCCGTTGTCCCGATAAGACAGCAGAGTGAGGATCCTCTGGTACCTGCGGGTGTTCAGAAAAAGATCTGCGACGACAGTCATCACGGTGGTAGCGTAGCACGTCGGGACGCAAAGGTGATGGAATCCTTTTTTCTCGCGTTCACAGCTTGCAGCCGGTTTTCCACAGGCGCTATTATTGCTAGGCTCATGAGGAGAACAACAGCCGCGTACAGTGTAGCACCACGTGTCCTCCGTTGCTCACACCTCTCAGTGTCCACAGCGAACGGCGTCAGCCCGAAAACCCTGCAGATGGCGTGGTATGGTGCTGAAGATCTTAAGAGGTCTCCTCTCTTCGGCATGTCAACATCGGCTAGCATTCCAGGATACCATTGCTACCTGTGATTAAAGAAAAAGTTCTGCAGTTAGAGTAGGTAAGATGCTTGCATTACATAGAGAATTAATCTAAGGTTCTCGACATAGAACTAGAGTAAACTCAGCCATCAACACTTCCACGACAGATGAGTTTCCCTTAGCTCATGTTTTCACAAACCAATAGGAGAATATTACAGTAAACATAGGCATGCTTAAAAAACCTCCATAGCCATTATTTTCCGACGTCTGAAATCGATACAAAGATACAAGAGTTATAACAGAGCAAAAAGTTGACCATCCAGCACAGTTGCCGCATCTCTGCACATCGCAAATTGTGGAAACTGAGAACTCGAATCACTTATAATTTGTTGAGTATGATGTGTAGGTAAGTATTGGTTGTCTGATAGCAAAGTTCTTATGTTCATTTAACAATATTAATAAAAATGGCCTCACCGTAACATGTTTATTAATTACTACAAGTATTATTAATGTTGCATAAGAACCACCTACCAAGCACATTGCAAAGTTTACTGTTATGAATATCTTTATGTAGTCTTCCTTACACCTCTGGCAGAGCCTGAAGGATTTAAACATAGTAGGTAAAATAACTAAATACATGTAAATAAATAAGATAGTAAAGAAGGAAAAATAAGAGGAACTATTGGATAGTTATCGGGAACAGTACAGACCTCGCATTAAACCTGTTAGAGACTGCCACTTGAAGAAGTAGCGTCGGCAGTCGTCAAGATAATCCTAGCAAACCTAAAACATCTGGCAGCGTGGAAATCCATATCCCGTTCCTCTCATACACTATTTTAGCAACTCAAATTTAATCTGAGCTTTTTTGTTATCATGTTTCCTTGTTCGCGTAATGCTGTCTTTATTTTATTTCTACTTGCGTGTAGCTTTTTAATATAAGTTTAGTCGTTAAAGTGGGGTTATAGCAATCGTTTTCTGCTATTTTTTGCTATTTAAGTTAGATCTAAATAGTTTATTATGATGTCCATGCTCACTTATTAATATGTTTCTGAGTAAAATCAAATAATGAAGTAACAAGATGAATTTTGTCCCAGAGCTCAGTATTTTAGCAGTTTTTCTGATGAAACCTCTCTGTAACTCAACACCTCCTCATGTGGTGAGTAACAATGAATCCCTTCCATATTGTTTATGTTTTGTGTTACTTTTTCCATTCAGTTGAATATAGCTCTTTACTAATCTCATCTGTCTTGTGATATTAGTGTGTTATCTACATCTTTATAGAAGTAAAAAATTTTTTCATCCGTTTGGGATGGTCGTACGGAAATCAGTTCTTAGTATGGTATAGTAAAATATTAGCTAGTGTAAGAGCAGGACAGTTTCCCATTACTAAACTGTATTCTAGTACATGTAGATGATTACTGAACTTGGAATATTTATGGGAAAGTTGTAATTCTAGTAAAGTAACAAATTCCTCTACAACTATTGCGTTCATCGTACAATGTCCGGGTACATTACGCTAGATATCTGTTATTGCCAGCATAGATACCGCACATCCTTTTTCAGCCTACATTCATTCCAACACTTTCCTTATCATGATTCATTGCTCATAACTTCCAGCAATCCTCACTATCACCAGCTCATAATGCAAGATTTCAGGAATAAGAGATAGAAAAAAATATGTTTATTAAATGTGAAAATCTAAGCATCTTTATTGCGAAACGAATCCTGTTCGACAGATCTGTCACTTCTAAATTCCTTTAACTTCATCACCTAATGAATTTTGTGACTAGCAAGAGGTTTGCCAAGGTCAGAGAGTCGTTGTCTCATGAATGTATTCCACGTACAAAATGAACATGACTGGACATTAAAAATACAATGACGGAAGAATAGCAAATAATTTAAGTGTACTTATTGTGTGTGTACAGTGTAGCAGAATAATATGTGACTATAGGTCTGTGATTTGGGATTATGTAACATAAGACATAGAACACACAACAGCAAAATTGGCTCTAAATCGGCAGATAAACAAGTCGAACTGAGATTCAATGACAGATATGGGTATATCAGTAGTGTAGCAGTGGCCTTATATGAGACAGAAAATAGCTGACATCAGCAGTCTCAGTTAACAGCTGATACAATTGTGCTTATATTCAAGGTCATCCTTGGGGAGAGGGGGGGGGGGCAGCAGTCAATGTTAAAAAATATATCGGCTCAACCATAGATGTCTATACAACATAGCGATGCTTTCCGGCTTAATAATTTCGAAAAGTCAGCTGTAGCCACGCATATTTGGGAAACGGGACACTCCATGTTGGGAATAGACCAGGCTCACGTTATTTTACAGAGACAGGACAAAGGCAAAAAGCTGGATCTACTAGAACAGCTGGAAATTACGATACACCGCGTGGATAATCAGAACACACTGAATTAACAGCTAACTGGTGATACAAATAACTTTTTCAAGCATTTCACTAGTTTCTTTTTGTAACTACATTTTTAGCAATTGGCAGGATACCATCATTTCATGAGGTTCTTGGAACATGTATACGTTATCTATTTGTATAGACATCTCTGTGACTTCCTTGTTTACTTGCGCGTGAGCTCACTCGCGTTTCAGTGTCGTGTTTGGCTACTTGGTGTGTGGTATCAACGAAGTCGCACGGCGGTTTACGACGATAGAGGAGAGAGCCATGTGGTTAAATGTTGAATACCATAGGCGACACCATTTTAGAGTTTTTTATATTTTGACGACTATGTGGAGATGCACCTTGGAAGACACGGCTACAACAAGGGAAGTAGCCACGATGTTTGAATTTTATTATAAATTTTATTGTGCCTGGTGCATGTTCCATTTTAGCGAGTTTTAACAGGTTCTTTTACTTTTTATTATTCTGATGATGGAAGCTTGACTTCCGAAACGCGTCAATCTTAGTGTTTTACACTATAAACAAGTGGTGGAGCCGATATATTTTTTAACATTGACATTCACAACGACGACCTCTCATCCGGTATGGATAAAATCAAATGGGCAGGAGTGTTGGGGAGGGGATGGGATGGTATGGGAGGGGATGACAACCAATCGCATCATCATGTTCTTGGTCAGTAGTCTCAGACTCCACTACTCTGGGTCAACAGGGCTCACTTAGTTGCAGGTCCTTAACGTACTAATAAATACACAAAAGACTGAGAAGCGACTCTTCTTTTTCTTTTTCTTCTTCTTCTTAGAGTTTCGGCATGTGAGTCTAACGGGGTCGGCTGACAACACACGTGATTTGATGGAAGAAGACTTTAACAAGCGTATTTTCTGTTAACATCCATCAGAGAAAAATATTCACAGACCTCTCTGGGACCATTACGTGACTAGTTGGTAGCAATTCAATTTTTCAAATGTGGTGTGACTTCCTGCTGTTTATCGGAACAGCATTGTCCGCCGATATCCCACGCTAGAAGTTTCCCCTGGTTGGCCTGCAACTTAAGCAACTGTCTTTCCAGACGTGGACAGAACTGCGACACATTTGACTGCCTTGAGACTCTGGGCTCCCTTACAGTTACTCCTTTTGCTACAAGTATGAAGTAGTCCCTCTGGGGGGGGGGGGGGGGACGAGTGAGGTGCTAGTTAAGTATTACAAAATCAGCTTTCTTTAACCCAATTCGGTCCTCACATACAGGTAGTTAGGCGATGCAATGCACAGGTTTTTCATTGCACTTCAGCTCCCTGTGTTGCACCTGATTACTCCACACTCATCTCCACGGTTGATTATAGTGCCTGCCATGCTTCCTCGCCTGTGAGCGACCTCATTAACCTGCCACGCAGAACCGTTTGCTTAATAACAGCATTGCCATTGCCTGCTACCTGACGTGTTCGTTGGTCCCTTATATTCTATCCTCCAGCCACAGCTGCTCAAAATTTTCAAGAATTTCCCAGATACCCGACTGAACTTATTCGTGGTATCATATCCCCTCCCTTCAGAGAAGACTCACCCCTAATTATACTGAACTACCTGAAATCTAATAATTTATATATTGAGGGCAATCCCCCCACCTTTTCACAATTTAGTGTCCCCTCAGAGAACTTCTCTAGTCACTTGTATTCCACCCTCAACTAAGTGCCACCAAAGCTACTTATATTCCTACATACTAAAAGTCCTTAAAACTGACTGCTTCCCCGGCTAATCGGCTAATGCTGGTCAATAACTCTTCTGGTAGTTTGTGTGTTGTCACGTCTACAGCGTACGCCTGCTTGCTTGTTACCCAGAAATGCAGCACGCAAAAGCCTGCTAGAAACACGCCACAAATGCTATTCGAAACGCTTACTAGTAACACTTCGTGCTTCTGTTGTTCCAGGAGATGGTATAATATCCTACCACATCTGTTCCATCGGAATTCCCCCTTGCTGCGACTCAAATGGTTTAAATGGCTCTGAGCGCTATGGGACTTAACATCTGAGGTCATCAGTCCCCTAGTACTTAGAACTACTTAAACCTAACTAACCTGAGGACAACACACACACTTATGCCCGAGGCAGGATTCGAACCTGCAACCGTAGCGGTCGCGCGGTTCCAGACCGAAGCGCCTAGAACCGCTCTCCCACAACGGCCGTCTGCTGGGACCCTATTAATTTTTCCGAGGAGTTCATAAGTTGAGGATTGAGAGTGTTACTTAAATAGGTTAAATTCTGAATTCGGAGCTATTTTCGTCCATTTGCGACTGAACCTGAATCACTTCCCGAGCTTCTAACTCACGATAAAGTTCGAAATTTCTCTGACTCTCGTGCTCCATTTCGTCTCTTAGCTCATGCAGTCACTGAGCCAAGGCAGCAGCTGCTTTCGTGTTACTGGTAGCGTGTGTTTCCACCAGTTTCTGTACTGTAGTTCTGCCCTAATTCAAGTGTTTAGAAAAAAACACACATTCTCGTTTAACCATCCCAGACACTAGAATCTAACCACAAATTAATTCTTACAGCGAATCAACTACCATTTGCACTTCGTACAGTCACTATCGAGATGACAAATTCGCCTACACTCAGAACAACTAGATTCTATAGCTGCGGTATATGACAATTCATGCCCAGACAGATTACGAAATGGACACCTCAATGGCACTTAATTATCGTGTCCAACTTTACCGCTAAACAAACCCCTCCATCATTACCAGTAAACGGGGTTCTCTGGCTTCACAAAAGTAAATCTAAACACCATGTACCCTAGCTCACACAATTAACCCTGACACCGAAAGCACACACTGAAAATAACATAAATAAAACTTTGTAGGAATGAAAATTTAATCAGTTGTATACTTTTGGTTTAATAGGGCTGCTTTCTTTATGTGTTTTTGGTTGGCTCCAGAGTTCAGGTGAAGATGGATTCCTCATGTTCCATTACGTTTCTTTATCACCTAAAATTTCAGTTTTAACTAGGAAAGGGCATGGAATCGATTTTTTGGGTGTCTTATTATGTGAACGATGTATCTTGCTGAGTAAACTTAGCGTTATTTTCATAAAGCCTTTTTTGACATGATTACTGCCGTACCTCATTTGTTGGGTCTACTAATTTGGCGTTTACAGTTCCTATTTGTTGTCAAATAGTGAAAATATTTCCTATATTGAGGAAAAATAGCATATCAAATTAAACTTACACCTCAAAAAAAATCCAGTCCGAGAAAAAAACATTATGCACAACATAATATGATCACAAATATATCATCCTCTAGCTCAGTCCTGTAAATGTTTCGACCAGGTGTTTATAAGTTGACGTATGGGAGCTAAAAGGAAGTATACTTTAGAATAGACAGAAGGAATTTTCAAAGCAATATTTATACCACATCTGAATCTCATTGGCATGAAATTCTTTTCACTGGCTCACAGTTAAAACAAGAAGTTTAGTGACATTACACAGTGCTTGTCAGTTCTACCCAGCAATGGAAAAGGATGTGTGCTAAATATTTTACAAGAAATAGAAAGTTTCATATGTATGATGAAACATCCAGATACTATTTTTAATGAACAAATCGACCAAAAAAAAAATCATTGAAAATTTCACCAATGTTGTCCTAAATGTTTCACACTGAAATACATTCCTTTCCTTACATAACGTGGTAACATAGATAACATTATTTAGAAGTGAAATTATATACTCTGTGACATAGATACGTTAATCATTATCTTTGGATGTAAAGCACAGTGTGATTACAAACTGCGCAATAACCATATCGATTTGCTGATTTCCACTTGCATACAGTCAATTAATATTAGATATGTTACTGGCTAACGTCTCTGACATGTCCTAAGAAATGCATAAATGTATATGAATAAAAAAAATTGTTGTCATGTTAACTAATAAGGAACACTAGCCACACGACGTAAAAAGGTATTTTGTCTTCTGTAATGCCAGTAGTGCTAATGATGCACAATTGCGCTTGTTACTATACCAGAAATGTGTAAATAAAGAAATTCTCTGTTGTTCAGTATACGTCAGTCAACCCCAGTACCCACACCACATACTTTCCGTAGCCCAGTACAAAACCTTCGTTTCCCAGTTCAGTTTTAATAATCACGATTTCCGAATGCATAACATAATCCCACAGACCTATCCATTTTTCAGACACTAATGTAGCACACTCGTCACACAACAAGTGAAAGCTCGGAATGATTCTCATCCTGCCGAACTTAAATATTACGTACCTCCCAGTTCTTATGTTCCAAAAATTAGTTCCTTCTCTCACAAGTACAGAAAATCTTTTTTCTTCTAAATTTATTCCCAATGCTGTCCTGATTATGATTCATACTTATAGCAACGACCAGTCCCCAGTATCACCAACGTCATTCACTACATAAGTGACTGGAATAACTCAAAGAGAAAATGTAGGTGTACAAGATCTGAAAGCAGTACAGAATTATGCTTGATTCTGAGTAATGTACATACCGCAATAGACGTTAAAGCAACATAAAAAGTCAAACTGCAAATCGATGGAAACCTTCCCAGGTCGGTAGATTTATCGATTTTGAATACTAACGATTTCTACACCTAACGATTTTTTTGGATAGAAAAAGGTTTTTAACAGTGTTAGATGGGAATCAGGTAAGATTCCATGAATTCTGCTGCAAACACAGACAACTGGGAAACTGACAAATCCAGTGCCTTCATATAGAGGTCTATCGACAATAGCTACTTTTTTTTTATCTGAAAGTAATCTTATATCATCAAGTAAAGAACGCTTCACATTAATTCCGTTCTTATTCGTATACGTTCTGAGGATAAAATCCAGCATGATTCCCTGTTCTGTACAATAAAGGTCAGTTAAATTTGTACTGGTATTCCAACAGCGATGCCACTGTCATCAAGCATTTGATTGTTAAGGCGTCTAGCGCTGTTAATATAAGACACTTTACCTATGATGGTGTTTTTACTGAACAGTCACTTGCTCCAATCCAGATACTGGTGTTCACAAGCAAAAAGAAAAAATCAATTTTGATAGTGAACTGTGTAATGAATTTCCGCTGAAAAAAGTGGACATGAAACCGCCACTTCTGACAGCTAGCAGCACAACACAGTACCAGGCACAACAACATCAGGAAACTAAGTTACGTCAACACAAAACCTATGGACTAGAAAAAAAATTCGGAAAAGTGAAGATAGACTGTTGTGTAAAGTAATGATGGTCCATAAGTAGCGGCTGCGAAGATTTTTAATAACAACTGTTTTTCGGTAATAGTATAAGAGAAATAAATGAGAGACAATACCGTTGTTCTGTGGCGAAGAAGGTGAGGTCAGAATGTTAAGAACTCACTGTGTCATAACTGTATGTCACGTACAGAAAATTACAGTTCTAATTACCAGTAGTGCACATTGGGACTTTCTGTAAATAGATTATACGTACCAGTTAGTTTTTATATGCTTAGACTTCGTTTGCAGCAACGTACTTTCAATCTTCATGCTAACCATTCTATAGATTATATAGCCGATAAATGCAGGCGAGATTTAAATGTGTGATGGCAAAAATTAAAACAATATTCTCAACACTCTTTCGGTTTGGTTTAACATAAGTATAATTTATTGATTAACTTTTGTGTTTGAATTATCAAAGCGATAGGACTAATGCGTCTTGAAAATATTGACCAAACTGTGCACCACATTAACTAGCATGTACTCTCAGTAAACTACAAAAGTTTTTTTAAATCCTACAACTTGCGTTGGATGTTAAAAAGTTCCGCTATAGCTAAACTTCATGAAATTATTTTCAGGTTATGCTCAGTCTGTCCAACATGTGAATATTGATTCATAAAAATATTCTGTGTTGCATCTGCCGAACTTGCAAGTATTCTTACAACTTCAAAACGCTTACAGACTCATAAAAAATGTGCAAATTTCAGAGTGTCTAACTCGCATGAATTATTGCAAGTTCAAAACACTCGCTAACTTGCGAAAATATTCTAAATGCGCATGATTTGTTCCTCAAAAATTTGCTGTGTTTACTGCAATCAATGCGCCTATAATTTCCCAAGCCGACAAACTTTTACTTGGAAGATTATATTGACTTCAGATCGCGACTTACTTACCGCCCACATACAGGGTGTTACGAAAAGGTACGGCCAAACTTTCAGGAAACATTCCTCACACACAAATAAAGAAAAGATGTTATGTGGACATGTGTCCGGAAACGCCTAATTTCCTTGTTAGAGCTCATTTTAGTTTCGTAAGTAGGTACTGTACTTCCTCGATTCACGCCAATTGAAGGAAAGTAATGTTGACTTCGGTGCTTGTGTTGACATGCGACTCATTGCTCTACAGTCACATCAAGCACATCACTACGTAGCATCAACAGGTTAGTGTTCATCACGAACGTGCATATATAGTCAGTGCAATGTTTACAAATGGGGAGTTGGCAGATGCCGGTTTGATGTATGGATTAGCACGGGGCAATAGCCGTGGCGCGGTACGTTTGTATCGAGATAGATTTCCAGAACGAAGGTGTCCCGACAGGAGGACGTTCGAAGCAATTGATCGGCGTCTTAGGGAGCACGGAACAATCCAGCCTATGACTCGCGACTGAAGAAGACCTAGAACGACGAGGACACCTGCAATGGACGAGGCAATTCTTCGTGTAGTTGACGATAACCCTAATGTCAGCGTCAGAGAAGCTGCTGCTGTACAAGGTAACGTTGATCACGTCACTGTATGGAGAGTGCTACGGGAGAACCAGTTGTTTCCGTACCATGTACAGCGTGTGCAGACACTATCAGCAGCTGATTGGCCTCTACGGGTACACTTCTGCGAATGGTTCATCCAACAATGTGTCAATTCTCATTTCAGTGCAAATGTTCTCTTTACGGATGAGGCTTCATTCCAACGTGATCAAATTGTAAATTTTCACAATCAACATGTGTGGGCTGACGAGAATCCGCACACAATTGTTGCAATCACGTCATCAACACAGATTTTCTGTGAACGTTTCGGCAGGCATTGTTGGTGATGTCTTGATTGGGCCCCATGTTCTTCCACCTACGCTCAATGGAGCACGTTATCATGATTTCATACGGGATACTCTACCTGTGCTGCTAGAACATGTGCCTTTACAAGTACGACACAACATGTGGTTCATGCACGATGGAGCTCCTGCACATTTCAGTCGAAGTGTTCGTACGCTTCTCAACAACAGATTCGGTGACCGATGGATTGGTAGAGGCGGACCAATTCCATGGCCTCCACGCTCTCCTGACCTCAACCCTCTTGATTTTCATTTATGGGGGCATTTGAAAGCTCTTGTCTACGCAACCCCGGTACCAAATGTAGAGACTCTTCGTGCTCGTATTGTGGATGTCTGTGATACAATACGCCATTCTCCAGGGCTGCATCAGCGCATCAGGGATTCCATGCGACGGAGGGTGGATGCATGTATCCTCGCTAACGGAGGACATTTTGAACATTTCCTGTAACAAAGTGTTTGAAGTCACGCTGGTACGTTCTGTTGCTGTGTGTTTCCATTCCATGATTAATGTGATTTGAAGAGAAGTAATAAAATGAGCTCTAACATGGAAAGTAAGCGTTTCCGGACACATGTCCACATAACATATTTTCTTTCTTTGTGTGTCAGGAATGTTTCCTGAAAGTTTGGCCGTACCTTTTTGTAACACCCTGTATACATACGTCTGCACTGTTCCAGGTCTCCAGAACGACTGTTCCAAACCAAGACAGCCACCGACTATTTACCCGTTTAGATGTCGTTCCAAAAGATCTCATACAAAGTTATCCTTACATTTTATCTAACACATATCATATATAACACATATACATATGACATACTAAACTAAACATAATATTTTTCACCTTTAAGATAACGTGCTTGGTTTTTTTTTTTTTTACATTTCTCATAAACTACAGTATTACCTGTGTAATCATTAGCTTACAATCTTTTACTGTGTGAAATTTATAAATATATAGGAATTAAGACATTTGCAAAAAGAAACAGTATCCTAATTTATCACTCTACGACTACTTTCCTCACTTTGTTACTTGTTTTGTATAGAATTTACCTTTCTATAGTACAGAATGCATGTTAAATTATCTTGTATGTCCAAGAATTCTTTTGATACTTTCTGAAGGAGCTCTTCCAGTTCTAGCTATTGAGACATCGTTTATCCATCTCGCCCAACACGTTGATTATATATGGGTATCAATTTTTAAATATCCTAGTGTTGCAAAACTTAGATAATTCATACATTATAAACTACTTGTCTGCTTGAGGGCATGTTTGAAAGCACCCGTCAGTCTTTCCGTTCTGTAAATGTGTTTAGTTATGTCACAGTTTTCTTAGATCAGGGTTTACAGATTACTGGTCTATTTAGTAAGTACGGTATTGTCCTGTTTCCACCATCGTGACTAGAACGTCACTTTTCTCTCCACTGACCAAGTGCGCCTGGGTTTTCCCACCCATCCAGTTTATCTGCTGCCCGAAACCGTATGACCCTCCTACTGTCGAAGACACCACACATGACGTCGGGTATGAAGCTACTGATCCTGTCGGTTCCATAGCTCATGACAGTCGAGCGATTATGATTAACGCATACAGCAGTATTCTGGAACAATAAGATGCAGTCTTGATAAACCAAGATTCTGAAGCTGTCGACATTTGGCAGGCACTGGTATTTTTACTTCTTACATGAGGCATATCTCAGTCGTTTCACAAACAAAGAACGTGGAATCACGGTTTGTGAATGAGGGCTTCCGTGCTCGTTCTTCATTTATATTTATAGGAGGCGTTATTTGTACCCACGTCGTTTGTTTGCGCTGAAATGCTGTCCATCTGCGTGTAAGAGCATGTAGTGCACTTGAGCCAATTTGCCGTTTGTTGCATGTCGCCTTCGTGAGCATGAATCTTTAATTTTTAATGGCTATCGGCGTACATTTCTTTCTTCCGCGTAAATTACAAACTTCGTGGGTAGCAATTATTCGTCACCGAATATTATTATATACGAAAGCTCTAACCTGTTTCCCATGAGTATGTATTTCGTAGGCCTTGGCAGTTACGGTTGAGAGTTACTACTGTGCCTTCCTCGGCCTTTGTGATCGCTGAAACGACAACTGGGAGGTGAGAAACGACGCTGAAGGTTTGGGCTGTCTCTCTATTATACTTTGAAGATGAAAGATAAACACATTAATTAAAACATGAAAAATGAAGTGCTGTGAAATTGACGTAGTGTAGGAAGAAAGAAATATTTTAAGGAAGTGATATATCTTAAGGTGGCCGTCTTTTTAATAGCGACTGCAGAAACTGTCGAATCAATACAGAAGACTAAAAGTCACACGTTCCTTTTCTGCTCCATAATTTATTTGTTTGTCTACTTCAATATTTCGTATTTTTTGAAGTCCTGTTTTGTCAATGTTATATTTTATCGTGCTTCGTACTATCGGCATTAATTACAGAACGGTTATGTAGCACCATGTAGGCTCATACTCATCTAACGAGAGAAAAGCACCCGCGCAGGGAACTAACAGGTAGGGAGTTAGCACTTTGAATGCATTCTGTGAGAACCTGTTACTGGGTCACACAGCTGGAGCTACGGTTTTTTTTATTATCACTTATTTGTTGAGTATATTTAGTCATTTATTTTAGTCTTAAGATACCACACACGTTGCATGTGAAAATTCTCATATAATACGTAATATATTTGGATGATATATTAAGATTCGTAATATATTAAGATCCTAATCTTTATCACAAAACAGCAGAAGGTGACCTGACCACAAGTGCAGTCCGCCTATCCAAGGACTTCCAGGGGCGACAAAAATTTGATATTTAGCATAATCATTGACATACTTAAGCAGTACCGCCAAATTAGAGCCATTAAGAAGTATACAACTATTCGTACTTTAAATGTTTAGCACAATACGTCAAATATTAACTCATTTGCAAAGTAGTGGATGTAAGTGCAGTGGTACCTCGATAAGTACACATGAATTTGTTGGTAGTTTTTTCTCTCTGTCCTACAGTCTTCTCACAAAGGCGTAACAAGATTAGCGACTTGATATTTTCTGCACGGTCTAAACCACACCACTGAGTGGACTACACATTTCGGTATATACTAACCGTTTTGCGCCCTCGAGTACACATTTTATCATCTGACCTGCTGCTGTCCAGTCATAAATAAGCATTAATTGCTTGCTCTTCCTACACTTAGTAGGAGATATTAACCAAACTACAACCATACGACTTGTGACAGCTACAATTATGAGAATGCAAATGACGTGAATACTCACTTAATTACCTTCAATACACCGTTGTCAGTCAACAGTAGGGACATCTGCACTTACAGCCCTTATATGCTGTGTATACCCGAGAGGTGGCCGGCTCTCCCCAGGTGTGGCGCGTGGTGGGGTGCGCGGCCCGCCATTCGACTCTCTGTGCGTTCAGTCACGCCCACACTCGACGAGCGTCAACTGCTGGATGCATTCTTGACGTGATGGTGCCAGTACAGGATTCCATGCCGAAGTTAGGTGATAGCGCTCGCCTATTGACGAGACGGTTCTGAAGCCATATTTCACTAAATTCTTTAATGATGCTCTCGCAAAATCCACTAACTCGACACAACATATCTGATCTCTCAAACTCGAGCCTACGCCCCTCGTCGAGGCTGTGTTTAGCTCCTGCTGATTTTTTCTTTATGCCCCAGGCTACTGCATATAATGTGTTCCATCCACCATTGCGATATGCTGTGCTGCATTAAAGCGACTTATTGGTGGCAACACTCTCAGGGAATGTCACACACTGAAGCGACAAAGAAACTCGTATAGGCATGTGTACTCAATTACAGAGATATGTAAACAGGCACAATACTGCGCTGTGGTCGGCAACGCTATATATATGGCAACAAGTGTCTGGCGCACTTGTTAGATCTGTTACTGCTGCTACGATGGCAGGTCAGCAAGATTTAAGTGAGTTTGAACGTGGTGTTATAGTTGGCGCACGAGCGATGGGACTCAGCATCTCCGAGGTAACTACAAAGTGAGGATTTTCCCGTACGACCATTTCACGAGGGTACCGTGAATATCATGAATGCAGTGAAATATCAAATCTCCGTTATCGCTGTGGCTGGAAAAAGATCTTGCAAGAATGGGACGAACGACGACTGAAGAGAATCGTTCAACGTGACAGAAGTTCAACCCTTCCGCATGTTGCTGCAGATGTCAGTGCTAGGCCATCACGAAGTGTCAAAGTGCGAACCACTCAACGAAACATCATCGATATGGGCTTTCGGCGCCGAAGGCCCACTCGTCTACCATGATGACGTCTCTCCTGGGCCAATCAACAATAACATTGCGTGTTGATGACTGGAAACATGTTGCCTAATCGGACTAGTCTCGTTACAAATTTCATCGAGCAAATGGACGTGTACAGGTATGGACACAACCTCATGAATCCGTGGACCCTGCATGACAGCAAGGGAGTGTTCAGGCTATTGGAGGGTCTGTAATGGTGTGGGGCGTCTGCAGTTTGAGTGATATTGGACACCTGATAGGTCAAGATACCTCTCTGATTGGTGGAACGTACGTAAACATTCTGTCCGATCACCTGCATCAATTCGTGTCCATTTTGCATCCCGAAGGACTTCTTCAATTCCAACAGGACCATGCGACATTCCACATCTCCAGAATTGCTACAGAGTGGCTCCAGGAACAGTCTTCTGAGTTTAAACACTTCTACTGGCCCCCAGACTCCGCAGACAAGAACATTATTGAGCATGTCTGGGATACTTGCAACGTGCTGTTCAGAGGAGATCTCCATCCCCTCTTACTCTTACGGATTTATGGACAGCCCTGCAGGATTCATGGCAAGATTTTTGAAAACATAGTCAGCGATCTTAAAAGTAGTTACAATTAAAATTTACAAGTCTTGATCGCAATCTTGTTAAAAAAAAAAATTTTATTGGAGTGAGTGGCCAGTTTCGACTCTATGAAAGGGTCATCTTTACTCTGTAAAGCTATATTGCCAAATCAGTACAGACGTTATAATAAGCATATAAAAATGTATATAAAAACAACATAAATAATAATAAATTATACCCAGAGCGCTGGATGGACACTGCCCGATATGTTCTGTCGACCCTCGACCCTCGTGTAACTGCTGACTGTGCATGGAGGGAACGGGTATTAATAGGGCTGGTCACACCCATAGTTCTGAGTATGACATCATAAGTAGTCAATCAGAAAACACGTTCGTGATTACGTAACTTAATACGTAACTACAAAGGAACAATTACAGTTGGAGTACATCATAATGTCAATTATTGACCATTAATCGTCAGTTAATATAAATTATGCTACTAAAATGGTTCATTGGTATGAAACAAGGCTTAGTGTATGCTGCCCTCTAAACTCAGAACTACAAAATCCACGTCAAAGATTGTCGTTGCCCCAGCGTTTACGTGGATTTTTGCTCTTTTCTGATGCCAGCGCCATGGAAAATAACTGTACTATGGTGGAACCACACCAACACTTCTGTAATAATAGCGGAACGATGTTACTAAAGTGCATCGATAGTTGCCGTGGAAACGGCGTCCTGGCCCGGTGAGGCGGGCATCAGATTATCAGAGATTATTGGGTACTGCGAAAGATATCTCAAGGGTTGACAATTCGACCAAGAAAGCAGTGTTTGCATAGATATGTCGGCGGTTGCCATGGAAATAGCGTCTTATTCTCACTGCGACAATCTATGGTGCTGTAACAAGGTTGTAATTGCAGGAATTTGACGCCTTTTATCAGTATTAGCGTAGTATACGTCATTATGACAAAATTATACGTGATAAAAGCATAAAATTATAGTTTTATAATCAGCTTAAAATTAAGTTTTCATCTAAAATCTGTTCACAAGAAATTGTCTGTGTCAGGTTGGACGTAGTATAGGTTCTAATATTGGCAACAGGCTGCTAATGAAACTGTATGGTGAAACTTCCTGGCAGATTAAAACTGTGTGCCCGACCGAGACTCGAACTCTGGAAACATCCCCCAGGCTGTGGCTAAGCCATGTCTCCGCAATATCCTTTCTTTCAGGAGTGCTAGTTCTGTAAGGTTCGCAGGAGAGCTTCTGTAAAGTTCGGAAGGTAGGAGACGGGATACTGGCAGAAGTAAGGCTGTGAGGACCGTCCGTGAGTCGTGCTTCGGTAGCTCAGATGGTAGAGCGCTTGCCCGCGAAAGGCAAAGGTCCCGAGTTCGAGTCTCGGTCGGGCATACAGTTTTAATCTGCCAGGAAGTTTCATATCAGCGCACTCTCCGCTGCAGAGTGAAAATCTCATTCTGGAAACTGTATGGTGATTGGTAGGAACCAGATGCCTGATACCATTATGGCAAAGTACAAAGCGGAAATAAAAAATAAGCGACGACTAGCCTCCTTTGATGGAAAAATATGGATAACAAAACAAAAAATAAGAAAAGTGTGAAGTGACAGTTCACATGTTGTTGTGTTGTGGTTTTTAAAATAAGAACCATTGTAAAAATGAGATACACATAGTTAAAAACGTAGTTGTAAAATACTAATGATAAAACAAGCGTCAGCATAATATAAAAATATATATACAAAAACGAAAGAGCAGTTCTTTATAACAGGTCTTCAAAAAATCATAAAAATGTTTTTCCCTAAAGTCTAGCTGTTCATTGAGTAGAGCTAGGGGTTCACTTTTACGATGTGCAAAGATTTCAATTTTCTCTAAAGCATTAAGTAAAGGTCCTTTTGGGGCAGAGTGAAGGACTTTTAAATTCGTATGAATTAATCCTTCGGAATGGTTGCAGTAATTCAAATGTTGGCCAAACAAGGGTTTACTACGACTGGTACCAGCCACATGTTCTTTAAAACGAATAGCAAAGTTACGGACAGTTGTACGATATATTGTTTTTCGCAGTCATCACATTGTATTTCATATACTCCTGAGTTTTGATATTTAGAGTTGTTTTTTTTATTTTTTTATTAATATTGTGCCTGAGTCTATTCTGAAGCTGATTATTGTGAGCTCGATATTTTTAAATAATTCATTTATTTTATCGGAAATATACCGCATGTATGTAATTTTGGAGAATTTTCGATGACCGGATTCAGGTGCACTATGTGTATCCTGTATCTTATTAAACATGAAGTCAATGTCATTGGGATCGAAATCATTTACACTACCGATCTGCTTCAATATTAGTCACTCTTTCTGTAGTTCCTCTGTGGTGAGTGGTGATTTATACACAGTCAGCAGTTACACGAGCGTCGAGGGTCGACGGAACTCATCGAACCAGTGTCCATCCACCGCTCTGGGTATAATTTATTACTCTTTATCTTATTTATGTATATACTTTATATGCTTATTATGAAGTCTATACTACTTTGGCAATATATCTTTACAGAGTCTGAAGATGACTCCTTCACAGAGTCGTAACCGTTCACTCACTCCAATAAAAAAAATATTTTAACAAGATTGCAATCTAGACTGTCGTAAACTTTAATTTTAAGATTCATGGTGTCAGTTCCCCCCAGCACTGCTTCAGACACTGGTCGAGTCCACGCAACGTCGTGTTGCGGCACTTCTGCGTGCTCGAGGAGGCCCTACACGGTATTAGGCAAGTGTGCCAGTTTCTTTGTCTCGTCAGTGTAAAAGCGGTTTGTAACGCCATTATGGCTTTAGAGCTTGATGTGAGTGAGGAGGAGGAGGCGATTGGAGTTACTGCATTTGGATGGGGTTAAGCCAGAAGATCGGTTGCGCTTGAAAGCTCTGAAATAAGCCGCTGACTTTCGCGCAATTAGACGGATTAGTGGTTAACATTTTTTTTTTTTTTTTTTCGTTATGTCGATATGAAGGGGGAAGGAGGGCGGGGATCGGTTGTCAGAAAAACCG
The DNA here is from genome assembly GCF_023864275.1 of Schistocerca cancellata. NCBI lineage: Eukaryota > Metazoa > Arthropoda > Insecta > Orthoptera > Acrididae > Schistocerca > Schistocerca cancellata. Next base: position 816,856,386 of record NC_064630.1, read on the forward strand.
ACCGGTGGGCAGGGAGCAGAGTGTGGCCGGCATGCTGGGTTGGTTAAGACCGAGCAGGCAGCTGACGCCGGAAGCGTGCGGGCGCTTTGAGATTCAAATCTCCTATTGGATTCTACAGCGGGATTACACCTTCCGTCAGTTCATTTTTACCCCTTGTTCACACTGTAGTAAATCAGGAACCCGTGTGTGATATAATTGATTCCGGCAGTAGCCTCTCACTGCTTGAGTATGATATTTGTAATCGCAGCATTTGTAAGTTTCCTAGCCTACAACCGGTCTTGCAGGGATGTCGTACTGCCAATGGGTTTCCTTATGAAAGGTCGCTGTAAGGTGAGTATTTCTGTGCAAGGGTTTTCTCGGCCCGTTTAGTAGGTTATTGTCAAGCATTATTAAAGTGGTGTTTGACTTCTCCTTGTTTATTTTATTCCTCTAAATAAAGCCTGTAGAATATCACTATTTATCACACAAAATCACATACTTCTTTGCGATTTTTAAAATAATACGTATAAATGGACTGTTAGAGAATTGACTTAAATTTTCTGAAACCTTATACGTGTCTGTAGCAAGTAAATTTCCATACAAAACTAAATTCCAATGCTTCAATTTGGACGTAAAAATTCTTCTCGATAGGTACAAAAACAAAGTCTACAAAATGGTTGAGGTGATGATACGACTCCAGAGAGTAGCGCGCCACAATCGATAATTCGCTCTCGGAACACTCTTAGTGCACCAGCTGTATGGGCTGGTACTACACCGAGGACTACCACTGGCCGCAGCTGCCATGTGTGGACAGAGATTGGTCGATGCCTCGTTAAACACCAGAGCACTGAGCTATGGCAGCCGGGACTCCATTGCCTCACAGGTCGAAAGTTACACCCTTACCTTTCACCGCCCCACTGACACTACCCATGCCTCTTCCTTCCTCCAGAAGGCCACCACTGACGCTGTGGAGGCCCAAGTTCCTATCAAACTCATTCAAGCTCACCGCCCTATGCGTCCTCCACAGGCCGCCCTTCTTCTTTGTGAATACTGCAGGCTTTACCGCTCCTTCCTCCACACCTGTGACAAGGATACACTCCTCCGCCAGTGGCAATTACAGCGACACATCTGGAACCTTCTTACAGCAAAGAAACGTCGGGACTGGCGCCACACACGTACACGCCTCAACTCCACCCTCCCTCTCAACTCCTCCAAGTGCCGCTCAGACTTCCACTACCTTACTGGTAGCCATTCCACCCCACATTACCCTATTCTCCACGACAATCGCTGCACCTCAGTAAGGCTAACCATTTTGCTTCCCACCTATCTGAGGTCTTCTCCATTCCTGATGATCCCCCTTTTGATTACTCCCTCTTGCCCACCGTCCTTGAATGCACTGATATCTCTGTTCCACAGCTCACTCCTAGTTTCCAGTTCTTGGATCAGTTACCCTCTCAGACATAAACACTCCCATCACCGCACATGATGTTACACTCGGCCTCTGCTCCAAACGCAACACCACCCCTGGTCACGATAACGTCACCTCTTGCCACCTCAAGGAATCCCCCCATTTTCCTGGCTGCCCTTGCTACCGTGTACAACGTTCTCCTCTCCACTGGCTTTTACCACGACCTGTGGAAGAGTTCCCATCTCCTGTTGTTCCCTAAACCCAACAAACCCCCCTCTGACACCTCTTCCTATCGTTCTATATGCCTCACTGCTGTGTGCAATAAGGTCTTCGAGTACATCCTGTCCTGCCAGATTCATCGCCACCTAAACTAGCACCACCTACTTCCCCTTACCCAGTGTGGCTTCTGGCCCTCCTTCTAAGCGAACAACCAACTCCTTAACCTTACCAATCTTCTTTCCCTCAAACTTAACTCTAATCGCTCCACTATCTTCATTTCGCTCGACCTCCAGAATACCTACGACCATGCCTGGGATCCCAAGCTCATCTTCAGACTCCATACCTCTGCTATCCCTATAAATTTCGTCTGTCTCGTTGCTACCTTCCTCTCCCTTCGTCCCACCTATGTCAATATCCACAATTCCCACTCCTGTACTTTCTAGCCCACTGGCGTGCCCCAAGGCTCCATCCTTTCCGCTCTCCCCTATTTCCTGTATACTGCCAATATGCCCAAACCTTCCCTACCTCTCCATCTCCTCCAATTTGCTGATGACACCACCTTCTGGCCATTTATCTTAACCTTCAGAGGTAAAGGTCTCAGTGTACACTCGAAACTCACCTTGACCAGTTCATTACTTGGTGCAACCAGTAGTTCCTTCCTATCAACCCCTCCAAGGCACGGGCTATCATCATTGGCTGCACCACCCCTTCCTTCCATCTCCATGATTTCTACCTCAGTCTTGACCGTCACCTAACCTGGACTTCCTATCTCCTTATGATCCAACACAAAGCCCACAATAGATACCTGTCTGGCCGGATGTGGGGGCTGCACCCTTCCATCATCCTTCACGCCTACAAGTCCTCGATCCTCCCCATCCTTTGTTATGCCAGTGTCGCTTGCATTTCCTCCTCCCCCCCCCCCCAGATTCCATAAAGCCTTCCAAATCCTGGAACACCATGCACTTCGCAACGCCTTCCGTATCCGCCTTCCGTCACCCACGCGCTTCGTCTATGACCTTATCCCCTTACCCCATCTTCTTCTTTTCCTTGAACACATCCACACCCTGTACATTGTCCACCGACTCGATACCCCTATTCTCTTTTGTCCCCCTGTACAAGTTAAAAGTATAAAAATCAGACAGAGCAAGACACTTAAAAAAAGAAAAGAAAAGAAAAGAAAAAGGAAACACTGGAAACGATGGAACACTCATGTAGAATAAAAACCGCTGATAGGGACCTACCGAGGGACTGGAGGCCAGAAAGAGGGGGAAGAAAGCTATAGCAGGCATAACAGGCAGTTCTCTTCAGTGCACCGAGTCGTGTGCAGCTTCCTGTTACCGGCGAGTTTACTAGCTGCAGTGTTCGTCCGTCATCTCCAAAGGCATCATAGGCCACTTCTAGACTCTACATGGGCATCACTCAGAGGCACAGAGACAGAACTTTAATATTTTACAGGACTTGCAATAATTTCAAACGTATAATGGTGCTGGACATTTCACAAGAAGAAGTATCATTTAAGTCGAGTATTTCTTCATATATAATAAATACCATTTTATTACCATATGTTGAGAATCTTTCTGATCGAAGATAACCTACGCCTCCTCCTTGCAGTCCCAACGATGGATATTAAATGCTGGGTTCTACAGAACTGCATTTGACTTATTACACATTTTTTGACTGACACACTAAGTATTTTATTGGAGAAACAAATCCCCACCACAGTTTTCCTGAGGTTCTTCCTCTGAATAATGCTCTTGTTTGTGATATTCGCTATTTTTGACTTCATTAAAACAGCAAATACGAGTAGTTAATACTTTCAGCAAGAAGGCAAATACTGGTTTATAAATAATGATTAATGTATAATGATGCGTCGCATGGCGACGGTGGAATTTTCTAAATAATGTAATTCGTCGTCTTTGGGCGGCAATATAAACAGAAAAATACGGATAGATATGCGATCCTTCACTATTTTGTTCGCTGGAGAACAAATGAAGCCTTGAGCGAAAAAAAGACTTGTACTGTTTTTCTCGAGTAAGACGGACGCAGATTTGTGGTAGTCTGATCTAACTTTTACTAAATGTATATAAACGTGTTATGTCTAAGTTTGGGTGAAGTGTAAAAAGAAGAACTGTTATAACTTACCGTGATGACGCACGAGCGACTCAAAGAAGACAATGGCTATATAAAAGAGCGCTCAATGGACATGATACGGACATAAAAATCTACCGTCATTGTAGTATTAAGCTTAAGGTACGATATATGTTTTAGTTATAATAAATATTTGTTCTGGGAATACTGAATCATTTAGCAGTGCTCATTTCTATTATCTCCTCAGTATTATTTTCATTTTAATTATGCATTTTGCTAATATTACAGACTCCAAGATCAGCAGTCCAATGTGTGTGTTACGTTGATAAAAAGAAAACTGTTTTATCGTCTTCTTGGATCAGCTTTAATATTGAATTTCCCTTTTTGTGTGATGTTACAGTTGTTTTTGCGCCCTTAAGAACTTTCTGGTCCCTTAGGAAATTGTTTTGTCATAACAATAACTTCACAACCGGGTATGATCGTATCTACGATCATGAAGTAATTAGAAAGACGATAACGCAACTTCTTAATCAATAGCACGCTAGTTGTGACTGCCTCAAGCCACGCGAAACTGCAAGTAAAAACTATTCACATCTCATAATGCAATATTTTATGACAATGGTCAATCCATGATTCTTACGCCAATTGTGATTGATAAAAAAGTTAGTTAAATCTCAATTTCCAACTTTCCATTGAATAACATCATCACTTTTATTTTGTAACATCACACTTGGCGCCCGACGTGGGGCATGACCAAAAATTAGTTCAAATTCTTGGAAAATTTTCTATGTGCTTGTGTTAATAAATGTTCTGTCGTTTCATGTACACATCATCTCTCTGTGAGAATGACGGAAAATATGGTGGTCAATAACGCAGTTTAATTATCGATAGAAAGGAAAAGAAAAGAGACGCGAATTTGCTGAGACAACATAGTGCTAACCAAGCCATCAAAAAGTAAGTCAGAATTTTGCATACGCAGTGTAGTGCTTCAGTAGCAACGTTGCTTTTCCAAGTCGATCCACATCCTTTCTATCTCCTTCCCGCTATAGAAAATCTGCTTTATTTTATCTTTCAAAGTGCCGGCCGATGCGGCCGAGCGGTTAAAGGCGCTTCAGTCTGGAACCGCGTGACCGCTACGGTCGCAGGTTCGAATCCTGCCTCGGGCATGGATGTGTGTGATGTTCTTAGGTTAGTTAGGTTTAATTAGTTCTAAGTTCTAGGCGACTGATGACCTCAGAAGTTAAGTCGCATAGTGCTCAGAGCCATTTGAACCATTTTATCTTTCAAAGTAAAATTCTTCGTAGTCTGATAATAGAAATTATTTCTCCCCATTGTTAGTATAGCTGTATTGCATTTTCAACATGGTGGATAGTGTGCGCAATTTGCAGTGAAGAGCATCTTCATTCATATGTCTGAAACGGTTAGGTTCCATCTTGTCTTCTCGCCAGACAGAATTTCATTTGTCGCTCACGCGAGAGCGGTGCTCTTAGCGGACTCACCACGTCACTGACAAACGACGAAAGCCTTGCGTAGCACGTGATTTACTGACGAAAATGGCAGATAGTAAACAGAGACAGGTGACAACAGGAGACGGGAGTGAAGACGTTAATAGTATTCCATACCCTTTACGATCGCGAACGGTAGGTTCCCGTGTGGAAACTGAACTAACCATGTCTGTAACAGGGGAAAGTGACCCTAAAGTCCAAACTCTTCCCGCTGCAGCTACAAATGACCTCGGTGCGTTAATGGAAATGCTGAAACAACAGTTTGATGCAGTAAATGAGACTATAAAAACACAAAATGAGACTGTTAACGCCCGATTAGATGCTGTAAGCGAATCATTAAAAACAGAGCTAGGCACAATCAAAACAGATCTGCATAAAGAAATTACGGCTGAATTAAATACCCATTTGGGTGAGGTGCAAACTAAGATCAGTGATCAAATTCAGAAAATGCAGAAACAGGTGAAAAGTGAAATAGCTGAAGTATCTGGAACATAAAACACAAAAATTCAGGCAGCTACCAAAGAAATAAACGCAGTTAGAAATGTAGTATCTGACATTGAAGGTGTAGTGGAGGATCTGTCGAGGCAGATAGACTCAATCAATATTGAAGAACAGGTTAAGAGCACCGTGAAAGCACACGCAGAGGCATTGTCGGAACACTACGGTGAATGGATAAAGGGTAAAGATATTTTTATCGAAAAGAAGGTCAGGGAGGAGCTTAGGGAGACTGTCAAGGATGTAACTTATGAAATCTTAGCTGCTCCTGGTAAGTCGGGAGACACAGTGGTTTCTGAATTGGGACAGATTCGGAGGACACTTACACGGGATCTTCCCGAGTGGAAGCAGCAAGTAGTGGACGAAGTCAGAATGCTGAGAAACTGGGTAGAAAATCCGCACACACATACGCAAACTATAGGGAACAACTCTTTAGACGGTGACGAATGTCAGTCAACTCCTTATCGTTCACCGCCTGATTACATGCAAAACAACAGTCCTGTTGAGTCCCGAGTAGGGAAACTAAGTGATCCGCCCACAATTGTGAGTTTAATGCAAGAGGAAAGTGTGATTAAGCATCGCACTTTTCCTGTTTTTAATCCGCAGAAGCGAGAAATACACCCCATCGTGTTCCTAAAGAATTTTTCCGGCATATTTCCCAGGAGCTGGACAGACAGACAGCGTATTCAGTTCGTCACTGGCTTTATTTCTGGTGATGCAGCATTATGGGGAACGGAAATGGTAGACACGTGTAGGAATTATGAAGAGTTTGAGAAAATGTTCTTGGCAAAATTTTGGAGTAATGGGGTACAGCAAAGATTAAGGAAGGAGGTGTATGGTGCGGAAATTTTCAATGAGAAGCATGGAAGTCTCCGGCGATACTTTGAGAAGTATCTAGCAAAAATTAAATTCTGGGATTCTCCGATTTCTTCCAAGGACGTAATTATGATTCTCAAAAGCAAACTCCCTGTGTCTATTAGAGAGAAACTAGTAAATGTGTCCGAAGAAGACACGGATGTATTCCTTTCTGTGCTGGATTCCTTAGATTTAATTAGCGAGGATGTGCGCTCCAAGGTTGGCAGCGGCAAATTCTTCCCTGGCAGCCAGCAGAATGCATCGCACGCGGACAACAATGCGCCGAAGGAGAGAGCGAGCTACTGCGACCGCTGTTACCAACCTGCCAGCGGTTATCAAAACGCAAACGGCAATAACTTTAAACGGAAGCAGAAAACCAATTACAGTAATCAGCAGAGATACCACCCAATTTACAACCACCAGGTACAACATCAGTACGGAAACCCACCCTTCAATTCTGCGCCTGAGCAGTATGGAAATTCTCCACAAACGATTGGTAATTTTTCAAATGGGCCAGTGTACAATCAAAGTTATAGGTCGAATAATAGCAAGTGGCATGGGCAAGGCGGAGGCCACTCAGCACAACATCAGAACAACTTTTCACAGGACAGAGGACCGCGGAACAATTTTCAAACGGCACCAAATGCCAACTTTCCTTCACAAGCAAATGGTTTTGCCGGCAACCAAAACATCGGGCGACAGCAGCCGTCTCAAGTATTCTATTCACAAGTGAATGCAACCAGTGGATTTTACCCCTTTACACCGGCATTTGTACCACATAACCAGCACCAATATGAAACGGAACAAACACTTAAGGCCATGAATGACAAACGGGTTAAACATCCTGCGGAAAATTAGAGGCAGCGCCTTTCAGCCTCCTAGAGGTCGCTGCCGGTTCCAGTGGGGGTACTAACGAATACTCTGATTCTGAGTATGTTAATGCGATACGGTACGACCATGAGACCGACTTACGAGATGACCTTGCACCTGACCTAGAAGCTCAAGACATTAATGACATTTATGATGAACAGGTCCAGGCTTCGATTAAGATATCTATTGCCAACATTCCTGTCACAGCCATTGTTGATGCAGGAGCGGACGTTAATGTGATGTCATCGTGTCTTTTCAGACAGGTGTCTTCTGTTTCAAAAGTTTTATCATTGCCGATTCAGGGTTGCTCCATATCGGGAGCGATTGGTCTATTGAAACAGAGAGTTAGTTAACAGACGCAGCTTCAACTGCAGATAGAATCTGTTTTGGTTTCTTACCTCTTGTTACTGGAAATTTCCTTGTGTGAACTGTTAATGATAAGTATTGTGTTGAACAGCGCACTGACTACATGGTAACGGCTACTACATGTAAACTTAAGTATTAAATGCTATGTATGGAAAAATTGTTTATAGTGATGGACATGAACTGATATTTCTTCAACAAGGTGAAGCAGGAAATTGAGGTTGCACCAAGAATTTCAATTTAATCTTAAGTTAGTATTAAGAAAAAAAAAGTGCTTGCGAGGTGATTGCCCGGAGCTATATAAATATGTAAAGGTGAGAAATGGAGGAGGATGCGTAAATAAGCACTTCTCTCAAGGTACAAGAGGATTTATAGATTTATATTTAGTAATGTAAGTACTTGAAATTCTGTTGTAAAAGCCCAAATTACCTGCTTAAAAAAAAGGGTACATGTTCAAACAGTCCAGACAGTGGACAGGAGTAGAAGAAATAGCTTAAAGTTCAGTTAAAGCGTGCTGTTAAATGGAAAAACAAGTGGTAACCCACATGTGTTCACGCAAGGAGACAATAAGCTGTAGTAAACTAAGTTAGGTGAAATACAGTACAAATAGAGGCAAACCATGAAGCATCAATAATGTAGCGTAAGTACTCCACGAGGCCACTAATTGCTATGAAAGTAAACTATTTCCCTGTGATCTGAGCCCAATGTAAAGAGTATATGAGGAATGTTAGCTGACGAACTGATTTCAGTAGAATCGAGGTACTAAATAACCACACAGCAAGCCCCCTGTATCATAAATAAGTCCAAGTAAAGATCTTCAGAAGATTTGTAGTGTAATCTAGCGACCATTCAATACCCTAATTGAAGGCTAATCTAAAGAACAAGCAATGCAGTGATATTTAAACTTAATATTGACTATAACCAGAGTAAGATGTAGAAGTAGCAAAGCATGCTGTAATGAAAGAAGTTGAAATTTATATATGTGCCTATGTTTATTATGATAATTTTATTTACATGCAGATTTTATTGCAAAAATGTCTCCTAAGACACTCCTCTTATGAAAGCCATTTTCCTTGTGCCCGTTCCTTTTGATCCTGGTTCATTAACCCAGACCAAGGGTCGACTTGTAAAAGGCACGTGTGCTTCGAAGCAAAGCAGTGCTTATGAGAAATGAGACACGTAGCGTGATGAACTTCGCTAGCTTTGGTAATGTTTGTTATGGACCGGTTGCGTAAACCCAGTGAACTGTCGATAATTCCATTCATGCGAAAAATAGTAGACACGCGTTACCCTATTTTTTTTAACAGAGAACGATTGCTGAGTACATGAAGCGAAGAGGGAGACCTGTTGTTATCCAGTCTGCCCTCAAAAAAAAAAAAAAAAAAAAAAAAAAAAAAAAAAAAAAAAAAAAAAAAAAAAAAAGGCAAGCACAAAAAAAAGTATTCAGCGTTAAATGCGTACTCGATAAGTAGTAGATATGCTGCGTGGCAGTAGAAAATGGTCTTGGGTGCACTAAAGAATAAATGCAACGAGTGTTGCGAAACCTGTAGTTTTCATAATGAGGAGATGAGCCCTTAAAAGAAAGTTTGAAAGAATTTTTTTAGGTTCACTAGCGAAAGTAAACCTTGAGATATAAAGAGTCCATTCATAAAGCAGTTGTTCACTGGACTTAACAAAAGGAGTGACCATTAATTGTAAATATTAGCTCGTAAGTGATCTTTTGTAAATAGTAGAATATAAGTCTTTCTGTACCAATGGAGGAAACTTGCAAAATTGATTGTTTTGTAAATGAACTCTATCGGCGAAGGAACTAAGCACGAATGCTGTGTGAAGATGCACACCAAAGTGCAACGTGCACAATAAAAATAACTGTTCACTGTATACTAGTGGTAGTGTTGTACTGCAAGTGTAAAAAGAAGTCAAGGCTACGACAACAGGTGCAACGCAAAGTTCAGTGTTGTTCTAAGTGCAGCGACAGCTAAAACATTCGTCGTCACTTACCTGTGAGCCTCATGGGAGGCAGTTGACAGAGGAGTATGGAGGCGGCTTCAGTGTCCGGCTCCTCCGATGGAAAACGCGCGCGAGGTGTTTGTATCGATGCACTCGTGTGATACGAAGTTCACAAAAAAAAAAAGGGAGCAATCGACGACCAGCAGCTCTGTTACAGCCTGAGCGCGAACGGATACTAAGTATTGGAGCTCACGCAACACTGTGCAGCCGCTGTGAGTGGCTGACGTGTGGGTGACGAAACAATCCAAACTTTAAACTGCTAACCGCCATGACTTCAATCGTACATATTGGAGGAAAGACATTTGTACACTTGTGTGACTACATTTTCATACGTAAATTAAGCAATTCTCTTGAGTTGAAGTTTAGATGAGTGAGAAGTAGATTGTTAAATTACTCAGGCCTTAAAGCCATTAATACCTGCACTCCTGAACACTGCTAAAATGAATTATAATCCTGTCTCTTGATGGACAAAGAAAATGAATGTGCACTATAGGAAGACCCTAAACTCCAGACCAGTCCCGATCCTTAACCTGTATCCAATAGGTTGTAAGTTATACTAATAATTTTCCACTTATTCTGTTTCATATTGTAAAAAAACCCGGGAAGCCACTTGAATTCCTGGCACCACAGTGGAAAGGACAGATGTACTGCATGATGAACGCCGTAGACAGCTAACACAGAAAGTGAAAGCATCACGAAGTGTAGTGCTACGTTATTAAACTGTAATTGAACCACAATGAGTCAACAGATGCTCGAACATTGTCCACTCTAGTTTAGTGAAAATAAGCACTCACTGTACTCATGTATTAGTTGTTAAGCTCAAGAGAAAGTAATTTCTGAATTCTATCCCCTGAAGTGCGAAATGCACGTTCACTTATTGTTATAAGCAAATATGGACCAAACTTAAATATGCACATAAATGTTAATCTTGGTATTATGGAATGAAGTGACTGACGAACAAAGAATGAAAAACTTTATTTTGAAAAATGACAAATATCTGATATATGTTTATAAATGTAATTTCAATTTATGTACTTTGTACGCCAGTAACATTATGTAAATGTCACCCCAAAAATCACGAATATCTCATGAGGACATGAGGATCGAGGTAATCCTTCGGCATTCCCTCTCTCCTCATGGGAGGCAATATTCGCTAATTTTGACTTCATTAAAACAGCAAATACGAGTAGTTAATACTTTCAGCCAGAAGGCAAATACTTGTTTATAAATAATGATTAATGTATAATGAGGCGTCGCATGGCGACGGTGGAATTTTCTAAATAATGTAATTCGTCGTCTTTGGGCGGCAATATAAACAGAAAAATACGGATAGATATGCGATCCTTCACTATTTTGTTCGCTGGAGAACAAATGAAGCCTTGAGCGAAAAAAAGACTTGTACTGTTTTTCTCGAGTAAGACGGACGCAGATTTGTGGTAGTCTGATCTAACTTTTACTAAATGTACACTCCTGGAAATTGAAATAAGAACACCGTGAATTCAGTGTCCCAGGAAGGGGAAACTTTATTGACACATTCCTGGGGTCAGATACATCACATGATCACACTGACAGAACCACAGGCACATAGACACAGGCAACAGAGCATGCACAATGTCGGCGCTAGTACAGTGTATATCCACCTTTCGCAGCAATGCAGGCTGCTATTCTCCCATGGAGACGATCGTAGAGATGCTGGATGTAGTCCTGTGGAACGGCTTGCCATGCCATTTCCACCTGGCGCCTCAGTTGGACCAGCGTTCGTGCTGGACGTGCAGACCGCGTGAGACGACGCTTCATCCAGTCCCAAACATGCTCAATGGAGGACAGATCCGGAGATCTTGCTGGCCAGGGTAGTTGACTTACACCTTCTAGAGCACGTTGGGTGGCACGGGATACTTGCGGATGTGCATTGTCCTGTTGGAACAGCAAGTTCCCTTGCCGGTCTAGGAATGGTAGAACGATGGGTTCGATGACGGTTTGGATGTACCGTGCACTATTCAGTGTCCCCTCGACGATCACCAGTGGTGTACGGCCAGTGTAGGAGATCGCTCCCCACACCATGATGCCGGGTGTTGGCCCTGTGTGCCTCGGTCGTATGCAGTCCTGATTGTGGCGCTCACCTGCACGGCGCCAAACACGCATACGACCATCATTGGCACCAAGGCAGAAGCGACTCTCATCGCTGAAGACGACACGTCTCCATTCGTCCCTCCATTCACGCCTGTCGCGACACTACTGGAGGCGGGCTGCACGATGTTGGGGCGTGAGCGGAAGACGGCCAAACGGTGTGCGGGACCGTAGCCCAGCTTCGTGGAGACGGTTGCGAATGGTCCTCGCCGATACCCCAGGAGCAACAGTGTCCCTAATTTGCTGGGAAGTGGCGGTGCGGTCCCCTACGGCACTGCGTAGGATCCTACGGTCTTGGCGTGCATCCGTGCGTCGCTGCGGTCCGGTCCCAGGTCGACGGGCACGTGCACCTTCCGCCGACCACTGGCGACAACATCGATGTACTGTGGAGACCTCACGCCCCACGTGTTGAGCAATTCGGCGGTACGTCCACCCGGCCTCCCGCATGCCCACTATACGCCCTCGCTCAAAGTCCGTCAACTGCACATACGGTTCACGTCCACGCTGTCGCGGCATGCTACCAGTGTTAAAGACTGCGATGGAGCTCCGTATGCCACGGCAAACTGGCCGACACTGACGGCGGCGGTGCACAAATGCTGCGCAGCTAGCGCCATTCGACGGCCAACACCGCGGTTCCTGGTGTGTCCGCTGTGCCGTGCGTGTGATCATTGCTTGTACAGCCCTCTCGCAGTGTCCGGAGCAAGTATGGTGGGTCTGACACACCGGTGTCAATGTGTTCTTTTCCAGGAGTGTATATAAACGTGTTATGTCTAAGTTTGGGTGAAGTGTAAAAAAAAGAACTGTTATAACTTACCGTGACGACGCACGAGCGACTCAAAGAAGACAATGGCTATATAAAAGAGCGCTCAATGGACATGATACGGACATAAAAATCTACCGTCATTGTAGTATTAAGCTTAAGGTACGATATATGTTTTAGTTATAATAAATATTTGTTCTGGGAATACTGAATTATTTAGCAGTGCTCATTTCTATTATCTCCTCAGTATTATTTACATTTTAATTATGCATTTTGCTAATATTACAGACTCCAAGATCAGCAGTCCAATGTGCGTGTTACATTGATAAAGAGAATACTGTTTTATCGTCTTCTTGGATCAGCTTTAATATTGAATTTCCCTTTTTGTGTGATGTTACAGTTGTTTTTGCGCCCTTAAGAACTTTCTGGTCCCTTAGGAAATTGTTTTGTCATAACAATAACTTCACAACCGGGTATGATCGTATCTACGATCATGAAGTAATTAGAAAGACGATAACGCAACTTCTTAATCAATAGCACGCTAGTTGTGACTGCCTCAAGCCACGCGAAACTGCAAGTAAAAACTATTCACATCTCATAATGCAATATTTTATGACAATGGTCAATCCATGATTCTTACGCCAATTGTGATTGATAAAAAAGTTAGTTAAATCTCAATTTCCAACTTTCCATTGAATAACATCATCACTTTTATTTTGTAACATCACGTGTTCCACAGCAGAACTGTGATCACTGGCTATTGTAAATCATCTTTTTCGTCTATATCTTGACCTGTATCAATGACACATTTCTCTATCCACCGACTAACAATTTCATCAGACTCGAGGAAATTAAAAGTGTCACGTTCCTGCGACCAAATTTTGTAATACACTGTACTGAAGAAAGCAGGCACTTAGTTCACGAGGCGAGATATAGGAGAACCTGACACCTGTCAGTAACATGTGTAACAACAAACAAAGAACGCAGTAACGCAACCGACTGTAAAACATTGTAAAGTTGGCAATTTATGGAGGGTTGGGGACAGTATAGAAGCATTCCATCACAGCTGAACTTACAGAGAGAGTTCGAAAATTTTCACGTCATTGAGAGACCACACCTTGTGATCTTTTGGGGGGCGACTGAATTCAGTGTATTGGTTCTATCTTCTATTATGTAGAAAGGAATTTTCTTTTAAATTTTACCCCAACTAAAACTTCAAGTTGCACCAGTGTTTTCCTGTCAAAGGAACCAACGCCGTTACTGTGCAGGATTGTAAATTTAAGGCAGGTCATTTTGGTGATTGTGAGGCTGATGCGATGCTGCTCCTTCTGGGCGAATTCCCGGATGCCTTAACCGACAAATCAGGTGTTACCAACACGATACAGTACAGGATATGCCTTGCTGACGATTTTCAGTGCGTCAACCCCCATATAGATTGACACCACCGGAAATGAAAATATTGCGTCAGCTGGTGGAGCGGATGCTCTGTGACGGGGTTACTAGGTCTCCTACATCACCTTATCCGTCTCTTATCTTTCTAGTTACAGTCGTTGAAGAATGCGGTTATCGACTGGTGGTTCAGTAGACTATTAAATAAGAAGTTTGTTCGTGAATCTATGCCACTATCCAACTTGCACCACTGTTTCACCTGGTTTTCTGATGCTCGTTTTTCTTCTATTCTCGATCTTAATCAGGCTTACCACCAGACCCCATTAGTCAAAACTGTAGACAGGTGACAGCGTTTTGTATGGATTGGAATTTATTCGAATTTATCCGTGTACTAATTGGCTTATCAACTTGGGCTGCTGTTCTCTCTAGACTTTTGGATAATGTTTCCAGAGTTGTAAAATTTAAATCATAGATGACGTTGTAGTTTTTAGTATTTAGAGGTTTTAGTATTCAGTTTTTAGTATTACCTTGCAACAAGATTTGCAACACCTGGAGGAGTTTTTGAGCCGAATTCTTGCCACTGGTCTTGCTGTTAAGCATTCCAAAATTAATTTAGCTAGGCAGAAGATTTCTCTTCTTGGTATTTGGCTTCTACTGGCGGGACCTGAGTGTTCAGAGAGAGGACCGAGGCCTTACACAAAGAAACAGACAAAGACAGGTGTGGCCAGTTCATTATCGATTACTCTGTGTAGGAATATTTCCACTGTAGAGGCAGGCGGCCACTCAGTTTTGGCACAAATTTGAAATGTAGACAAGTCCTGATCGCGCACTTCTTTATTAAGCGTCATGCGTTTAAATATTTTATGGTCAGACTGAAGCTGTGGAATGAACTGTACAAGCAATTAATGACAGAAAGCATACTTAAGTGCGTATCTATGTACGTATTCCAGTACACAGATATTCCAAATAGTATCGTACTTACATAAAAACACATTTTAGTACAAGATCACGAAAGTGAGCACATGAACTGAATACAATACAAATCTCTTCATGTCATGTAGGCACATTTTTCAGTCCCGTCGTCTATCGAATAGAACCAGTGCTAAGCGGTAACTTACAAGAGGTAATCGACGGCCAGTAGGTGGTGCTAGCATTGACTGAAGAATGCGAATCAGACAGTAAATTTACTGACTATTGTACACTGCGATTAAATACATGTCAACACCGCGTGATCAAATTTGTCAAAAAAATGGTTACTCTTATAGAAGAGATACTCATACTAACACAATGAAAAGTGCGTCGTTAGCTAACATCATAAAAAACGTTGCAGAGGCAATCTTTAGTCATTAATCAAAACAGAAGACAATTTTAGGCACTAACTGGTGTGCTACAATATAAATGGAAAATAAATATGAGCAATAAGTAAAATGTGAGTGTGAAGGAATAAGTTCACAACATCACAAAATAAATGTACATAATTATCACAAAATGTAGTCAAATGTAATAACATAATCATTTAGGCGAGCCAAAATTGGTGGTTACAACTTGAAATGAAAGAAGTATTACACAATAAATGGGTATTTTTTGTTAACTTGGTGTAAGATCGTCCAGCTATGTAGCTATTAGCAGTTTTCAACTCTTATTGAGAAATATTACATGAGTATGACCAACTGTAATCACTACATTAGTCGATAAAACAATGAATGACGTTCAATGTAACCATTTAGGTAAGCCTTGGATGGTGTTAACAATTTGAAATGAAATTTTACAATTTTCTTATATTTCATAAGTATGTTAAAAAACAAAGGTACAATATCAAACATGTATAACAACACTGTGTTTTAGCAGACTCGCGAGGACATCCAAAATGCTGGTATAACAATGTATGGGGTGGATCAAGGATTTGTAGGTGTGAAGGACGGTGGAAGGATGTAGGCTCTATATAATGCAAGACAAGAGCTTCAGAATGTGGAGTCTCTTGTGGGCTTTGCGTTGGATCATAAAAAGATGGGGAGTCCAGGTGAGGCGCTGGTCGAGGGTGAGGCCTAGGTGTATTACAGTAGGAGTGAGGCGGATAGGACAACCATAAACGATTGGTAAAAATCGTGGAGCCGGAAAGTGCGGGTGGTATGACCTTGGTCTTAGAAGGGTTGATGTGAAGATCCACTGGTTGCACTAGGCAGTGAACTAATCGAGGTGGGTTTGAAAGTATACTTTGGCACTGTTGAAGGGCAGGATACAGGGCCAGGAAAAAGGTATACTTTGGCACTGTCGAAGGGGAGGATACAGGGTCAGGAAGACGGTGTCATCAGCAAATTGGTAGAAGATGTGAGGAAGTGGGGTAGGTTTGGGTATATCTGCAGTATAAAGGAGATAGAAGCGAGGAAAAATGTAGGAGCCTTGGAGCACGCTCATGGAGGGATAGAATGCATGGGTGTTGGTATTGTGGATAGTGACATAAGAGGGCCGACAGGAGTAAGCAACAAGACAGAGAAAATTGTTACAAAGAGCATAGCTCTGGAGTTTAAGGAGAAGCCTGGGATGCCAGACGTGGTCATAGACATTCTGGAGGTCGAAGGACAATTACAAAGAGGAACAATGAGAGTTATGATGGAGGGAAAGAAGACTGACAAGATTAAAGAGCTGGTCATCGGCTAAGAAGGAGGATCAGAAGCCACACTGGGTAAGGGGAAGGAGGTGGGGCTGGTTAAGGTGATGGTGAATGTATTGGGAGAGGATGGTCTCAAAGGCCTTACTGAACATAGAGGTGAGGGAGGCGAGATGATAGGAAGAGGTGTAAGAGGGTGGTTTGTCCGGTTTAGGGAACAGTGGGATGTGGGAAGTTTTACACGTGTCATGGTACAAGCCAGTGGAGAGAATGACATTGTCAAGGTAGCAACGATAGCCAGGATGGAGGGGCGGGATTTCTTGAGGTGGCGGTAGGTGACACTGTTGTGGCGAGGGATGGCATGCCGGCGGAAGTGGCCTAGCGGTTCTAGGCGCTACAGTCTGGAGCCGCGCGACCGCTGCAGTCGCAGGTTCGAATCCTCCCTCATGCATGGATGTGTGTGATGTCCTTAGGTTATTTAGGTTGAAGTAGTTCTAGGTTCTAGGGGACTGATGACTTCAGAAGTTAAGTCTCATAGTGTTCAGAGCCATTTGAGGGATGACATTGCATTTGGAGTGGAGTATGTGTTTGATGTCATTTGCTGTAATGGGAATGTTTATGTATGATGAGGGTAGCTGATCAAATACTGGAAACTGTGGGTGAGTGGCAGAACAGGGGCATTACAGTGTTCATGGATGGTGGGGAAGAGGGAGTAATCAAAGTGAGGATCGTCAGGAAACGAGAAAAACTTGGAGAGGTGGGAAGCAAAATGGTTAGCCTTACTGAGGTTGGCATAGAAAGGGTGGTCTTCGTGGAGAAGGGTGTTATGTGAGGCAGGATGGCTACCAGTAAGGTGGTGGAAGGCAGAGGAGGCGTTGATAGAAATGGCATAGTTGAGTCATGTACATGTCTGGCGCCAGTCATGCCGTTTCTTTGTTGTTAAGAGGTTGCAGATGTGTACTTGCCAGTGGCATAGGAGGGTATCTTGGTCACAGATGCAGTGGAAGGAGCAGTAGAGTCTGTGGGATTCATGGAGAGGAAAGACAGCCTGTGGAAGAAGAGTGGGGTGGTGAGGGTGGATAAATTTGTTAGGAACATCGATCTCCACAGCATTAGTGATGATCTACTGAAGAAACAGAGAGGCATTGGGGATGTCAGCAGGATGGTAGTAGGTAACAGGGTCGTTTTTGACCTGTGAGGCAATGTATTTCTGGTATGCACCCCAGTCGGCTTGTTGGTAGTCATGGACTTGGCAGGGCAGCTAGCAGGAGGCTGGATTTGGGCAATGTGCTGAGGAGATGTTGAGAACTACTGGGAGGTGATTGGTACCAGAGGGGTCAAGGACATCCATGGCGATACGACCAAGGAGGTTGGGGCAAGTGATGACGACACCTGGGATGGAGCTACTTTTGGGATGGGTGATCTGTGAGATGGGAACAATATCACCATGGAGAGTTGCAAGGAACTGATGCCACCACCAAAGGTAGCACGGTTGCAGCTGACGATGTTGAGTTATGTGGTAATAATAGTTGGAGAAGGTGTGGCCAACATGGGAGATAAATTCATAGGGAAGAGGAGCTGTGGATCAGACGTACATAGTGGCACAGGTGATGATGGGGGAAGGGTGGGGAAGAAAGATGCTGCTGAGGATGAGGTGTTCAGTTGTCATTGAGCTGTGGTTGTGGCAGGACAGAGACATAGAGATATGCTTCAGGTGGCCAGTAGTGACCCCACCTCCCTCCATCAAATGGGGATTGTCAGTGCGATGAAGGAGGTAAAGAGAGGTGTGGACAACATGGAGGAAGGTTTCAGTAAAGGATGAAGGAGTTGACATGGTGCTGGGACAGGATACACATGAAGAGGTATTTCTTGGCAGGGAGGGAGCAAATGTTGATGTATAGGAGATGATACTGTTGGCGCGCCCGGGGGGTAAGGGGGAGAGTAGGCAGAGGGAAGAGAGGAACTTAAATGAGCATGTCTAGGTGGGTGAAGATGAAGTGGGCCTGGTTGTTGGAGTATGTGGTGTAGGTATTGAAATGAAAGATGGAACAAGATGGCAAAGGAGATCTGCTGGAGGGTGTGGGCGCGTTGGAAGGTGTGGATATTCTGGAGTATGATGGACAGGAAACAGATGATGTTGTCAGCCATCTGGAATGGGCAGAGGGAATTGATGGATTGGATGGGCTGATCGATGGCGTGAATGGGATCAGTTAGTTTGAGGTTCGTGGCAAGGGGTTTGGCCTTGCATTTGGAGGAGTAGATAGTGTGCGATTCGTTGAAGGTGTTGCAGAAAGGAGGGGAGGCGCGGTTAGGACATTTTTTCAGGAAGTGGGAAGCTTTACAGTAGGGCCAGGTGGGGGTGGGGGGGTTGTAGCTTTGCTTGAGGTGGGCATTGTAGAGGAGACAGCATTGGCGGTGATAGCATTGAGGAGGAGAATGGAAGGGATCAATGGGGTGGCGACAGTTAAAAATCAAAGCTCCCTGAGCGAGAAGGTGATGTATGGAGGAGGCGGACGCCGTGAACACATGTGCCAGAAAGGTAGGGCTGGAGCTATTATACATACATCGGGCTGAGCAGATTGCCAGGGAAGGGTGGGCATTCAGTTCTGCCAATAACTTCACCTTCATTATCACAGAGCTGAGCTTTGCAATCACAGCAGTGGGGGTTTGTGAACGATGAGGGAGTTAGGACTGACAGGAAGAGGAGGAGGTAAGTAAATGTGTGAGAGACATGTGGGCTAAAGATGATATGGGGAAGTTTCTGGAACAGGTTCGGTGTGGAAAGAGAAAGAGAAGGGGATTGAATAAGGACAGAGCCTCTGTATGACATAAGCTGAGGGATGCGGGCACTGGGTATATACTTGCAGATTTCTAGTGTGTAGACATTGAGGAATTTACACTACTGGCCATTAAAATTGCTACACCACGAAGATGACGTGCTACAGACGCGAAATGGAACCGACAGGAAGAAGATGCTGTGATATGCAAATGATTAGCTTTTCAGAGCATTCACACAAGGCTGACGCCGGTGGCGACACCTACAACGTGCTGACATAAGGAAAGTTTCCAACCGATTTCTCATACACAAACAGCAGTTGACCGGCGTTGCCTGGTGAAACGTTGTTGTGATGCCTCGTGTAAGGAGGAGAAATGCGTACCATCACGTTTCCGACTTTGATAAAGGTCGGATTGTGGCCTATCGCGATTGCGGTTTATCGTATCGCGACATTGCTGCTCGCGTTGGTCGAGATCCAATGACTGTTAGCAGAATGTGGAATCGGTGGTTTCAGGAGTGTAATACGGAACGCCGTGCTGGATCCCAATCGCCTCGTATCACTAGCAGTCGAGATGACAGGTATCTTATCTGCATGGCTGTAACGGATCCTGCAGCGACGTCTCGATCCCTGAGTGAACAGATGGGGACATTTGCAAGACAACAACCATCTGCACGAACAGTTCGACGACGTTTGCAGCAGCATGAACTATCAGCTCGGAGTCCATGGCTGCGGTTACCCTTGACGCTGTATCACAGACAGGAGCGCCTGCGATGGTGTTCTCAATGATGAACCTGGGTGCACGAATGGCAAAACGTCATTTTTCGGATGAATCCAGGTTCTGCTTACAGCATCATGATGATCGCATCTGTGTTTGGCGACATCGCGGTGAACGCATATTGGAAGCGTGTATTCGTCATCGCCATACTGGCGTGATGGTATGGGATGCCATTAGTTACACTTCTCGGTCAACTCTTGTTCGTATTGACGGCACTTTGAACAGTGGACGCTATATTTCAGATGTGTTATGACCCGTGGCTCTACCCTATATGCGATCACTGCGAAATCCTACATTTCAGGAGGATAATGCACGACCGCATGTTGCAGGTCCTGTACGGGCCTTTCTGGATACAGAAAATGTTCGAGTGCTGCCCTGGCCGGCACGTCCTCCAGATCTCTCACCAATTGAAAACATCTGGTCAATGGTGGCCGAGCAACTGGCTCGTCACAATACGCCAGTCACTACTCTTAATGAACTGTGGTATCGTGTTGAAGCTGCATGGGCATCTGTACCTTTGCACGCCATCCAAACTCTGTTTGAATCAATGCCCAGGCGTATCAAGGCCGTTATTACGGCCAGAGGTGGTTGTTCTGGATACTGATTTCTCAGGATGTATGCACCCTAATTGCGCGAAAATGTAATCACATGTCAATTCTAGTATAATATATTTGTCCAATGAAGAGCCGGAGCTCCCAAGAACCTCAAAGAAGATTAAAACTAAAAAGAATTACTTTTGAATACATTACGGGAGGGGCAGTGATCAATGTCAAGTGATTCTCTAACAGAAAGAGATTTCTACTCAATGGTCTGAAGATGACCACAGTAGTGGTCGAAACCGGTCACCTTGATAAATAAATCGTGATCAAGTCTGTTTTTAATAGTAAAAACTAAAAAGATTTTCAGAATTGGAACCAGAAATGTACATACAATGATTAAGACTGGTAAACTTAAACAGGTAATAGATGAAATGAAAGAGAGAAGCACTGGAATACTAGCGATGCAAGAAACAAGATACACTGACGAAGACACAGTGGATTCAGAAGGCCTCATAATACCGAAGGGGAAACCAGTAGTTAAAGTGGGAAAGGGAAGACATGTACCTAGATGCTTTGGTACAGTGTTCATAGTAGACAAGAGATACGAGGATGCCATAACTGAAATGAAGAGTAGGTCAGAAAGGATATGAATACTGACTTTTCAAGCAGGGAACAAAAAGTATTCAATAGTAAATGGAAATGCGCCTACAAATGACAAGAACAGGAAAGACAAGCAAGTTGCAGATAGTTTCTGGGAAGAGCTTGATGATACAATGAAAAACATACCATATAGACATGTAAAGATACTCGTAGGTGATTATAATGCACAGATTGGAAGAGAGAAGCAACATAAAGGAGGAGTGGGCGAGTACCCTGCACACCAGCGGACAAACAAAAATGGAGAAAGGATAATTGAACTGTGTCGAGAACACAAAATGAGATTGATGACAACACACTTCAGGGCCAAACCGTGTAAGAAAAGACATGGGTTCAAAATGGTTCAAATGGCTCTGAGCACTATGGGACTTAACATCTATGGTCATCAATCCCCTAGAACTTAGAACTACTTAAACCTAACTAACCTAAGGACATCACACAACACCCAGCCATCACGAGGCAGAGAAAATCCCTGACCCCGCCGGGAATCGAACCCGGGAACCCGGGCGCGGGAAGCAAGAACGCTACCGCACGACAAAAGACATGGACAAACACATGCACCCGCCTGGGGGAATTCCAAATTGACCACATAGCAATCAGCTGGACAGATACTAAAGAGATCATGAACACAAAGGTCAGGAAGAGCACAAGAATGGAATCAGATCACTATCTTACAGAAGTTAAGTGCCTTTGGATTCCAAACAGGGACAGACTGCCACAGGCGAATAGAAGAACAGGAAACATAAAGCTAGACAGAGACAAATTAAGACACAATCGATCTAGATATGAAGACGGAATTGAATCATTCAATGAATGGGACGACATGAAGCGAAATATGGCGAAACAGTTTGAACTATGGGGAAAGGAAGAAAAGAAGTGGTAACACTGGTGGTGGAACAAGGAATGTGAGGAAGCGGTAGAGACTCGCAGGAAAGCCTGGAGAGACTGGAGCAGCAAGAAGGACCAAGAAAAATGGGAAATTTTCTTAGGAGCAAGAAAGGAAGCGGCCCGAACAATAAGATGGACCAGAAGACAGAAGATGAAACAGGGACTGGACGAGATTGAGACCAACTTCAGGAAAAACAACAGCAGACACTTTCTCGGGAAATTCAAAAAGTGTGTGATTGGATACAAGGGTAGAGAACTGTTTATAAGAGATAAGAAAGGCGAGCTAACTGTCAGTGCGAAGGAGAACTGTCGGATTTTTGCAGAGTACTTTCACGACCTGCTGAACTGTGAATCACCTGAAGAAGAACTGGAACTGGGGACTGACACAGAAGAGAGGGAGCCACGCCCTCCAACCAGGGATGAAGTCGCACATGCCATAAGCGATCTGAAGAATAATGAGGCAACTGGAGAAGATGGTATAGCAGCCGAGATGATAAAGTTGGGAGGCAACAAAGCAATAGACAACATGACTAACATAATTCACCAGATCTGGAGAACAAAGAAGTTGCCAGAAGGATGGAAGAATGCAATTGCAGTACCAAAACATAAGAAGGGGGCAAGAGAGATGCAAACAACTACAGAGGAATATCGCTACTAGGGGTCGGATACAAGGTGCTGTCAAAACTACTGCTCAAGAGAGTAGAAGAACAGGTAGAAAGTACAGTTGGCGACTACCAAGCGGAATTCAGGACGGGAAGTGGTTGTGTAGAACAGATATTTATCCTGAAGCAAGTGATAGAACATAGAGCCTTAAAAAACGAAAAGACAGTAACAACCTTCGTGGACTTCACAAAGGCATATGACTCCATCGACAGACAGACTCTTATTAGGATCCTGCAGAACAGAGGACTTGATGGAACTACACAAGAACTCATAAAAGAAATTCTGACAGACACAAAAGCAAGGGTGAGATTCAGAGGAGCACTGTCAGAAGAATTTGAGATCAAGACTGGTGTTAAACAGGGAGATGGATTGTCACCATTGTTGTTCAATACAGCACTCGACGAAGTGATCAGTGGAGAGCAATAAACAAAGAAATAGGAATACCAAAGACCAATGTGGGGGGGGGGGGGGCAAAAAGGACAACAGGGCTCACGTGGAATGCCTACCCTTTGCAGCAGATGACATAGCAATAGTAAGTGAGACGGAAGAAGACGCAAAGACACAGCTCGACAACTAAAGTAAGGTAGCCATAAAGGTGGGACTGTGGATCGCCTATCACAAGACAAAGCCTTTAAACACCACTGCAGACTGGGAAACACCGGAAGGCACTGTGCAAATGGTGGACAAATTTAAATACCTGGGAGAATTTATAATTGGAAGGAACAGGAGCAAGGAGGGAATAACAGAGAGGATAAGGAAGATGAGGTTAGCCTTCTGCATGACGAGAGAGATATACAATAAAAAGAATATATCCACAGAGGCAAAGATAAGCCACTACAAGGCAACAGTGAGAAATGCAGTATTCTATGCTGCTGAGACGATGACACTAGGAAGAAATGGGGCGGAACAACTAGAGGAAGAAGAGAGAAAAATACTAGGTCCCAAAAGAGGTGGAGAGAGGTGGATGGGAAGACCAAGGGAAGAATTGTTCCCGATCATGTGAACAATATCCGCGGAAATCAGACTCAAAGGGGCAAGGTTTGCTGGGAATGTAGTTAGGATGAATATAGACAGAATGCCGAAGAGAGTATGAGAAACAACAGGGAGGACAAGGGGAAAGACAGGAACAAAGTGGGTTGTTGAACTTCAGAAAGACTGGTTGGAATTGGGGATCGAGGTCGAAGGAAAGGAAAATTGGGGGAACAAAAACAGACCGACAAATATACCGGAGATCAATGACAGAGAAGAATACAGGAAAAGATTAGAATGTCACCAGTGGAGCCGCCAGCAAAAAGGGAAACTGAAGATCTCGGAAGAAGAGTGGGAGAGAAGAAAAGAAAGAATGAAGAGGTTCTGGGAGAAGAAGAGGAAACTGCAGTCCACGAAGGGGCTACCCGTGGTCCTACAGAGGCCGTAACGCAAGAAAAAGAAAAAGATACAAGGTAAAAACTTGCGTTTGTTGTGAGTCTGAAACTGTGACATGTGATTATGAGTGGATATTTTCTATGTTGTGAGGTTCAGTACATGCTGTGAATGATATGTAGAAGGATTTATGACAGTTATGTTTAGACTTTACTTGATATTTTACTTGATGTTTCCTTGAATGCGTGACATTCTTCTTTGACGGAAACCAGTCTTTATGGAAGATACGTACAGGAACGATCTGACATGTTGTGGAAATTTATGTTCTTCAAAAGTTTCTATTACTCCTGTAGGATTCCACAGTTGTTATGACGAAGAAATGGTTCTGTCATAGTATGTTGAAAAGTGAGTTTTGATTTGCAATGGTTGTGTCTTTGTCTGTGTCAGATGAGTATATGATGCGAAAGATGTCTCGTTTGTTCGATATTTGAGCCAGAGTCAGTACGCTGTGAGAATGAAAGTGAATCTGATGTGCTGTGAGGTTACCACCTTAACGCTGAGTGGCTTATACTGACTGAGCATATGACGAGTGTAACAAGGTCAAGGTCACTCCTGCCGAGGCAGTACATCTTTTGTCTTCCATTTTCTGTGTTACTTCCTACTCTTGTTCTGTCCTATGTCTATGTGAATGTAGATTTATTACAATCACTGGATAAGGTGTGAGAGCTGTTTAAAAAGGCTGGCCATGTGCGAGAAAATGTGTACCTCCACATGACACAAAAGTGAAATGATTGATTCGGGTTGCGTGAGACATGGCGGGTTGGGTCAAGGGAACTAATAACTGTGATTAAGGCCTCGATATGGAGTCCGTTTCACTAATGATTGATTATGTAAATTACAGTTTCTACAACTGAAGTGGTGTTTAAGACTGTGTTGGTCCCAGTTCTCTATGGAACAAAGCAAGTAGTAGTCCGAGATTAACACTAGTATGATTATTGTAGCGGTAGGTTTTTCGAGCTGCAACAACCCATATTTGACGTCCATCTGAAGACAGTGACGATACATGGTATACACTCGCCTACGTCAACTACTAATCGTGGCCATTTGCTGTTGACCCATCTTGTACCTCCAATAAGCATCTGATACTCTTTGTTAATCTTCTGTATTCTTCGGAGGAACACAGCTTCTCTGTCGTCTCTTGCAACACTCTGTACCCTCTAAAAACAATCCAGTTATAGTTCCTGAACGTTGCTTTTACACTTAAATTTAATAACATATTATGTGCTTCAATAATTATAAATTGGTGCAATTTATATCTCTGTCTAAGTAGATCATTTCAATCTTGCTATTAATAAGTACCAATTGCGTGGAAGTTTAATGTAATGAAAAAAGTGCAGCAGTTTTGATTTTTCTCCTGTGGTTTCCACCGATAGGATGCTACACGTTGGTTTTGAGTGAAGGCAGCGACACTGTACCTGAATATACTGCACAACAGACTTGATAACATCCATTTTTGTACATCTCGGCTGTGTTGTTCTTTACTAATCAGGGGAAAATTTTGAAGAAATAAGGTCTCACTATTTTAACACTACACACTTTTAATAACTACCTGAGATTCTGATAAAAATTCACGTAACAGGCATCTATTCTACAAGCTCGTAATCATAGCAAAACTGTTATAGAATTTTACTTCAGAACAACCCATGTTCTAATACTGTTGTAATAATATTCAGCTCACTGTTATTTTCATTTTCTTCTTTAGAACACTGTCCAGAAAGTTAACAAAGTCACGGTGCAAGTTGTAACGAATGACAAGGAGGCCACCAGCATCCGCGTATCCAAAGGAACGACGCCGTAAAGTTGATGAGTTGGAGTCTGGCTGCGGGGGAGACGGCAGAAGTGGCGCAGCTCTGCCGTTTCTTAGCTGCGAAGAGACGAACCCAGGAGTAGCCGGCACAGGGCAGTAAGTAGCTGTCTGCGCAGACTCACAGGTCAGCGCGTGCGAAGCCGCTGACGCCATTAACACCTGTGACGACTGCCACGATATAAGCAAAATATGTCTCACCACTAGGTGTTTCTGGTGCTGTAATAAAACAGCGGCAACTGCATTCCAAGGTATACTGCACAGCGCCGTCACCATGAATAAAACTAAGAATATCTGGTGGGCCGAAAGGACCTCCTGGGACAGCTTGCACAGTGCGGAGTAGCCTCTCCTCTACTTCCGGTAGCGGTCCACAAGTCGTCGCCGCTGGCATCTCACTTGGTCTATTCGGGAGGACGACGGTTCAATCCCTCGTCCGGCCATCCTGATTTAGGTTTTCCGTGATTTCCCTAAATCACTCCAGGCAAATGCCGGGATGGTTCCTCTGCAAGGGCACGGCCGACTTCCTTCCCCATCCTTCCCTAATCCGATGAGACCAATGACCACGCTGTCTGGTCTCCTTCCCCAAACAACCAACCAACCATCACTTGGTCTGTAGTTCTCAGACACTGGTTGAGTTGACGTAAGTGACTCCTCACCAGAAGAACTAAGTCCACATACCTGGAAACAGCGGTAAGTGCAATACAACTTGAGAGCAGTGTTAACATGTATGTCCATTTCATTTCGATACTCAGAAATTTCAACGTTACAGCAGCTACACGTAGCGCGAGACAGCCTGCATACACCACTTTGCAGCAGATCCTCACTGCCGCACTGGAGAAATGGCGTGACTCCAGGATACCACTGTCCAGATAAGACAAAAGACTGAGGATCCTGTGATACTCGTGGATGTTTCGAAACAAGTCTGCGGTGACCGCCGTCAGCGTGGTCATGTCATCATATAGGCAACCAACCACACAAAGGTGATGGAATCCTTTTTTTTCTCGCGTTTATAGCTTGCAACCACCTTACCACGTGTGCTGTTATTGCCACGTTAATGACGAGAACAACAGCTGCGTACAGTGTACCAGCACGTGTCCTCCGTAGCTCACACTTCTCAGTGTCCACTGTGAACGGCGTCAGCCCGAAAATCCTGCAGGTGGCGTCGTATGGTGCTACTCATCTTAAGAGGTCTCTTCTATTCGCCATTTCTACGTCGGCTAGATCAACAGGATACCTTCGTTACCTGTGATAAAAGAAAAAATTTCCCCACTTATAGTAAGCAAGACGGTTGCGTTAGAAAGAGAATTAACCTGAAAACATCGACATGTGACTGATTAACAGAGTACACCCAGGCTGAAGACGGCACTTCCAAGACAAATGAGTTTTCCTTGACTCGTGGAGTAAACATAGGCATTACCAAACAGCGCCTTCATAGCCTCTATTTCTCGATACAAAGATGCAACAATTATAACAAACAGAACTTGACCATCCAGTACAGTTGCCGCACCTCTACAAACCGAAAATAGTGAAAATTAAGAACTCGAATCGCTCGTAATGTCTTGAGTATGATGTGTAGGTAAATTTTGGTTGTTTGATCGTATAAGTTCTTATGCTCATTTAAGAAACGGAGCTAACTGACCTTGTGGTAGTACATTTATTAATTACTACAAGTATTATTATTGTTACACAAAAGCCATCTATCAATCTATCAACCTCATTGCAAAATTTACTGTTACGAATATCTGTAAGAAGTCTTGCTTACATCTCAGACAGAGCCAGAAATATTTAAACATTCTGGGTAAAGTAACAAAATAAATGAAAATAAATAACGCAGTTAACAAGAGAAGTTAAGAGGAAATGTTGGATCGTAATCGGGACCATTACAGACGGCGCACTAAATCACCTGGAGAGGGACGTGATGGTTGCCACTTGAAGAAGTAATGTTGACAATCATGTAGTTAAGCCAAGCAAATCTCAATCATGTGACAGAATGGAAATTCATATTCCGTTTCACCCATACACGAGTTTAGTAACTCAGATTTAATCGGAAATTTTTTTTCCAATATGGGATGACAGTAAACTGAGCTTTTCCGTTATCATGTTTCCTTCTCAAGGTAATACTGTCTTTTATTTTATTTTACTTCCATTTGGGCATAAATTTTTAATATAAGTTTTGTCGTGTAATGTGGGATAGTACCAATCGTTTTGTGCTATTTTTTGCTATGTAAGATAGACGTCAAAATTTGTTTTATTATGGTGTTTATGCTCGATTGTAAATACATTTTTGTGCGAATTAGAACAATGGAATAACAATATGGGAAGAACAGTTTGCTATTCACCATATAGGGGACTCACTGAGCTTCATACATGCACAATGAAAATCCAGCCTAAATACTGAGCTTTAAGACAAAGTCCTCCTTCCAAAATAGAAATCACGCACGTATTTCGACAAGCACAACTCCCGCAGACATTGTCATTGTCTTTGGGCACTGGGGAAATGAGACAGGGGAACGACTAATTAGTTCCTGTAAATAAAATTCATTAGCAGTGGATAACAGATTATTTGAACACCACAAAAGGAGACGTTACACATGGATATCACATTTGAATAGGGAAGGACATTAGTTGGACTGAGGTTTAAGAACTGTTTGAAGAATGCCAAAACTTATCCAGGAGCGGATACAAATTCAGACCACAACCTAGTAGTGGGAGAAGTTGAAAAAAGTCTGGAGAGGTAAAGCAAAAGAAAGACTAAACATAGAAAGACTCAAAGAGGTAGGAAAGGCATCAGATTTGGAAAACAGACCCACGGAAAAATGGGAAAGAGGTAGTGTTGATGAAAGTGTTAATGACAAATGGAAAACAATGAGGGAAGGACTCGTGGACTCTGCCAAAGAATTAATAGGAATTAGAGTTTCAAAAAGTACCAGGAAATAATGGATAACACAAAACATGTTGAAAAAGATGGAAGAGCGGAGAAAGTGCAAAAACGTAGAAACTGAAGAAGGCAAAAAGAGGTACAGGAAACTAATAATGAATTAAGAAGAGAAACTGAAGAAACAAGGAAAAAATCTATGAAACAGAAATAGAGAAAATGGAGAAAGAAGGAAAGTATGAACTGATGTATAGACTGGCTAGTGAGATAGTTTTTGAACGTAAAAGAAAGAGGAATAACATGTAAATAGAAACAGCGGATGGTACAACCACAGGAGCTTTTGAACAGACAGCAGGAATATATTGAATGTGTGCATAAGTGGGATGAAAAAAGAAGTGACATTGATGTTGAAGAGGAGCAATATGTGCCGGAAGATGGTAATGGATTCACCATGTTGGAAGCAACAGTAGAAAAGGCGCTGAAGGAGATGAAGAATAGGAAGGCATCTGGAATTAACGATATGCCAGCAGAACTGGTGAAGCGTCTGGGAAACAATGCAAGAAAAGAAATAGTCTACCTCTGTAATGAGATATATATGAGAGAGGGAAATGGTCTGAGGACTTCCTGGCAACAGTTACGATACCAACAGAGAAAAAGAGGAACACTAAAAAATGTGAAGAGCATAGGACCATCAGTCTAATTTCTCATGCAGCTGAAGTTTTGCTGAGAGTGTTGAATAGAAGGCTATGTGGCAAGCTGGATAGAGGGATTCAAGAGGAGCAGTTCTGATTTAGAAGAGGAAAAGGAACAAGAGATGCTATTAGCCTGTTAAGAACTATAGGGGAAAGATATATGAAAAAGGGTAGAGAAATCTTAGCTGTTTCCACAGATTTAGAAAAGGCTTCTGACAGATTTCAGTGGAACGAGTTTCTGGGTATATTGAAGAGGAAAGGAGTAGATTAGAAAGAGAGACGACTGATACAGAATCTATACATACACGAGAAATTTAGGATAAGGATTGGAAATCAACTGTCAGAAGGAACCAGCATTGGATGAGGTGTTAGTTGCCACTGTTGTTTAATGAATACCTTGAAGACATTATTGCGAAAAGCTTAGATGGGAAAAGAGGAATATGTATTGGTGGAAAGAGAATAGAATGTATACGATTTGCTGATAACATGGTACTAGTGCAGAAAGTGAGCGGACACTGAATAACATGCTGAAAGATCTGACTGAAGCTTGTGTGGAATATGGGATGCAAATAAACACAGCAAAAACAAAGAGTATGGTCATCAGTAGAAGACGCAGAGTGTCCCGTATTAAAATAGGACAAGTTATCATTAGCCAAAAAAGTGCATTTAAATATCTTCGAAGCACAACTGAAAACTTGAGGAGGTGAAAACTCGAATTGCCATAGCGAAAGAGGCATTCAACAGAAAGAGGAGACTGTTATGTGGCAAATTAGATACAGGTCTATGGAAAAGGCTTGGCGAATGTTTTGACTGGAGTATAGCACTATATGGGGCAGAAACATGCACGCTAAGACGAGAGGATGAGAAAAGGTTACAAGCATATGAGATGTGGATGTGGAGGAAATGGAGAGGATAAGCTGGATGGAAAGAGTAACGAAAGAGTATTGGAAAGGGTTCGTGAGAGAAGATGACTGCTGGAAGTCATAAGAGAAAAAGAGAAAGGAAAAATAACTGGTTGGGACATTCACTGAGCAGGGACTGCTTGCTAGCCGATGCTTTGGAAGGAGTGAGAGGAAGAAGGAGATACAAGATTATAGACGACATAAAGGGAAGATGAAATTATACGGACCTGAAGAGTGTGACAGAAGACCAGACAGCCTGGAGAACTACCAAGTGAAAACCTGCCTTTTGGCAGAACACTAATCATGAGGACTGGGACCTGAGTCATGCTAAGTTGTACTCCAGTGCCCAGAGACAGTGGCCATGTCTGTATTGGTTGTGCTTGTGTGAATGCGTGTGTGTTTCTTATTTTGTTGGACCTGATTACTCCACACCTGTCTGCACATTTGATTATAGTGCCTGCAATGCTTCCACGCCTGTGAGTGGTGTCGTAAACCGGCCTCGCAGAACCGGTTGCTTAATAAAAACATTGCCAATGCCTCCTACCTGACGTGTCCGTCGCTCCCGTTAGCTCAACATGAATAAACTTATTCGTGGTGCAACATTCCTCGTCCTTTCCGAGAAGATTAGTCCCGAATCTTTAGTAAATGGCTCCACTAAACTAAAAGTAATTAGTTACATGCTGAGAACATTCCCCCCCCCCCCAATTCACAGTGTAGTGTCCCCCACACTCAACACCTCCCCACCCATTTATTCCATCCTTAACTAACTGCCACGTAGCCCTATTATGCCCTTACATACTAATTAAGTGCTTAAAACTAATTCCTTCCCCAGCCAACGCTGGTCAACAATTCTTCAGGTAATTGGTGTGTTGGCGTGTCTTCAGAGTATGCCTTCGTGCGTATTATCCAGGAATGCAGTACGCAAAGGCCGGCTACAAACACGCCACAAATGTCAGTCGAAACGCTTACTACTAACACTCCGTGATTCTGTTGTCCTGGGAAATGGTGTAATACGCTGCCACATTTGTTCCAACGATATTCTCCCATGCTGGGACTCTATTAATTTCTCTGACGAGTGCATGAGTTGTGGAGTGAGTGTGTTATTTAAATACGTTAAATTTAGAATTGGGAGCTGTTTCTCTCTAGTTGCGATTGAACCTGAATCGCGTTCAAAGCTTCTAACTCAAGATAAAGTTCGAAATTTCTCTGCCTCTCGTGCTCCATTTCCTCTCTTAACGTGTGCACTCGCTGAGTTAAGGAAGCAACTGGTTTCGTGTTAGTGGTAGTTGTGTTTCCACCATTTTTTTGTACTGTATTTGTACCCTTATTCAAGTGTTTAGAAAAAACACACACATTCTCGTTTAACCATCCCAGACACAAGAATCTAACCACAAATAAATTCTTCCAACGAATCAGCTACGTTTTGCATTTCCTACAGTTACTATCGAGATGACAAATTCGCCTACACTCAGAACAAGTAGCTTCTACACCTGTGGTATATGGCTATTTGTGCCCAGAGAAATTACAAAATGGACACCTTAATGGCACTAAATTATAATGCCCACCATTACCCCTAAACAAAGATAAGTAAATGGGTTTCTGTGGTTTCACAAAAGGAACTCTAAACATGGTGTACCCTAGCTCACACAGTCAACTCTGACACCGAAAGAAAACACCAAAAGTAACATACAGAAAACTTGGTAGTAATGCAAGTTTAATGAGTTTTCTACTTATAGTTTGATAGGGCTGCTTTCACATCTATTTTTGGTTGGGTCCACAGTTTAAGTGAAGATGGATTCAACATGTTCCTTTAAGTTCCTTTTCCAAATGAAATGTAATCGACTTTCCGGGTATCTTTTTACGTGAATGATGTTTTTTGCCAAATTACCTTAGCGTTCTTTTCAAACAGTCTTTTTTGGACATCTCCCTGCCACATTCCGCTTGTTACTTCTACTAATATGTCATTTAAAGTTCCTATTTTTTGTCAACCAGTGAAAATATTTCCTATAGTGAGGAAAAATAGCAGCTCAGATTAAACTTACAGCTCAAAGAAACAAGTCTGAGAAAAAACATCATTATACCCAACATAATGTTATCACAAATTTGCTATTCTCTAGGTCAGTCCTGTAAATTAACTCGACTGAATGTTTATAAGTTAACATAAGGGGGTTAAAAGCAAATATACATTAGAATAGAAATAAGGAATTTTCAAAACAATGTTTCTACCACACCTGAATCTCACTGGCATAAAATTATCTTCATTGCCTCACAGTTAAAACAACAAATTTAGTAAAATTACACAATGCTTGTAAAAAAAGATATGTGCTAAATATTTTACATGATATAGGAAGTTTCATACATATGAAGAAACACCCAGACTTTATTTTGGACGAACCGGTCAAACCAGAAATACTCATTCTAAATTTCACCTATGTTATTCTACATACTTCATGTTGAAATACTTTCCTTCAAATAGATAATGTGTTAACATAGATAGAATTATTTGGGATTGAAATTATATAGTCTGTGATATAGCAAAGTTAATCATTATCTTTGTATGTAAAACACACTGCCATTGAAAATTACACAATAATCAAATCTATGTCCTAATTGCCTCAAGGTTGTTGTATGTTACTGGCCAATGTCTCTGACATGTGCTAAGAAGTCAGTGTATGTAAGTTGTGTGAAAAACAGTTGTCATGTTAACTAATAAGAAACGCTAGTCACTTGACATAAATCTGTCTGGAAACATAATTTGTCTTCTCTAATGCCAGAAGGGCTAATGGTGGTCATTTGCGCTTGCCACTTTCCCAGAAATGTGTTGTTTGTTGTGGTCTTCAGTCCCTAGACTGGTTTGATGCAACTCTCCATGCTACTATATCCTGTGCAAGCTTCTTCATCTCCCAATACCTACTGCAGCCTACATCCTTCAGAATCAGCTTAGTGTATTCATCTCTTGGTCTCCCTCTACGATTTTTACCCTCTACGCTGCCCTCCAACACTAAATTGGTGATCCCTTGATGCCTCAGAACATGCCCTACCAAGCGATCCCTTCTTCTGGTCAAGTTGTGCCACAATCTTCTCTTCTCCCCAATCCTATTCAACACATCCTCATTAATTATGTGATCTACCCATCTAATCGTCAGCATTCTTCTGTAGTGCCACATTTCGAAAGTTTCTATTCTCTTCTTTTCCAAACTGTTTAACGTCCATGTTTTACTTCCATACATGGCCACTCTCCATACAAATACTTTCAGAAACGACTTCCTGACACTTAAATCTATACTCGATGTAAACAAATTAATTCGACTACTTTCCATTATCCTCGTTTTGCTTTTGTTGATGTTCATCTTATATCCTCCTTTCAAGACACTATCCATTCCGTTCAACTGCTGTTCCAGGTCCTTTGCTGTCACTGACAGAATTACAATGTCATCGGCGAACCTCAAAGTTTTTATTTCTTCTCCATGGATTTTAATACCTACTCCGATTTATTCTTTTATTTCCTTCACTGCTTGCCCAATATACTGATTGAATAACATTGGGGAGAGGCTACAACCCTGTCTCACTCCCTTCCCAACCACTGCTTCCCTTTTGTGCCCCTCTACTCTTATAACTGCCATTTGGTTTCTGTACAAATTGTAAATAGCCTTTCGCTCCCTGTATTTTATCCCTGTCACCTTCAGAATTTGAAAGAGAGTATTCCAGTCAACATTGTCAAAAACTTTCTCTAAGTCTACAAATGCTAGAAACGTAGGTTTGCCTTTCCTTAATCTAGCTTCTTAGATAAGTCGTAGGGTCAATATTGCCTCACGTGTTCCGATATTTCTATGGAATCCAAACTGATCTTCCCCGAGGTCGGCTTCGACTAGTTTTTCCATTCGTCTGTAAAGAATTCGCGTTAGTATTTTGCAGCTGTGACTTATTAAACTGATATATATATATATTTTATATTTCGTATGGCTAATAGAATACAGCAGTAAGTAAGTAGTAACACAAACAACGTATAAAAACAATGAATGGTCAAAGTTACAGGCAACAAACAATGATTAGATCTAAAAAAGGAAGTAAAACACAAAATACACAAAAATACATATAAATTATAGTAATAGTATCTAGTAATAGTTTTTTCAGAAGGAGAAGAGTAGACCAGACTCATGGTTGTATGTCCAAGTCCCTCAGCCAGCCAGAAGCATCTCCCTCCAGGAGGTGCAGCTCCTGCATTGTGCCAGGAAATCTCCTCGTACGGCAGTCCATTGCGATATGATGTAGAGTTTGTGGATTCCCACAGTCGCAGTTGGGTGAGTCAGTCTGTCCCCATTTGTGCTTCCAGTAATTACATTTACCATAGCCTGTTCGGATACGATTTAAAGTTGTCCAAGATAATGGGCGATTTCAACAGCCACAGTACCCAGTGGGGATATAACAACACCAATGAGGATGGGGAGGGAGTAATGAAATAGGCGGACATA
Source organism: Schistocerca cancellata (assembly GCF_023864275.1). Lineage (NCBI taxonomy): Eukaryota > Metazoa > Arthropoda > Insecta > Orthoptera > Acrididae > Schistocerca > Schistocerca cancellata. The sequence goes on from NC_064630.1 coordinate 816,891,528, forward strand.
GAAGATGTCTTCTTGATCCATGATCTAAAGGATAAAGGGACTTTCCACTTGGCTAGATGGAAAAGAGACTACAACCCCGATCTGTGCTTTGTTTTCCAGAGACGCCAAAAAGCTACCATTAAACTGATAGTTCGGTAATTTTCACACCTGCCAGCACCTGCTTTCTTTGGTATTGGAATTATTATATTCTTCTTGAAGTCTGAGGGTATTTCGCCTGTCTCATACATCTTGCTCACCAGAAGGTAGAGTTTTGTAAGGACTGGCTCTCCCAAGGCCGGCAGTAGTTCTAATGAAATGTCTACTACTCCCGGAGCCTTCTTTCGACTCAGGTCTTTCAGCGCTCTGTCAGACTCTTCACGCAGTATCATATATCCCATTTCATCTTCATCTACATCCCCTTCCATTTCCATAATAATATCCTCAAGTACATCGCCCTTGAATAGACCCTCTATATACTCCTTCCATCTTTCTGCTTTCCCTTCTTTGCTTAGAACTGGGATACCATCTCAGCTCTTTAATTTTCCTGTAGGCAGTATCTATCTTACCCATAGTGAGATAAGCCTCTACATTCTTACATTTACCCTCTAGCCATCCCTGCTTAGCCGTTTCGCAGTTCCTGTCGATATCATTTTTCAGACGTTTGTATTCCTTTTTGCCTGCTTCATTTACTGCATTTTTATATTTTCTCCTTTCATCAATTAAATTCAATATTTCTTCTGTTACCGAAGGATTTCTACCAGCCCTCGTCTTTTTACCTACTTGATCCTCTGCTGCCTTCACTACTTCATCCCTCAAAGCTACCCATTCTTCTTCTACTGTATTTCTTTCCCCCATTCCTGCCATTTGTTCCCTTATGATCTCCCTGAAACTCTGTACTACCTCTGGTTTAGTCAGTTTATCCAGGTCCCATCCCCTTAAATTCCCACCTTTTTGCAGTTTCTTCAGTTTTAATCTACTCCCAGCAATGTGTAAACAAAGAAATTCTCTGTTGTTCAGTTTATGTCAGTCAACCCCATTACCAACAACCTTGATGCCACGTACTTTTCATAACTCAAAACAAAACCTCAATTTCCTGGTTGAGTGTTAATAATCACCATGTCCCAATGCATAAAATATCCCCAGAAACTTATCCATATTTTAAACTTTAATGTAACACATTCATCACATCACATGTGAAGCCTCAAAATGATTCTCTTCCTGCAGAACTGAAATATTACATAAATACCTCCCAGTTCTTACATACTAAAAATTAGTTTCTTCCCTCATAAGTACGGGAAATCTTTTTTCTTCTAACTTTATTCTCAATGCTGTCCTGATCATGTTTCCTTATTTATAGCTACAAGCAGTCCCCAGTATCATCAACCTCATCCACTACATAAATGACTGGAGTAACTAGAAGAAAAAACGCAGGTGTACAAAATTTGAAGGCAATCACATCAAAGGTGTGGTCAGGACAAAATCATTCTATTAGTATAACAGACGTTACCGATGAACCATCTAATGGTACTAACAAATCGGAAATGTTATAACGACAAATCCAGCGTATTTGGGTGGCAAATTCAAGTAATTAAGTTCCAGATCATGGTGGATATTAAAGTCTAGATGTATGTACTACAATGAAACTTCTTGGTCATGAAGAAATTACCAGTACAGTGTATCTGGGGATCAGAATTCTTATATATAATGAAAGCGGTGACAGACCTATAGTTAAGTACTATTATATTAGGCAATAGTGGTAATACGATTACATTAAATCTGGTAAGCAATGTGGATCATCTTTTAAAGTATGGCATTGGTATAAATATAAGATATATCATGCCTAATAGTGTAGACTGGTGTGATAAAATGCATACTCAGACCATTAATGCAATGAACACAGAGCTCAGTGATAATATTAATGAAAAAGTAGCTGAGTCTACTTATTTTACAGAACACCGACAGATCTAATTAAGTCATTTATTAATGAGGAATATCAAGATTTTTATATAGTACATTATGTATAATAAAAGGTTATGATTGTCATCTAGAAATATATCATAAAACATTTTGTGGGTCATCATATTCCATACCTTGGTGTAGGAAAGAAGTCGCAACCAAAGAAATTCGTAAGACAGTTGAATGGAATGTTGTAGAACCTTCAAATTCCCCCTACAGCCGTCCTTTGTTAGCTGTATCAAACCAGACAGTAGCATTAGACTCATGATGGATGTTTGAGATATAAATAACGTTATTGTGCCTGTTAGAACAAGACTAGAGAACTTAGAAGAGTTGTTACAAACATTTTATAGTATAAAATAATTAGTTCCATAGACATAAGACCTCATTCTGGCAAAGAAAGCTTTTTGAAGAATTCAGAAAATGTACAGCTTTTATTTTTTCTGGAAGAAGCTACCAGTTTCAGGTAATGCCTTTTGTGCTAAACGTAAATGGTGGAGTGCTCATAGCACTCTTGGATATATGCTAGGACCTAAATTACTAAATTCAATTACATCATATGTAGATGATATTCTACTCGCTACAGAATCTTGGAAAGAACAAATCGAAGCCTTTGAAACGGTATTTAAGAAATTCAATGATTATGGTGTAACACTAAATTTAAAAGAGTCTAAGTTTGGTAAGAATCAAGTTAAATGTTTTAAGTCACATTATATTATGGGAATCAAACCCAATCCAAAAAACAAGATGCATTAAGAAACATACCACATGCAACAAATAAATGGCAGTTGAAATCATTTCTAGGTTTGGCCTCGTTTCTTAGAAAATTTGTACCCAACCATCTACTGGATACCGATAATTTATTAAATTTGTTTCGGAAAAATACTCCTTGGTACTGGTCAACAAATTGTGCAGAAGTGTATAAACAGATCAAAAACGTTTTGGCTAACCCTTGTATTTTGTACCACCCTAATATAACTGAAGACTTTCGCTTATTCACAGATGCAGCTTTAGCGGGGCTACGCGCGTCTTTATTCCAGGTAATAGGGGATGAAAAAGAAATTAGAGTAATTGAATTTGTGAGTCAAGATCTATCGTCCAGCGAACATAATTATGCCATAACAGAGCTGAAGGTGTTGGCTGTAAAATGGGCATTGGAAAAGAGCAATTATTTCATTTATAGAAAACACTTTAAACTTTATACACACCACCAGTCAGTATGCTTTCTATTGACCTGCAAATAACTACATGCTAGACTTGCAAGATGGGCGTTAGTGCTTCAGAGTTATCATACAGAATTGATACACATTAGTGGAAAAGATGATGTAGTGGCTGATCCTCTATAGTGACTGCCACAAGGCCTAAATGGTTTAAATGAAATTGTTGAACAATCATCTGCTTTTAGAACACTGATAGTTAATAAATCTCCATTCGAAAGTCAATATGTGTCTATATGTAAAAATTTAGGTCCGTTACAAAAGGGAGACATATACGACAAACCAATAAGAGATCAAATGATAAATGAAGAGAAAACTGTTCTGTTAAACATAATTTGTATAACGATATTTTATTTTATAAGAGTAGCAACAACTTTAGGATATGGAAGGCATGTATTCCTGAAAATTACTTATTGCACATAATATTATCTGATAATGCTTCATATTTCATTAGAAATAAATGGAAACACTGTATGACAGGGAATAAGATCAAACACATGTTAATATGTTGATTCCATCCAGAATCCAGCAGAGTTGAGAGAGTTCTTAGAGGGTTCAATCGATTTATTAGACCATATGCTCCCAGACAACAATATAAGTGGATAGACCATGTATCTGTATTCGAAAATGTACTGAATAACCTACCGCATTTATCTACCAATCATTCACCAGTTGAACTGATACTTAATGAACCTGAAAAGAACGAGTGGATTAATCCCACATCTGTAGTTCCTGAAGTGGCAAGACGCAAAGAAGACACTATCCAACTAGTCTTAGAGAAGTTAAAATCTGCTGCTCTAAAAAGAAAGGCAAAATATAATACTGAAATGGGTAACCTTTTAGTATATAGTATTGGAATAAGATAACGTTAAAAAACGACCTGAAGTCACCTTTAATGAAGATACAGAATAAGAAGTGGAAGGAAGTTTATTCTGGACCTTACATAATAAGTAATATATCACATGAAGGTAGCTATTTATTACAACACCCTGAAACTAGAAAGGTGAAGTGTTTATATCATCATAAGGACCTGAAAAAATTCTACGAGTGATGCTTTATGTTCAATAATAGTATAGTAGAGTTTTCTGTGAATATCTTTGTTCGGAGCGCTTAATTTTTTGTATATAGTAAATATCTAAGTTTGTCTTCTTTTAATGTGTTTTCTTAGTTGTAAGTTTTGTTCTGTTAGATGTAAGGTAATGTCTCAATTTTGTCAGGTTCCACTATGAGTTAAAGTTATGGTCTGGCAAATTGTTATTCTCGCAGTTGAAAAACTGGATTCGTAATATTTAACTAAAGGGCTTCTGTTCACTGCTTGAAGTTAATTTTTTTATTTTTCTGACTAAATTTTGAATTCTTCCTTATAGTGATTTATTTTGTGACAGTTTAAGGATTTCAATTATTGAGACATTATTCTCGCAATGAAAGATCTTTCTTACAAATTCGTAAAGAAAATGCTGCAATGTGCAGAATGAAACGAGAATTATTAAATAGCTGCAGTTAGAGTCCTGGAATTTTTCACTTTTATGTTGTTCTTTCAATTAGCTAGTAATTATAGTGTTATTAGGTTTAGTGTTAACCAAATGTGCACACATAAAGCCATTTGTGCATTAACACCAAATTCGCATATGTAGTTAATTCTTTTTTTTAAAAAAAAAAGACAGAAAATCCTGTAAACTGACCCAATTACATCAAGTTGAAATCGTCTTATCTAAAAAAAAAAGGCGGTATATTTCAGCCTCTCGCGATTTCATCAGCGATAAATTTCCTTTTTAAAATCTCAATTATCAGTAACAGCTAAGCTCTCATTAAATACTTATAATACCGTTATTACTAATGGGTACTCACCATATGATTATGTGAAAAGTATCCACTGATGTATATTGGATTACATGTCAAGGAAACTGTGATATATAGTGAACTGTAATTAATGCATGAAGCATGGGACTCTGATGATAAAATATCCAAATAACTGCACAAAAGACAATATTGAACTATTCTATTGACAGATATATACGAACTGTAATTACATGATACAATGTCTGCGAATAGTGAGTATAGTGATATACAAAAATTAAATAAATTCACGATACAAACCAATTGTCAAATAAACATGAATTTGAAGAATCATAATAGTGAGAAGTGCACACCTGGAACACAGAGGAATTAACAAACATCTACTTTGTGTTTCCAGGAACAATGTGTCAATAATAAGTGTCTTATATATGTTCTTTATATTGTTTCATGGCAAATCTCGAGACATGGCTCTGCTAGGTATCGGGTTTTCAACCCACCAGCTACAAACCTAGTAGGTCATGCCATGTGGCCATCAAAACATCTTCAACATGACAGCTACAGCAGTCGATCAGGAAGACAACAAAATAAAATTTGTCAAAATACATTATGTAAATTTTGTTATTTTATTAACTGAGCAATTATGTTAGACTCAGAGCAATTACTTGCACAAACTTCTTTAAAATACTACGTGAATAATTTTTTGAATTATATAAATGAGCCCTCCTGTTCAGCTCTTCACTAAAATATTCAACTAATTTTCTTTCAAAACATAATTATAGGTAATAATTACTTAAAAGTTTATCTGTGGTTATAATTTCATATATTTTCAAAGAGCAGAATTTTTAGGGTCATATAGTTTAGAGCGCCTAGCGATATTCATTTCTTTGTGCCTCTCTTGAACTAAGTGTGCTAATGAAATTCACAACACTTACTTCAAGGGGGCCATTGAAGGCACTCTTTCGTAGTATAGTAATTGAAATACTGATTTTTATTTAATTTTAGTTACTTATATGAGTTATTATGTCAATTTTTGTTTGAAATTTATAACTTTATTAATAAAATAAAATAATTTAGATTTTTCAAAGAAACTAACGTCTTCAGAATAACAAATAGGTGTTACATTGTTCAGTGTTTTGTTTTTAGTAGTATAAATGTATGTTTTAGACTGTAGCGATATCTTCTGTTCTGTTAGCTCTCTCCCAGTTAGACTCTCGGCTACATTTATGTTTGTTGTTGAAAAGTGTTATTTGTGAAAGTTTCGTTACGTATGAGTTACAAATAAAACAGAATGAAAATAAATCTCTGGTTCAGCTTCGTTGTTTATGGATTTTAATATGTGCTCTTATTGAAGTGCTACGATTTTACACCTGAGGCTGTTACAATGACGTTTCTGACATGTACGCCCAGTTTTAAATAAAAATAAACTGGTAATGACCCTGTAGATCGGAGACATTGCGGGAGTCGCCAGAAGAACATCTCTGAATGCACAATGAAACGTAGCATTATTCTGTGGCGACGAGTGCACTGAGAATCTGCTTTACTCTTTGATTCTTATAAGAATTCTTTGTGTTGACTTGTGTCCTTTCAGTTGATTGGTGTTCGAGATTTACTAAATAAAAAAAAATTGTTTGTCTACTACGTTGTATCTTGTGGTGTGTCAAAAGTCTAATCAGGAAACATCGCGTTTCTTTACCGCTTCAGCGACGCCAGGTAAGAAATGTTAATATGTATATATTTATTCATTTGTAGTATGTTAAGTGGAGACTTTTAATTTAAAAAGATTTTGTTTCTTTTCTTTCATGTCGAGCGTGGCAGCAAGATGATCCAGTGGGGACTCCAGACGCGGCGGACGACGAGAGCTAACCACTATTGCATCGTGGTCGACGGCCGGCGGCTGGAAGAACCGTTGAAACATCATGCTGACCATTATTAGAATATGTTTTATGATGTTTTTTTTATATAAAAGGAAAGGGAGTTCAATTTTGAATGTAGAAGGATATAGTTTGTAATTGGATGTCAATTGGTTATCAACTGTTAAATAAACTTCGAGTTGGAAGTCGGAACAGTCAGTTGACTCTGTTGTTACGACATGATGGTAAATATTACTTACGTGTGAGATTTGCAATTTTTTATTAAAATTCAGACTTCTTGAAGAGGTTCTGGCAGGGTTTTGTCGAGAGTGTGGACGATTTTCAATGGTTGACTGGTTCGAAGTTTTATTGGTGAGAGGTCGACACGTATTAATATTAATATTTTGAAAATAATCGATACTGTGAAGTGTGTTAGGATTCTGTTTTGAAACTTTATCGGCGATTGTGGTCGGAGGATCGGTTTTAAAGTGGAATATTTCGTTGAATCAGAACAGGATTGATTCTTTAGTGACATTAATTAATTATTTAAGGAAAAATCAGGAGAATTTCAATTTATTCTGGCAAAGATATCAAGGAATGTCAGACCGCACAACGAATATATAGAAACTCTGTGACTTTGTTCAACAGGCAAAAATTTTTTTTTACTATAAAACTTGCCTACAACAGGGACTGATGAATTTTGCTGCATCTATCCTTATCTTCTAGGATGAAATCTGCTACAGCTGAATGTTTTTCTTTACGGATTTTTCAAGTAACTGGGAAAAGAACTTATAATTTGATCTGCGGCGGACCGTCGATATTGGGTACACGATTAGGCTGTTGTGAAGCCTGTTGGTTTGCAGATTGCCTTTCTTTCCCCTGTTGCAGACATCGTTGCTGAGTTGCTGCGACAGGATCGGTGGTTCAGGATCGGTGGTTCAGCCAATCTCTTCAGCAGACGGAGATAAGCCGTAGTTGAACGAAACATCGTCGCCCACCAACTTAATAAATTCAAATTTAGCACCCGCAAAAGACTACAAAAATGAGGAGAAGCCACATTACAGGTTATTGAATATTGTTAGCCATGGAAGCACTAATCTATTTCACAATAACACATAGTCCATTTGCCTCAGCAGTTACGGCCGAAAGTTCTTACCGCGCCTCCCTCGGCATTCGTGGTCACTGGAATAACATCTCGGAGGTGACAGATATTTACATTGCGATTGTGAGAAACGATGCAGAATGTTAGGGCTGTCTCTCAATTGTAGGTTCGTAATGAATGAGAAAAACATTGATTAAAACATTAAAACAATGAAATGGTCTGATATTGATGTAGCGTAGGATGGAAGTAACATTCTAAGGAAGTAATATTTTTAAGGTGGCTGTCAGTTTAACAGCCACTGCAGGAACTGTCGAATCAATACAGAAGACTAAAACCCACACAATTTTTTTCTGCTACATAGTTTCTTTGTTTGCCTACTTCAATATTTCATATTTTCTCGAACCCTTTGGTGTCAATATTACACTTTACTATGCTTCGTACTATTGGAGTTAATTATCCAAAGATTATGTATCACCAAATAGGCTCATATTCATGTCATGAGAGAAACACACTCGGGCAGAGAACTAACAGGGAGTTAGCTCTTTGAATGCCGGCAGTGAGAACCTGTTATTGGGTCACATAGCAGGAGCAACGATTGTTATGGCAGTTTTTATCATTATTTATTGTTGATTATTTTTAGTCAGTTATTTTAGCTCTAACACACAACGTACATTGCACGTGAAAATTCTCATAATATAAACAAAAAACTGATTACGAATATTTAGTATAATTATTGAGATATTTAAGTAACTTAAAATTCTGCCATAAATAGTCATTAAGGCATGTACGACTATTCTTACATTAAATTGTTAGCACAATATGGAAAATATTAACTCATTTGTTAAGTAATGATGAAGATGTTTTATACATGGGAGACTCATTCTTTAACTAATCAGGGGTTGGGGTGGGGGAAGGGACAGTGGGACGTTAAATCTGTGAAGAAAATTATTTAGACTCTAAGAGAAACAATATAGATAAGGCAAACTACTTATTACGGAAAGAAATTAGTTTACTAACTATGGACTGTTCCTGTGACAATTATTCATATGTAGGACCCAGAAAGCATCCTACTTGCTAGTATACTACAGTACTCTCCCTCATTGCTATACCACAGATTCCAAATTTAGAATTTTGCAACACTAAGTGTCACTGTGGTAGTGAATAACTTAATATCTCGTTGAAGTAGACCTATTTTATAGTCCAATTTTTTATTGTTTCGTGGCAGGTTCAAAACAATTTTTATTTTTTTCTGTATTTATCAAAGCTCTTTACATTATAGATTAACATTATGAGTTTCAAAGATCTGGCTGGGAATAATAATACTTACTCGTCATTTTTCTCTCTTGACCTTCTAAATATTTCGTACTAGTGCATGAACGTTACTGGCACTGATGAGGCTTCGTCGAAATTTCGCGACATGTTGATGAATGCCAATCCTATCTCCTGAAGAAATGTCGAGACTGCGTGGGTGTCCCACATACAGGGTCTAATGTGTATAAGTGCAGTGGTACCTCAAAAAGTACACTCATGTATGTGTTGGTAGTTTTCTCTCTGTCGTACAGTCTTCTCACAAAGCCGTCAGAAACCTTATGACTTGATGTTTTCTGCACAGTTCTAACAACACCACTAAGTCGGTTACACCTTTCGGGATAGACTAACGATTTTGCGTCCTTGTGCCCACACTTCAACATCTGTGTTTCTTCCCAAGGGAAAATAAGCATTAATGGCTTCCTCTTGCCACACACACTTGGAGAGGCTAACCAAACTACAAACATATCACTTGTGTTAGCTATAATTATAACTGGCAAATTACCTGAATGCTGACATAATGTCGTTCAGTACACCGTCTTCAGGCAGTAATAGAAATATCTGCAGTTATAGCCGTTACACCCTGTATACACCCGAGATGTGGCCGACTCTCCCCAGGTTTGGCATGTGGGGGGGGGGGGGGAGGGAGGGGGAGGGGGAGACGCCGACCGCCGTTCGACCCTCGGCGCATTCAGTCTTGCCCGCACCCGCTGGGTGCGTTTTTGGCGTAAGGCTGCTAGTAAAGAATTCCACCATGAACTTAGTTGATGGCCCTCCCCTAATATCGAAACTGTTATGAAGCCTAATCTCAATAACTTCTTTGATGATGCTCTCCCAAAATTCACTAACTCGGCACGACTTATTTGCTTTCTCATATTCCAACGTATGCCCTTTGTTGAGGCTGCGTTTAACAAGTGCTGATTTGTCTTTATGCCACATGCGTACGCATCTAATGTGTTTCATCCACCGTTGCGAGATGCTGTGCTGCGTTTTCCAAATATGTTGGCGGCGACACTCTCAAAGCATGAATACAGTCTTGCAGCACAACATCAAAATACCAATTACGATGGATATAAAAATGAATTCACAAAGAAAAGTAACAAATTGTGTCAACCACTCAGACAAAGGCAACTGCTGCACCGACTGGGAGAATTAAGCACACACTCTAGACCCTCTGGATGACTTTTTTCAGAAGAGTATCAATCAACCTTGAATCCCCATTCCATAACTCTGCAGGATCATTACAGTCAGGCATTTTACCTTCAAGCACTACTCAGGAAGCCGTTGGAGCAGGGACTGATTTGTGCTCAGTTTTCCCACATCGTTGTTCATTGATTTATTTTCATTCACTCGTCATGGTCTGTAGATCCCTACCCTTTCGAATCTGGTACACACAAATGTGTGGGTGTGGTTTATTTGTGTTGTAGCGTCATATTATTGCCCCATGTCGTTGACTCCTGTGCTGGTATCGTTTGGAGAACCGAAGTGCAAGTGGACGATGAATGTAGCCAACCACAGAAGAAAAAACTGATTTGCAGAGAATGTAGGAGAAATGTTGAAGGTGCTGTTGCTTTGCATGGTGAGCGTTTTCCAGAGAAAGCTCACTGTCGTTCGTTCTTTTAACAAGGTTGTGAACGCTTTTATGTCTGATGGCGACTTATGGACTGGCAAAAGGAAACGAAGCAAACGTGTTGGAGAAGCTTATAAAATAGTTGTACTAGCGGCAATGCACCGCAAACCACCGGTTGCTGGCTTAGTGATCAGAGCATCGATTTTCTAAGCAGTAGGCCTGGGTTCCAATCTCAGTGTGGCACAAATTTTTAACTTTTCCTGTTGATTTTAGATCAATGCCCAATTGTAGCCAATGTATATAAGTTCTCTGTGTTTACCTGAGTGAGCTATCCAGTTATTCTTCTGATGGAAAACAGTCTTTAGTACTTTTTCACTAAGTGAAGTAAAGGTGTGCGATACAAAACATAGCCCGACTCTCAGGCGCACGCAGAGATATTTCAGTGGGTACGCCGGAGTTAACATAAGAAATATACACATTCATTTAATTATTTAATGAAATTTAAACAGATATCTTGCTGCTGTGCTTTTAGTTAGTTCCAGGTGCAATGTGTAGCTAATAAATTGAGCAAGCAACTTAGAAAGTTCTCTTAGGGCTATGTGAACAAGCAGAAAGGTATATTCTCCAACTTTTGTGACTGTTTCCATACTGTTTTACTGCAAAAAGAGCGAGTGAGTGATTGATTGATGATGCGCCTGCTCCCGCACGCTCCACGTCAGCGTCACGGTGCTGAGCGGGCCAGGGTAGCAGCCGGGGCGAGGAGGTGGCGCGGTGGCCTGCAGTGCTATGCTGCGCTCGTGCCGGCTACCACGCCACCTCCTCGTGCCGGCTGTTGCCCTGGCTCTGGCAGATGCATGCGCCACCAAAACTACTCTGATTCGCAGCGGATTTAAGGAATTTTGGTTGGTTGGTTTAGTTGTTGGTTGTCTGTCGGTCGGCATATTTATTTTTGTTTACTGTCAAAGTGCGTTAGTTCCTTTTTTATTTTTAGCGCTACTAATGAGGAAATTTTAGTATCAGATGAATCCAAAGTTGACGATTTCAGCGGTTTTCCGACAGCTGATTGATTGGAACACCCCTCATTTCTTCATCTTCTAGTGATTAAGTGTATCTGATGAAGACCCACGGAACAATCTATTCAAACCAATAAATACACCATGTGATCATAAGAAGCTACACAGTACGAGCACTGGCCTACTGTTGATGATACGCACTCCGCTCATTGCCGTAAGCAATTTAATTGCTAGAAGAGGACAAGAACAAGATGTGTGAAACTTAAATATCTATCCTGTTTGTAACAAAAAAATATTTACTTTCACGAGTATCGCTGTAAGACTGACACAATCGTGTGGATCTTAAATTTTTGTGAAAATGAAATAAAAATTTCTTACCATTAATATACCATTCTATGAATATTATTGCTGTAAAGAAACACTCATTCGATATATCCGTTCCAAGTTTAACGCAGGGGTATCAAAGGGCTAAATACTCTGAAATGAGTCAAGGTATTCATTGACAAAAAACTGACAAATCGTAGTAACATAATCTGTATACTGTATACTGTATTAGCGATAATAAACTATAACTGCAGTGCTTAATGCTATCCATGGTTGTACTAGTTACATTTAATCAAGTAAATTAGGAAAAAAAAGTGCTACTTTGCCTCCTCAATTTTACTGAGCAGTTTCACTTTACCTACTATGGATTCCTAAATATGTTCATTACATTGGTATGAAAAGTCATCTACATCTGTACAGTGAGTCTTATTTACAGACGCCAATACTTGTCACACTGCTTTACAACAAACGCTGCTACTTCCCATATAATTAGAGAAAGGTTGAATCTATGAATCTAACATAATTGGTGATTTGTAGAAACAGTAGCTCACGAGGTATGTTTTTACTTTTCTTATAAACTAAGTGGGATTTCCAGTTTCCTTCCTTATGTTACCTGTGAGATTGTTGGATATTTTTGCACCAGAGAACCTAACTCCAATCCGAAGTGTAGACAAGGAGGCAAAGTCTACATGAAAATTATTCTTTTGTCTTTTATTGTGATGGTGTAGATCACAGTAGAGCTGAAACCGATATACCTCAGGTGCGAAAACAATTAATGACTAAACGTATTGGGAAATAACTGTAAGGATTCCAAGCTCATTAAAAGGTTTCTCAACATGTACAGTTGCGTATTTCAGACTATATAATTTTACTGGTAGTATATTCACTTCAGGTACACTTCTCTGGAATATAATTCCATAAGACAACAGGGAGTGAAAATATACAAAATTAACCAGCATTCTTTTCTCTAGGGAAACACAATGAGACATAATGTAAACTAAAGTTGGTGGGGAGTGATAGGAAAGGAAAGGAACTGTTGATGTCAGCTGAATCGGGACTTTATGCGACTCAGTGGTGACGCATGAAAATGTGGGCCATACTGGGATGCGAACCCACGAACCACTGCTTATTAGACAGTTACTCACACCACTGCGCCACCTGAACATAGTGTTTATAGCGGCTGCATGAACTATTTCCGCCTCCCGGAGACCAGCATGTCCATGTCCCAGTGCTCACTACTTTGTGATTCACTCAAGAGTCCCAACGTAATTGTAAATCTGTCTCTGAAGGTGGTGGATTCATTGCACATTCGTACAACTGGTTCACCTCGATGGGCAGTGTCTGTTTTCGTCCTGCACATATTCTGGGCAGTAACAGGACTTGACAACGCGGTAATCATAAGTGTGGTAACTATCCTCTCAGCGTACATTAGCAGTGCTGTGCAGGTGGTGCAGTGGATAGCGTTTTGAGTTAACATGCAGGAGATCAAGAGTTCGATTCTGGGTCGAGGCGTATTTGTTTTTATTTGCTAAATGTAGTCTCCGTGATACAGTGTCTGGCGTGTTGATCGTCATACAGCTATTACAGTGGGTCTTCTACAAAACATTTGGACTTACATAATACGAACACAGAAATAGGATGTACAACCGTTTTCATTGGTGAACCTCTTGCACGTCCTGCTCGCGAATTGTTTCACACCACTGCATCTACTAGATTCCGAGCCTGTTTTCTGTGTACCCTACCACTATGATCCCATCGATTAGTACCAACTATTATTCTTACCACGTTCAGATGCATTACATTTCGTTAAGGCCTTACATCACATGCTTTGCAAATAATTTCCAAACGTCTGCTGTGTAAATGTCGGATGCATGTGGTTTAAGAAACGGTCTACACTACAGTATTATATGGATGAATGAAACTGGCAAATAAAATCAAATATGCCTCGACCCAGTGTCGAACCCTTTACATGCTGCATGTCCACCTATCCGTTCTTTTAATCAAGTACTGCTTTAAAGCTCTCTTCTCGCCCATTAGATTGGTTATCTGACATATCCCTCATTCTTTTCAAACATTACATTTCAAAAGCTTCTATTCACTTCACGCCTGCACTGATTGTCGTTCATGTTTACTCGCAAACATGGCTACAGTGCCGACAAATACTTTCAGAAGATACTTCCCAACGTTTAAGTTTAATTTTAAGAAGAACGTCTCTTTCTATTGCAAGTCCGCATTTTATATCTCCTCTTCTGCTCTCCTTAGTTGCTATGGTACCTAGATAGCAAAACTCGCCTACTGCTCTCAGTGTCTCATTTGCTAAGCTAATTCGCTCAATATCACAAGCTTCATGCGAACCACACTCCATTAACTTTGTTTTACAGTTCTTGATATTCGTCTTATAACTTTTTTCACGATGCTGTCATCCTTTCCGTTCAACACATCTTCTAAGTCGTCTAATGAGGAAATGTCACCAACTTGATGTCATATTTTAATGACAAAAAGGGACACTTGTATGATATCGACCCCAGCAATCGACACCGCGTGAATATTTAGGGCGTAATTGTTAGAGTGCGCAGTTACCACCTTCCGAAAGGACGGGTTTGAAACTTTCGCGCGCACAGGTAGTTTGTCACTCGTTCCGCCCCACAGCAGCCGCCTAAGGCCCAGCCGCGATGTGCGGTACGTCGTGGTGTCAACCAGAGTATTCGTATTCGCATGATGTTGAAGACGAGGAGAGTGGAGGAGGGAGCTGGACTCATCTGCCCAGCGTGTTGTAAAATCTTGTTCCACAACACATATCACTCTTGTTCAAATGTTCAAATGTGTGTGAAATCTTACGGGACTTAAGTGCTAAGGTCATCAGTGCCTAAGCTTACACACTATTTAACCTAAATTATCCTAAGGACAAAAACACACACCCATGCCCGAGGGAGGACTCGAACCTCCGCCGGGACCAGCCGCACAGTCCATGACTGCATCGCCTTACACCGTATATCACTCTGCCCGAAACATAGCAAATAATACGAGTTCATAATATGTCACCCTCATGCACATTCAATATTAACAGTATTCTAGTAGGTACTGAATTTCTGCAGTTACATACACGCCCCAAAATCAAAATGAATGAACTGGAGCGACTGAAGATTTATTGTAAATTGAAGTTGGTGATTTTCGATTTACAATTTAATCACCGTTGAAGAATAGAGCATCTGCTACAAATATAATTCACTTTTACAGTGCTAGCTTCAAAATCCAAAGATAATAACGTACCACAGCGATGTCAATAATCGAACAGCGCTACACTATTTCCTTCATGATACACTCAGTCGTCTCATTAAATTGCACTGCATTTGTGTGAATCGCAACATAAAAATGTTCGAAGCAAAGACATCTGTGGCACCAGCTAGAGGTTACAAATCGAGCTCTCTGACACAGCCAAAGCAACAGCAGTGGGGCGGCAACGAATGACAAAAAAATTGTGTGCGCGCAGGTTTAAAAGCTGTACTTCTAGAAGTTCATAACTGCTTACAGTCTACATCACCATGACTGCTGCAGAGCTGTCCATAAATCCGAAAGAGTTCGAGGGGGTGGAGATCTCTTCCGAACAGCACGTTGCTAGGCATCCCAGATATGCTCAATAATGTTCATGTCTGGGGAGTCTGGTGGCCAGTGGAAGTGTTTAAAGTCAAAAGAATGCTCCTGGAGCCACTCTGTAGCAATTCTGGACGTGTAGGGTGTCGCATTGTCTTTCTGGAATTTTCAAGTTCGTCGGAATGCACAAAGGACATGAATGAATGCAGGTGATGAGACAGGATGCTTACATACGTGTCTCCTGTCAGAGTCGTATCTAGATGTCTCAGGGGCCCATATAACTCTAACTGCAGAGGGCCCACACCATTACAGAGCCTCCACAAGCTTGAACTGTCCCATGCTGATATGCAGCGTCCTTGGATTCATGAGGTTGTCTCCATACCCGTACACGCTCGATACAATTTGAAACGAGACTCGTCCGACCAGGCAACATGTTTCCAGTCATCAACAGTCGAATATCGGTGTCGACTGTTCCAGACGAGGCGTACAGCTTTGTGTGGTGCAGTCGTCAAGGGTACACGCACGAGTGGGCCTTCGGCTCTGAAAGCCCATATCGGTGATTTTTCGTTGAATGGTTGGCACGCTGATACTTGTTGATGGCCCAGCATTGAAATCCGCAGCAGTTTGCGGAAGGGTTGCACTTCTGTCACGTTGAACGATTCTCTTCAGTAGTCGTTGGCTCCGTATTTGCAGCATCTTGCTCCGGCCGCAGCGATGTCGGAGATTTGATGTTTTACCGAATTCCTGATATTCACGGTACATTCGTGAAATGGTCGTACGGTGAAATCCCCACTTCACCGCTACCTCGGAGATGCTGTGTCCAATCGCTATCGCGCAGACTATAACACCACGTTCAAGCTCACTTAAGGGGCTCCGGAACGCCCTATACTTGCAATGTTAAAATAACGCTTATAAATTACATCTTTTCTCACAAAGTATTTGAGGTACGAAGTTGAACTTTTTACAGATTATTTATTGGAATATGGGCTACAACTTAACACAGGGATTTTACAAAATTTTAGTTCAGTTATTAAAGATGTTTTTTTTCAAATTGTAATGAAAATTCACAACATTTTTTTGCAATTTTTTATTTATATATTTAAAAATATACAGTTTTTTGGAAAAAGGCTGTGTTAAATTATGCAGAAGGTACTGTGTAACATTTACTGAAAGTTTGAAACAAATATGTTTGGAAGATCCTTAGAAAACATGTAATTAGTATGAGAAAATAAAAGTTTTGAGAATCGAGCGACAAAGATTGGATTAACTTTTTAGTGCATTCCAGGTCCATAGGATGGATTATCTTCATCCTCTGCAAACTCCTCCTCCAGCTTCCTCTTGTTCCTCCTCCTGTTTACTCTTGCTTGTATTTCTAGACTCTTTACAGCCCTGTCTGCAGCCCGAAGGCGTTCCTTGTCTAAAGCAAGTATCGCTCGTACCATGTTAGAATGTTATTATTTACAGTAATAACACATACCTTTGGCTTTCCAACATTTCTCCTTTTCTTAAAAGCCTTCAGAGGATTTCTAATAACTTTACTTTTACTCATTATTATACTTCAACAAAACAGAGACTCAAGAAACAGAATTAATTACGAATATTTTTGAGATAACGACAGAGTAAATAAACATGAAACAAATGACAATCACACCGGCGATATATATTGTACCATCACAGGTTAGCCACAACACATACTTTATCTCACATCACTAAAATGTACCTGATGAACACGGACGTTAATAATAACACCATTTGACAGCAGTTTAACAGCGCCACACTGGGTCACGCCCATGTAGAACACATTTCAAAAAAAATTTAAAAATAGTTGTAGTCTTCGGAATTGAATAAATTATATATCTATTAAAAGGTAATAGTCTGCAGATTCAGAAAACGCAAAAAAGTAAAAATTGAACTTTTCATGATTTTTGAGCCTTTCCGGAGCCTCTTAAATCTTGCCATTGTAGCAGCAGTAATCGATCTCACAACTATGTCAGACACATTGCCGACCGCAGCGCCGTATTCTGCCTGTTTTCATATCTCTGTATTTGAATACGCATGCCTATACCACTTCCTTTGGCGCTTCAGTGTATGTGCCTCCGTGTGAGCCCTAATTTCCCGTGTCTTATCTTCGTGGTCGTTACGCGCAACGTTTGTTGGCGGCAAGAGTAGCGTTCGGCAGTCAGCTTCAGACACCGATTCTCTAAAGTTTCCCAGCAGTGTTTCTCGAAAATAACGTCGCCTTCCCTCCGGGGATTCCCATTTGACTTCCCGAAGCACATCTGTAAAACTTACATGTTGTTCAAAGCTACCGGTAGCGAATCTAGCAGCCCGCCTCTGAACTGCTTCGATGCCTTCCTTCATTGCGACTTGGTACGGATTCGAGGCACACGAGCAGTTGTCTAGAATACGTCGCACCAGCGTCCTATATGCCTTTCCCTTTACAGGTCAGCCACTCTTTCCTAAAATTCTCCCAGTAAGCCGAAATCGACAATTTGCCTTCCCTACCACAGTTATCACGTGCTCGTTCCATGTCATATCGCTCTGCAACGTTACACCCGGATTTTTAAAGGACGCGACCGAATCAGGCCGTAAACTACACTCCTGGAAATGGAAAAAAGAACACATTGACACCGGTGTGTCAGACCCACCATACTTGCTCTGGACACTGCGAGAGGGCTGTACAAGCAATGATCACACGCACGGCACAGCGGACACACCAGGAACCGCGGTGTTGGCCGTCGAATGGCGCTAGCTGCGCAGCATTTGTGCTTCGCCGCCGTCAGTGTCAGCCAGTTTGCCGTGGCATACGGAGCTCCATCGCAGTCTTTAACACTGGTAGCATGCCGCGACAGCGTGGATGTGAACCGTATGTGCAGTTGACGGACTTTGAGCGAGGGCGTATAGTGGGCATGCGGGAGGCCGGGTGGACGTACCGCCGAATTGCTCAACACGTGGGGCGTGAGGTCTCCACAGTACATCGATGTTGTCGCCAGTGGTCGGCGGAAGGTGCACGTGCCCGTCGACCTGGGACCGGACCGCAGCGACGCACGGATGCACGCCAAGACCGTAGGATCCTACGCAGTGCCGTAGGGGACCGCACCGCCACTTCCCAGCAAATTAGGGACACTGTTGCTCCTGGGGTATCGGCGAGGACCATTCGCAACCGTCTCCATGAAGCTGGGCTACGGTCCCGCACACCGTTAGGCCGTCTTCCGCTCACGCCCCAACATCGTGCAGCCCGCCTCCAGTGGTGTCGCGACAGGCGTGAATGGAGGGACGAATGGAGACGTGTCGTCTTCAGCGATGAGAGTCGCTTCTGCCTTGGTGCCAATGATGGTCGTATGCGTGTTTGGCGCCGTGCAGGTGAGCGCCACAATCAGGACTGCATACGACCGAGGCACACAGGGCCAACACCCGGCATCATGGTGTGGGGAGCGATCTCCTACACTGGCCGTACACCACTGGTGATCGTCGAGGGGACACTGAATAGTGCACGGTACATCCAAACCGTCATCGAACCCATCGTTCTACCATTCCTAGACCGGCAAGGGAACTTGCTGTACCAACAGGACAATGCACGTCCGCATGTATCCCGTGCCACCCAACGTGCTCTAGAAGGTGTAAGTCAACTACCCTGGCCAGCAAGATCTCCGGATCTGTCCCCCATTGAGCATGTTTGGGGCTGGATGAAGCGTCGTCTCACGCGGTCTGCACGTCCAGCACGAACGCTGGTCCAACTGAGGCGCCAGGTGGAAATGGCATGGCAAGCCGTTCCACAGGACTACATCCAGCATCTCTACGATCGTCTCCATGGGAGAATAGCAGCCTGCATTGCTGCGAAAGGTGGATATACACTGTACTAGTGCCGACATTGTGCATGCTCTGTTGCCTGTGTCTATGTGCCTGTGGTTCTGTCAGTGTGATCATGTGATGTATCTGACCCCAGGAATGTGTCAATAAAGTTTCCCTTTCCTGGGACAATGAATTCACGGTGTTCTCATTTCATTTTCCAGGAGTGTATTTCCTCAGCGTCTTTCTCACACAGGAGAGCCAGGAGGAAGGCGGCATGGAGTCGGAAGGAGACGAGGGCCGAGGACAAGAGGAACTGGAGGTCGAGGACGGCGTGCAGAAGCGGGAGGAGGGGGAGTAAGAGGTCGAGGAGGAGGAGGAGGAGGAGGAGGAGGAGGAGGCGTCCACGACGACCACGCGCAGCCGCTCCAGCGCGCAGCCCGACTCTGGGTTCGAGCCGTTGCCTCGGCGGGAGCACGAGCAGCGGGGCGAGGCCGTGGCAGCGACAGTGGCGGCAGGGACGGCGGGGGCGGCAGGGTGCCGCGGCCCTGCAGGCAGGACGGCCGGCCGCCACTCAGCACCGTCTCCGTCACGCAGGCCGTGCAGAACAGCGTGCGCAAGTGAGTGCACGCCACGCTTTATGGAACCCAGTTCGCTAACGATACTAATAGTGTTACATTACTACTAGCCTTCTTCCTGCGGCTTCGACCACGCATGCTGTCGACACATACTGAACACACCGCTTCCTCCTTCTGTACGTCTGTTCACCTCTATCTATCTATCCCCTCCTCCACGTCTCCTTGTCCATTCCCTCTACCCCTCTCTCTGACCATATCTTCATCCCCCTTCGGTACTTGCCCACTATTCCTCTAGACATTCCACCTGTCTCATCCATCTCCCCCTCCTCCCCTGCCCATTTGCTCCCTCCACAGTCAGTTCATCTGCTCCTCTACCCATCTCAAACTATCCCCTGCCAAGCTCATTGTCACATGTAGCCACTGCAATACAGTTCAATAAAGGAGGCAGGTACTACTCCCACAATTTGCCTACCATGCAGGGCAGCCAACATATCAGGTGCTTCAGAATCATTTATTTGCCCCCGAGATACAGGTGTAAAGCCGGTCGATAAATCAGGATGACACTACTCCAACAAAACATGGATGTTATGCAGGGCAGCCTGTAAATCAGGGTCTTGCAAAGCAAGTTGGTTGGACAGGATGACACTGTTCCCACACAACATACCTGTTGCATAGGGCAGCCTATACACCAGAGGTGAGGAAAAAACGCTTTTCCCATATCTCCACTCCTATCGGAGCTAGGAGGTTATAAGCCCCACAGTGCTGATACTCACGAAGCCTGCTGTTTCTGCGCCAAATTTGGTTGCAGTAGTCTCTTTCGAAATTGATTATCTACATACTGGAAAACTATCCATGTATTGGCAGGTGGAGCACCATTGTGCGTAAACCACATTCGTTGGCTGACTTCTAGAGACACATAATCAGCTAAATGAAACAAATCATCTCTGAGAAACAGCAGATTCGTATATCCAGTAAGAAGTTGAGGAAAGACATAGAGGCAGTTACATGATCATTAACGATTCCACAGCACACATTGAGGCTGAACCTCTGTTGATATCTGTCTTATCGCAATTCGCGAAGGTTTTCATAAGCCCAGTCGCGATTGCTATGGTAATTGGAGACCCCTAGCCATGATCTTAAAAGCCAGCCTCATCAGTGAATCAGGTACGTGCTAAGAAATGCAGAAACTCAGCACACTGCCTTAACATGCGTCGCGTCACTTAATCCGTGCACCTGTTGAAGTCGATACGAGTGCATAAGTTTCCACACTAACTGTTCCACATCGACATGTCACTGAGGCCTTCCCTTCCGGTATTCTCCTTTTACTAGCTCCTCGAGCTCCATCCACAGGATGAAGAACATATTCTTCAACCTCACGCATTGTTACATCGCGTGGTCTTCATCTGAAATTTCTTTCTCAAATGAGCCTGTCTCTCACAAGCATTGATGGTGTCGTACAAACGTTCCTTCACAGGTAACTGCTACCGGAGTTACGTTCAGCCATAAAGTTGACGTGCTGAATCCGCATTCCCATCTGCTAGGGCGTAGATGTAGTGCATGTGCGTCATTTCAGACACAGAATACACAGTTATGGTATGTTGGGGTGGTAGTTACACTGAAACAGAACAAATGAAAATCAGACAAAAAAAATCCACGACCTACTGTAAACAATAATGTCTGCAGAAACGCACGTTTGAGGTAAATTACACAACTGAGGGAGGCAACAGGGAATTCATTTCATACCTCTTTAACGAAACATTTTCTTACCCTTTTGGATCCTAAAATGAAAATGGTAGCATCCATTTTCGCATTAAAAATGTAAAAACATCTAGTTTGCATATGCTAATGTAATGTGCTTATCTTTTAGGTGTCAAATCAATCTACCTTTGACAAATGTGACGTGTCGATAACAATCAGTCCTCGACTATACAGTGAAATTTACGTACATTCTGTCACATACTATTCTGGAGGCGTGACACATTCTTAAACTCACCGAACGGATTATACCTAAATAGGCAATTTTAAAATCTTACTCCCTTTCGGATAGATTTCTGCGGAGCCTGTGCTCGCGACCGACCATGTGGTTCACCACCTTGCACAGGGAGAACTTGAGAGTGCAGCTATTTTGAGACAGAGTCTGCGGTGCTGCTGAGACGCTGCCCGTGGAGCCTGGTCGCCGACTGACGCTGCCGCAGGTACCACACGGAGCGGCGCGTCTTCCAGCAGCTGCTGGAGCTCCAGAGGCTCCAGATCTGCGCGGGCCGCGCCATCGAGCAGGTGCTCGTCAAGAGGCTCGTCGACGACTACCGCCGCGCCGGTCTCGTCGTCTGTCTCCAGGGCTTCCACGGACCCCTCACCTTCGCGCCTTCGAGAAGTACCTCTACGGTAAGGAGGAGCAGCCGCCGAGCCTCGTCCGTGCGAAGCGCAGCGGTCTCACGCCACAGCCGAGAGAATAAAAAGAGTAGCCGCACGGCTCATATAATCCACACTACTGCAAGGTATCTTTTCCACCGGATCTTTGTATGCATTTAGTTACGAGGGCTGATCGGAAAGTAAGGTCCGATGGCTCGCGAAATGGAAACCACAGTGAAACTGAAAACTTTTTTATTCGGAACCGTTAGCCACACCTTCCACCTACCTCTCTAAATAGTCGGCGCTCCGACTTAGACATTTTCATGGCGTTGTACAAACTTTCCACTGTCCTCGTCACAGAAAGGAGCCACCTGTGTTTTCCGCCAATTCTCTACGCTGATCTTCCTATCGTTGTTTGTGCCAAAATGTTGTCTTCGTAGCCAGCGGTCGGTGTGAGCACAGATGAACATCAGAGAGAGCCAGTTAAGGTCTGTGCTGTGGGTGGTCGAGCACTTCCCGTCGAAAACGCTGCAGGAGCGTCTTCATTGCCGCTGCAAAATGCGGTTCTAGGCGCTACAGTCTGGAACCGAGCGACCGCTACGGTCGCAGGTTCGAACCCTGCCTCCGGCATAGATGCCACTTTTGGAAAATGGCGTCTTAAGTGCTGTGTAGCAAGGGTGTGGCTACGGGTCACAGGATGTCATCCACGTAGTTCACACTGGTCACAATGGTCTGGACACGGGCCAGCTGTGATCCGTGGCTGTGCCCAGTACCACCCGACACCGTAAGGCCTCGAGGTGGCGCTGTGCGTGTTGCGTGAATGCCGCCCCCCCTGTCTGTGGCGAACTTCGACCATAGATACTGGTAGACTGGCCTCGCTGTGCAGAAGCTATAGGGCTGGTGTGGCTCCAACATAAACCGCGTGACTGTTGGCAAAAAGTGGTGGGATTTCAAACCAGCGGTCTGCCATCCTATGTTTGTATCGTATTTTACCCACATTTCTCAATTGACTGCCAAACGCTTCCAACAAAAATTGCTTTTTCATTTGCGAAAAATTATGTCAGAACAACACTCCTGGAAATGGAAAAAAGAACACATTGACACCGGTGTGTCATACCACCACCACCTAGAGACAAGGCCGCGGCGCGAAATTCATAGCAGGTCGTGACGTCACTCCAAGCGGGCCACCATGTTGTGTTTCGAAGCGTTTGTTTATTTACACGTTTGTTGGATCGAGTGCTATATTCGTGCTTAAAACTAGCGATTACAGTGTTTGCGTGTAGTGAAGCTACTGTGAACATGGTTTAAAAGTGCTGTGTGCCAAGGTGTCGTGTGAATTACGGAACTCGACCGAAAGTAATGTTGTTTTCCTTTCCGAAAGATGCGAATCTGCGTTGGAAATGTCTTTTAGCGATTCATCGGGACAATTTCCAACCCACTGAGCACACGAAGGTATGTAAAAACTATATACCTAGTACAATTATTATTTTTTCTGGTGGAATATCTTGCATTTTGGATACATTTGACTAAAATTGTGTGCAAAAGTTCGCAGTAAGTAGGCCTAGTATTCGTTATCAAGTGGCTTTATTTTGATTTTGAAAACGAAATATAAATTTGTGGCTCGTGTTACTTTTTATTCATGTTTAAATTTCTCTGCAGTTCGTATTTTGTTACGCATTACCGATACGTTTTATTCTCTATTTGTGAGTGGGTGTTGTTTTTCACTCTCGCATTAGTTAGCATGAGTGCTAACGAATGTTGAAACTGCTGTTTTCATGTTTAAAAAGCGATCTCTCTGTATGAAGCATATCTGTGTTATTTTTCGATGTGTCAAACAATGGAACAAATTAATCTAGAAATAGGTTAAATTTATTATTGACGTTTTTAGCTTGACACATTGTCTCATTCCAACAGCTGCAAATGTCTGCTGAAGGTTTGTAGATTTTCACTGTTGACTTATGCTCAAAATCTGCCATATTTTTACAGGAAAGAAAATTCACATTACAATAACAACGCATAATTGTTTTTGTGAGGTGAGTTAAAAGTGATTGTTTGCTTGGGGAATGTACTCAGCTTTCCTGAGGGAGCTCTATAAACAGCTACACAATATTTATTTAGGATACTGAAGGCAGAGGAATTTAATATTATACACTGTATTAGTGCAGAATTTTTCAAGTGAGTGTAAATAATAGTTGTCTGGTCCAGAAAGAATGTACTTTACCACAGTGCATTTTTCACAAATGTACCTTGTTTTATCATGTATATCGCAATATTATTTACATCCCGCACTCGTACGTTTTCACTGGCTAATGATAAGTCTTATGCAATTACATTACCGGTAAAAAAGAATTATAAACTATAGTTTCTGCTATATCGCGATTGATAAAGTTACTTATTTTAACCATTCGGCAAAGTACTCTCCTCTTTGCGTGGTATCATTTGCCAAGATCTCGTTGCGTTATCTCCAGCGGTTTACGAGATATGACAGGCGTTATGAATATTTTATTCCCGCGCGTTGCGATCGGAAGTGAAGTTGCTGCAGATGCTCAAATTTTTCGAGATTGGAAGCAGATATTGATCCAAAGTTTTACGAAAATTTCAAAACCTCATCTGTATTTCATACTCAGCAATAGAATGTGTAATATGCATCAAACACAAATTCATAGCGACCTCTATTTTTGATGGCAACGTTCTCAAATTTGATACTCATCTGTGAAATACCACAATAGTTATGACCGTTATCGAAATGATTGGCACTTCATCATGAAGCTGCCATATAAGGCTAAAAGTATTTCATAAATTAATTATTTTTTACGGAATAGGTTCTGTAAAACCGTTTGACAAAGATTTGCAGGCCGTGCGTCTCGATTCTTTAAGCGCAGCGCCAATCCAACCCCGGCCCGCTTTGCGTGACGTCACAAGAGCGCGCCGCGGCCTTCTCTTTAGGTGGTGGTGGTCATACCCACCATACTTGCTCCGGACACTGCGAGAGGGCTGTACAAGCAATGATCACACGCACGGCACAGCGGACACACCAGGAACCGCGGTGTTGGCCGTCGAATGGCGCTAGCTACGCAGCATTTGTGCACCGCCGCCGTCAGTGTCAGCCAGTTTGCCGTGGCATACGGAGCTCCATCGCAGTCTTTAACACTGGTAGCATGCCGCGACAGCGTGGACGTGAACCGTATGTGCAGTTGACGGACTTTGAGCGAGGGCGTATAGTGGGCATGCGGGAGGCCGGGTGGACGTACCGCCGAATTGCTCAACACGTGGGGCGTGAGGTCTCCACAGTACATCGATGTTGTCGCCAGTGGTCGGCGGAAGGTGCACGTGTCCGTCGACCTGGGACCGGACCGCAGCGACGCACGGATGCACGCCAAGACCGTAGGATCCTACGCAGTGCCGTAGGGGACCGCACCGCCACTTCCCAACAAATTAGGGACACTGTTGCTCCTGGGGTATCGGCGAGGACCATTCGCAACCGTCTCCATGAAGCTGGGCTACGGTCCCGCACACCGTTAGGCCGTCTTCCGCTCACGCCCCAACATCGTGCAGCCCGCCTCCAGTGGTGTCGCGACAGGCGTGAATGGAGGGACGAATGGAGACGTGTCGTCTTCAGCGATTAGAGTCGCTTCTGTCTTGGTGCCAATGATGGTCGTATGCGTGTTTGGCGCCGTGCAGGTGAGCGCCACAATCAGGACTGCATACGACCGAGGCACACAGGGCCAACACCCGGCATCATGGTGTGGGGAGCGATCTCCTACACTGGCCGTACACCACTGGTGATCGTCGAGGGGACACTGAATAGTGCACGGTACATCCAAACCGTCATCGAACCCATCGTTCTACCATTCCTAGACCGGCAAGGGAACTTGCTGTTCCAACAGGACAATGCACGTCCGCATGTATCCCGTGCCACCCAACGTGCTCTAGAAGGTGTAAGTCAACTACCCTGGCCAGCAAGATCTCCGGATCTGTCCCCCATTGAGCATGTTTGGGACTGGATGAAGCGTCGTCTCACGCGGTCTGCACGTCCAGCACGAACGCTGGTCCAACTGAGGCGCCAGGTGGAAATGGCATGGCAAGCCGTTCCACAGGACTACATGCAGCATCTCTACGATCGTCTCCATGGGAGAATAGCAGCCTGCATTGCTGCGAAAGGTGGATATACACTGTACTAGTGCCGACATTGTGCATGCTCTGTTGCCTGTGTCTATGTGCCTGTGGTTCTGTCAGTGTGATCATGTGATGTATCTGACCCCAGGAATGTGTCAATAAAGTTTCCCCTTCCTGGGACAATGAATTCACGGTGTTCTTATTTCAATTTGCGGGAGTGTATATTTGACCTGGATTTGTTCACAGTACCATTTATAAAATCTAACAAATACATCGAACGCCCCTCTGGTGGGCAGCGGGACGAAATTCCTATAAACTTTCAATTAAAGTAAAATGTCGTTGAAATTCTTTCAGACAGTAAGAGTGGGATCGTGTCAAAACTTTAAAAATTGGATTCGCCGCGTTTTGAGCTCTAGTCACTTATAAAAGAAAACGGAATATGGGAATTATGTCAACTATAGGTGACAAAATTGTCGACTTTAGGAGCAGGTCCTTTTAGAGTATCAATTTTAGGTGCACTTCAAAGGTACAGTTCCTACTATTTTTACAAAAGTTTAAACTATCAGTTTAAAAAAAAAAAAGATATTTTAGATGGAAGGTGAGAGTTTGATGTTTCAGAAAATAATTTTGGAGCCTACATTTATTTAACAGTATTAGAAGGTAGAAAAAAATTCTCTTCATGTGTCGACTATAGGTGCTCTACCTTATTATAATCTCACCTGTATATGCAAAAAGGCGCGTATGTGCAGATGGCTTAAAGTTTTTCCGTTTCAGGGCCTGTATCCAAATGTGCCTTCGGTTTTCATCCTTAGGGAACCTATGAGTAGGAACGAAAAACAGTTATACTTACTTCTGTAACCGCATTATCACAGATACTTTCCAAAATGTAATATGAGTCTGACTTTACAGGCATCACTTTAAACACTTTAATTTACGTCATACTCTATTTCAAGTGTAAAAAACATAAAAGTCACTTCAGCAGATTTCAATAAACGCATCTGTACTATCATAGAAACACTTATACGTGAAATGTAATGCCATTTCCCCCGACAAAACGCTGAGTACAGCCATAAGTGCAACACGAAACAACCACGTTTTGCCAACAGTCACGTGACTTTAGCCCAGAGATGTTGGAGCCACGAAAATGACGTCAGGGCCAGTCTATTACATTTATGGTCGAAGGTGGCGAACCAAAATGCGGCCATCATCTTCAAACAAACAGACCTCGGACTGGTCTGAAAACACTATCTGATGCCATTCCTGTCCCCTGTAACGTCATTCCAAACACAATTGCCGTCTAGCATGTTTCTGCACATTCCTCAAAGATAGGCGGAGAAGCAGGCGACGCACGTAACCCATGCCGTGACTGACAGTCACCCCTGATAGTGTAGGATGTGTTGCACTGTTCTGCTGTTGGGCCACAGCCGAGGAGGAGACCTAGGTCTGTTCCTCTCTGTCCTGGACTGCCATTAAGATGAGGTGTCGATCTTCTCGGCAGGGGGGGGGGGGGGGGGGGCCTTGAAACCGGAGCCGACACGGTTTAAATGTAGAACGTACTAGTCTAAAATTTAATGTCCTGTGAATATGAGGTCCTGTGTCTAATCGTCCAAGGTGTTTTTTTTTTTTTTTTTTTTTTTTTTTTTGCAGCATAGCGTAGTATCTGCGGCGTTTGGGACCCGTCTGTCACGCTCTTATTCGTCTGTAACCCGTCTGTTCGATTTCCCTCCAGCTGACGGAACCTTTTCACATTCTCCACCACCTGAACTTCAACCTTCAACTTGGTCTTTGCATTCAGGACCTTCGTCCTATTTACGCTATTTGTACATCGATGTTATCGTCAACCATTTTTCATCTGTTTCTGCTGAAAGGCCACTTCCAGCCTTCGCGTTATTATGTCCTTTTCGTCAAAATTGTTTACCCCTTCCCTATCAATGTTTCTTACCTGTTATAACTTCTTCGTTTACTGTAGGCAGACGTAGCAAATCTGTGTTGCTGCACTATGAATGTGAATCTAGTCGAAATGGAGTGGGAACATTAAATACTGTAATGCAAAGAAACTCCAAAAGGTGTCCTTACCTCTCTATTCGTTTCTTCGTAGTTAATCCATTAGTGTTAAACAGTTTATTTTGACTGCTCACAATGGCATCGGACGCTTTGCCATTAGAAGTGCAATCTTCTCATCGCTGTGACGCGTATTTACATTCCTTTTCTTGTGACACATGAAACTGAGGCGGGAGCAGAGATGTAAATGCTCAAGCGAGAATCTAATCGACGGCAACATATAGCAAGACGAAGAACTATTAACGTCATTGTAAACCACTAAACTAATTTACGTCGCAGCTAGGAGAGGTGTAGCACGACGACGTATTACCGTTTTTAACTTTTTGCGTCCATCATAACGATGTCCGTCTTTGCTGCTCCTACCCACCTTCCATTAAGTCCTCGTTTGGAATTTACATATTTTCTGGTCTGGATAAATCCACCGTTCTCGGTCAAATTTTTCAGCAGAGCAAACACATGACACCGCAGAAATTAAACAACGGATTTTTCCCAACATTTTCATAGCCAAACGAAGAGTGGCAAACGGACAAGTGGGGTATGAAACAGACCAGCGTCAGCCGGCCGCGGTGGCCGTGCGGTTCTAGGCGCTGCAGTCCGGAACCGCGGGACTGCTACAGTCACAGGTTCGAATCCTGCCTCGGGCATGGATGTGTGTGATGTCCTTAGGTTAGTTAGGTTTAAGTAGTTCTAAGTTCTAGGCGACTGATGACCTAAGATGTTAAGTCCCATAGTGCTGAGAGCCATTTTTTTTTTAGACCAGCGTCAGGTCTAGTTTTGCAAAAACTTATTCAATTTTTCGAAAGTAATCAAAGTAATTAAGAAAATCTTAATTAGTAATTTGAGGGAAAATTGAAACTATGACGAACACCTCCTGCAGTATCAAAAAATATCAAATAACAGCATAAATTAAAACTTCTCTAATTTCTCTTGATACATATACTCTAATAATAGTAGGCTATTGATCGATATTCAAATATGTTTCACGCTTTCTGAACAAAACTTGAAAATAAAAAAATATTGAAGAAAAGAACGCTCAAATGTTTTGTGAAATCACTTGTCTAAAAGTAAGAAATAAAATAGATAAGAGAAACATTTGGCACGCCTTTGAACGATGCTCGAAACCATGAACACCAAGTGATATTTAAAGCTCAATGTTTAACTTAAAGTCTAACAAGATCAAAGAGCCCTTTAGGATATTTATCGCGAAATTTCATACAGTGGGCGCCTTGCGTCACTAATGTACGAGAGTCTCAGCTACTTGTACATGATTTAGAGCACCATTCAAAGGCCCATCAGAACGATTCTCTAATCTGTTTCATTTGGTTCCTCTAGGCAAATCATTTCACAAAATATTTCGCACGTTTCTTTTCTAGTTCTAGTTCCTTTAAAAAAAAAGTTCTTTAGCTCATTCTCTGTTAGTTCGTTTGCCTGCATGCCCCTCCTGCCACACTTTCAACTTCCAAACGATCTAAATTCCTCCTCTTTCGTCTTACTCGTTTATTCATCTTCCTGTAATTTTTCGTTATCCTTATTTTTCGTTGTGTAATACAGTGTGTCAGTAGAAACATTATTACGTATCTTTAGTTTTGAGTTATTCGCCACCCGCGGGGACTGCTGAACTGCTGAAGAATCTTAGCATAGTTACGTAAATCTAAACTGATTCAAATAAACGACAGGATCAGAATATCGACTAAATATATCCTAATCTTTATCCAGTAGAATCTTAAGTTAACGATTCGTAAGTGAGTAGATTTATTGTTGTCAACTTTTCCTGCTCCACAACGATCCAAATAAACACCGCACTAGAAAAAAAAAGGTTTTAGATAATCTATATGGTTTTTGTAATGCAATTAAAGGCATTGGAAACTTAATAGTCTTCTGTTCACGTGCTAATGGCGTATGACTGGTAATTCAGCTTATTACTTCGGTTAATGCATTGCAGATACTATTGATAAAAACTATTATCTAGTATCGAATTTAATTTGAATTGGTTCTATAGTTGAACCAAAATTCTATATGAGTGTAATTTGTTTTTCTGCCTTACGACTAGGTCGTATCTATTTGGTATTATATACAGCATATCTTAGTATACAGAACTCTACATTAGCACGAAATTTGATAACCACGCTTCAAGTTTAATCTCTTACTCATTGGTAAAGTTGCTAATTAGCCTTACGAGCATTAAGTAGGTCAATGTGATTACCCACTTCTTACGGAACTGTTCCACCACGTAACACATGATTTGATGCGTCGGACTAAAACACACTGTGTGAGATGGCGATAAAGTGAAGACGGAAGTGTTTCTCTTGCAGTGAGAGGACATAAGTTACCAAACGGTGTATAGCTCTTTCCACCGTTACACTCGACGCCACATTGGGCGCCCTGCGCGCCGGATGGGGATGAAACGATGATGAAGACAACACAACACCCAGTCCCTGAGGGCAGAAAATCCCCGACCCAGCCGGGAATGGAACCCGGGCCCCTTAGGACGGCAGTCCGTCACGCTGGCCATTCAGCTATCGGTAATTCTTATGAACAGCAACAGCAAACTAAAATTGGATAATATGGTGAAACCAATACGATCGGATCATTACCATAAAATCAATATTTGTGTGATGTTCTAGGAGATTTGAATACCACGAAACGAATCAGTGAGGCATTTTCTCTTGTATCGCTCTGCCTGCAAGTTGTTTGGATTTAAGTCTACTGCCCTTTAGGACTCATTTCAGCACTGTCAGATGCATCCGTGTCATGTTTTGATCGTCGACGCCTCAGACTAGAAAAGGAAAGTACTGACGTCACGGAGACGTGTCCGAAAGGCTTCGGCTGGCTTGGGACACATCGCAATGACGATCACATCCTGGTTATGTGACTTCTCTTTCTGCAAAACACTGGATCAAATGCAGATGCAATGTCGCGGTGACCGTCGGATATTAACATTGATCATACGCAGTCTTACGTATGGCTGATGTATCCAACAGTGAATATCAGGGTAGCTGTATAAGGTGAAGTCATACCCTTCCTTCAGCAGAGTCCTAGACCTATATTTACCTACATTTATTTCTACATGTCCAGGGTGATTCAAAAGGCGTGTCTCATAGGACAAGATCTGCATGTTATTCAGTAAGGTGGGCCCAAGTGGTATACAGGGCTATGAGAGGAACAATCTTCCGAAGCAAAAGATTTTAGAAAGCATGAGCTCTGAAATGAATACCTTAAGAGCTATGAGCACTTATTCATCTTCGATACTGGGAAACGAATCTCTTCTGCTACAAGCTCTTTGCTTTCCATATGTTGGGTGGATGTAGTATGAATCAGATTAATAAAAAATTATCCAGTAAACATGGGCTCTAAAATGCATACCCTAGAAGCCATGACCATTTGTTCAGTAGAAGATGAAGGAGTACTCATAGCTCTTAATGTGTGCATTTTAGTGCCCATGTTTACTGGACAATTTTTTCTTGTTTTGGTCCGTACTACCTGCTCCGAAAACATGGAAAGCAAAGAGCTCGTAGCAGAAGAAATTAGTTTCTCAGTATCGAAGATGAATAAGTTGTCATAGTTCTTAATGTATGCATTTTAGAGCTCATGTTTACTACACTTTTTTGCTTGTAATGTTCGTTCCGGTCACATCCTCGAATAAGACTTTGTCCTGTGGTTCAATACTACTGAATCACCAATGTAGACTTTGTCCTGTGGGACATGACTTTTGGATCACCACGAATATACCCTGCAAACCACTTCGAAGTGCATGACAGAGGATACCTCATGTTATGGTTTCTCACCATTCCTGGAAGAATGAATGCTTAACGTCTCTGTGCGTGTTGTAATTAGTTTAATTTGGCATTCACAGTCTCTGTGGGAGTGCTACTTGAAGGTATGAAAGTATCTCCTGACTCTTCACTTAACACTGCCTCCTGAAACTCAGTAAGCAGGCTTTCGCAGAACATTTGGCGTCTATCTTACAGCGTCTACGAGTTCTGGTTTTTCAACTTTCCGTGACGGTCTAGTGTGTTAAAATAATACTGTGACCACTCACGTAGCCCTTCTTTGCAAACGTTCACTATTCTCAGTTCCATTCTATATCGGCACACACGTGAACAGCACTGTAAAGGTTGGACGCACTAGTGGTTGTACGCGGTGTACTGTGTGGACTGAGTGCTTTTCCCCCGGTACCCCGTCAATGAACCAAAGTCTGCCACTGCCCTCCCTAGGACGGAGCTTGTGCGGTAGTTCCATTTCATGTCCCTGTTTTCAGGTATGTGTCTCAGTGGACTGATTCCAATTGTGACTCATTTATGTTGTAGTCGCAGGTTACTGCTTATGCAAGTTTTGTTAGGTGTACAATTTTACATTCGATAAAACGACGCACCATTACATGTTGCCTAGAGTATCGAAGAATTATTAATACACTCCTGGAAATGGAAAAAAGAACACATTGACACCGGTGTATCAGACCCACCATACTTGCTCCGGACACTGCGAGAGGGCTGTACAAGCAATGATCACACGCACGGCACAGCGGACACACCAGGAACAGCGGTGTTGGCCGTCGAATGGCGCTAGCTGCGCAGCATTTGTGCTTCGTCGCCGTCAGTGTCAGCCAGTTTGCCGTGGCATACGGAGCTCCATCGCAGTCTTTAACACTGGTAGCATGCCGCGACAGCGTGGACGTGAACCGTATGTGCAGTTGACGGACTTTGAGCGAGGGCGTATAGTGGGCATGCGGGAGGCCGGGTGGACGTACCGCCGAATTGCTCAACACGTGGAGCGTGAGGTCTCCACAGCACATTGATGTTGTCGCCAGTGGTCGGCGGAAGGTGCACGTGCCCGTCGACCTGGGACCGGACCGCAGCGACGCACGGATGCACGCCAAGACCGTAGGATCCTACGCAGTGCCGTAGGGGACTGCACCGCCACTTCCCAGCAAATTAGGGAAACTGTTGCGCCTGGGGTATCGCCGAGGACCATTCGCAACCGTCTCCATGAAGCTGGGCTACGGTCCCGCACACCGTTAGGCCGTCTTCCGCTCACGCCCCAACATCGTGCAGCCCGCCTCCAGTGGTGTCGCGACAGGCGTGAATGGAGGGACGAATGGAGACGTGTCGTCTTCAGCGATGAGAGTCGCTTCTGCCTTGGTGCCAATGATGGTCGTATGCGTGTTTGGCGCCGTGCAGGTGAGCGCCACAATCAGGACTGCATACGACCGAGGCACACAGGGCCAACACCCGGTATCATGGTGTGGGGAGCGATCTCCTACACTGGCCGTACACCACTGGTGATCGTCGAGGGGACACTGAATAGTGCACGGTACATCCAAACCGTCATCGAACCCATCGTTCTACCACTCCTAGACCGGCAAGGGAACTTGCTGTTCCAACAAGACAATGCACGTCCGCATGTATCCCGTGCCACCCAACGTGCTCTAGAAGGTGTAAGTCAACTACCCTGGCCAGCAAGATCTCCGGATCTGTCCCCCATTGAGCATGTTTGGGACTGGATGAAGCGTCGTCTCACGCGGTCTGCACGTCCAGCACGAACGCTGGTCCAACTGAGGCGCCAGGTGGAAATGGCATGGCAAGCCGTTCCACAGGACTACATCCAGCATCTCTACGATCGTCTCCATGGGAGAATAGCAGCCTGCATTGCTGCGAAAGGTGGATATACACTGTACTAGTGCCGACATTGTGCATGCTCTGTTGCCTGTGTCTATGTGCCTGTGGTTCTGTCAGTGTGATCATGTGATGTATCTGACCCCAGGAATGTGTTAATAAAGTTTCCCCTTCCTGGGATAATGAATTCACGGTGTTCTTATTTCAATTTCCAGGAGTGTATATACACGGATATCACTATCCCGCGACTTCTATCACCTCAGTGTATGTTACATTTCTTACGGTGTCACTAGGCCACCGACGTCTCGTTAATTGGATTTTGTTGGCCTTAAAACCCCACTGGTCGGTGGGAAGGAAGTTGTGGGCTGCACAACTTGCTGGTAGTTAGTAATCCGCTACGAATGAGCGACAATCGCCGTGAGGTCGTTTTCCCTGCTGTTAGTAGCGCCTAGGACTGTTGATATTTTTAAAATTGTCGCGTCCGATATATCGATATTTAAAAGTAGTCCGTTACCGGCGCTCGATATATCGAAATAATTGTTGATATATCGGTATTTTTACGGAAAAAATATCGACGTGCTGTCCAAAAATTATCGGCTGCACATTATAAAAGAACCGCTCATTTTAGAAATTTATATTTAAGTATCGATTCATTATTAGATATTCTGTGCAACAGAATTCTGGCAGCCTCTTTATCCCCCTTAGAGCAACAACTGAATGGAAAACGATGATCGTTCACTCTTGGTGATAACCACTTTGCTAACAATGGTAAATAATTGTAAGTGGCACAATAAAAGGTGTCCGATAGGTCACATGTCGCATTTGTCCGGAACACTTCATGTCGACATCCCCGTTTTTTCATTTCTGCTAACGCCAGCGATCTGGCAGTTGTAGTGTCGGAACTGTTTGGTGAAGTTAAGCGTTGCTGTTTCTGTTGGTAGCGCCGATTACGTTATTTCCCCAGATACGTCTCCGCCCACTTGTCATTTAAATTTTTCTTCATCAGTTTCAGCAGTTAGTTTGGAAGAATGCCGGTCTGAAGAAGTAACAGACTAGTTGCGCTAAAAATTGTTTTTTAACTAAACTGGTGCGCTATTTCTTCACATCGGACTGCTCCCAGAAGGTTGTCGCTGATTCCTAGTGGACTACTTGTTGTCATCAAGCTATGCAAACCACAAATAGTGTTCCACATACCCCATACTTCTCTCCTAACACCCACTACAGCCAATAAAAGCTGACTCCAATTGTTTAGTGACACTGTTAAAAATCGATACATTGAAGCATGCTCTTCCCAACCAGTAAGACCTCTGTTGTATGGCCTAATCTTCAGGTTTTCATCTAGATCTACCTACATACTCCAAAAGCCACCATATGGTGCACGGCAGTGGCTAACTCAAACCACTTCTAGTAATTTCCTTTCCTGTTCCGCTCGCAAATAGGAGGGAGAAACGACTGTCTACATTCCTCCGTACGGGCCCCAATTTTCTTATCCTGTCTTTGCGACCCTTGCGCGAAATGTATGTTGGCAGCAACAGAATCATTCTGCAGTCAGCAGCAAATGCCTCTTCTCTAAATATTTTCAGTAGTGTTACGTGAAAATAACGTATTCCTTCCAGGGATTCTCATTTGTCTTCAGGAATCATGTCCCTAATACTCGTATGTTGATCGAAGCTACCGAGAACATCTAACCAGTAAGAAACCTAGCAGTACATCTTCCAATTTCTTTGATGTCTTCCTTTAAACCGACGTGGTCGGGATCACAAACACTACAGAATTACTCTACGAGGGTTGAATGAAAAGTAATGCCTCCACCTACGTTAATTGGGTTTGGATGCGAATATTTTAATAAATTTAATTTTAATAAATCAAACGCAGAAATAATACTTAGAATGTGATCTATAATTACCAATATGATCCCCAGCTAATTGGATACATTTCTGCCAACGATGGACAAGTTTTCTGAAGCCATCACGGAAGAAGTTGACACTGTGTTTCCGCAACCACAGCCTCACAGTTCTCCCAACGTCTTCATCAGAAGCATAATGATGTCCCATGATTGAATGGAGAAATCGTAATCGAGAGGAGTTCCTGGCAAATTTCAAACCTGTGCGCTTTCATTTCAGGAGCCAGCATCCGGGGTACCCATCGTGCATAGATCTTCCGATAGCCAAGCAAAGTAATGATGTGAAATGCCGATTGTGCTTGCAGTTTCTCTCTGAGTGATACGACGATCGTCCTGAATCAATCTGTCAACATTTTGGTTGTGAAACTCAGTGGTCGCTGTCACAGGACGTCCAACTCGTTGTTTGTCACGCAGGTCAGATGTTCTCGCCTCGACATCTTTAAACTTACTTGCCCAAGACGCACAGTACTCACATCAACACAATCACCATAATCTACTTTCATCCTCTTATGAATCTGTTCTGGGGTCACACCTTGTGCTGTCAAGAACTGAATGACTGCACGTTGCTTAAACTGCATTAACCGACCGTCTGCGCAGGGACCCATACTTTCCGCTGTAACAACACAACCGTTCAATGCTAAGGCTTCCCGCCAACTGGAGCTGTAGAGAAGAGGCCACAAACAAACCAGTACCTGCCGCACACCAATGCTGCCAACTGTTGAAGAGTTACGAAGGCGGAGGAGGCATTACTTTTCAGTCAACCCTCGTAGAATGAGCCATACCAGTGTTCTATATGCGTTCTCCTCTACAGATGAACTACTTTTTCCTGAAGTTCCCCCAATAAACCACCGAAGTCGACCATTCGCCTCCTCTACTATCGTCCTTACGTGCTCTTTCCATTCCATATCGCTCTGCGGCGCTACGTCCGGACACTGACCCGACGTGACTGTCAAGCAGCACACGAGTGACACTGTACATGGACGTCGTAGGATTGTCTCTCCTACTCGCCTGCATTAGCTTACGTTTTTTCTACATTCAGAGGAAGCTCCCACTCATCACACATAGTAGAAGTTTCCTCTGAGTAATTGTTTAGTGACACTGTTAAAAATCGATACATTGAAGCATGCTCTTCCCAACCAGTAAGACCTCTGTTGTATGGCCTAATCTTCAGGTTTTCATCTAGATCTACCTACATACTCCAAAAGCCACCATATGGTGCACGGCAGTGGCTAACTCAAACCACTTCTAGTAATTTCCTTTCCTGTTCCGCTCGCAAATAGGAGGGAGAAACGACTGTCTACATTCCTCCGTACGGGCCCCAATTTTCTTATCCTGTCTTTGCGACCCTTGCGCGAAATGTATGTTGGCAGCAACAGAATCATTCTGCAGTCAGCAGCAAATGCCTCTTCTCTAAATATTTTCAGTAGTGTTACGTGAAAATAACGTATTCCTTCCAGGGATTCTCATTTGTCTTCAGGAATCATGTCCCTAATACTCGTATGTTGATCGAAGCTACCGAGAACATCTAACCAGTAAGAAACCTAGCAGTACATCTTCCAATTTCTTTGATGTCTTCCTTTAAACCGACGTGGTCGGGATCACAAACACTACAGAATTACTCTACGAGGGTTGAATGAAAAGTAATGCCTCCACCTACGTTAATTGGGTTTGGATGCGAATATTTTAATAAATTTAATTTTAATAAATCAAACGCAGAAATAATACTTAGAATGTGATCTATAATTACCAATATGATCCCCAGCTAATTGGATACATTTCTGCCAACGATGGACAAGTTTTCTGAAGCCATCACGGAAGAAGTTGACACTGTGTTTCCGCAACCACAGCCTCACAGTTCTCCCAACGTCTTCATCAGAAGCATAATGATGTCCCATGATTGAATGGAGAAATCGTAATCGAGAGGAGTTCCTGGCAAATTTCAAACCTGTGCGCTTTCATTTCAGGAGCCAGCATCCGGGGTACCCATCGTGCATAGATCTTCCGATAGCCAAGCAAAGTAATGATGTGAAATGCCGATTGTGCTTGCAGTTTCTCTCTGAGTGATACGACGATCGTCCTGAATCAATCTGTCAACATTTTGGTTGTGAAACTCAGTGGTCGCTGTCACAGGACGTCCAACTCGTTGTTTGTCACGCAGGTCAGATGTTCTCGCCTCGACATCTTTAAACTTACTTGCCCAAGACGCACAGTACTCACATCAACACAATCACCATAATCTACTTTCATCCTCTTATGAATCTGTTCTGGGGTCACACCTTGTGCTGTCAAGAACTGAATGACTGCACGTTGCTTAAACTGCATTAACCGACCGTCTGCGCAGGGACCCATACTTTCCGCTGTAACAACACAACCGTTCAATGCTAAGGCTTCCCGCCAACTGGAGCTGTAGAGAAGAGGCCACAAACAAACCAGTACCTGCCGCACACCAATGCTGCCAACTGTTGAAGAGTTACGAAGGCGGAGGAGGCATTACTTTTCAGTCAACCCTCGTAGAATGAGCCATACCAGTGTTCTATATGCGTTCTCCTCTACAGATGAACTACTTTTTCCTGAAGTTCCCCCAATAAACCACCGAAGTCGACCATTCGCCTCCTCTACTATCGTCCTTACGTGCTCTTTCCATTCCATATCGCTCTGCGGCGCTACGTCCGGACACTGACCCGACGTGACTGTCAAGCAGCACACGAGTGACACTGTACATGGACGTCGTAGGATTGTCTCTCCTACTCGCCTGCATTAGCTTACGTTTTTTCTACATTCAGAGGAAGCTCCCACTCATCACACATAGTAGAAGTTTCCTCTGAGTAATTTTGGATCCTCCTACAGTCCTACAACGGCGGCTCCTTCGCGCACCCCGCAGCGTCGCCAGCAAACTGCCGCAGGTTGCTGCTCGCCCTGTTCGTTAGATCGTTTGTGTAGTACACTGAGGATGAGAGCAGGCCTGTCACACGTCATGCCTATAACCATACAGAACAACGTACCGGTTTCTATTAGTTAAGGAATCTTCGAGGCACTCACATATTTTTTGAATCTATTCCGTACGTTTGTACTTTCCTTTGCGCACGCTTATCCCAAGTAGAGCGTGGAATCCTACATATTTATACTCCTCGTGTGTTAAGTTATCTTCTTTGGCATGTTCTGGTAAAAAGTAGACGAAAACAGCATATATTAAGAATGCTGCATTCACTTAAGCTACGTCGTCCTAAGGGGGAGCCAGTGATCAAGGTTGCTTCTCCTTCAAAGCGTCTCCTGCCAGTTCTACGAATGTGAGAGCTTCGTTCAATCAATAAGTGACCACAAAACAGTAAAGTCATCTTTAAACAAAGACTTTCGCCAGGGTATAAGATGTAGGACAAGCTACTATCAGCCCTCTGTGTTTTATTTAGTGAAAAATATCTTCGGACCACTGAAATGCGAGACAGTTTCTTTCTCTTAAAAATGTGAGGCATGATACAGCTGTGAGTTACGAAGCTGTTGACGCTGGCATGGTTTAGACATGTTTACGACGAATAGATAAAAGATGGAACAAATTTTCATGCTACAGTGGTTAATATAATTAGGAAAGTTAACTTGTTAAATGCAGTTCGCAGAAATGCTAGGTCACTCTGCACAGCATGTGAACGTGATTTTCTTTACGATGTCCAGAAAAACTTTTGGGAAGGATGGACATTACATGCGTAATCATAGACTGACTTATACTTACTGCCCATACCTGTATGTGGTGATATATGGATCCAGAAGAAAGCCAGTTGGAGGAAAGATGATGGTGTCAGTGAATCTGCTCAAATATCGCTCTCAACCAGGAATTGATGTCGATTTGGAAGAATCAGTGGATATAGTATTGGAGGCAGAATTTAGCAAAGCTTTGAAAGAACTGCGCACAAACGAGGCAGACCGAATACATAACATACCTACGGAAATTCTTAAATCTTTGAGGTAAGCAGCAGCCAACAGACTTTCAGACAACGGGATACAATCCACCAGACTGGAGATGTACCATCCAACTTTTGAAAGACTATCATTCAGACAATCCCGAAGATAGCAAATCTCGACATGCGACCTTATATGCATAATCTGCTTAACAACTAATACATTCAGGTTCATGACAAACATAAAATACAGAAGAATGGAAAACAAAAATGAGGATCTGCCACATGTGGATCGCTTTGGCCTTAAGAAACATAAAACCAATTCTGACGTTGTGCTTCATAAAATAACTAAGACTTAAGAAAAACCAAGACACATTTGTGGATTTGTCGACCAAGCATAAAACGATGCAAGATGTTGGAAATTCGCAGGAAACTAGGCATAAGCCTAAGCAGTAGGGAAAGACGGGTAATAAACTATATGTACAAAAATAAAGAAGGAACAATAAGAATGAAGACCAAGATAAGAGTGCTTGGATAGAAAAGAGCATAAGGAAAGACTACAGTCTTTGAACCTATACATCGAGAATGCAATTACGGAAATAAGGAGTGAAAGCAATAAATTTGAGAGAAAAGGATATCGACGTAAGATTCGCTGATAATATTGGTATACTTGGTTAAAATGAGGGAAAATTACAACAGCTTTTGAATGAAACAAACGATGTAATGAGTAGAGTACATGGGCTGACAATGTGAGTAAATCTAAGAAAGTCGAAAGTAATGAGTAAGTGAGAAAAAGAGATCAGCGGCAAACTTAACATCAAAATTAGGAACCACGAAGTGGACAAAGTAAATGA
This sequence comes from Schistocerca cancellata, assembly GCF_023864275.1. Taxonomy (NCBI): domain Eukaryota; kingdom Metazoa; phylum Arthropoda; class Insecta; order Orthoptera; family Acrididae; genus Schistocerca; species Schistocerca cancellata. The sequence continues at coordinate 816,932,390 of NC_064630.1, forward strand.
ATTCTGATACCTCGGAAACGAAATAGTACAAGACGGACGCAAGAAGGGCATAAAAATCAGACTAACATAGCACAGACAAGGGCGGTTGTTGTTGCTGCTGTTGTGGTCTTCAGTCCAGAGGCTGGTTTGATGCAGCTCTCCATGCTACTCTATCCTCTACAAGCTTCTTCATCTCCCAGTACTTACTGCAATCTACATCCTTCTGAATCTGTTAATCCTTTCTAAAAAAGCTTGATAGATCACATATTGGACTTAATATGAGGAAGAAGTTTCTGAGAGTGCCCTGCTTGAGACAGTATTGTATGGAAGTGAATTGTGGATGCGGGAAAACCGAAAATGAAAAAAATCGAAGCATTTAACATGTCGCGTTGCTGAAAATTAAGTAGACTGATAAAGTAAGAAATAAGGCGGTCCACCAGAGAGTGAAAAAAAAGTTGTGGAAAACAGAAACTAGAAGATGAGACGGTGTGATAGAACCACCAGGGGATAACATCCACGGTACCAGAGGAAAACTGTGGTCAAATGCAGACGCCAGGACAGTCATAGTGGCCCACGTGAGGCCAGCCTGACGACTGAGGAAACGGAAACAGAACAATAATACCCATCCAAGACTACAGCATAGGAAACAAGAAATTTAGTTCAGAAGCTACAGATGTTAAATGAATCTCATGTTTTTTGCCACGTGATGGAGAATAGCAAAGGAATGACTTTCGTGGAAAGACCACACCTCACTACACAGCCTCGACAAAGTTGCTAGTATGACAATATTGAAGTGGACGAAACTATAAACAAAGCATACGGAGCGAAGACGCTCTACCTATGGATTGACCGGGAGACTATGGCTGAACAGTTAAATTGACCATTCTTCACTGCTACATACCTTTAAGGTGATGTTATTTCAGAGTTGCGTATTTTAAGGTTTTAATTCTGAAGAAGCGATTCCGTGCAGTGTTACTCTTAATTTTCTGCTTTCGTATTAAAATACGATTATCAGTTACGGTTACGTTCCATTTGTGCATCAGTTTCCAAACCCTGTCTGTGCATGTGGAACTGCAGAATAAAAGCCATTACATAAAACATAAATATATACAAAGAAAATAGACTCCCATGGCCGAGGTTCCCAGTGACACTCGATCCAGAAGAAGCCAGTTCGAACTCAGATGGTTAGTAAAACTTTCGTTACCAATATGTGGCCAGCAAGGCAGGGAAAGTGGAGGCGTAAAGTTTCCGGTCATCACGCTTTTCTTTATTTATTGCTTTTACAAACTAGATAAATAGTTTTGGCCTCTAATGAGGCTTGTTAATGTAAATTGTACCAGCTGCAACAACGAGTTCATAGAATTATATGTAAGTGCTGAATTTGTTGTTTACAGTAAAAAATATATATCCAGAGACCCAGTCATCTAACCTACAAAACTAAATATCAGTTTTGAGTAGTTTATGTAGATATCCCTTGTTACACAGGAATTATGACGTGGTATTTGTGCAACTGTTGCAGCTCGAGCGCTCAGGTTCTATACAACTGTTTCAAACGTGACCAAGTAGGCCTACTAACCATAGTTACAGACTAAACTACTACTACTACAAAGAGACTATGTAGAATTTCTGTCATCCATTTTATATCAACAAATCCACTGGAAATCTTGTAGCCACAGAACAGTTGTCTTTCCCGTGTGGGATGAGCACCATCTCAAGAGCAAAATTATCCTCCCGTCACATCGGCGGCACGACACCATCAGATTGCCTCTCGAGTCTATCGGAGGTGTGGTGTGAGAATCGAACGCCTCGTCATCACCGGACTGGCCAGGAGTCATCTCATTTCTCCTGAAACGCCAGGGAGAACACAGTGTCAGACGCAGAACTCCCGCCCTCTCAGTAAGTCCAAAACATCCGTTTCCTATAATTTGTAAGGTGGCATCATTTTGAGCGACATCGCAACTACCACTCCGGAAAGAAGACCCTTTAGTAGTATAAACATCGAGGCAGGAAACCATTACCGATACTGACATCGGCTAGGGATCTTAATTTGTTGCAGAATATCTGCACGTTGGGCGATAGTGAAGCCGACGGAGACGGAAGGCTGGCAGGAGAACGGGAAAGACACAAGCGAGGCAGGCAGGCCTGAGAGCTGAAGACAACAGCGAACGTAAGCTTCTGGAAACCCCAGACGGGAGGACCGCGGCTTAGCGGAGCCACGTGGCGCAGGACAAAACGCGTGGCGGCGTGTAGGTGGTTTTCGCAACGGTCGGAGCGGAAGCTTCTGGAAACTTCTAGAAGCTTCGGTCGGTTGCAAAACTGAGATTGGACGGCGCTCGGAAACGAACGCCTTCCAGCAACATCATTGGCTCGCACATTAAAAGAGGGGAAGAAAAAAGAACAGGAGCTACGAAAAAGGGTAGCAATTGAGAAACACTTGTTCCTGGGGCGTCGAGGAGAGAGGTTGGTCTGGCGAGGTATGCGACCTCGTTACTGGGACAGAGGACTCGTAGCGAGAGCCTGAGGATCGTCTGGTGTTCCACGGCAGCCGTGGAGGGTGCCTATGGAAACTTTTGGTGAGGTAGATTTATGTTATTCGCTGAGGCGAGAACTTTGGAGTGATAACGTTAGATCACTGTAGTGGTCGTACATTCGCAACGGCGGTTAGGGAAGTAAAGTAAATTGCTGATCACGTGTCTTTTTGGTTCCACGCTGAGATTCACGTTGCTAGTCGCGAGTGTAGTTCTAAATATAATTGCAATTGCCATAGCTGATGTCAATATTCCGCGCTTGAATTAACGACCGCGATTACGTCACAGGACAGTGCCAGACGAGAGATTACTAATGTGAATAGGCAGAACTAAAATGTTACTCGTACTGTGTGATCTTGTATAGAGTAAATTGCAGAAGAGTAAAGAATTTAACCCTAGGACCCCAAAGCCTTTTTTTCTACTTGGATGCCTAAGGGGGGGGGGGGGGGGGGGGGTTCGGCCGAGCCCACAGGTGTTAAATAAGTTTACTGACGAAAAATTACAACTTTCAAAATGGTTTATGTATTTTAACTACGGCATCGGTTTTATAAATGTTGTTAATTGTTATAAATATTGTATTGAGTAAATAAAAAATTAACATATTACAAGACAAATTAAATATGTGTTCATATACAATAGACTACTCTGAGTCCTCAACTTCAAGGCAAGAGACACACTTCACAATTTTTTCTGAATGTGTGTTACACACATGTTTATGACACTGTCCACAATACCGTTTTGTTTTACTTAGATTGTTGTACTCCTGCTTCTTTGTTTTAGCTTCTCTTACACAAATATCGCACCGACCTTTCTCTGCAGGAGGCTCACGTGCTTCTGTTGTCACTTCTTTGAGTTTCTTTTGTAGAACAGTCTTCATTGATTGAACAATTTGGTAAGATAACCCTCTTACATTGGCACTTCTTTCTTCTACCTGCAATTTCACTAGTTCCATCCCAGTTTGCAGAAGATTATGTTTCCGTTTGTTGTGTTTCTTTTCATTCCATCTTGGATGTTGCTGGATGAATATGGTGGTTGCATTGATAGCACAAATGTCGATGAGAGAGTAAAATACAGATAGAGGCCTTCTCTTTGTTCCCCTCTTGCAGGTGTACATACGTGCCATTTGATCAATGGTATCAATTCCACCTTTAGTGGAATTATAATATGCATTTATCTCGGTTTTATTCTTCTCTCCTCCAACAGTGCCTTTATCTTGGTGCATTGTTGACAACATCAGTAAGTTTTTTACTTGGTTTCGTTTTGCTATGAAGGACACCAAAGTTACTGGAGGCCTACTTGTTGATGGGTCTGTGAACAAGAACATTGATGAATATAGCTCTCGATTTGACGTGTTCTTCATTATGTCTGGAATATGTTTCCTGTTTGACTGGAGAGTTCCTACTGTAGTAACTATGCAGTCATGGTATAACTCTTCCGCCAAATCCACCGATGTGCAGTATCGGTCTGTAGTAATATTTCGACCAGTATTTTTCACAGGTGCTACCAGACGTTTGACGACAGCTGCTGAACCCCGTTCTTCTTTCGGCAAATTCTGAACATTACCTGCATAGGGTTCATATTCAAGACGTATCTGTCAACTGCATCGGACGTCATGCGTATAAGGATGCCATACTTGCCCGGTTTATCCTTCATAAATACTTTGAAGGGGCAGGCGCCCTCTAAACAAGCTGAGCATCTCATCAATGGTGAGGTGCACCCCTGGTTTATACAATAACGGAAACCTATCATTCATATGGTTGAAAACATCACGGATTGCTGTGAACTTTGCTTCCCTTCTTAGCTGGCGGGTACTTTTGTCGTCAGACCTTATGATTGCAATAAGTTCCTTGAAACGTTCTCTGGCCATAACACCCTTGTAAACTGGCCGACCCATTAGGTCTGACCAAAGATGGTGTACACTGACAGAATTGTCCTTATTTGCCCCCATAAGCATCAGGATTCCTATAAAGGCATAGAATTCTTTCTCATTAGTCAAATTAACATTTCGCCTAACTGCCTCTTCATTTGAATGTTTTACTATAATATCCATGATGTCAGGCGTAAGAAGTAACTTCAAGGCTTCTCCAGGTGAATGGCAAACACCAGCTGGAGTTACTCCTGCCTGCTCTCTTTCTATATTGCAACAGACCTCCAAGGAATTCTAGGCTGTGTGGTTACGTACCTTCTTCCAGACTTGGCCACAATAACATCCTGATGGTCACTGCCTGAAGCTGCGCTATCTTCATCTTTTCTAACATCCACATCGCTTTACATGGGCAAAAGCAGGGGACATAAAAAATTGTGGATTCAAGGAACCGCGCCACCCCACCCCCACCCCCCCCCCCCCCCCGCCCCCCACCGCCTTAGGCGTCTTAGGGTTAACACTAATGAGTGTATCATTTCATAGCTAGTACTTTCCTTGGCCATTTTATTATCTCCTTATTTGTGTATTTCATGTCTGCAACCACCTGGTGGAGGCAATGTTGTAGGTCATCACATCTGAACATTCTAGCATATACTGAGGATATGGTTAGAAACCAACTAGATTTGCATGCGACTAGTTGTCGTCACATATAGAACAAAGGATAAGCTTACCCTTCAGGAAAGCGTATAAGTGTGAGGGCGACAAATTAGCGTTATAAAATCGGTTGAGCAGAATTTTTCACTTATACGTTCGGCTCGCAGGCTTACCCATCAGCAGAGAAGAGCAAAACAGATGTGGTAGCTTACAAATTGTTTGTCTCTGCTCTTCCGTTGGTACTTCACAGTTAGTAATGTCTGAGAGGCCATGTCTTCATCTTGGCATAACTCCTATTAATGTTTCTCCACCTTGCTGATTTTCCATCTCTAATGAACTGTTTTGACAGTTACTGCCTTCACTCGCCTGCTGGACATTAATTAAGTATTTTGACACTCGTTTAATTTAGCTTTGGAGTTCCTCATTCTGAATGTGACATACACCCTGCCATATTGTGTCCGCTTCGCGTATTAATTCACCATATTTAACGCATTTAAACAGTGTACGTTCATGCGTGCCTACCAATCCACAGTTGCATTAGATTGTGACAATATTATGTATTACACATAAACACACGTAATGTTGACCGCATACACTACCTAATCGAAAGCATCCAGTCACCAATTAGTGGACTTTAATATGGAGTGTGTGCACACTTTGTCTTTATGACAGCCTGAACTCTGCTGGGGACACTCGGATTGAGGCGTTTGAATGTCTGTAGAGGGCCGAAACCAGAGAAGGTAACGATCGGGTGTGAAGCTAAGTCAATATTCCAGCTCATTCCAAAGGCGTTCCATCGAGTTCGGGTCAGGACTCTGGGCAGGTCAGTCCATGACCCAAAACCAGTGAAGGTATTGATGTTGGACGATAGGATGTGGAACGAAATAGATGTTATAACTCATTCCAAAGGTGTTCCATTTAGTTCGAGTCACGGCTCTGGGGAGGTCAGTCCATTTGAGGGATGTTATTGTCCACAAAAAATTGCCCTGGATGCTTCTTTATGACAGGGTGTATTATAATGCTGATATAAACACTCATCGTATATGAGCTGTTCCTCTACTGTATGCCTGACACTATGCTGTAAATGTGTCCATATTCTTCAGCATTTAGCTATTTCTTAAAGGGAGTAGTGGGACCACACCCTAACCATGAAGAACACCACATCATTGCAACATTACCTCCTCTGCGCTTCAGTGTTGGCACTACACAAGCCCTTCCATCGGATTGCCACATTGTATAGCGTATTTCATAACTCCAAATGACTCGTTTCCAATCATCCACTGTCCAGTGCTGTACCACCTCAAACATCGTCTAACACTGACCATAGTTAACTGTGGCTTATGAGGAACCTCTCGCCCGTTGTACCCCATTCGTTTTAACTCTCTCCGCATAGTCATTGTGCTAGTCGGACTGCTGATAATATTTCTTTCACCGATTTTATGCGATTTTTACAATCGCCCTTTGCAATTCTATCGTCCCCTGTCTGTAAGTACATTAGGTGTGTCTGGTCTTCGTTTAGCTGACGTTGTTCCAACGCCTTTCCACTTAACAATGACACCAGCGACAGCCAGGCAGCTTTATAAGGGTTAGAATGGATTTGTCACTCGGGTGACATCCAGTGACTAGTCCACGATCACAGTCACTAAGCTCCCCTCACCACAACGTCCTGTTGCCACAGCTTCTGTACTGACAACATAATACTGCCTGCCTCTTTTCATATTGGTCTCTCGTGACATCTGGTGCTCAGTTTCCATATTATGTAAACCTTCCGGATACTTTTGATCAGAATTTATCGTCAAAAATATGTATTTTTCGTTAGGAATGATTTCTATAATTTAATTGCAGTACCTAATTGACATTTGGAAAAGAAGTGTGTACTCGCTGTGCTATGTTTCTAGCTTCTCAGTCACATTGTCATTCATCAAACATTATTTCGATGTTCCTGTCAGTCATGTTCTTGGCAGTTAAATCTTGTATGATGCCGAATATATCTAATGTTACTCGTATATTGTGTGAGATCTTTCTTGGTACATTGGCTTCAAATGGAAATTGTAAAATGTTGTAACATCATAGATGTGAAGCTTATTGCAGCGTGTTGTTTTGAAATGTTGCAATTGTATCACAATGTATTTGGAGAAGGAAGGTACCTAGAGTGAATATTATATGAAACTGATATGCGATGTAAAAATTAGTTGTGTAGGGGTTCACTTAGGCAGGAAGAGGATGAGTTAGGGCCTCCAATGAGGGTGGGACAGGTAGGGTGGATTACAATTGGTAGGAAGGATAGACGTTAGGTTCAAATGGCTCTGAGCACTATGGGACTCAACATCTTAGGTCATAAGTCCCCTAGAACTTAGAACTACTTAAACCTAACTAACCTAAGGACATCACACACACCCATGCCCGAGGCAGGATTCGAACCTGCGACCGTAGCAATCCCGCGGTTCCGGACTGCAGCGCCAGAACCGCTAGACCACCGCGGCCGGCGATAGACGTTATGGATCATGTTGGTTTGTTGGTTGATTTGGGGAGGACACCAAACAGCAAGGTCATCAGTCTGATCGGATTGGTGAAGTATGGTGAAGGAAGTGAGCTGTGCTCTTTCAACGAAGCCCTCCTGGCATTTGCCTGAAACGATTAAGGAAATCACCAAGTGCGGGTTTGACCCGTCTTCGTCCAAAATGTGAGTCCTGTGTGCCACATCACTCATGTCACGACCTGGGAGAGAGGTGGTTAGACTTCTCCTGGGGAAAGGATGTGAGGTGCTTCGAGTGAACTGTGCTGCTATACTAGTACAGCAACCCAGGTTTTCGTGGATAGGGCCACAGTGTGGCGTTGGGATTCAAGATTTCGAGAAGCATAGGCGAAGTTGTTCTAGGTATGCGACATGATGTCGAACTCTTATTAGCTAGTACTGCGTATGGGAAGGAGAAAGTAGTTAGGTATGAGAAGGAGTGTGGACTTTGATTCAAATGGCTCTGAGCACTATGAGACTTAACATCTGAGGTCATCAGTCCCTAGAACTCAGAACTACATAAATATAACTAACCTAAGGACATCACACACATCCATGCCCGAGGCAGGATTCGAACCTGAGACCATAGCAGTCGCGCGGTTATGGACTGAAGCGCCTGGTGTGGAGTTTAGGATGATGATGATGATGATGATGATGATGACGTTTGGTTTGTGGGGCGCTCAACTGTGTGGTAATCAGTCCCAATTTTTACACGGTCCAATTTTTTCACAATCCAATGTAGCCACTGTCACAAATGATGATGATGATGAAATGACAAAGACAACACAAATAGCCAGTCTCTAGGCAGAGAAAAGTCCTTAAACCCGGACGGGAATCGAACCCGGGACTCCGTGATACAGAGGCAGCACCACTAGGGAGTTTGGGAGGAGCAGAGGTCCGTATGCGGATAGATAAAGTTGTGGTTGTAGTGACCTTGCACGGGTAGACGAATGGTGTTTGGGTCTACAAAGCATCTTCAGCCAGTTTTTAGTTTCAGAATATTGTAGGCTTTCTTTTGGAAGATTTCTAGTTAGTTTTTGATCGAGTGGTTTTCCTAAGTATTTATCTTTTTATTTCGGTATATTGATAGGCTTTTTTTGTTTGGCAAAGGTATCCGAGATGGAAGTATCGCCTGGGTTTTTGCAGTAATCACTGAAATGTACCATCAGTTATATTAGGATATGAAACAGTTGAGATGGAGGTACCATTTGGAAGAATTAAGGACGGGACTAGGTGGCAAGAAAGGCGGTATTGTCAGTATTCTGAATTTTGTGGTACGCGGGTGGGGAGGGTTTGTGAACGTCAGCTGTGTGTAGGGGATAGGATGGAGCCTCAAGCAGACCGGCAGTCGGTCGGGAAATGCGAAAGAGTGTGTGTGTCGTTTGCCGCTGTCATTTGCCCTATTAGTGTCGCCGTGCTGGTCGACTGGTAGTCGTGTGTGCCGGCAGACGAGCTGCGCGCTGGATTCGGCGGAGCGGCGGCTGGAGAAGCTGAGCGCCGAGCTCCACAACCTGCTGCCGGCGCTCTGCACGCACGGCGCCCACCGCTGCCGCCACGCCGCCCACGCCTACACCGGCGTGCCCTGCGCCGCCCACAGTGAGTCCGTCCTCTCTCCGTCACAGCCGGCGACCAGTAGAGGGTGATCTTATCCACCGTGTGCGAACTCTGGGGGCTGGTCGATGAGAGGATACGGAACAAAGAAGGTCCGATGAACTTAAGTCCGGAAATGCGTCGTGTCCATGCTGGAGACCATTTATTCAATCCTACTCTGCTGCATGCCACAGTAGCACATACCACAGTAGCACAAGTTTATACGCCAACTGGGTCCGTAGATGATGAAGGGATTGAAGAAATGTACGACGCGACAAGAGAAAGCATTCAGATACTGAAGGTACATGAAAATTTAATAGTCATGGGTAACTGGAATTCGATAGTAGGTAAAGGAAGAGAAGGAAAAGTAGTAGGTGAATATGAACTGGGGGTAAGGAATGAAAGACGAAGCCGCCTGGTAGAATTTTGCACAGACCGTGACTTAATTATACACTCCTGGAAATTGAAATAAGAACACCGTGAATTCATTGTCCCAGGAAGGGGAAACTTTATTGACACATTCCTGGGGTCAGATACATCACATGATCACACTGACAGAACCACAGGCACATAGACACAGGCAACAGAGCATGCACAATGTCGGCACTAGTACAGTGTATATCCACCTTTCGCAGCAATGCAGGTTGCTATTCTCCCATGGAGACGATCGTAGAGATGCTGGATGTAGTCCTGTGGAACGGCTTGCCGTGCCATTTCCACCTGGCGCCTCAGTTGGACCAGCGTTCGTGCTGGACGTGCAGACCGCGTGAGACGACGCTTCATCCAGTCCCAAACATGCTCAATGGGGGACAGATCCGGAGATCTTACTGGCCAGGGTAGTTGACTTACACCTTCTAGAGCACGTTGGGTGGCACGGGATACATGCGGACGTGCATTGTCCTGTTGGAACAGCAAGTTCCCTTGCCGTTCTAGGAATGGTAGAACGATGGGTTCGATGACGGTTTGGATGTACCGTGCACTATTCAGTGTCCCCTCGACGATCACCAGTGGTGTACGGCCAGTGTAGGAGATCGCTCCCCACACCATGATGCCGGGTGTTGGCCCTGTGTGCCTCGGTCGTATGCAGTCCTGATTGTGGCGCTCACCTGCACGGCGCCAAACACGCATACGACCATCATTGGCACCAAGGCAGAAGCGACTCTCATCGCTGAAGACGACACGTCTCCATTCGTCCCTCCATTCACGCCTGTCGCGACACCACTGGAGGCGGGCTGCACGATGTTGGAGCGTGAGCGGAAGACGGCCTAACGGTGTGCGGGACCGTAGCCCAGCTTCATGGAGACGGTTGCGAATGGTCCTCGCCGATACCCCAGGAGCAACAGTGTCCCTAATTTGCTGGGAAGTGGCGGTGCGGTCCCCTACGGCACTGCGTAGGATCCTACGGTCTTGGCGTGCATCCGTGCGTCGCTGCGGTCCGGTCCCAGGTCGACGGGCACGTGCACCTTCCGCCGACCACTGGCGACAACATCGATGTACTGTGGAGACATCACGCCCCACGTGTTGAGCAATTCGGCGGTACGTCCACCCGGCCTCCCGCATGCCCACTATACGCCCTCGCTCAAAGTCCGTCAACTGCACATACGGTTCACGTCCACGCTGTCGCGGCATGCTACCAGTGTTAAAGACTGCGATGGAGCACCGTATGCCACGGCAAACTGGCTGACACTGACGGCGGCGGTGCACAAATGCTGCGCAGCTAGCGCCATTCGACGGCCAACACCGCGGTTCCTGGTGTATCCGCTGTGCCGTGCGTGTGATCATTGCTTGTACAGCCCTCTCGCAGTGTCCGGAGCAAGTATGGTGGGTCTGACACACCGGTGTCAATGTGTTCATTTTTCCATTTCCAGGAGTGTAGTTAACACTTGGTTTAGGAATCAGGAAAGAGTGCTGTATGCGCGGAAGAGGCATGGAGACAACGGAAGGTTTAAATAGATTATGTAATGGTATGACAGAGATTTAGGAACCAGATTTTATTTCCAGGAGCAGATGTGCACTCTGACCACAATTTATTGGTTATGACCTGTAGACTAAAACTGAAGAAACTGTAAAAAAGTAGGAATAGGAGATAGGACATGGATAAACAGAAAGAACCAGAGGCTGTAGAGAGTTTCAGAGAGAGCATTACGGTGATTGACAAATACAGGGGAAAGAAATACAGTAGAAGAAGAATGGGTAGTTTTGAGAGATGAAATAGGGAAGGCACCAGAGAATCAGGTAGGTAAAAAAACGAAGGCTAGTAGAAATTCTTGGGTAACGGAAGAGATACTGAATTTAACTGATGAAAAGAGAAAATATAAAAATGCGGTAAATGAAGCAGGCAAAAAGGAAAACAAACGTCACAATTGAGATCGACAGGAAGTGGAAAATGGCTAAGCAGCGATGGCTATAGGACAAATATAAGTATATAGAAGCATATATCAATAGGTCTACGATACATACTGCCTACAGGAAAATCAAAGAGACTTTTAGAGAAAAAGGGAACCACCTGAAGGAATATAAAGAGCTAAGATGGAAAACCAGTCCTAAGCAAAGAACGGAAAGCAGAAAGGTGGAAGAAGTATATAGAGGGTCTATACAAGGGCGATGTACTTGAGGACAATATTATGGAAATGGAAGAGGACCTAGATGAAGATGAAATAGGAGATTAGATACTGAATGAAGAATTTGACAGAGCACTGAAATACACTCCTGGAAATGGAAAAAAGAACACATTGACACCGGTGTGTCAGACCCACCATACTTGCTCCGGACACTGCGAGAGGGCTGTACAAGCAATGATCACAGGCACGGCACAGCAGACACACCAGGAACCGCGGTGTTGGCCGTCGAATGGCGCTAGCTGCGCAGCATTTGTGCACCGCCGCCGTCAGTGTCAGCCAGTTTGCCGTGGCATACGGAGCTCCATCGCAGTCTTTAACACTGGTAGCATGCCGCGACAGCGTGGACGTGAACCGTATGTGCAGTTGACGGACTTTGAGCGAGGGCGTATAGTGGGCATGCGGGAGGCCGGGTGGACGTACCGCCGAATTGCTCAACACGTGGGGCGCGAGGTCTCCACAGTACATCGATGTTGTCGCCAGTGGTCGGCGGAAGGTGCACGTGCCCGTCGACCTGGGACCGGACCGCAGCGACGCACGGATGCACGCCAAGACCGTAGGATCCTACGCAGTGCCGTAGGGGACCGCACCGCCACTTCCCAACAAATTAGGGACACTGTTGCTCCTGGGGTATCGGCGAGGACCATTCGCAACCGTCTCCATGAAGCTGGGCTACGGTCCCGCACACCGTTAGGCCGTCTTCCGCTCACGCCCCAACATCGTGCAGCCCGCCTCCAGTGGTGTCGCGACAGGCGTGAATGGAGGGACGAATGGAGACGTGTCGTCTTCAGCGATTAGAGTCGCTTCTGTCTTGGTGCCAATGATGGTCGTATGCGTGTTTGGCGCCGTGCAGGTGAGCGCCACAATCAGGACTGCATACGACCGAGGCACACAGGGCCAACACCCGGCATCATGGTGTGGGGAGCGATCTCCGTACACCACTGGTGATCGTCGAGGGGACACTGAATAGTGCACGGTACATCCAAACCGTCATCGAACCCATCGTTCTACCATTCCTAGACCGGCAAGGGAACTTGCTGTTCCAACAGGACAATGCACGTCCGCATGTATCCCGTGCCACCCAACGTGCTCTAGAAGGTGTAAGTCAACTACCCTGGCCAGCAAGATCTCCGGATCTGTCCCCCATTGAGCATGTTTGGGACTGGATGAAGCGTCGTCTCACGCGGTCTGCACGTCCAGCACGAGCGCTGGTCCAACTGAGGCGCCAGGTGGAAATGGCATGGCAAGCCATTCCACAGGACTACATCCAGCATCTCTACGATCGTCTCCATGGGAGAATAGCAGCCTGCATTGCTGCGAAAGGTGGATATACACTGTACTAGTGCCGACATTGTGCATGCTCTGTTGCCTGTGTCTGTGGGCCTGTGGTTCTGTCAGTGTGATCATGTGCTATATCTGACCCCAGGAATGTGTCAATAAAGTTTCCCCTTCCTGGGACAATGAATTCACGGTGTTCTTATTTCAATTTCCAGGAGTGTACCTAAGTCGAAACAAGGCTCCAGGGGCAGACAACATCCCATTAGAACTACTGACAGCCTTGGGAGAGCCAGCCCTGACAAAACTCTGCCATCTGGTGAGCAAGATACTTGAGACAGCAGAAACACTCTCAGACTTCGAGAAGAATATAATTCGAATTCCAAAGAAATCAGGTGTCGAATTCTTTACAGACGAATGGAAAAACTGGTAGCAGCCGACCTCGGGAAACATCAGTTTGGATTGCGTAGAAATGTTGGAACCCGCGAGGCAATACTGACCCTACGACTTATCTTAGAAGATAGGTTAAGCGAAGGCAAACCTACGTTTCTAGCATTTCTAGATTTAGAGAAAGCTTTTGATAATGTTGACTGGAATACTCTCTTGCAAATACTGAAGATGGCAGGGGTAAAATACAGGGACCGAAGGGCTATTTACAATTTGTACAGAAACCAGATGGTAGTTATAAGAATAGAGGGGTATGAAAGGGAAGCAGTGGTTGAGAAGGGAGTGAGACAGGGTTGTAGCCTATCCCCGACGTTATTCAATCTGTATATTGAGCAAGCAGTAAATGGGACAGAAGAAAAATTGAGTAGGAATTAAAATCCAGGGCGAAGATATACAAACTTTCAGGTTTGCCCATTACATTGTAATTGTGTCAGAGACATAAAAGGACCTGGAAGGGCAGTTGAACGGAATGGAAAGTGTCTTGAAAGGAGGATATAAGATGAACATCAACAAAAGCAAAACGAGGATAATGGAATGAAGTCGAATTAAATCAGGTGATGCTTTGGGAATTAGATTAGAAAATGAGAGATAAGTTTTGCTATTTGGGGAACAAAATAACTGATAATGGTCGAAGTAGAGAGGATTTAAAATGTAGACTGGCAATGGCAAGGAAAGCGTTTCTGAAGAAGAAATTTGTTAACGTCGAATATATATCTAAGAGTCTGGAAGACTTTTCTGAAAGTATTTGTATGGAGTGTAGCCATTAATGGAAGTCAAACTTGGACGATAAATAGTTTAGACAAGAAGAGACTAGAAGCTTTCTAGATTTGATGCTACAGAAGAATGCTGAAGACTGGATGCGTAGATCACGTAACTGAATAGAATTAGGGAGAAGAGGAATTTGTGGCACAACTTGACTAGAAGAAGGAATCGGTTGGTAGGACACGCTCTGATGGATCAAGGGATCACCAATTTAGTATTGGAGGGAAGCGTGGAAGGTAAAAATCGTAGAAGGAGATCAAGAGCTGAATGCACTAAGCAGATTCAGAATGATGTAGGTTGCAGTAGTTACTCGGAGACGAAGAAGCTTGCACGGGATAGAGTATCACGGAGAGGTGCATCAAACCAGTCTCTGGACTGATGACCACAACAACAACAACAACTTTGCTACAGAGACTGCCGTCTAATACGTTCACATCAGCCAGGGTGCATCCGGACAGTGTCAGAGGCAGTGTGAATACGTTGCTCCAGAGTCGCCACATCTGGAATGTGCTCTGCATACACGATACTTTTGAGATGGCCCCATAACGAAGAATCACACGGGTTGAGATCCACCGAACGGCCTTGCAACTAGGCCCCCTTGTCCGATTCATCAAGGTGAAGTTATCCGCAAGAAACGCTGATAGTTCCTGCCTGTTAGGCGACGTGGAAGAAAGACTAGTCGCAAAATACAGTCGCCAGTTATCCCGGCCTACATATTCCGGTTTCACTTATGCTGGTGATTCGCAAGCTGTCATCATACCGTGGGGGTTCTGCATACTATCCCACGATGACTGTTGTGAATGTTCAAAATACCACTCCGTGTAAAAGTGGCCTCCGGATATATAAATGACCTAGTAGAAAGCGTCGGATGCCTTCTAAGGCTGTTCACAGGTGATGCAGTTGTCTATTCCAAATTAGCAACGCCAGAAGATGGTAAGAACTGATGACTGGTGCGGGCTCTGGCAGCTGACCCTGAACGTAAATAAATGTAACATATTGCGCATACATAGGAAAGGAAATCCACTACTGTGTATCTACACTATTGATGACAAACAGCTGGAGACAGCGTCTGCCGTAGAATGTCTAGGCGTAGCTATCCAGAGCGGCCTTGAGTGGAATGACCATATAAAACAGACAGTGGGAAACGCAGACACCAGACTCAGATTCATCGGAACAATCTTAAGGTTCAAATGGTTCAAATGGCTCTGAGCACTATGGGACTTAACTTCTAAGGTCATCAGTCCCCTAGAACTTAGAACTACTTAAACCTACCTAACATAAGGACATCACACACATCCATGCCCGAGGCAGGATTCGAACCTGCGACCGTAGCGGTCGCGGGGTTCCAGACTGTAGCGCCTAGAACCGCTCGGTCACCCTGGCCGGCAACAATCTTAAGGAAATGTAACTCATCCATGAAAGAAGTGGCTTATAAGGCGCTTGTTCGCCCGATTGTTGAGTATTGTACATCTAACTGGGATCCCTATCAGCTAGGACTGATAGAGGAAATAGAGAAGATTCGATGAAAAGTAGCACGTTTCGTCACGGGATCGTTTAGCTGGCACGAGAGCGTTACGGAGATACTAAACAAACTGCACTGGCAGACGTTACAAGAGAGACGTTGTGAATCACAGATGGAGTTACTATTGAAATTTCGGGTCAGCATTTTTCAGCATGAGTCGAACAACATATTACTTTCCCACACATATATCTCGCCTATTGACTACGAGGAGAAAATTCGAGAAATTAGAGCCAATACAGAGGCTTAGCGACAATCATTTTTCCCCCGCACTATGCGCGGTTGGAGAGATCAGATAGTGGTACCGAAAGTACCCTCCACCACACACCATTAAACGGCTTGTTGAATATGATGTAGATGTAGATGAGACAGAGCCCGGAAACGTTGTTGCCTGGTGTAGAAACTAGTGACAAAACTGCTCCCGATGAGGAAAGTCTGTCGATAGTAAGCCCTGCACACGCTGTAAGTGAAAAGAGTAGTAACATTTGTCATGGAAAATATTCCACACGGATGTCTGGCTTACCCCGTACTGGCAGCCCAACTGCCTGGTACTGACACAGCGGTCGCCTTCCACATTTTCCTCCAAGTCTGGTGTCCGAACGTTTCGGGTACGTCCTTCACGATTTCCTGCTTCCTGAAACGACCCTGTCTCAGACAAACGGCGAAAACCTGTTGCAAAAATTGAATGCTGTGGTGGTTGTCGGCGGGGATAGGTCTCGTGATCCAACCGTGTTGCCCGCCGCCCGTTGCCGTTTGCCTTTCCGTGTCGGCAGACTCTCCATTCGAATACGGAACCACTGTGTACTGTGTGCACGGTGAGTCAGCAAGAGAGGTGAATCGGACACAACATTACCAATTACCATGGCAAGAGAGGGCCCTAGGACATGACGTATGAGGAACAGTACCGCCCTCTAGGAGAAAACCGTGCATACTGCTGCATGGTACAGCGCGTGTTACACCGCTGTCTTTGTAACAAAGTATGATTGGATAAATGGTCTCTAGCATGGAAACCACTCATTTCCGGACATAAGTTCATTACACCTTTTTCCTTACATCGATCACAGCTTAGTAGACGGTTCAAAAAAAATCACCCTGTATAAACAACACAGGCGCCGCCTTATTAGAAGCCAATTGCATACTTTGCCGCCACGTTTTGCAAGGTCATGCTGAGTGGTACTAATCGTCTACTAGTACAGAATTGTATAGCTTTGTTTGTTATACAAAGGGTCCCACATAAAGGCGGTACGCCACACGTCCTTGTTAATCGTCTCTGGTCGAATTGCTTGTGAAGCGGGTACAGTGTCTCGGAAGTTGGCTACACTGCATTTTATCGGAAAGTTGAGTGGAGTTGTATGTTCGTGTGTCAATTATTCTGAGAAGCTAGTACTGTTGAGATGTTACAGGAATGGGGCAGTTTGCATTAGAACAGTGAACTGATATACTAGAATGTTACATAAAGACAGGCTCCATCGAGGAATGTTAAGAAATATTCGAAGCGAAGTATTCCGGTAGAAAACTCCTCACGACCAGCACAATTCAAGATCTGTACAGGAAATGGATGGCTGCAGGATCCGTTTGGAATGTGCAGAGGAAAAGGTGAACGACAATGACGGCCGTTGAAACTACATGCAGAAGTCCCGTGGGCGTTACGAGAAGTCCCTGCAAGTCAGTAAGGAGTTTATTGCAGTAGGTTGGTGTACCTTGCACATCGTGTACTGAAACACCTATCGTGTGAGTGTGGTGCTCAAAAATGTTCAAATGTAGTTCCATATTTTTCTATTACTCCTTAAGGAGTACCAGGTATCTAGAGATCTTTGACTCTTTCTGTGCATAGTTAACAGATGCAGAAAAGCTGTATGTAGTATTCCGACAAGATGGAGCGACCGTTCATACATCGACCAAAGTGCGGCCCACATCACCAACGTGTTCCCTGATAACAGACTTGTCAGTAGAGACCTCTGGCCCCCTCGGTCCCCGGACTTAACATCGTGTGATTTTTATTTATGGGGCACACTAAAAAGCAAAGTGTACTTTGACAATCCTCGCACAACAGAAATCTTCAACTGAGCATTACTACAGAAATTTACAATATCTCGCCCGCCGAATTACAGCATTTTGTTGGTAACATTGTCACAGAAAATCAGCGATGCCTGGATGCCCATGGCTACAACTTCCAGAATCTCTTATAAACAGGCAACTACATATTTTTTTTTAGTATCTCTATTATTTATTCGTTTTTAGTTCGTTCAATGTTACTTGAATTTCCGGCGTGAGGTGTACCTGCTTTATGTGGGACGCCCCGTACAACAGCATTTGCTGCTGCTAGTGGCGATTTTTCTTTATTTCTTGCCCGCACAACGTGTTTCAGGAAATAATTTCCAATACGAAGTGCGTTTTTCCTCTATTATGGCTTATCGAGCGTGATGTTTGCAGTGCGCGAGCTGATACGTCATTCTGGTGACTTTAATGTAAGCACGCGCATTTGTGTGGCTATTGGCGACTTTCGTTATAATTTTACTTACAGTTATTACACGTTTCACTTGAATGACATTTTGCGTATTTCATGCTAGAGAAGTTCTGTCTTACATATTTATCAAAGATACATTTTTATAGATTGTTGGTATTTTTAACGAGAGCAAACAACAGTATACATAATACGTGATTCGAAGGCTTCATTAGCGTTGCGTTTGGGAGAATTCCTGATATGTGGGCTAAGAGTTTTTCGTTCTTGTGTAGCTTTCGGCAGTTCTAATCAAAGACGGCACTATCATGTGTCGTCTCATATTGAGATGGGATTTTTATTTCTCCAAAAAGAGCAATTACCAGAACATCGAAGATAAGAAGAGCACGTATAGATATATTATGTATGTCACCACTTGTTCACGGCTTATATAGGTTACACACCTTTGTGTTGGCTAGTAATTTTTCAGGGGAATTAAGCAGTATAAATTAGGAGTAGCTTGAAGAGTTTATACGCATGCCTATTGTAGTTGTTATTTAACAAGTAATTTTAGTCTGGACAAACGACACACTGAGCTGCATCAAATGCAGTCGAGAGATCTACTTTAATAAAGTCGTCTGCCTTAGATCCAACATGCCTGTCAAAATACGGAAAATACAATGTAGAAATTTGGCATAGAACCCGGGGCCGATTTTTCGCGCACCAGCTCATATTATTTCACTGCGATCAACCACATAACGCTACAGTTGGCTAAACGAGAGGTTTTGCAAAATCACGAAAATTACAACTTTGTGAGAGTTCTGTTATGAATAAAAACTCTGAACTCCAGGGCGGAGGCAAGTGCCCCCTCTTGGCGCCTCCCATCTTCAGTCACCTATGCTACTAATTTTCAGTTTTTCTTAAGAACCGTATACCATGCACAAATGAACGGTGAACGAGTAAATATGAACGGTTCCCAAAAAAGCGCGATCACCAGTGAACTAGTTCCCGAGGATGAACGAGTTTGCCCATCTCGAGTAATATGTAAACAATTGTGGTCCGTTTAGTTGTGTGCTCTGTTTCTCTGCGCGGCGAATTTATTTTGCGCAACTGGTGCAACTCTGTTGCCCTTAACGAAGGTAGTCGAGAGAACGGCAGACGCCTTGAAGATGCACAAAAATACTGTAGACAACATTTCTAAGGAGAAATACAGTGCAGAAGGGGAAGAGCTTGGTTCGTCTAAACTGTGGGCACCCGGAAAGAAGAGGACAGACCCACGTGTAACAAACTTTGACTCTTTTCAACAAGATGCTGTTCGACGCCACATATATGGATATTACGAGAGAAAAGAACATCCAGCTACCAAGAAACTGTGCGTTACTCTTCGCGAGGCAGAGTTATTCAGTGGCAACAAAACGCCTTTGTTAACAGTTGTGAAGAGTCCTCGGTTCTCGCTATAAAAATTAAGGCCGGAATATTGTAATGGACTGTGGCGACATCGTAGAGTGGCGTTACCAATTTTTAAAAGAACTATAGTTAAAGTGCCGTTTGAAGGCAAGAAGCCTGGATAAACGCCGGTCATTCTGTCAGAAAAGACAGGCCATATGGCAGCATATGTGGAAGTTCTGCTGGTCCTGTGCGAAAGGGTGCGAGAATTATTGTCTTGCATGCTGGAACTTCATATGGTTTCGTACCTGGCTCCTGGTTTACAAATCGGGAAAACCAAACACTACCACGAGGAAATGAAGCACGATAGTTTTCTGTAATAGTTCAAGGGGCAACAACTCGAAAACTTAAATGAGCCGCCTGTCACTCTAATGGATAATCCCCCATATCATTCAGTTATTAAAGATAAAGCTTCAGCGACGGCAACGTAAAAAGCCGACATTCCAGAATGAGATTTTCACTCTCCAGCGGAGTGTGCGCTGATATGAAACTTCCTGGCAAGTTAAAACTGTGTGCGGACGGAGACTCCTCCAAGGTTCGCAGAAGAGCTTCTGTGAAGTTTGGAAAGTAGGAGACGAGGTACTGGCGCCGACATTGTTGAATGGTTGACACGCAATATTGTGAAAATTCAGGACGATTTATTTAAGGCGGAGCTCGTGGAAATGCTGAAGACACAATAAGCCACAGTTTCAGCAGTGTGTTGTGGGCGAGGCAGGTAAAGAACATGGCCACATGGTTCTTAGGCTTCCACCATACCACTGCCACTTCAACGCCATTGCAATTGTTTGAACGAAAATTAAAAATTACGTAGCAACAAATAACAAAATCGTGACTGTGGCAGAAATTTGTTAGAGGAAGCTGAGGCACAAATAGCGCCAGAGAAGTGGAGAAATGATGCCCGCCACATAGAAACGGTTGTTAAAGAAGCATGCAAAAGTGAAGAGTGTGTAGATAGTAATATACAAAACTTAGTTATATCCTTGGGCAATTGCTGTGGCTCGTACGCGGACCAGAGCTCAGAAAACGACGGTGTCGAGGAAAAAGATGATTCTGAACTGAGTGGGATTTACCCTTTGCCTTAATTCGCCTATATTTTTGTATTTGTATTTGTATTATTGACTGAATGAAGTGTACTGCAGTTGCACAATAAATCTCATCTCATTATTAAGGAATACTCCTCCGCACAAATATGACATTCTGCATACACACCACAGTGTAAGAACTCGAGGAGTTTATATTATTTTGATATTTACATGAATGATTCAGATCCATTTTAACACACCTTACGCATCGACTACAACTACTGAACGTGATTGATTCTGATTACTGTAAAAACAGCGCTCTTCCTGCCGCTTTTGTTGAGACAGACAAATAATACGAACACGGTATCATTTTATACACGGGAGTGCGTTTATTAAGCCACGAGAATGTAACACTCCTGTAAAGTCAACTCAGTACCGAACAGTAAAGGCGGCGAGAGGACGTAGTCCAGTAAGAAACTGACCTGCTGTCGCTGCTACATCCATGATGCGCGCGCACGCATCGGGGAACAGACAACATCGCCCCCTTCCACGCTCACCAGTGGTTCGCTGTATATCACTTGGTTATTCTGATCCTGTTATAGGTGTGATTCTGTTAACCTTCTTCACAGCTAATGCAGGATACTGATTTTCACCCTGTACACGCAAGGCTTGATGTAGCCCCAAGCGAAGAAGTTTAAGGAGCTAGTCAGGCGACTTCTAAGCTCACCGTCAAGAGAACATGTGGTTGAGGTAATCTCGAACAGTGGGAGCAAAATGTGGAGGAGCCTGGAGGCCTATCCTGCTGACACCCAACCGATTTCAGAACGCCATCAAATTCCGACTGCAGTTCCAGGAGAAGCTTAAGCATTTCAAGATAACTGGTACCTGTTACTATTTTCGCTGTAAGAGAGAATGGTCCATACACGTTTCTCCCCTAGCCATACGTTCATTTCCTGGGTGTTTCTTTCCGTTATTGCACCTCATGAGGATCGCTGTCGGTTCGTATCCAGCATTCACAAAACACATGTGTGAAATGTGGCCTCGCATGGTGAGAAATGGTTATCTAACAGGTTTTCATTTTTCATGGCTCCAAAAGGTCAGCACACATTTCCATGCGGGCAGCATAATACTTCTCCCGCAGGTGTTACATTGCCAGGATCCGATAGGTCGTGTTCTTCAGCAGAAAACGAAAAGTGCAGCAGACAGTGGATCGTGCAATGTTGGTCGCGGCTCAGCCGACGAATGGAGGCGCGCCTGCTCCTTTCTGTGGCCTCCCCAACGTCCAGACTGCACAGTCAGCTGTTGACTGCCGTCCAGGACGTTCGTCATTAAGGGGCTCCGGAAAGGCTCAAAATCATGAAAAGTTCAATTTTTACTTTTTTGCGTTTTCTGAATCTGCAGACTATTACCTTTTAATAGATATATAATTTATTCAATTCCGAAGACTACAACTATTTTTAAATTTTTTTTTGAAATGTGTTCTACATGGGCGTGACCCACTGTGGCGCTGTTAAACTGCTGTCAAATGGTGTTATTATTAACGTCCGTGTTCATCAGGTACATTTTAGTAATGTGAGATAAAGTATGTGTTGTGGCTAACCTGTGATGGTTCAATATATATCGCTGGTGTGATTGTCGATTGTTTCATGTTTATTTACTCTGTCGTTATCTCGAAAATATTCGTAATTAATTCTGTTTCTTGAGTCTCTGTTTTGTTGAAGTATAATAATGAGTAAAAGTAAAGTTATTAGAAATCCTCTGAAGGCTTTTAAGAAAAGGAGAAATGTTGGAAAGCCAAAGGTATGTGTTATTACTGTAAACAATAAAGACGATAACCAAGTGAGTGAACCTAACCTCTCAAGTACACCTGCCCATAGCAGCCAAAGTGGGAAAGAAAATACTTCACAGAAGAAGCTTGGTTCAATGAGTGAAGGCTTTTAAGAAAAGGAGAAATGTTGGAAAGCCAAAGGTATGTGTTATTACTGTAAACAATAAAGACGATAACCAAGTGAGTGAACCTAACCTCTCAAGTACACCTGCCCATAGCAGCCAAAGTGGGAAAGAAAATACTTCACAGAAGAAGCTTGGTTCAATGAGTGAAAACTATGAATGTTTTATGGGCGAATCGGATGTGAATGAAATATTTGATATGTCGGTTCTCAAAGGAATTTTTTCAAACTGTGTAAGATGTATTCATTGTAGTGAAGTTGGTATGGAACTCTCCATAATAAAGCACGTAGGACTTGCTAGTGAAATACAACTGAAATGTGATAAGTGTTCATACATGACCACCTTTTGGAACAGTGTTGCAGTAACTGCAACTGAAGAAAATGGTAGCAAAATCTACGAACACAACAACGAGCGATGCTTGCTTTAGACAAGGAACGCCTTCGGGCTGCAGACAGGGCTGTAAAGAGTCTACAAATACAAGCAAAAGTAAACAGGAGGAGGAACAAGAGGAAGCTGGAGGAGGAGTTTGCAGAGGATGAAGATAATCCAACCTATGGACCTGGAATTCACTAAAAAGTTAATCCAATCTTTGTCGCTCGATTCCCAAAACTTTTATTTTCTCATACTAATTACATGTTTTCTAAGGATCTTCCAAACATATTTGTTTCAAACTTTCAGTAAATGTTACACAGTACCTTCTGCATAATTTAACACGGCCTTTTTCCAAAAAACTGTATATTTTTGAATATATAAATAAAAAATTGCAAAAAAATGTTGTGAATTTTAATTACAATTGAAAAAAATCATCTTTAATAACTGAACTAAAATTTTGTAAAATCCCTGTGTTAAGTTGTAGCCCATATTCCAATAAATAATCTGTAAAAAGTTCAACTTCCTACCTCAAATACTTTGTGAGGAAAGATGTAATTTATAAGCGTTATTTTAACATTGCAAGTATAGGGCGTTCCGGAGCCCCTTAAGCACACTTCCTCTTCGGCTGAATTTATTGAGAGAAACTTGATAGTATTTCTTGTTGGTGGCTCCTTCCCATATCTTAGATGCTGCAGCTCACGCACCTTCTCAGATGTTCTACTACCAAATTTCGAAGGAACGATGACTATTCCTTCTTCTACAGAGAGCATCTCAAACAACTTGTAAAGAACAATGGAATAAGAAACTTCCTGGCAGATTAAAACTGTGTGCCCGACCGAGACTCGAACTCGGGACCTTTGTCTTTCGCAGGCAAGTGCTCTACCATCTGAGCTACCGAAGCACGACTCAGGGCCGGTACTCACAGCCTTACTTCTGCCAGTATCTCGTCTCCCACCTTCCAAACTTAACAGAAGCTCTCCTGCGAACCTTACAGAACTAGCACTCTTGAAAGAAAGGAGTTTCATATCAGTTTCATATCAGCGCACACTCCGCTGCAGAGTGAAAATCTCATTCTGGAAACAACCCCAGGCTGTGGCTAAGCCATGTCTCCGCTATATCCTTTCTTTCAGGAGTGCTAGTTCTGCAAGGTTCGCAGGAGAGCTTCTGTAAAGTTTGGGAGGTAGGAGATGAGATACTGGCAGAAGTAAGGCTGTGAGTACCGGGCGTGAGTCGTGCTTCGGTGGCTCAGATGGTAGAGCACTTGCCCGCGAAAAGCAAAGGTCCTTAGTTCGAGTCTCGGTCGGGCACACAGTTTTAATCTTCTAGGAAGTTTCATTTCGGCGCACACTCCGCTGCAGAGTGAAAATCTCATTCTGGAAACAATGGAATACATTAATGTATTCAGGAAAATGAATCGTTTTAAGAACCCTTGTCTCTTGTCGTAAGGAATTGTGTCTAGAATTCACGTCTTCTCTTCAAGCCCCGAAAAATGGATTTCAAGTTAACTCTGTTCGCCTTATTGTATCCTTCCCATCGTTTGTTACTATTAACAGTAACAATTCCCGTATCTTCCGTCCCACTGCAGATGTGCCCCACGGTTCTGTTCTCTCTCTTCTCTTGTATGTTCTCTGGGCTACGCTAACGACACTGCCTTTCTCGCGCTGTACCCTACCCTCTAGAATATTCTTTCGTCTTGACCACAATCACTTTACCTGCTGGTGTAACCAACGCGTTATCGAGATAAATCATTTCTAATGTCTGTCAATAATTATTGGATGAGCTACCGGCAGCTTCAATCCAACCACGTATGACCATTTTGTCCTATTAAATAAAAAACTAAAATACCTCAAACTAATCCCCTACTGTAAAGTAACACTGTAACCCCACCTATCTGTCCAAAAAACCGTATGCAATACACTGTAACTAACTAGTTGGCCGAACACGGGCGCCTGTACCCGTATATCATTCTGCACATCTGCGAAGACCTGATTCTCCCACCCGCTCCTGCGGATATCTTAATGAAAAGCCACTCCAGATGCTGATTAGAACTTCATGAAGTCCACGAACTGTTTCGACCTTCATATTACAGCCATTTTCAAGTGGATCGTAATCTGCCATTGTTTATGCATAGCGCGATGGATAATAAACATTTTACATGACAGGAAAGTACAGAAAGTGCATAACAGGACAGTACAGAAAGAATATACAACTTAAATTGTGTTGTACAGAAGCAACTTTAAGGGAAAGAAAAGTAAAATTCACTTGGATGTAAAAATGTTATGTAGCCGTTGTCATGGTGACAAAAATGGGCGTGCCAAGATATAAAAACTATACAGTTCTATACATAAAAAATATGGTGTACCTTAGCTTCAAGGCGAATTATATTCTGACACGTAAGAAATTTAAGTAGCATTTTACCAGTTTTTGGCCAGTGCGGGGGGAGGGGGGTGTACACACTCCGTCTACCCAGTTACGTCAGAAGGACCACCTGAATCCAGGCAGTTCCACAGGGTTACACCTGTCATTCCGCAGAAGGTCTTTTAAATCGGTGGCACCGCAGTAGGCAGAAACGCTCAGGGAGTGTTTGTTCTCCACTAATGTAACTAACACACATGAACAGAATCTTCGTAAATACAGCACGCTGAATTGCACTGCTAGATAGGAACTGATTACTATATAGTCATCCTTTTTTGGCAGTTATAGTTCAGTGCACTTTCTCTAACATATGCTGTACTCGCTCTTCGGTTGACCGACTGACTTTATTTTATTGACCTAGTCGAGTATTTAACATGTGCCAAAATGTTTCTCCCATAGCTTATTGTCACTTGTCAGGTACTTTGTTTCACTGCCTTGAATGTACTATGACTTACGAGAGCTGTTGTGTCAGCCCTTATACAATCTATAACCAAGCACGGCTCGTAGTTAAGGGCTCCGAGGGGTGCTGTCCCAAAACCGCATTGAAATGTATTTGTCAATAATGGATTATAGAATTTAAATTATCAGAACATATTTCGAATATTTCCCACGCGGATTTAAACAATGACAGTGAATTTTTTTGGAACTGTTGATAATCACTGAAGTTTTTAAAAAGATAGTAGATAGTCTTGAGATTGCAACTTGTGTAGTGTCGTTCAACTCTATGTAGTA
Source organism: Schistocerca cancellata (assembly GCF_023864275.1). Classification (NCBI taxonomy): domain Eukaryota; kingdom Metazoa; phylum Arthropoda; class Insecta; order Orthoptera; family Acrididae; genus Schistocerca; species Schistocerca cancellata. The sequence continues at coordinate 816,958,518 of NC_064630.1, forward strand.
GATGTTTGGAGCCGTACTTCTACGTAGTACACTTCTTATGGACCTCCCAAAGGCTCAGCTCGTTCAGGCTAAAGATGTCCCACTAACATCCACATTATTTTCACGATTCGCTGTTTTTTTTTTTTAAAAAAAAGGAAACAATAGAAAAGCTGACCCCCAGTATCAAATCACTGTCTCTGTATATTTATATTATGCTAAGACTCCCCATTAATTGACGGATAAAATTAATGCTTTGAAGTGCTGAATTTTTTTTTTTTTTTTTGTTTCTGGCATTGACAGTTGTATATGCTGTCGAAAAGGCATGTTAAGTTTGTAAACATCCCACCAGAGTCCAGTAGGACATGGTAACGAAGTACCACCACACAGCGAGAGTTTCACGAATGCGTAGAGAAAAATAGCACGCAAAAGCATTTCTCATTACTAAGAATCTCCTAGCCTGTTGACGACGGTCGTGAGATGAAATTTCTTTTTGTAAGTGTGATGTGCCTGGGTTATCGTTAGTTTTATTTTCTTGCAAATAACTACTGTATATCATGAGTCTGAAAACAGTACAACAGTAGTTCAGTGTGTACTTAATTAGTACAAAATTTGACACATGAGCTTAGGATGGAAGTGGAGGAACCTGTTGCGCCTAAACCTGATCAAAACATAAACCAAGACAGTGGCGGCTGGTGCAAAAGTTTGTCAGTGTGCTGCAATGTAACTTTTGACTTACAATGGTAGTAAACGTAACTTAACTCAGTATATTAATTTTCTGTATATAAATTGTATTGTTTGAATATATTTAGAGCTTATAATTAATAGTTTAACTTTGTGGGGAATAAAATAAAAAGGAAATGTAGGTAACAGCAGGGACCGAACCCGAGTTACCTAAATGCCAATCAGAGCACTAGACCACTCAGACAAAGCGCTATTACAAAACAGCTGCTAATAAATCCATCGTACTCTACGCTTCCACAATACACTACACGCAATTTTTTACTGAACTGGTACTGTGAGCAACGTAGTACTCCTTGTGGCGGAAGGGGTGACGTCACTTCAGAGCATGTCCGGGTCCACGATAAAGACAGGCCGTGGCGCGTACGTCACGAAGATAGGCCTGAGCTCACACGCTCGCTTAACTCAAGCGGGAAAAATGCGTTTCTAAACCTGTTAACTCGCAACTGGGTGTGTACGTACTAACGAGAATTGCGTCTTCTGATGGAATCTGCTATTACGAAGTCTTACTGATTACTAGTCATACAACAAAATTTAAAATCAATTCTCGACATAAATACTATAACGTTTTTTTTAGTCTCTTTCTGCCTAACAGACCTCATTTCATAGAAGATGTGGTGCCTTATGCAACTGATAACCAATTTGGCATGATTTTAACTGTGTTGTACTCCAGTACAGCCGTAACAAATTACTAGTAGGCTTATGGGCTTCCTACCATTGCAGGACTAAATGGTTCAAATGGCTCTGAGCACTATGGGACTTAACATCTATGGTCATCAGTCCCCTAGAACTTAGAACTACTTAAACCTAACCAACCTAAGGACATCACACAACACCCAGTCGTCACGAGGCAGAGAAAATCCCTGACCCCGCCGGGAATCGAACCCGGGAACCCGATTGCAGGACTAATAACAGTAAGATTCTATAATAGTGGATACCAACCAGTAGAAGATGCAATTCTAGTTTGTACGTGCACGCCTAGTTACGAGTTAACACGTGCAGAAACGTAGTTTGTCTGCTGAGCTGAGCGAGCGTAGCCCACCTTCGTGACGTATGCGCCGCGGCCAGTCTTTCTCGTACGTCTTTCTCGTAGGCCTCGAGGGCATGCTCAGTCAAAAGCAGCTGCGTTCCTTGTTTGGGTTATCGTACCGTGACTGCCCATGATTCCAACACTCGACACTGGTTTCTAGTTAGTGCGGACAGAGTTCTACAAAATATGTTTTTGTACGTTTCATGTGCACGCCAGCATGCAGGTACTTGCGGGCACGACGTAACAGACACGCCTATACGCAACGTAACAACAATATCCAGAGGATGGACGGAGATACCCTCAGTGACAGCGAAAACAGTGACACTGCAGAGTAACAGGAGGAGGAAGACGAGATGTGACAGTAAATAAGCTTAAGGTGCTGGTGATCCAGCCAATCATCATCATTCAAGAGTTCCAGTTTCCAGGTACTGGTAATGAGCCTCTTCCACTTCGTCCTGTCCAGATACGCCTGTCCACGGAGAACATCATCCACTGTCCATCCTCTGGTCAGTAGGTCAGCCTTGATCAAGTCCATACATCGAGTTTGAGGTCCTCCTCGGGTCTTTTCCCGTCCTCCTGTCTTTCCAAATTTATTTTGGCTGTTCTAGTTGACGCCATTTTCATCACATGCCCGTACCAACGAAGTCTAGATGCGCCAATTCGATCTAATAGGGATGTCTTTACTCCGGCTTCTTTCCTCGCCTCCTCATTCCTTAACTTGTCCATCCTGGTCTTCTGGTTTGTGGATGTAAGAAACTTCGTCTCCGCCGCTTGCAGCCTTGATGATTCTCTTTTTGTGAGGGTGCATGTTTCAATACCATAGGTCAATATTGGTATGAAATAGCTATTAGACATCATCAGTTTGGCTAGTCTTGGATTCCAGTCATCCGTTAAAGGTGATCTTACTTGTTGGTAGAATTCAAATCCTTTTTTCACTATGTTGGTGATTTCATTTCTGACCAAGTTATCACCGAAAATTACACTTCCGAGGTAAGTAAAACTGTTGACACGCTCTAGTTGGTGGTCTCCTAGTTTTATACTTGCTGGTTGCCCATCTCCGGTGACTGCCATCACCACTCCATCGGCCTTGATGATGTTGAGGTTATACACTCCTGGAAATTGAAATAAGAACATCGTGAATTCATTGTCCCAGGAAGTGGAAACTTTATTGACACATTCCTGGGGTCAGATACATCACATGATCACACTGACAGAACCACAGGCACATAGACACAGGCAACAGAGCATGCACAATGTCGGCACTAGTACAGTGTATATCCACCTTTCGCAGCAATGCAGGCTGCTATTCTCCCATGGAGACGATCGTAGAGATGCTGGATGTAGTCCTGTGGAATGGCTTGCCATGCCATTTCCACCTGGCGCCTCAGTTGGACCAGCGTTCGTGCTGGACGTGCAGACCGCGTGAGACGACGCTTCATCCAGTCCCAAACATGCTCAATGGGGGACAGATCCGGAGATCTTACTGGCCAGGGTAGTTGACTTACACCTTCTAGAGCACGTTGGGTGGCACGGGATACATGCGGACGTGCATTGTCCTGTTGGAACAGCAAGTTCCCTTGCCGGTCTAGGAATGGTAGAACGATGGGTTCGATGACGGTTTGGATGTACCGTGCACTATTCAGTGTCCCCTCGACGATCACCAGTGGTGTACGGAGATCGCTCCCCACACCATGATGCCAGGTGTTGGCCCTGTGTGCCTCGGTCGTATGCAGTCCTGATTGTGGCGCTCACCTGCACGGCGCCAAACACGCATACGACCATCATTAGCACCAAGGCAGAAGCGACTCTCATCGCTGAAGACGACACGTCTCCATTCGTCCCTCCATTCACGCCTGTCGCGACACCACTGGAGGCGGGCTGCACGATGTTGGGGCGTGAGCGGAAGACGGCCTAACGGTGTGCGGGACCGTAGCCCAGCTTCTTGGAGACGGTTGCGAATGGTCCTCGCCGATACCCCAGGAGCAACAGTGTCCCTAATTTGCTGGGAAGTGGCGGTGCGGTCCCCTACGGCACTGCGTAGGATCCTACGGTCTTGGCGTGCATCCGTGCGTCGCTGCGGTCCAGTCCCAGGTCGACGGGCACGTGCACCTTCCGCTGACCACTGGCGACAACATCGATGTACTGTGGAGACCTCACGCCCCACGTGTTGAGCAATTCGGTGGTACGTCCACCCGGCCTCCCGCATGCCCACTATACGCCCTCGCTCAGAGTCCGTCAACTGCACATACGGTTCACGTCCACGCTGTCGCGGCATGCTACCAGTGTTAAAGACTGCGATGGAGCTCCGTATGCCATGGCAAACTGGCTGACACTGACGGCGGCGGTGTACAAATGCTGCGCAGCTAGCGCCATTCGACGACCAACACCGCGGTTCCTGGTGTGTCCGCTGTGCCGTGCGTGTGATCATTGCTTGTACAGCCCTCTCGCAGTGTCTGGAGCAAGTATGGTGGGTCTGACACACCAGTGTCAATGTGTTCTTTTTTCCATTTCCAGGAGTGTATTTCTGGAACTGAGATTTCCATTCAACAAGTCTGATCTGTGCTTCCTCTTTAGTTTCACCCCAAATCATTATGTCATCACCAAAGGCAAATGCATTCAGTTCACCTGAATTCTCCTTGAAGTTCTTCATTATGGTACCCATAACAGTGATGAATAGTAGTGGGGACAGTGCACTTCCTTGCTGAACTCGACTCTTGGTCTTAAACCGTGACGATCGTCCTTCCCCAATTTGTACACAGCTAGTACAATATTTGTACAACATCTGAATTTTTTTATTAGTCCTTCAGGGACATTGTTTTTCCTCAAGCATTCCAAGATCGTATCTCTTATAACACTATCATAGACTTTTTCTAAATCCAGAAAGGTTCTTGCCTTTCTCCCAGTACTTTTCTATCAACATGCGGATGCTAAAAATTAGATCTTTTGTTGATCTATTACTTCTGAAGCCATATTTTTCCTCCTCCAGCTGTGGTTCTATGGTAGTTCTCAGTCTCTTTTCTATGATGTTCTCAGGTATTTTCAGCCCATGAGACAATAGGGTTATTCCTCTATAGTTGGTGGGTATCTGCCTGCTGCCTTTCTTAATCAGGGGAATTATTACACCCTTTCTCCAATCCACAGGTATTGTGTTATCTGGCCCATATGGCATTGAGTACTCGCTGCAGCCATTGTATGCCTTGAATACCTGCTGCCTTCATCATGTCTGTGTTCACTTCATATGCAACTGAAGATTTTCCTGTAGGCGTAGATTTTAAGGCTGCTTCTGTTTCTGTCCAGGTGATGGGAGGTTTCCCATTGTAATTGTGGACTTCCAGTTCTGTATTTGGTCCTTCAACTGATCTATTAAATAGGTGGTCAAAATGGTTTTTCAGGACTTCTCTCATGTAACTTTGTGTCCTAACCAGATTTCCATTTTTATGTTCAGGTGCTTTTATGGTATTCATTGGTTTCCTTTTACTTTTGATAATCTTATAAAACAGTTTCTTATTTTCTCTACTGTCCTCCCCCAATTTATGAGTGAATATCTTCCAAGAGTTGGTCTTTTCTTCTGCGACCGTTCTTTTAACTTCCAGTTTCTTGATTTGGTACATTTGTTCCAGGTTTATGATCTTTGCCTCGTCTTTGCGATCTAGCAAAGAAATCACCAAATTCTGTACACAGACGAGCACCTAAAGTTAATACATAGGGTAAGCAATACATAGGATTAGGAATAAATAGGATTAGTAATACATTCCTATACTACTAACCAAGATTTTTTTACGACTGGTGGTCAACAACAGCTGGACGAAACCCTTGCGAGGTATTCAGTGTCACTAACAATCGGAGATCGTGCTAACAAATCTCTCCACTATCCTGTTTCTATATTCTTGTGAAAAAACAACAACGTCTTATTCATATTTCTGCCTTAAATTACTGTTTCTTTAAAGAGTATTATTCTTTGTAAAATATTGTAGATAAAAACGAGAGAAAAGAAAACTGCAAAAAAAATGAAAACCGAAAACTGTAAGATGTACGATCTGTTTTGAAACATCAGGTCTATAATATGGCAATAAATAAATGAATAATAATAATGAATATCATCATGCATTCGAAGAGAAATGGCGTAATTTTAGTCCAGTTTCAGGATCGAAGAGAAATGGCATAATTTCGTAATTTTAGTGCAACATCTAAATTGTTCTGTAGCACATTATTACCTGATAACTGGCCACCTCTGAATCAAAAACTAAAACATTGCAAATACAGGCACAAATACATAGATAATTTCAACGGCGGAAGATACATTAACATGTTTAACCACCGCCTTCTACTTTCCCGACACTTTAGCACAACGAAATGTACTGAAAATGATGTGTTTTGGAGAGTTCTTTAATTTGGTAAATCACTTAAATTGGATACTTTCATAATATGCAAATGTAAATATGAATACCAACAAATACAGCATCACAAGTACTTAAACCAACGTGGGGGCTACCTCTTTGCTTCCGCCAGCCAATCACTCGGGCGTGACGTCACGGGATGGTGCCTAAAGTGTTTCGTCGCGTTTAGTCGTAAACATGAAGCCAACACACACCGTATTAAAATTCTCTCCAAGACGCGTCGTTTCTAGTACGGTTTGTTGTGGTTGTGTCAAAGAAAGATAACGTCGGCGGCTAAATATGCCAACTATAGAGTCAGTTTTGATGTTATTTAGTAGATCATTATGAAAAACAAAGGAGACACTGTTTACACACTTTTTATAGAGCCCTGGCACCATATTTACGATCCGCAGTCACGAGCCACACCTGTTTGGCTGGATACTGTACTGCAGCGCTGATGCGAGCTGGAGCTGCGGCGTGCGGCGACTGGAGTGAAGGCCGGTTCCCACTAGGGCTGCCGCGCGTCAAAACGGCGCGTCAGCGGCGTGGTTGCCATGGAAACGGCGTCAGCGGCATGGCGCGGCGGGCTCTGCGTCGCGGTTTGCCCATGTCGAACCGCTTCCGCTGCCGCGTGACGCGCTCCAGGTGCGCGCCGCCAATCACAGAACGCGCTGAGCGTGACGTCAGGTACGCCACCCCGGGCCACATGAACTTCCGCCGAAGCGCTGGCGCGGACGCGGCGGCAGCTATGAAAAACATATCATCCGATTCCAAGGAAACTATTCGGTAGAAAAATTTGATTCTTGGGCATGTTATAGCCTGATATCTTCTCTCGATAAAGGACCGAATTTCTTTTCGTTATTCGTCGTAGTTACTTGCTGTATCGCATTTACGTAAACCTTTACACGAAATTTTAAAGAGTGTGCAGAGGTGAAAACGCATTGCGTGGACTTTGCGTACAGTTCATTTTATGTTATACATTATTGCATATGAAATTTAGTAAACATATCGAAATTGTTTTTAAAGCTGAGAGCAGATCGATAGCTATCACCGTTCTCGAGATATTGGATGATATGTCGGCGGACGGGCTGTGCGGTGACCGCGCTAGGCTCGCTTGCGACGCGACCGATACTTCGTCCTGCTCGTCGTAAACCACGTGGTTGTATCAACCGCAAATTTCGTAAACGTTTCAAGAAATCGAAACGTGTTTTTTTGCAAACGATAACTTGTGAAAAGTCATGTATTTCGTCGCATGATAAATATCCTAAATCTGTTTATCTAACGAGATATGAAAGTAACTACAGTTTTTCAGAAGGGATAGATGAATTTTTTTAGACGGCATTAATAGCATGTCGAATGAGAAGTTAAACCGAAACTAATTTTCTGGTATGTCATAAGATGTAATTTACTAAATATGTAGAGCTATTATTTCCTTTCTTTTTTCTTTATCCAGTGTACTTTACTGATTCAAGACGCGTTTCGCCTTTTACTTTAAGGCATCTTCGGTGGAATCTAGAATGATTCAGTTTTGTTTTGATATGTGATACTTGCAGATTATAAAACAGTTAACATCTTTTTTTACGTGAATGACTGATTACTTACAGTGAATCGAGTTTTTGGCGGACATATACGTTTCCCCTCACCTGGTCACATGCTGGAGGTTGAACTAAAACTTAGATTATGGAACATAAGCACATTTTCATGTTCGCTCTTTTTTCTTCTGTCACTAGCAGTAGACGTTTTACTGAAAACTCTGATTTGACGTCGTAACTACAGTGTGTTCACCTCATGTCCCTTCCTGTCTGGTTTGTTTATGTACATGTTTCCAAACGGCAGAATTATATGCTGAAAACTAATGTTTGTTTATTTTCGTTCTCCTTATATCTGTATGTTTGTGTGGCTAGCCGGTGATAGTTATAGAAAGTTGAAAGTGAATCCAGTAGTTGTCAGACAGTGGTTGAAAGATTTCGTGTTCAGCTGATTTCAGTTTTGGTTTAAATGTTTTGTGGAGGAGTGCATGGAAGAGTAAATTCACTGCTTACATTAATAGATAAAATAGTAGAATAGTATTTCAACAGATGATTATTATCAGAATAGTATCACCCAACCCCTTTGTCCTCACTCTTTGACACCCCATAATACGTCCTGTCAACTGACCCTTATTGTTGTCAAAGTTGTGCCGTAATTTCCTCTTCCTCCTCTATTTAATTCCGTACCTCTTCTTTAGTCACACGATCCTCGTATCTAATGTTCAGCATTCTTATGAATCACCACGTTTTGAAAGCGTCCATTGTCTTCTTGACAGAACTGTTCATCGTCCATGTTTCACTTACGTACAAGGCTGCACTCCACACAAATATCTTTGTAAATTAGTATCAAACCATTAGAATTTATATTCGGCGTGAACAAATTTTCTTTTTCAGAACGCTTTTCTTGCTATTGACAGTCTTCAGTCAGGTTTGCGTCTGCACCAGGAAATGCCTTACAATTTAAAATCTGGCTTCGAAAACTGTTCGAAATATATATTATTCTTTCGTGATTCTTAAGCAAGGTGCTGGCGACGATTACATTATGCTCTGTTGGAAATTCTATCAGGTGGCTTCCACTTTCATCCCTTCCACCTAGCCTTTGTGTTCTTACTGTTTCGTGTACCTGCTACCGTATCACATTTTAAATTTTTGTCTCGCTTAACTATCTGAATAATTTCTTTTGTCGTACATTGTTTCAATGTGTTAGGAGATAGTGAACAATCGTGAACGGTAGTCATGAAATCTGTTCATGGTGAAATGATAAAACATGAATAATGAAATATGTGAAAGAGTACATTGTACAGAAAATGAAAAATTGGTATGTCTTCACCCAACTTCGTCTTTCCTTCATGTAGGTGTAAGATATAGTTAATCAAACGCACCGCGCGTTTCAGTGGGTCCTGCCCCGTACCTCAGTGGCTGTCCGTCATTGGCTACCGCTAACGTCTGCCGCTTCCAGATGGGAACGCCAATTCCGCGAGCCGCCGCATCAACTCGGAAAACACTTACCGCTGCCGTTGCCGCACGCCGCGCTGCCGCGCTCTAGTGGGAAGCGGCCTTGACGCGTGTTGCATCCGCTCCTCAACCACCACCAGCTGCCCAAGACGCCCGGCGGCGGCCGGCCAGCGGGGGCGGCCAAGGGGGAGGCTGCGGCGGCAGTGGGGGCGGCGAAGGGGGCGGTGGGGGCGGCCGGCACCGGCACGCCGAGAGTCTGTAGCGGCGGCGGCGCGCGTCGTGCGCTCGCTGGCCAACGCCGCCTACATGTTCCGCCAGCGAGGCACGTGGCAGACACGTGGCGCCGCCACGCGCCGGCCGGCCTCCCCGTGAACTAACGCGCAGGACGCGGAAAACGACCTCCACAGGCCGCAGACGACTCTGAAGCTGAACTCTTAGTAACAAACTCTATACTCTAAAGCCTGTCCAGGATCTGAGCTGGTTGTGCTATATATACAAATTCTGTGTTAAGAATGATGCGCTGCTAGTCACTGTATCTATCACATGTTCCTACTTTCTTTAGAATGAAAATTGAAATATCTGACTTTCGGAACAGGATTCGGCTTTGGCTTGTGAAGATCATTCTTTCTAGCAGAGCACACCTCTGAACAAGCCGACAACATTGAAATGATGATTACTGTAAATTTTGTAGGGGGATAGAAAAATGCGCTGTTCCCGGTATGCATTTTAATTGCAGTTTCTAAAATTAAAACTCTGGAAAAACTTGTGTTGTTTCTGCACTAAACATTATGTTTGCAGAAATTAGATGGCTCTCGCCCGCATCTCGTGGTCGTGCGGTAGCGTTCTCGCTTCCCACGCCCGGGTTCCCGGGTTCGATTCCCGGCGGGTCAGGGATTTTCTCTGCCTCGTGATGGCTGGGTGTTGTGTGCTGTCCTTAGGTTAGTTAGGTTTAAGTAGTTCTAAGTTCTAGGGGACTGATGACCGTAGCAGTTAAGTCCCATAGTGCTCAGAGCCATTTGAGCCATTAGATGGCTCAAAGCATCACCCAATCTGTATTTTCTGGATGAAAAATAAACACGGAAACATTACAAAATATGGGACATTTTCGACACTTCTATGAAAACACTTGACAAAAATAACATCTCATCCAAAGCATCTCCGTACTGAGTCACTGGCAGAGATATCTGTAATATCAGAGGAAATTCTGTACCGTACAATATCTTCAACAATTTTCTTCAAATCCCTCAATGTTTTTTACTCATTACTCTTAATAAGTCCACATCTTTCACTGGCCCTGGATGGACAGATTATGTCACATCTTATATATCAAAACAACTACTAAAACTAAGATACAGAGAAGAAGCAATACATACTGATGTTGTACACTGTGGTTATAAACTCCACTTTACTGCTCTTACATGTTTCCAGTTTGTAGCTTCACATGTGATGGTATTATGTTGACCCATCTACAGTTCCACTTGAATAGAAAAATCCATTTATAGAGTGTAGTGGCTGTTGCTTGAGCACAACTACTAAAACTAAGATACAGAGAAGAAGCAATACATACTGATGTTGTACACTGTGGTTATAAACTCCACTTTACTGCTCTTACATGTTTCCAGTTTGTAGCTTCACATGTGATGGTATTATGTTGACCCATCTACAGTTCCACTTGAATAGAAAAATCCATTTATAGAGTGTAGTGGCTGTTGCTTGAGCACACGACTAGGCGGCAATATTTGAACATCCGGTGGTAGGTGGTTGAATATCTTCAGGGCTGCCGTGAGAAAACTGTCCAGTGTCTTACTTAGGTGACAGCTTGGAATATCAATGTTGGCCTTATTTAGTGTCATAGTTGAGAATCTTTTGTCGCTTGCAAAAGAATGCTCGATTTTCTTTTACATAGACAAAAGAGTTGAAAACATACTGACTAAATATTGTCATTATTCCCAACTGCTTCAGAATGGATCTACAGTGGAAAAATATCTTGCTTGAAGATATTTTATTAGTGACTTCTTTTGTTGCGGCAATATGTTTTTATTTCCAGTAGTGTCCCCTCCAGGAGCCATTCATATGAAACAGTGCATAATACATTATAATTAAGTACTGGTCTGTTATCACAATTTGATCTTCCTGTGTTCGTCCACATCTGCTTATTGTTAATTGTGAGTTTGACACTATTGACATTTGCTGTGGGTCCACAGTCACCAAGGACGCATAATATCTTTTGGGTTTTATCTTCATTTAATTTCATTTCGTTTTCTTTGAACCACTTTTTATGTGCTTCAAACAAAGTTGAGCAACCTTTAGTGCCTCAGCGCAGTTTCTACTCTTAGTCATTAATGTATCACCTACAAAGAACAGGCTATGACCATCACAACTTAACTCAGTGACAAACATTAAAAGAGCAGAGGCCCATATACAGAGCCCTGGGTTACACCATCTTCAAGTGGCATTTCATTAGACATCACTCCCTGGATTCAAACGCTCTGCCATCTGTCTCTTAGCTAAGATGACAAGTTCTCAAAAATGATACTCTTTATACCATAAGGTTTTAATTTTTCCAGCATTATATTACACTTAGATCACAAAGAATTAAAGCCACGCAGTTCTGCCTCCAAATGCATCCATTATTTTGGTTATTATGCCGATCGTTGCAATAAATATAGATTTCCCACTTCTAAATCCATCTTGGTTATCTGCGAAGAAGTTTCTCCCTTCAAAATAATTTCTTCATTATAGTTCCAATCGCTTTTGCTAGTATAGGTATTACAGAAATTGGTCTATAGCTGGATGGACTGTTAGGATCATCTTTTTATACACTAACACTGGCTTTCTCAATTTTAAGAAGTCTGTATTAGTATCAACCTGAAAGCATTGGTTATTGGCAGCATTAAAAGGTTCAGCAATATCAGGTACAGTATCCTTAGCCCCAAAGGCCAACAAAGATGGTTAGGAAGCCCGATATTTTGTGGTGGTTTTTGCTTGATACAGAACTACCAGTACTATTTGAGAGTGATCAATTAAATAATATCATCTGCAGTATCATTGTTCTTCTCAGTCCTGGGCTAGTGGAGCAGATTTTCATATATTCATAAAATCAGCATTAGATTTGTCACATATGTATTCAACCATCTTCTCCAAAACCTTCAGTGTTTGTTACCCACTGGAGCAGAAGGGTAACACAGATAACTAGGAAGTGTAACGTTTTGCGGTTGCTGTGGCTTGTGTGAATCATGTGGAAAATTTTATGCATTTAGAAGCAAAAATTCAGCTTTCTATCAGGCAGCTGTTGTCTTGCCCATTAATACCATAGCTAACAGACTTCTTTTGTTGTAGTCTAATGTATCCTAACTGAAAAACCTTGGGGAGTCAGATTACATATTTTGAAACCCATTGAATTGTTGATTCATTATGGCTTCTCTTCCATATCATAATTTCCTTAGGTTTTTTTCCATTTCGTACCAGAATCTCATTAATAAATAAATGGCCTTCAGTGACAAACTAATGAATTATCTTGTTGAACACCCACAGTCATATAAAACCAGAATAGAATCATTGTGTATAAGGTTTGAAAAATAAGGGAAAAGATTTGTTACTGCAGAATGTACAAACTCATTCATATATTTGAACAACAATCTGCAACTTCATTGGCTGCTTTCTTGGTGTCCCCCTTCATTAGTGAAGCGAAAAGAACTCAGATTTGTGATTCCGTCTACCAACTGGAGCAGAAACCACATGAGCTGCTAGCTTGTTTCTACAGCCATTCCAGTTTCCTATGGTCCTACATCTTCTAGATGAGACACCAGACTAGTGTACGATCTACACTCATTGTATGCTGACCCTGGACAAGTCAATTACTGCCATAAAATAAGTTAAGAACAATTCTAGACTTAAGTGATTTCTGCAATCATCGATTCAAAGGTTTGACATGCATAGTCATCAGTATTTTCTATGCTGTCTGTACATAGAAACAAAAGCGTCTATAGTATGATTAAAACTACTTGCTAGTTGATACGTCAAGCCTTGGAACTTAGTTTCTGAAGTCATAGTTCTCAAAATCATACACAAACAGTCTGCCATTGCTAAATTGCCACAGCGGATTGTCACTACACTTGCAGTTTTTGAGTAATGCTGAGTGCACACAAAATCTGTTATTGGGCACTGCTGACCACTCATTTAACTGTCAGTGCAGAGTGTAAGCATGCATTCTGCTAATGATGGCAACGTATTTCCTGTTGTCAGAGCTTTAGTTCAGGCATAACGGGAGTGTCAAAATGTTAATGCAGTAGCACTAAGTGACAAACGTGAAGTAGAAATAATTTTAAACAGAATTTAGTTACATGATGGTATGTTTGCCTTCACTGGCATATTTAGTAATCTAGGAATGCCCACACAAGGCTGCTTAGTTCCCCAAACAGAAGTTATTTTGCAATCTGCAGGCTGTACCACTTACTGATGACTCCAAAGTCTCTTCAGGAAACTTCCCCTAAGCAGGGCTCAGCTTGCTGCTTACTTTGGAGAGAAATTATACAAATGTAGAATCATATTAATTGTAGTTTCCAGAAGGGTAAATGGTTTGACAATAGAGAGGGTGTGATACAAATAACCCATAGTCCTGATTACAATTGCAATAAACATATCAATAGTGCCAATTGTATAATGGTATATTCAGAATTTTATGATTTGAATTCACTAATCAAAGAAATTATAAATACATGTACCATAACTATTTGAAACTTACCTTCATATCTAGTTTATTTTGAAAGCCAGCAATTTGTGGCAGAAAAATGAATACGTTAAGGTTTGAAGCAGTATCACACTCAAACTGCAGTTAACCTAGACAAGGTTCAGATACAAGGGAAATGGTGTATTTAAAGATTTCGTAAAAGTGTCTCATTTATGACAGGTTAGCTTGCATTTGAAAATTGCTATCATGACAATACTTCCCTGTGCAGCTTCAGGTAAGAAAGACTTTGCAATTTACCATGAGACAGAACTGAACTGTGTAAAGATGCTTGAAGAGTGATCATGGATTGACCGCCACGTGAATACGAAAAAAAACACATTTTGCAGCAAAAAAGTAACCATCACTGTGAAAAGAATTCCCTTCAGTTTGTAATGTAAACAGAACACCTTTTTTCTTTCTACTTATCAACTATGAATTATTGTGTTGTAATATCTCTCTTTCAGTAGCTCATAAGTATCATTCCACTTCTCTGTACATTATAATTCCTTTACCTCAATTTTCAAAATGTTCTTTTTTAAAAAGTCATTTGCTAAACAATGGGAACATTAATTCCAGTTTTTTCTGCAGTTTATTCACTCACTGGATGACTGACTACAACTTATTTTCGAAGAGCACTACTTTTACTCTGTTCATTGGGATGTTAGTGTTCAGCATTCATCCATTTTGACAACATATTATTCCAAAGGATATGAAGGACTACAATAATAATTAGAAATACAATTAAAAAGAAGATACTTCAAAAATGATAAATGTTCACTATTGTACCACTATGCGAACTCTCTCATTCTATACTTTGATGTACAATTATGTTGTTGTTTTCTGGCAGTTATTTGATGTGATAAATGGACAACAAAAATGTATATTCAACCTCTGTTGGCCCATCACGGCCAGGGGACATCGGCTGGTTAATACTATTTAAATTATGTTCCTACCCAAATTCGAAACAGTTAACTCGACATATTCACTGTGTGTATAACGTGAGGAAAGGTAAGAAAAGTGCATCAGCTCAATTGTGTGTTGTACATAGAAGAAAAATAAACAATAAAGTAATATTGATGTGAACTGTAACATGCTGGAAGAACGTAACCTGGTCCAGACTCTGAATGGTTGTTATTATGGAATCTTAATATTTGGATTTTACTATTCACGTACTAATAATGTCACTGAACTGTATGGACCCACAAAAATGGAAAAAAAAAACTGTAGAAAAAAGGTTGCTAGATAAATAAATTAAAAAATAATTCTAAAATAAAGTGCTCCATGTGAGAAGTTACATGGCCTATATTACAGTCATGATTTAGTTTTAATCAAGATAGACTGTGATAATATTTGTAAATAAGATTAACAATTCTTTATGCATTAAACAATCACCACTGAACTGAAAACATGAAACTGCCAATTTGACTCCTTTAGTATCTTCTATACTAAAGTTAACAAGGCAATAAATTTTGTTTCATTATGCATGCTATCATTATTCCTAAAACCAACTACATTCTTTGGAAGAATAACAGCTGACTCATGGTAAAAATCAATGTCTCAGTTGAAGAATTTTTCCCACAATTCTCTCAAGCATATCACATTGTTATTACTGCTCTCTAGCTAATTTTTGATTATGAATGTAGTAGCAGCTTCTTATTAATATCATTTCTTATTAACGTCAGCAGTTCAGTGTCACAATATAGTGAAGTCACAATGACAAGAGGTTATTGTATAACTACATAAAAGTCAAATGACATTAGCACTTCCTACTTGTAACATTATTGATGATTACATACAGTGTGTGACCTGCCACTGCACACAAATCTCTCATGAACGTAGAAACAGCTTCTTATTAATTGCACGTCTTATTAATGTCAGTAGTTCAGCATCACAATATGGTGAATTCACAATGACAAGTGTTTATTGTATAACTACATAAAATTCAAATGACATCAGCAGTTCCTACTTGTAACATTAATGATGATTGCATACAGTGTGTGACATGCCACTGCACACAAATCTCGCATTATTTTCATCATTATCAAAATTGTTAAAATGATGGTAACTGAGTTTTGGGGGTATGGTGCTAATTTCTGTGACCTACCTTAATTCTGTTAAACCATTTTATTTCTCAGTATAATAATACACGTATAGACACGTACATAGACAAAGTAGTTACAAAATCAATTTATATAATAAATGGGTAGTTTGTCTCTTGAGGAGGTGGCATTCTCATATGGGATGACTATCCAAAACATCACTTTCTGCTGTACCTCTCCCAGCCCACCGATGTTCATGGCTGCGCAAAGCTTCTGGAATGCCAGGAATTTTTCAAACTGGAGGGTGGTGCCCAGCCAGCTGCCCAATGGAATGTCAAGGCCAACCCCACATACCTGCACCCCATGTGTTGTAGGGACATCACAGTAGCCAACAGGAGTACCAGCCAAGAAGCAGAAGCAATTTCTGACAGGAGTTCAGTGTCAAGGGCTTCAAAGGCACCAATTCTGGTACACAATCTTGCTTTTTGCAGGTTATGAAAAAACTTTCAGTTAATACATTCTACCAAATTATAAAACACCCTATAAAGAAAAGTAACAAACTTCTAATACGAAACAATGGAAAGTCTTGGTTAGAATATCAACAATATTATGAAAAGATTGCTACTCATCATAAAGATTACATGTTGAGATGCAGACAGATGCAACAAAAAGATTGTTAGACACTTAGGTTTCAGCCAAAGGCTTCTTCAGAAAGGAAACTAAAACACACACACATTCACACAAGTAACTGCACCTCATGCATACGTGACCACTCTCTCTGAACGCTGCAGCTGGAATGCAAAGGCGTAATGTCAGGCAGAATAAGCAATATGGAATGGGGAAGGGAAGGGGGAGGGTTAGCAGGATCCTGGTGGGTGTGAGGACCCAGCGAGTGCTACCTGACGGAGCATGCAGGGACTAGATGGTGTCCAGGCAAGGTTACCTGGTGTGTTATTGGGAGATTGTGGGGGAGGGCAGGGGAGGATGGGAAGAGGAAAAGGAGATCAGCAGAGAGGGAAAAGACTGGTGGCAATGACATACAGTGGAGCACAGTGAGCGTGGGAGACATGAATCGGGAGGAGGTGACAGGACAGAGAGGGTGAAAACTGTTGGGAGGAATTTGTGAGGACAGTAGGTTACCTTCTGCTGAGGCTGTGATTATTTCAGGAGCAGAGAATGTCTTGCATGGATAACCCCCATCTGAGAAGTTCATAGAAGCTGAAAGTGAGGGAGGCAGAGGGAAAGGGGGGGGTGGAGATCCAGGTGGTCCAGGTTGTGAGGCAGCCATAGAAATCATGAATATTACATTCAACTGCATATGCCACAGGGTGGCACATTTTATTCTTGACCACAGTTTGGCAGTGGCCATTATTCCTGGTAGTCAGCTGGTTGGTAACATACCAATATAAAAAGCTATGCAATGATAGCAGCAGAGCTGGTAAATAACATGGCTGCTTCTGATGGTGTAGGACAAACCTGTGACAGGACTGGAATAGGACATGCTGGGTGGGTGGATTGGGTAGGTCTTTCACCCGGGTCTTCCACAGGGATATGATCTCCATGGCGAGGCGCAGAGTTTAGGAGTGGCGTATTGATGGACTAGGATGTTGTGGAGGTTGGGTGAACATCCTAGGTGTTGACTTCTTCCTCTCTGACGGCTCCATTCACACCTCTCTCCACATCAAACCACTGACGACCAACAGTACCTGCATTTCCATAGCTGCCATCCCTTACACACTAAAAAATACCTCCCATACAGCCTGGTCACCTGGGAATGGTGTATCTGCAATGACAAGAACTCTCTTGTCCAGTATGTTGAAGATCTCACAAAGGCCTTCACAGACACGCACTATCCCCCAGATTTTCTGTGCCATATCTCCATACCCCCCCCCCCCCCCCAATACCTCCTAACACCCCCAAAAACCAGCTACAAAGGAGTACCCACTTTATCACTTTATTACCTAATACTGCTATGAACTGGAACAACTGAACTACATTCTTCTAAGATCTTCGATTATGTATTATCATGCCCTGAAATGAGGGACATCCTATCCAAGATCCTTCCCACCCTCCTAACGTGGTGTTCTGTCACCGGGATTAAAGTATATTGTGCTAGAGAAAATTGGTAGAGGGCAGATTGGAAAAAAGAGTGTAAACTGCATTTACAAACATATTGCAAAGTGCTGAATTTCAATAACAGTAGAGCAGACACATTTTGGTGAAAAAATCCACACAGAATGAAACAAGAGTAATTTGGTGGCATATTCAACAATTGAAGATGTAAACATCAAAACTGTTGGTCACCAAAATAATTTTCCAACAGTGTAAAAATATGTAGAACTGTCAATAAACGAGTGAATACAGATAAATTACAACTGAGTCAGTGGGTTGGAAAAGGGATCATGTCCATGTACATTTGCCGACAGTAACTGATCTTCATATCTGTATGGATTCTTTGGGACAATAAGGGGTCATATCTCAGCAACAGAAGTGCTTGTTAGATGGGTACTGAGTTAGAGAAGGGGTTATGTCCAGGTAAACAAGTGTATGGCACACCTGTTCAAATAGTGGACCTGTTCCAATAAAAAAGAAGAAACTAGACAATGTATAGAACATTCTACAACACATAACTGATAAGTAGAAAGCATCCTGCAACGGTAGCTGATAGTAGCCAGCAAAGAATGGACAAGCTAAAGATGAAGCATATCCACCATAGTTTGCTTTGCTCTGTTTTGATTGTGGCTGTATTTTGGGTACATTATTCATAATGTTCATAACACTCTCTTTTATTGCTGCAATGGGTATGAATAATATCAGCTTTCATAATGCAATCCTTCCACTGTAAGCAGAATGCTGGCTGCCTCATCACCATCGTCTGGAAAAAGCTCACCTCCAGTACATTCATACTGGATGACTGACCACACTTGGCGGCTAAAGTATGTTGTAATGGCATATTTTGCTTCACCGTGGGGCTAACTGCTACACAGCAACTCAATGACATCATACTTAAACAATCTGTGGAGTAAACAATTTTTTGTGTCTCCTGGAAAATTTATCCTCCCGGGACATGACCCTTTTTCCAATTCACCAATTCAGTTGCAGCAACAAGCAAATATGTCACAGACAGATACTAGCCGACCCGTGTGGCCGAGCAGTTCTAGGCGCTTCAGTCTGCAACCGCGCGACCGCTACGGTCGCAGGTTTGAATCCTGCCTCGGGCATGGATGTGTGTGATGTCCTTAGGTTAGTTAGGTTTGAGTAGTTCTAAGTTCTAGGGGACTGATGACCTCAGATGTTAAGTCCCAAAGAGCTCAGAGCCACTTGAACCTTTTGAGCAGATATTAGTTTCAGAAATGTAATCACAAGGCTACAAAAACCATTAGCTTGCTAGAAGAGGCACTTTTTGGTTATGCTGATCTGTTAACTTGGGTCGTTAATTCTGTATCCTGAGAAAGATAAATATGTTGAAGCAGTAGCCATTGATAAAAATTGTGATAAGCTAATGACCTCTAATTACATCTTTTACAGTCCTAACTTGTCCTATTATTGAGAATGTGTTCTATAATGAAGTACTGCCCCACTTTACTGAGAACGTCTTGCTAATGTCCTCTTAGTTTTCTTTTGTAGCGCAGTTTGTGCTGACAAAGCATTATATGACCTCAGAAATTAAATCCTGGAAGAGCAAACAACACAGATTATACTATTGTTATTTTTTGCGACAACCTGCATCACAGGAGTATTATTACATTTAAATTGGGGGAGTGTGAAATACGGAATACCACAAGCCTTGGTATTGGATCCATTCCTGTTCTTCAATTAAAAGTGAATAACTTCCAAAATACTTCAAATCATCATTTTTAAATGAGGATTTTCAGTAATGACAAGCAATTTGATAAAGGCTAAAATGCAACGATGTGAGACAAAATTCAGTTGATAGTTGAACAGGCCTGCAATTGATCATATCAAATCTCTGGAGATCAATTTCAAATGAGAAATTGTATCTTACTGAAAATATATCCCTTGAGAAAAAATGAAGTGTAGCAGCGAGAAGACATGGTCGGATGTCAATGCCACTTTGCAGATATATACACTATTGACAGATAAGTGAATGATTACAGTTGCAGTTCTCTTTGACAGGTACAATGGCCACCAGAGTCCATTCGTTTGTTCAAGACCAAGACCTTGCTCTGTGTAAGAATAAGGAAGCATTGTTAAACGGCAAATCAGTGCCGGGATATAACCCACAACAGGATGTATTGTGTTATCAGGGCAAGCAGGATAATCTGGCCAAGATTTGTCTTCTGGGAAGCATGGTTCCCGTCATTTTCCATTACTTTCTTAAGACTGTGGTTGGAGGCCATTTTGGAATCGGTAGAATCCTTAGCAAGGTTAGGGAATTTCTTAATTGGTCCATCTTTTACAGGATAAATGGCGTTTGGAGGGGGAAGTGCTGTAACTGTAAAATTCCTAAATCCAATTTCAAGACTCGTAGGGGATTTTTACTATCTTCTGTAAATTATTTCGAGCCCCAGCCATGCACTCGTGACGAAAGTCATTATATCCTGGTCGTGGTTGATGCCTCTTCCAGATTTGTCTGGTTCGTATCCAGTGGCAGGGTGATCGCTGGGTTCATTATTCGTCATTTGTTTGGGATATTTTTCATATTTGGTCCTTCCCGTAAAGCTGTCACTGACTACGGTCCTCCCTTCCTCTCACAACAGTTTAAAAGCTTTTGCTACGACAATGTGATAACTCACTCCACGACTATGCTGAACTGTCTGCAAGCTTCATTTATGGAGAGACTGAATTGCAATCTGAAGGCAGCCTCAATTATTTTCCATTCTCATTCACGCCACAAGTGCGATTATTCAGTACGTGGCATATTTGGCATTTAATTCCGCCAAACATGTAGCCCTTGAAGCTACCTCCACTTCCTTGATGTTTGATCGTCGTCTCATGTTCCCCTTGCCCAACCTGTGATCTGTTAATGACCTGCTCCTTGAGGAAATGACAGCTAGCCTGATTAAGGCGACGAAATACTAGAGTCACACACAAGATGCAGGCTTCCCATTACAACCTTGGGGAAAGCGAGTTTAAAGTGATTGTTAGTGATAAGGTTTCGCCTAAAACCTTGCTCCCAGGGCTCAAGGTAAGGCCCAAATTTCTGATAAATTGACAGCTTACTTTGTAGGACCTCGTGACGTTATCCAAGTTCTTAACCCAGTCACCCTATTGGTACGTAACATTGCTACTGGGAAGTTTTCTGGAGTACATGTCTCCACGATCAAGGGAGGAAGCTAAATTTTCTGTTCGAGATAAATTGGCGGATGGGCTGTGATGAGGTTGTGGTGGGGAAGGATGAGCCGCGGCTCTCGATTCGATATATCGATATATCGCTAGAGGGCCGGTTCGCTATCCTTGCATGCAAAACCGGCTGACTGATTGTACGAGAGAAGTGCGAGAGAGGGTGTGAGTGGTACGTCGGCAACGAGTGAGGCCACGGGGTACAGAGAGGGCGCCACACCGTGAAGAGCAGAGGCAGCGAGGGACTTGGGAGCCGACGCTGCGAGTGGCCGAGGAGGCGGCATGTGCCCTGGTCTGTGGGGCTGCTGCCTCCGTGTTGGCGCGTGTGGCGTCTGGACGCCGATGCCACTGCTGGGAGGAGCGACAACCTTCAGCCGCTAATTTCCATCCAGGACTTCTCGGTATCCTGTGTGGCCAATTCCAGTTCCTGAATCTGGAGAGACGTTTCGTCTGATAAGCACTTATTTACACGTAAAGGACAACGTACTGCGCTGCTTTGAAGTTCTAGTGGAGCATACGGACAAGAATTCTACAATTTTTTGAGACGTAATAAGCCAGCACTTAAGGCAGCCGATGTTCCAAAGCAGTATAGTATGTGATAGTCAAAATGTTATATACACTCCTGGAAATTGAAATAAGAACACCGTGAATTCATTGTCCCAGGAAGGGGAAACTTTATTGACACATTCCTGGGGTCAGATACATCACATGATCACACTGACAGAACCACAGGCACATAGACACAGGCAACAGAGCATGCACAATGTCGGCACTAGTACAGTGTATATCCACCTTTCGCAGCAATGCAGGCTGCTATTCTCCCATGGAGACGATCGTAGAGATGCTGGATGTAGTCCTGTGGAACGGCTTGCCATGCCATTTCCACCTGGCGCCTCAGTTGGACCAGCGTTCGTGCTGGACGTGCAGACCGCGTGAGACGACGCTTCATCCAGTCCCAAACATGCTCAATGGGGGACAGATCCGGAGATCTTGCTGGCCAGGGTAGTTGACTTACACCTTCTAGAGCACGTTGGGTGGCACGGGATACATGCGGACGTGCATTGTCCTGTTGGAACAGCAAGTTCCCTTGCCGGTCTAGGAATGGTAGAACGATGGGTTCGATGACGGTTTGGATGTACCGTGCACTATTCAGTGTCCCCTCGACGATCACCAGTGGTGTACGGCCAGTGTAGGAGATCGCTCCCCACACCATGATGCCGGGTGTTGGCCCTGTGTGCCTCGGTCGTATGCAGTCCTGATTGTGGCGCTCACCTGCACGGCGCCAAACACGCATACGACCATCATTGGCACCAAGGCAGAAGCGACTCTCATCGCTGAAGACGACACGTCTCCATTCGTCCCTCCATTCACGCCTGTCGCGACACCACTGGAGGCGGGCTGCACGATGTTGGGGCGTGAGCGGAAGACGGCCTAACGGTGTGCGGGACCGTAGCCCAGCTTCATGGAGACGGTTGCGAACGGTCCTCGCCGATACCCCAGGAGCAACAGTGTCCCTAATTTGCTGGGAAGTGGCGGTGCGGTCCCCTACGGCACTGCGTAGGATCCTACGGTCTTGGCGTGCATCCGTGCGTCGCTGCGGTCCGGTCCCAGGTCGACGGGCACGTGCACCTTCCGCCGACCACTGGCGACAACATCGATGTACTGTGGAGACCTCACGCCCCACGTGTTGAGCAATTCGGCGGTACGTCCACCCGGCCTCCCGCATGCCCACTATACGCCCTCGCTCAAAGTCCGTCAACTGCACATACGGTTCACGTCCACGCTGTCGCGGCATGCTACCAGTGTTAAAGACTGCGATGGAGCTCCGTATGCCACGGCAAACTGGCTGACACTGACGGCGGCGGTGCACAAATGCTGCGCAGCTAGCGCATTCGACGGCCAACACCGCGGTTCCTGGTGTGTCCGCTGTGCCGTGCGTGTGATCATTGCTTGTACAGCCCTCTCGCAGTGTCCGGAGCAAGTATGGTGGGTCTGACACACCGGTGTCAATGTGTTTTTTTTTCCATTTCCAGGAGTGTATATTGATGTCCTGAGTACAAAGATTGTTTCTGGAAATTGTATGAAGTATTGCTGTCTTTGAAATGTACCCAACTGTATGGGATCCTATCCTAAAAAGTCTCCACACTAATTTATTGGAACTGTGTCTGTGCCACTGAGCATTCTTACCGACCTGCAGTTCATCTGTTGCCTGTTGGTGGTTGTAGTACACGTAACGAAACTTTTTACTAGCTTTCTGTTGGCCGTTGTAACACACCAGTTTAATTAGAATTGAGCAGTAGGAGTAAGTATGACTGCCAATTTCATCGTTTTACTTTGCAGTGGTGGAAGTTTCAGCATAGCAGAGTGGAGATTTCGACCAGTCCCCACCCTTCAATCCTTTGGCCCTTCCGCCTCCCCACCCTCACGATGATATTAACTGTGATATTGAAGAGTTGAGTTCATAATTTTCAAATTTTTAAAAATGCTAAATGCGCACATTGTGATACATGGATTTAATGACATCACTAAATTTAGTTCTCCAGAGGAATTGTATTCTGAACTTTGTAAGTGTTGTCAAATGAGCAGGTTAATGTTAGAAATCCAAAGCGTCTCAGACTACTAATACTTATTGCATCCTACCTGTGTCTGATATTACCGTCATGCTATTTTATTACTCTTCCTTTTACCGCGCACCTGCGGAGAAACTAATATTATTTTGTTTTGGGTAGGTGGACTGGATTCAGCTTAGTATAGTTTATGTTACTCCACTCCCTGAGTTATCCCTCTTCAGAAGTTCGTTTGGAAATTTTTATGGTATGAAAGTTCCATGTTACAACAACAGACTGCACTGGACTACAAAGAAATGATAAAACTAAAAAGATTCATAGCACTTGAGGAGGGAAATCTTAGACAATTATAACTGTCAATAACTAGTCGAAAAGAATTGCAAGAGCAGGAGGACAATGTTTGTGGAAGAAGGGAACAATCTGAGTTACATGATAGGCTAGGAGCTGCTCCAAGTCAGACTATAGCGAGTGAGGTCAACAAACAAGTAGTCATGTAACAGCTTTGTAATAGCTTGAACATGAAGTTGATGTATTGAAGGTCAATACAGAAAACAGAATTTCAAGAAACAGAGAATTTTGATGAACTTTCTACTGCTGCAGCCAAACTGGCTGCTAGTTGTAAGCGGAGCTCAGATATACAGCGTGGTCCATTGATAGTGAACGGGCCAAATATCTCACGAAATAAGCATCAAACAAAAAAACTACAAAGAACGAAACTCGTCTAGCTTGAAGGGGGAAACCAGATGGCGCTATGGTTGGCGCGCTAGATGGCGCTGCCATAGGTCAATCGGATATCAAACTTTTTTATTTTTTTAAATAGGAACCCCCATTTTTATTACATATTCGTGTAGTACGTAAAGAAATATGAATGTTTTAGTTGGACCACATTTTTGCTTTGTCATAGATGGCGCTGTAATAGTCACAAACACGTGGCTCACAATTTTAGACGAACAGTTGGTAACAGCTAGGTTTTTTAAATTAAAATACAGAACGTAGGTACGTTTCAGCATTATATTTCGGTTGTTCCAATGTGATACATGTATCTTTGTGAACTTATCTTTTTGTGAGAACGCATGCTGTTACAGTGTGATTACCTGTAAATACCACATTAATGCAATAAATGCTCAAAATTATGTCCGTCAACCTCAATGCATTTGGCAATACGTGTAACGACATTCCTCTCAACAGCGAGCAGTTCGCTTTCCGTAATGTTCTCACATGCATTGACACAGCGCTGACGCATGTTGTCAGGAGTTGTCGGTGGATCACGATAGCAAATATCCTTCAACTTTCCCCACAGAAAGAAATCCGGGGACGTCAGATCCGGTGAAAGTGCGGGCCATGGTATGGTGCTTCGACGACCAATCCACCTGTCATGAAATATGCTATTCAATACTGCTTCAACCGCACGCGAGCTATATGCCGGACATCCATCATGTTGGAAGTACATCGCCGTTCTGTCATGCAGTGAAACATCTTGTAGTAACATCGGTAGAACATTGTGTAGGAAATCAGCATACATTGCACCATTTAGACTGCCATCGATAAAATGGGAGCCAATTATCCTTCCTCCCATAATGCTGCACCATACATTAACCCGCCAAGGTCGCTAATGTTCCACTTGTCGCAGCAATCGTGGATTTTCCGTTGCCCAGTAGTGCGTATTATGCCGGTTTACGTTACCGCTGTTGGTGAATGACGCTTCGTCGCTAAATAGAACGCGTGCAAAAAATCTTCATCGTCCCGTAATTTCTCTTGTGCCCAGTGGCAGAACTGCACACGACGTTCAAAGTCGTCGCCATGCAATTCCTGCTTCATAGAAATATGATATGGGTGCAATCGATGTTGATGTAGCATTCTCAACACAGACGTTTTTGAGATTCCCGATTCTCGTGCAGTTTGTCTGCTGCTGATGTGCGGATTAGCCGCGACAGCAGCTAAATCACCTACTTGGGCATCATCATTTATTGCAGGTTCTGGTTGACGTTACACATGTGGTTGAACACTTCCTGTTTCCTTAAATAACGTAACTATCCGACGAACCGTACGGACACTTGGATGATGACGTCCAGGATACCGAGCAGCATACGTAGCACACGCCCGTTGGGCATTTTGATCAAAATAGCCATACATCAACACGATATCGATCTTTACCGCAATTGGTAAACGGTCCATTTTAACACGGGTAATGTATCATGAAGCAAATATCGTTCGCACCGGCGGAATGTTACGTGATACCAAGTACTTATACGTTTGTGACTATTACAGCGCCATCTATCACAAAGCGAAAAAAGTGGTCCAACTAAAACATTCATATATCTTTACGTACTACACGAATATGTAGTAAAAATGGGGGTTCCTACTTTAGAAAACGCAGCTGATATCCGTTTGCCCTATGGCAGCGCCATCTAGCGGGCCAACCATAGCGCCATCTGGTTTCCCCCTTCAAGCTAGACGAGTTTCGTTCTTTATAGTTTTTTCGTTTGACGCTTATTTCGTGAGATATTTGGCCCGGTCACGATCAATGGACCACCGTGTATATGATAACAACATCTACGATCAAATCATGTGTAAGAACACAGCAAACTGTCTGACTCATCCTCATAATTAAGAAAATCACTGTACACTCATCAATAGTATTACTGAAGAGTACCAAATTCTTCATCACATATTGCAAGTACAGTAATAATAGTCATATTGTGCAACAACCAAGTACCAGTCTTTCAAATCCAATAGCACGTGGAATATCCAGAAGATAACCCACCCAAGTACTAACCAGACCTGACATTGCTGAACTTTGTTGGTTGTGTGAGATCCAATGTGGCAAGACGGTTGGATATATTGACACTCATATGGAAGAAACCATCTATTCACTTGACTAATACCTCACTCATGCAAAGAAAACTTTAAAACGTTAAAATATACTCAAAAGAGAACAGCCTGGTTACACAAAGAAACTTAACTAGAACATAAGCACAAACACTAGATATGTTGCACTAGACACCCGAACATCAGGAAATAAGGAACCTCCAAAGTATCATACACTGACGTCTGCATGAACCCTGACTAAATTCTATCTGGTCTAAGACCAAAATAACTCGTCATTGATATTGAGGTCATTAGAGGTGGTCATTTAGTAACGAAATTAGATAAATGTTAGTTTTCAGGAAAAAATGTCTGTTGTATTAGTTTTCTACATGCATTGTGTAGCTCCTTTGTGTTAGGTCTAATTTGATGATATTTGATGATTGTCTAACTTCATCATATGATTTTCGTGAGTGTTTTGATGTAGTGATACTGGATTTATCTGAATAACCTATGGTCTAGAGAGAAGATACAAGGTAAGAACTTGGGTTTGTTGTGAGTCTGAAACAGTGAAATGTGATTATGAGTGGATATTTTCTATGTTGTTCAAAATGGTTCAAATGGCTCTGAGCACTATGGGACTCAACTTCTGAGGTCATCAGCCCCTAGAACTTAGAACTACTTAAACCTAACTAACCTAAGGACATCACACACATCCATGCTCGAGGCAGGGATTCGAACCTGCGACCGTAGCGGTCGCGCGGTTCCAGGCTGTAGCACCTAGAACCGCTCAACCACTTCGGCCGGCTTTTATGTTGTGAGGTTCAGTACATGCTGTGAATGATATGTAGGAGGATTTATGGCTTTACTTGGTATTTTACTTGATATTTCCTTGAATGCGTGACATTCTTCTTTGACAGAAACCAGTCTTTATGGAAGATTTGTGCAGGCACGATCTGACACGTTGTGGATATTTATATTCTTCAAAAGTTTCTATTACACCTGTAGGATTCCACAGTTGTCAGGATGAGGAAGTAGTTCTGTCATATTATGTTGAAAAGTGAGTTCTGATTTGCAATGGTTGTTTCTTCGTCTGTGTATGAGTATATGATGCTATTTGCCTCGTTTGTTCGATACATTCAGCTCAATTTTCAGCTTTCTACATCATCTAACTTTAATCTAATCTAATCTCAACCGGACATCTACTGGGGTGATGATAACACATGCATTATTCAGCCTCTCTGATGTAGAGAGTAGAGTAGAAGACACTGATGGAAACCCACAAGGAGCAAGATCTGCACGATATTTTGAGGCAGTGTGTGTCAGGAGAGGTGCAGGTGTAAACATAGACTCGCTACTATTCCCAAAACTTGTGTATTCGAAACCTACGGGAAACAGTTACCCACACAGCCATAATAAGTCAGGTTTCCTTAAATTACTTGTCGTGAACTCCAGAACGGTTCCCCTAACTAGGTGGATTTCACTACCTAACCTGGCCAAATACACCCTTCTGCTCTGTCTCTAATAACACTCCCTCACTATGATAAGTTGAGAATACTGCAATTTAATGTGAACTCAGTGGTATGGATTTTATTCTTCCCCGTCACATGCTAACGCATGACGTTCACATCTATTTGTGCAATCGAGGAAGGTCTGGAATTGCATTTGTCTGGTGTGGCTCATGTGTACTCGTCATTTACCTAGACCTCTGGTCGTTGAAGTTGGTGTAATATGACGTAGTCTTACTACTGATACTACCACACGGGCGTCACACGATGAAACTGCCTCCCGACGCTAAAACCGGTCGTGCAGGATCTGGAGGACCCAGTAGCGCACACCTGTATTTGTGGTGCCCTCTGCCGCCAGCAGCAGCCATTGTGCTGTACAGACGCCGCCTGCCATGGGTTCTAACTCCACCGTTCGCGCTTTAGTACAGAGAAACTTTGCCTTGTGGACACTGTGATAGCTGGACTCTGTTTATTGTCGCATTATTTGTAACGAGTCTTCACACGTTTGTAAACAAACAAGTTAAGGGGCTCCGGAACGCCCTATACTTGCAATGTTAAAATAACGCTTATAAATTACATCTTTCCTCACAAAGTATTTGAGGTAGGAAGTTGAACTTTTTACAGATTATTTATTGGAATATGGGCTACAACTTAACACAGGGATTTTACAAAATTTTAGTTCAGTTATTAAAGATGATTTTTTTCATTTGTAATGAAAATTCACAACTTTTTTTGCGATTTTTTATTTATATATTCAAAAATATACAGTTTTTTGGAAAAAGGCTGTGTTAAATTATGCAGAAGGTACTGTGTAACATTTACTGAAAGTTTGAAACAAATATGTTTGGAAGATCCTTAGAAAACATGTAATTAGTATGAGAAAATAAAAGTTTTAGGAATCGAGCGACAAAGATTGGATTAACTTTTTAGTGCATTCAAGGTCCATAGGATGGATTATCTTCATCCTCTGCAAACTCCTCCTCCAGCTTCCTCTTGTTCCTCCTCCTGTTTACTCTTGCTTGTTTTTCTAGACTCTTTACAGCCCTGTCTGCAGCCCGAAGGCGTTCCTTGTCTAAAGCAAGCATCGCTCGTACCATGTTAGAATGTTATTATTTACAGTAATAAGACATACCTTTGGCTTTCCAACATTTCTCCTTTTCTTAAAAGCCTTCAGAGGATTTCTAATAACTTTACTTTTACTCATTATTATACTTCAACAAAACAGAGACTCAAGAAACAGAATTAATTACGAATATTTTCGAGATAACGACAGAGTAAATAAACATGAAACAATCGACAATCACACCAGCGATATATATTGAACCATCACAGGTTAGCCTCAACACATACTTTATCTCACATCCCTAAAGTGTACCTGATGAACACGGACGTTAATAACACCATTTGACAGCAGTTTAACAGCGCCACAGTGGGTCACGCCCATGTAGAACACATTTCAAAAAAAATTTAAAAATAGTTGTAATCTTCGGAATTGAATAAATTATATATCTATTAAAAGGTCTGCAGGATCAGAAAACGCAAAAAAGTAAAAATTGAACTTTTCATGATTTTGAGCCTTTCCGGAGCCCCTTAAGTAAATCTTCTATTTGTTGTGTTGTCTTCTTCACTGAATATTTCTGCTCCGGCGCAGCTTTCGTGCAGTGACAGTTGCCACACCACTCTGCAGCCCACCTCTCCTCGCCACTGAGTATGAAGTCCTCCTACACCACAGGTGGTGTCCGGTACCGAGACCACTTTGTATAACGGCTGGATCAGACAGTGTGCGCTTCATCTAGGTAGCAATGCTATCTTCCTTGGTAGCCATGCACCTCATCATAACATATCACTCTTACTACCTTTTTCCTGCAACAGATTTTCTCCAATATTCTTTAAGTCTAAGCGTTCCCACTCTCGACTTCTTCTTTTCTCTTTATTTTCTTTATGGTGCAACGTCGCGCGTCAGCTCCTCACCACGTTCTTTCCGTTCCTCGCTTTTAGATACAAAATATCTTCCATTCTCTACTTTCTGCAAGTTATCTTCAAACCTCTCCAACTATTTAGGTTTTGACGACACATATGGGTATAAGAAATAAGCAAAGACTGGCAATATATGTGAAACAATAAACAGATGTCCAAAAAAATAAAACGAGGAAGGAAACAGAACTGAAATTTTATAAGGCAATGGTGATTCCAATGCTAGTTTACAGAAATGAAGCTTAGATTGTACATAAATGTCAAGAAACTCACATACAGGCAACACAAATGAGATATTCGAGAGGAATAAAGGGATGCACAAGAGCGGACGATTAGTCTAAGCACATGTTGTAATAGTGGGACCAGATGAATCAAAATGGTTCAAATGGCTCTGAGCACTATGGGACTCAACTGCTGAGGTCATTAGTCCCCTAGAACTTAGAACTAGTTAAACCTAACTAACCTAAGGACATCACACACATCCATGCCCGAGGCAGGATTCGAACCTGCGACCGTAGCGGTCTCGCGGTTCCAGACTGCAGCGCCAGAACCGCGCGGCCACTTCGGCCGGCCCAGATGTATCGTTAATCTGCTGTGGCAGCAGGCGATTGATGCGAATCCGTTCGCTAACAGCGAGACATCGGCTGCAATGCCTCCCCTGGTCTCGTGACCGTATTGGTTCTACTCTAGACGACTGAAAAACCGTGGCCTTTTCATGTGAGTCCCGATTTCAGTTGGTAAGAGCTGATGGTAGGATTCGATTGTGGCGCAAATGCACAAGACCATAGACTCCGGTTGTCAACAAGGCGGTGTGCAAGCTGGTGGTGGTTCTGTAATGGTGTGGGCCACATTTACATGGAATAGACTGGATTCTCTGGTTCAACTGAACCTATAATTGACTGCAAATGGTTATGTTCAGCTACCCGAAGACCATTTGCAGCCATTATGGTGTTCACGTTCCCAAACAAGGGCGGAATTCTTATGGATGACAATGCGCCTTTCCACCAGGCCACAAATGTTCACGACTGCTTTGAAGAACATTGTGGACAATTCGAGCGAATATCGCCCGACATACACCCGTCGAACATTTGTGCGACATAACTGAGAGGCCAGTTCGTGCACAAAATCCTGCACCAGCAACAATTTCGCAGTCACGGACAGTTATAGCGGCATCGTGGTTCAATATTGCTACACGGGGGTTCCAGCGACCTGTTGAGCTCATGCCATGTCGAGCTGCTGTTTTTCGCCGAGCGAAAGGAGGTCTGCCACTGTATGAGGTTCAAAAATGGCTCTCAGCACTATGGGACTCAACTGCTGTGGTCATCAGTCCCCTAGATCTTAGAACTACTTAAGCATAACTAACCTAAGGACATCACAAACATCCATGCCCGAGGCAAGATTCGAACCTACGACCGTAACAGTCGCACGGTTCCGGACTGCGCGCCTAGAACCGCGAGACCACCGCGGCCGGCACTGTATGAGGAGATGATCCATATATTTTATCACCTCAATCCAAAAACTTGCATCAAGTGTTCTAGAAACCCCATAATTTGAAATATATCCCACAGCATTCCTCGTTTCACTTTGTCAAGCTTAACATAAATAGAAGTAACTTATCTGTTTGGAGTTTTTTGTATCAATCATTGTATTCTCAATTTAGTTACCTGAGGAATGTAAAGTTGACCACTGTCAGTCCAGCCTCGTTAATGAAGCTTAAAGCATGTAATAAAGAACGAAAGGTAACTCGATAAGTGCAACATCTGTGATCGTAGGTAATCAGTGGTCATACGGAAAAAAATTTTACGGAATTTAGTATGTAGTAGTAATTTCGTAGTTACACGTTCTCGGCAAGAGTGCTGACACAAAACTGTAAAAATTGATTAGCAGACAAGAGAGGAAAAATGCAAGATCTTTCACATTTTTTAAGCTGATCGTTTTTAGAGTTTGTAGCGTTGCTCTTGGGGGACGAAAATAAAAAGAATTGTTACTTTTTTTAATGTCGAAAAAGTGAATATTTTTGGTGGGCCACTTGGCAACAGAATCAGGGATTGATTACACTATTATAATAACATACGTTGAGCATTAAATACCTGAATAAGAGCAGCATATTGATATATATATATATATTTGAGATCGTTCGGAAGAAACATTATCATTTCTGTGCATTTTTATAGTCGCGATGTAGTCATACCCGGATCAACACTAAGGGACCAGAAGATTTATAGACTTTAAAAGAAATGCAACACTACACAAAAAAGTTGGTTCAGAAATAATAGGAAAACGATAATGTTCCTTCTGCCTCATGCTGTGTTCGGCCCATCAGCGTGGTCGTAATTTCTGATGATGAAGTAACACAAAAATAATTATCATTCAGATAAATAAGGAGATGGAATCATCAAGGTTAATTTACGAAAATAAGCACACTTATCTTTAACACACGTTTTTTTTAATGCTACGTACCTTTTCATATTAAATTACAATAGATGACCATTGTGGTTAAATACTTTATACATAACAGTCAAAATGTGCTCTTGACGCTGTCTGTTCGATATCAGTTACCAGAAACTACATGCTTTCTGATTGAAAAGAAATAACATTTAGCATTTTCACTCAATATTTTCACATAGAATATAAAATACAGTTGCGGAACGTAGCAAGCCCGCGTCCGCCTCTCATGGAATACAAACAGTAAAAGGTGAGGCGCCAAAAGCCTCATTTGTCTTGAAACAACAGAATTCTTTTTTATACCATTAATCGATACATGTACACAGAGATTTACTGGCACCGCGCAAGAACGGCAAAGATAAAGAATAATAGATTCTGTCGCTGCTATGCGATGGTTAATTTCTTTTACTTTACAATTGTTCGATAACTTTAGGTCATCAGGCGTTTACTATTGAGCGTATATTAATGTTTGTGAGGCGAAAATTACTAATATTACATTGCCTCCCATGAGGAGGGAAGGAATATTTGTAATTTTCGGGTGTAACATACAGATTATTAAAAGTTTCATTTCATATTCATTCCATAATAAAAGAATTAACGTTTCAATTTGTAATTATTGACGGTGGATCATTGTGAATTTGTTCTGTGTTTCTATCAGTGTTTGTATATATTCAGTCTTTCTTGATGATTCTTAAAATTAAGGCTATAAGTACATATATTTACAAAATTTATAGGGAAATAGTCACACTTCATTTTTCATCGTTGCAAAAGTAATTTGACTATCACAACTGGTACACAACTTTCTGTTTTGACTGTATTCATTATATTGTCATCGTCTTGTCGATTGATTGCCTTGTCCGTTGTCGCACTTAATTATACATTTATTTTCGTCGCACATACACTATTTATGATAGACTTGGATTGTAGAGCGGCCACTGGTGATGGCTTCGACAAGGAAGTCCATATCTTTCACTTTCAGGGCTCGAGTGTGGCTCTCCGAATTATTTCACATATGAAACAGATAAAATATCTTATATTAGAATAGCTTACAAAACTAATTTTATATACATGTGGGATGGGATATAGGAGGATGGGATCCTTTGATGTATTTTCGTGTGCTTATTTTCATTCGTATCGTGACCTCTCGTTAAAGTTTACATTTCAACAGTGTTCAGAGGTGACCTTGTGACTTGTCTCTGTGTACAATCAGTCATTATAATAATTACGCTAACTTCTCTATCTTAGGGTCTCTCAGAAGGTTTATGATACATACAAAAATGTTTTCAGTACTGGGTGTCAATGTTTTTGCTACAGAATGTAGCGCACAGCAACTGTGTTGGCGGTTGAACGTTTACATTATTTCGTCACGTGGTGGCTGTCCGCCTCCACTGTTGCGAGCAATCTTGAAATTCAGTCTGCGCGTGCACGTGACCGGAGCTTTCTTGCAGAGCGTTGATTTCGCGTTTGAGATGCCGCGCGTCGCTTTTGTTCGGCGGATCGTGGCTTTGTGCTTTTTAGATTGCTGGAGGGAGCTTCTGCCACCGAAACTGCCTCACATCACTTCCTGTCCACTATCCAATTACGGATTCGCAGGTAAGTGGTAGCTACTGCTGCAACTGCATGTGTGGAATGACACTGATTATTACACACTGCACTCATCAATGAATTTTTCACACATATGGTGCAGTAGAATACTGCCACTGAAAATCGTCGATCTTTACAACTTCACTTGCACTGTGGTGAGCGTCTGCGTGAACGGTGTATTAAAAGAAATTCTCGCTTCATAACATCACACGGTGTTTACAAGTTGATTTACATACTAATATTTACAAGAGTTCATTTAAATCGAGAAATAATCTAATTGACCACTTTGAATCAGAACAATTGTTTCTTAATTAGTATTTTTTATTTATGCCTACGGTCACAGGTAAGCTATTATAAGTCCTTTTTCTCTGACCAAATTCATTCCAATCTCCTTTACAAATTAATTTCATTCATAGTAATCTTTATCACGCTTGCTTATTCATTTTGTAGGCCCAATACATTTTTTTTTTAGTGCTCGTCTTATTTAGTGACTTCTGAGGGGAGCTTTATTTATGTCAAAGTTTCTCTCGTATGTGCTTGTCTTTAAAGAAAGTTCGAGGACAGAGTTGAAAATAGCAATTCCGCCTCGGGATTTCGTGTAGAGATACAAACAGTCGAAAAAGAAAAGTGGGCAAAGCGGGCCTACTCGCAGATCGTCGACAGAATTTAACTTACTCCTCAACCAGGTCGAAAATTTGATTTACATTACGCATTACAAAAGCAATTTGCGCGTCGCGAACCTACTCATTTTTACATGTAGTGCCTCACTTCCTAAGCACACGTGCATCTTTACAAGTTGATCCTGAGGAGTGGATAGGATCAAGGATCTTAAAGGGGCTCAATAATCACATAATCACAGAGAAAACAATAAATATTGCAGTACGCACTTAAAATAAAATCTATCACTTCAAGCATGTATATCTAATATGTATCTTGCTGCAGCTTGCTTACTGCTCTTTGTTCATTTCTTAGACTAAGTCAAGTTTATGCATTACGCATTTGGGTATTAATTATCATTTGTATATATAAGCCTCTCACTGGAGTGTTGTTGTTTGCTGCTGTCGCGACCTGTGAAGCTTGGACGAGATTCTTATTCTATTTGCTGCTAGCTTGTGAATTTGCAGTATCGCTAATGCTCAATAGTACCGTGAAGTTGCCATAATAAACCATGTTACTCATATGTTCCTTTACTCAGCTTGTTTACAGTCAGGACTCGTCTCACCTTGCGTTATACACTCCTGGAAATGGGAAAAAAGAACACATTGACACCGGTGTGTCAGACCCACCATACTTGCTCCGGACACTGCGAGAGGGCTGTACAAGCAATGATCACACGCACGGCACAGCGGACACACCAGGAACCGTGGTGTTGGCCGTCGAATGGCGCTAGCTGCGCAGCATTTGTGCACCGCCGCCGTCAGTGTCAGCCAGTTTGCCGTGGCATACGGAGCTCCATCGCAGTCCGTAACACTGGTAGCATGCCGCGACAGCGTGGACGTGAACCGTATGTGCAGCTGACGGACTTTGAGCGAGGGCGTATAGTGGGCATACGGGAGGCCGGGTGGACGTACCGCCGAATTGCTCAACACGTGGGGCGTGAGGTCTCCACAGTACATCGATGTTGTCGCCAGTGGTCGGCGGAAGGTGCACGTGCCCGTCGACCTGGGACCGGACCGCAGCGACGCACGGATGCACGCCAAGACCGTAGGATCCTACGCAGTGCCGTAGGGGACCGCACCGCCACTTCCCAGCAAATTAGGGACACTGTTGCTCCTGGGGTATCGGCGAGGACCATTCGCAACCGTCTCCATGAAGCTGGGCTACGGTCCCGCACACCGTTAGGCCGTCTTCCGCTCACGCCCCAACATCGTGCAGCCCGCCTCCAGTGGTGTCGCGACAGGCGTAAATGGAGGGACGAATGGAGACGTGTCGTCTTCAGCGATGAGAGTCGCTTCTGCCTTGGTGCCAATGATGGTCGTATGCGTGTTTGGCGCCGTGCAGGTGAGCGCCACAATCAGGACTGCATACGACCGAGGCACACAGGGCCAACACCCGGCATCATAGTGTGGGGAGCGATCTCCGTACACCACTGGTGATCGTCGAGGGGACACTGAATAGTGCACGGTACATCCAAACCGTCATCGAACCCATCGTTCTACCATTCCTAGACCGGCAAGGGAACTTGCTGTTCCAACAGGACAATGCACGTCCGCATGTATCCCGTGCCACCCAACGTGCTCTAGAAGGTGTAAGTCAACTACCCTGGCCAGCAAGATCTCCGGATCTGTCCCCCATTGAGCATGTTTGGGACTGGATGAAGCGTCGTCTCACGCGGTCTGCACGTCCAGCACGAACGCTGATCCAACTGAGGCGCCAGGTGGAAATGGCATGGCAAGCCGTTCCACAGGACTACATCCAGCATCTCTACGATCGTCTCCATGGGAGAATAGCAGCCTGCATTGCTGCGAAAGGTGGATATACACTGTACTAGTGCCGACATTGTGCATGCTCTGTTGCCTGTGTCTATGTGCCTGTGGTTCTGTCAGTGTGATCATGTGATGTATCTGACCCCAGGAATGTGTCAATAAAGTTTCCCCTTCCTGGGACAATGAATTCACGGTGTTCTTATTTCAATTTCCAGGAGTGTATAATAACTTCCTTTTTGTTCCGTCACGCTTTTACTTAAGGTTAACGTCAGGTCTTTTTAGAACAATTGCACTGCGTTATCAATCTGTTCATGCTTAATCCTAGGTATCTGTTCCTTCAAAGAGATGTTATTTTATCACTGGCACAGCACTGTGCGGGAATTTACGAGTTAAATCTACCGACTGTTTTGCGCTAACAGGTGGTGCCTTACTTACGTCACATTTGAAAATAGGGAATAACCTCATGGAATCGAATCTTTTCACACAACTTTCCTCTTTTGTCTGGACGTTTAAGTATTTCCTTTTAAAACTTGTCATTAATTTGTCCTCGATTAAATTTCACTTACTAATACTAAGCACATATAATCATCATTTTCATATTACTATTTAGCGAGAGAAGTGCATTATTCGCTCCTTCCTGCTCATTCTCAAATTACTACTTAGCGAGAGAAGTGCATTATTCGCTCCTTCCTCTTTCCTCATTTTAGTATCTCGGGGCTAATTAATACCTCTCGAGTACATCATTTTTCTTACATACTAACTTATAACTAAAATTGAAAATCGCCTCTAGGACATGTCCTCCTGTTTACATAAAAATTATTCATGTAAATACTTGTCTACAACTTATTCTGTATTTTATTTTCCAGACGCGTTGTTTTAATACATAAGGTTTCCTTTTAGCACCGGTTAACGTCCGTAGTCAGTTCAGTTCCGTTCTTGTTACTCATTGGTTTATCCTGATCTCCAATACCTTAGAATTTTCTCACAGCTTAAATTAACTTAATTCCTGGCGTTATAAAATTTTCTTAAATCATGATGGTGGAACAATCCTTGGATTTTATTCGTGGCAGGGTCAGAGAACAAATAGCTACCAATGTGTGGTTTCCTCATTATCACAAAGGGACCTTCATAAATGTGTTGCCACTTACGATTCTTCTTTAACAACAGGGATGGTTTAAAGTGAGTCCAGACTAATACCTTTTCTCCTTCTTTGAAATCGATAACTCTGTTTACCTTCTTATCAAATGCCTTTTTTCAGAGGTTAGTATACGTTGTCAATGATATGAGATAATCTTGCGGCATCTAAGACTAGCCTTACGCTACCATCTCATTTTAGTACAGACAATAAAGGACTCGAATAAGGTGAATGAGATCCTTCTATCACATTCCAGCGTAACATTTTCCTGATCTCGTACTTGACAGCTTCGCGTCTCGCATATGGAATGGAATAGCTTGTTCTACAGTAGGTTGAATGGGGCAGGACATCCATTCGATTTTCAAAGCATTTTATTAGTCCAGGTTTCTTAGAAAATACTTGAACGTAATCTGTTAACAAATTGTAAAGCTCATTCTTCTGTTGTTTGGATAATTCAGTGGACTCACTAGCTTTACCGTATAATTCATTCTGACCGGGAATTAGGTCTTTATACTCATCGTCATTAACACTTCAGGATCTGTCATGTCTTCTGTCTGACTGTACTGTTGTTTTTTAGTCCATGGCCGTACTGCTATTTGAAGCACCCCAAATTTTGTCTTCACGTTACTTCTTAACAAATTTACAGTTACTTGTTGCTGGCTCGCTACTAGAGTACAGATTCCATACTCGATGTCAATTTTAGATTTCATCTGCCTCAAGAATTCCATACTCAGGATACATGGCACTGATAGGTTTTTAACAATAAGAACAACGCACGTTACTGAAATAGACTCTATCTGGATTTGAAGCTGAGTTTGAAGATTTACACGTTGTGTTAGTGGACCAGTTGCTCCCGATTACGGTGCAACCTTGAATTGGAAGTGATAAAACTTTGCATACAGAGGATATTTGCTTAAATAAACATAAAGATAAGACATTTATATTAGCTCCTGTATCTGCAATGGCTGTTACTAGTATGTTGGCAGTTGATATTCTTATGGAAGCTTGAACTTGTTCGTCCCATACGTCATCATTGTCTTTCGTCTCAGTGTCTGCTACTAGATCATCCCGTAAGTTTGTCTCTTTGTCATACCTAATTGCTTTAATTTCGTGTGGACTAAGGGACAGGGTGCCCCCATTCAAACCTGCAGCATCCTCTAGGAGGCTCAAAGGTGCTGCTTTTAATTTTCCGCTCGACGCTTACTTTCCTGCTGATTTATATTTCTTAAAGTTTCTTCCGTCTGGAACTGGTGTTGGTTTTGTGGTACGAACTAGATTGGCAATGGATCTTGTTGTCCTGGCGTATTCGCTTGCGCATAATAAAATTGCGTATTATGCGGGCGTTTAGGCTTCAGACTTCCCAAAGGTCCGTTCGCTTGTTGCGTGAAGTGTATATTTTGTGGGTGAAAGGTATTTTGCTGTGGCTTGTGTTGATTGTAACCGTTACTGAAAGGTGTACGTTGGTCTCCACCTTGATTATGCCATTTATTTCCTTTCCACTGACGATTTGAATCGTAAGACTGATCGTTTTGATAATTACCGTTGATCGGTTGCGTGTTTCCATATTGCTGGGGCTGTGTGTTATAATGTGCATTTTCGTACTGAGGTGGTGACGAATTATATATTGGATTGTATCTCTGGCCGTTATTGTACTTATTTTTGTATTTGCTGTTGGAGTACTTAGTGTCTTTATTTTTGAAACCGTTGTGGGCCTGGTACTGGCTGTCGCTGTGACGCGCTTTCACTCGGCCACCATTGTTGCCTGCGTATTCTGTATTGTGCTGGCCGCCTGCACTGAAGTGAGCGTTGCCAACATCAACTCTAGCGTCCTCGTAAATCAGATCTAACGAGTCTAACACAGATAGGAAGGTGTCTGTATCGTCCTCAGACACGTTTACTAACTTTTCTTTGATCGCAATCGGTAGCTTAGTTTTTAGAATCATAATAACGTCTTTGGCGGTGATCGGCGAATCACAGAACTTGATTTTCGCTAAATACTTTTCAAAATATCTTCTCAAACTACCGCGCTTACTGTTAAACACTTCGGCGTTGTAAACCTCTTTTCTCAGGCGCTGCTGCACACCAGAACTCCAGAATTTAGCTAAAAACATCTGTTCAAACTCTTTGTAACTTTTACAAGAGTCGACCATTTCGGTTCCCCGTAAGGCAGCATCGCCTACGATAAATCCAATTGAATTCGCTGGCGGTCACTCCAGCTATTCGGGAAAATTCCCGAAAAATTTCGGAGGAACACTATAGGATGAATTTCTCTTTTCTGTGGGTGAAAGGTCGGAAAAATACGATGTTTGATCACGCTTTCCTCCTGTATCAAACTGACAAAAGTGGGTGGGCTGGTACTCTGGTTAAATTGTGCTTCTATAGAACTATGAGTTTGAGCGTTATCAAATGGTGAACGGTAATGTACCTGCTGTTGTTCATTACATCGTGGTGAATCATTCCACTCTCTTGACACGGGAGGTGGGGATTTTTCAACTTGACATTTTAGTGTACGAACTTCATCAACTATCTGTTGACGCCATTCAGGTAAATCTTGAGCTAACGTTCGTCTTATCTGGCCTAATTCTGACATGACCGTGTCTCCTGTTTTTCCAGGGGCTGCCGATATTTCAAAGGTCACGTTTTTGACAGTTTCCCTGAGTTCGTTCTTGACCTTGTTTTCTATGAATCCGTCATTGTTTTTAATCCACTCTTGGTAGTGGTCGGACAATGCTTCAG
Source organism: Schistocerca cancellata (assembly GCF_023864275.1). NCBI lineage: Eukaryota > Metazoa > Arthropoda > Insecta > Orthoptera > Acrididae > Schistocerca > Schistocerca cancellata. The sequence goes on from NC_064630.1 coordinate 816,998,877, forward strand.
CATGTGCCTTAACAGTATTCTTTATTTGATCCTCTACATTAAGAGTCTCAATCTGTTTGGAAAGATCATCAATAACATTCTCGATCGTGTCTACTGCGGTTTTAACTCCTTTGACCTCATCAGAGATTGCAGTATAATCTTCTTTTAAGGTCGCAGCTTGTTTTTGATATTCCATCACTTTTGGATTTATCTCTCCCTTGGCTGCTTCGATTTTTTTATCTAACCGTTTTGAAATATCCTCTATTTTTGACTCTACTTGTGTGTCAATTTCTAGCCTCATGGTCGTGATCTGACTACTGATTTGGCTTTGGACATTACCCAACAGGGTATTTAAATCAGCTGTTATGCCTGCCTTTAGTTCGGCCTTTACCGAATTTAACCGTGTATTTAGGTCATTTATCTCCGTTTGCAGATCTGTTTTTACTGAATTTATGTCTGCTTTTACTGAATTTATGTCTGTTTTTAGCGAATTTATTTCTGTTTTTACTGAATTTATGTCTGCTTTTACTGAGTTGCACCGATTTGTAAGGACCTGATTTTTATTATGCCGTCTTTCGGCCTTCTCTTTTTCTTCGCGGGCTTTTTCATCTAATCTTTCCTGTTTTTGGCTTTCGAACTTGCGTTCCATTATTGCTTCGATCATTGCAGCCAAGTCATTTTTTTCATAAACGGGAATAGTTTGCACACTAGGACCAGCTTCTAAAACTTCGGTCGAGGCTGCTTCTGCCTCCGCTCGTATACCTATCGCGTGTGATCGTAATGGATAGTGAGGTCCATTCGCATCACCGCTGTCGTCTGGTTTTGTTTGTGTCCGCTGTTTACCGTCAGCCATGTTCATGAATTATTTGTCAAACGTCAAAATGCTACAGATATTGTTTTTCACTGCCGTCAGTCGTTTGTCTGTGACGTAGTGCTATGGCTTACTGGGATCTAAGATGAAATTTTAACTCTGGGTAACAACTGACGTTCATGTACGCCAAGAAGACAAGATGGTTCCTACTAATTACAAACAAATGAAATATCACACGTTTTACCAGTTTTGAGCGTAGTTATCCGCCATATCGTAATTTTTTTATGCACTGACAACAATGTTACACTTTCACTGAATTTAACTACATAAGAATGGACTATGGACAAATTGAAATAAAGCTGTTTCAAGGCAAGGAAAGACAGGTTTACGTTCTGATCAACTGGAAAGATGCAACGTCACTACGAAAGCTTGGCTACTGCGTATGTGTGTATTTCCTGCCGCGCCCAGTTCTTATCAGTAACAGCATCCGCTACAGAGGCAGCTGCAGGCTCATTCGACTCGAGGCAGCCGCACGATACACACAGCCATGCCGTACAGGAGGAGAACCTACAGAAGAAGGAGCAGAATGCCTGTCTACAAGACTGTTGATACGTTTTCAATAACTCCAAATGAAACTGGACAACAAGAGTTCCTACAAGGACCAATTACATTTGTGGGATGCATGATTCAATTTTCTTGTACTACCACAGAGGTAGTTAGTGGCAATTTTTGGTAATTTCATCAATCGTTCTTCTGAATTAATTAAAAGGTTTTCCCACTTCTCTTTCTCGGTTGAATTGCATCCACATGAAAAAATGAAACAATTATTAGAACAAGCACTGAAAAATTGTTAAACACATACATGAAATGATTTTTTGATCAAGTCCCTGTTCGGGCGCCAAGTGTACCGTTGCTCTTGGGGGACGAAAATAAAAAGAATTGTTACTTTTTTTTAATGTCGAAAAAGTGAATATTTTTGGTGGGCCACTTGGCAACAGAATCAGGGATTGATTACACTATTACAATAACATACGTTGAGCATTAAATACCTGAATAAAAGCAGCATATTGATATATATATTTGAGATCGTTCGGAAGAAACATTATCATTTCTGTGCATTTTTATAGTCGCGATGTAGTCATACCCGGATCAACACTAAGGGACCAGAAGATTTATAGACTTTAAAAGAAATGCAACACTACACAAAAAAGTTGGTTCAGAAATAATAGGAAAACGATAATGTTCCTTCTGCCTCATGCTGCGTTCGGCCCATCAGCGTGGTCGTAATTTCTGATGATGAAGTAACACAAAAATAATTATCATTCAGATAAATAAGGAGATGGAATCATCAAGGTTAATTTACGAAAATAAGCACACTTATCTTTAACACACCTTTTTTTTTTAATGCTACGTACCTTTTCATATTAAATTACAATAGATGACCATTGTGGTTAAATACTTTTTGCATAACAGTCAAAATGTGCTCTTGACGCTGTCTGTTCGATATCAGTTACCAGAAACTACATGCTTTCTGATTGAAAAAAAATAACATTTAGCATTTTCACTCAATATTTTCACATAGAATATAAAATACAGTTGCGGAACGCAGCAAGTCCGCGTCCGCCTCTCATGGAATACAAACAGTAAAAGGTGAGGCGCCAAAAGCCTCATTTGTCTTGAAACAACAGAATTCTTTTTTATACCATTAATCGATACATGTACATAGAGATTTACTGGCACCGCGCAAGAACGGCAAAGATAAAGAATAATAGATCCTGTCGCTGCTATGCGATGGTTCATTTCTTTTATTTTACAATTGTTCGATAACTTTAGGCCATCAGGCGTTTACTATTGAGCGTATATTAATGTTTGTGAGGCGAAAATTACTAATATTACAAGTTCTGCAGAAGGCCCTTATAGGACGCAATGTGCTTTTAGTTTTGCGAAGCGGCAAAGAAGGAGGCGAAGAACGCAGGCGGCTTGAGGACAGACACCAACGTTAGAGTCGATGTGGGGGGTGGCTGTTGGGGTGGACGTAGCCAGGACGTTGAGGGGTGGGGACAGGTGTTCTCCCCCTCTGCCTCTGGCTCTGTCCCTCCTGCTTCTCTCTGGGGCGCCGACACCCACAAGCGGGTGACCAGGGCAGCCACGGCCGCTTTAATCTGCGCAAAGGTTTCCTATGCGCTCGCAGGGATGCCTGGGGGGCGGGTTTGGCAGCCAGTAGAGTCCGTGTGCAGCAGCCGTTCGTCCTACTTTTTACACGTACTGCAGGTTGTCGTACTGCGTAGCATCTGGTTCAACCGGACGGACAACTTTGACGGGAAATACGACCTTCGGGAACGAAACCTGTTTACCCGAAAGTCCAACGGAACAAAATGGTTCAAATGGCTCTGAGCACTATGGGACTTAACATCCATGGTCATCAGTCCCCTAGACCTTAGAACTACTTAAACCTAACTAGTCTAAGGACATCACACAACACCCAGTCATCACGAGGCAGAGAAAATCCCTGACCCCGCCGGGAATCGAACCGGGGAACCCTGGCGCGGGAAGCGAGAACGCTACCTCACGACCACGAGCTGCGGACTCCAACGGAACAAAACAAAGTATTTATCACAACTACAAAATCTTTGGGAAACAACAAAAACTGTATGAGGCCCCAACGCTATTACTGAAAGATGAAGATGGAAAAATGGAACACAGTTGCAAAGAAAATGCTGAAATCATGGCAAAAGCATTTAATAAACTTTCGAATTGTGAAGAACCGAAAGAACTGTTACAAATCGACGTAACCATCCCAATTAAAGCCGAACCTAACAAATTAGACAGCCCCCCCCCCTCCCCAGCTATCCAAGAAGTAGAAAAATTCCAAAAGGACAAAAAAAATATAAGGCATGTGGAGAAGATCAGGTTTTAGGTGAAATATGGAAATATTCAAATAACACAGTGAAGACCTCCTTACCCAAGGCTCTAACAAAAATTTGAATAACATAAAATTCCCTGAACATTAGACCACGGCCATCCTACACCCACTATTTTAGAAGGAGGTTAAGAACAATCCGGACAACTACAGACAACTCTACCCTAGATACCACATACAAGATTATATGCACGATTCTATACGGAAGAATCAAGGAACATCTAGAGCAGGAGATAGGGGAATACTAGGGAGGTTTTAGGCCACATAGAAGCTGAGCAAAGAAGATCATTAGTTTATAATTAATTATGGCATACTATATGAAACGGAACAGACCTCTCACAGTAACATTTGTATATTTTAAGAAGGTATATGACAGTCTCTATAGATCTTCAGCATCAAAAATTTTACGCAAAATGGGACTCCCTCCGAAACTATTTAAATTAATAGGACTTACTCTAACCAGCGCCAAATCGAAAGTTAAGTCAGAGGGGAAATATCTGAACCATTTCTTATAGAAATATACTGAAGTCAAGGTGACTGTCTGTCACCATTGCTGTTCAGCTGTACGCTTTAATGTATAATGAGAGAGTGGTACAAGGACAACCCAAAGAATATAAGAACTGGAAGTGTTAAAAATAATATAAGTTTGAAGTGCTTGGGATTTGCTGATGATCTTGCTCTCCTAGCCAACAAAGTTCAAGAAACCAGGCAACAAGTTAAATCACTACTAGAAATAATACACAGAAATCGCCCCAGGACATCATTGGAAAAACAGAGTTCATGCTAACCGACATCCCACCTGCAAACAGAATTACAATAGGAGAACAATAAATCTAAATTGTTGATTAAATTTATATATTTTGATGAAATTCTAATTTACAGTCTAAATCAGAACCCATCGCCGCAAAACAGAATAAAAAACCTTGAAACGAGAAAATTACATAACCAAAAATATGCACGACAAAAGAAGCCAGTCCATTGACGCTAAATTAAAACATTATAAAATATTTACTCAACCAGAAATAACTTACGCAGCTGAAACCACCTTCAAAACAATTAATACAGTGTAAATGATAAAATAATATAGACAGGAAGAAGAATAATCAGGCCATTCATACATAAACACTATCAACTACATGGGAATTGGAGAATAGCTTCAAATGAAAGAGCCGGCCGAAGTGGCCGTGCGGTTAAAGGCGCTGCAGCCTGGCACCGCAAGACCGCTACGGTCGCAGGTTCGAATCCTGCCTCGGGCATGGATGTTTGTGATGTCCTTAGGTTAGTTAGGTTTAACTAGTTCTAAGTTCTAGGGGACTAATGACCTCAGCAGTTGAGTCCCATAGTGCTCAGAACCATTTGAACCATTTTTTGCAAATGAAAGAGGGTACAAGAAAACAGAACCAGTATCGAGCATAATCAGGAAGAAGCGTGTCTCGTTCTTTGGAAATCTGATGAGAACAAGAGCAAACAGAATTAGTAAGGGAATTATAAAAAAAGTTGTGGGACAATAAGAACAACGTTGAATGATCACAGAAATTAAGGAAGATATAAGAGAACGCCAAATTACAGTAGATGACTTAAAAAACGAAACGGAGAAAATGAGAATATTTCAAGACACGCAAGCCAGACTATAAATGAAGATCAATAAAAGATCTATGGAAGAGTAATCTTAGGCGAAGCAAGACAGAAAATAACTAAAAATGGTTCAAATGGCTCTGAACACTATGGGACTTAACAGCTGAAGTCATCAGCTCCCTAGAACTTAGAACTACTTAAACCTAACTATCCTAAGGATACCACACACATCCATGCAAGATGCAGGATTCGAACCTACGACCATCGCGGTCGCGCGGTTCCAGACTGTAGCACCTAGAACCGCTCGGCCACAACGGCCGGCGCACCTGGACAAAGAGGTGCTCTGGCTGTGGTAAAAGCCGTTTGAACTGTGAGTCGTTGGAACATCCATAACGCCGCTTTAACACATTCTGCCCTTTACCCGTTCCCACGTATTAATAAATGTCGTGGATGAATTCTTTTTAGAATTCAATAAAGACGTGACGGCAACTATAGCGAGATACTGTGCATACTCAGAATCACTCTTCAAAGATGGGAGCTAGCCACTGGGAAGGCGTTTGGCAGTATAAAGGGGCGTGTACCAAGAAGTTAATTTTTGATTTTAAATGCAGGGTGAATCACCTAAAACTTGCAGCGTAAATATTGCGGAAATATAAGTGCTATTGATGTGCGGTTTCGCAGAACGGATTGGTAGCCAGGGGCTCGTACTATTAGTCAATAAACTGATGATAACATTGAGAAAGTGTATTTTTGTGCAAACACAGCTTAGAAAATGGAACAATGCCTATTGGCTTTAACAGAATAACATAAGAATGTCAGTGGTGTTTCTTGTAGGAGTCTAGGGCGAATCCCTTACGAGATGTATCTTGAAAAGTTTCCACAACGATACTTGTCTTTGCCACTTAACTTGCGTAGTTGCTAGGCACTATGTTGTTATATTTGCTTCGAGTATGCTCGTGTGTTCCTCGAGTGCACCGCGACGTGATAGTCTGTCAGTATCTGACAGTCCAAGCAGTGGGTCGTGAGTGGACGATGAGATTTATCAGTGTAGAAAAAACCGACATGCTGTTGGTGAATGGAGAGCCTAGGAAGAACGCAGATAGATGTCAGCCATCTCGGCAGTTACGTATCGACCTCTTCAACCAGTTATACGAATGTGGTAGTGCGACACCTAAGCAACGTAACAGAAGGAACCAAGTGACGACAGAAGAGGTAGAAATTAATGTTCCTGCTGCTCTTGCAGTCGATCCCGGTCAGTCGCACACGGATGTGGCGCGAATGAGTCACGTGTCCCACACATTCTCAGTCGTCATAGGCTCCATCCCTGTCACATCTCTCTCCGTCAAGAGCTGCATGGAAACGAGAACAGTGTTAACTTCAGTACATGTGCATTAAGACAGGATACTCTAGGTGTATCATGTACCTTGTTTAGTGATGAAGCCGCATTTACCGATCACACTCAGGTAAAGCTCCGAGACATGCACTATTGGTCTGTTGGCAATGCCCATCGGCTTCTTGAGGTAGAACGATAGCATCCGTCAAGAATAAACGTGTGGTGCGGGACAGTGGACCATCAGCCCTCAGGTTCGTTTTTCGTAGACGGAACACTGAACGCACACAAGTATCGGAGCCTCCTAACAGATGATCTTCCGCGGATGCGAGAGGACGTTTCTCTGCAGGCCAGGAGCAACCCGTGATAGGAGAGTGACAGACAGCTGTCCAGACAGTAGTGCAACAACTGCTGCAGCACGTCACCGTGAATTGTTTCTAGGTCGCTGGACGTAAAGGACCTGTACCTTTGGCGGCTCGTTCCCAGGAATTGACGCCCGTGGACATTTTTCTGTGGGAGAAACTGAAAGATACTCTCTACAGGGACATAACAACTACACACAATGATATGCGGCGACGTATTATTGCAGCCTACTCGGACACCTCCACTGAAATGCTAGCACGTGTGCAGCAGTGCTGCCATATCAAACTGGAAGCGTGTATTTCCACTTCTGGCGGTAACTTCGAACACAACCTGTGATATGGTCATTGTCTCATTCCTGGTCAGAATCCATATAACTATTGCATGCACCTGTGTTGTTCTTTAGTGTGTGCTATCAGATATTCTGTAAGTGTCGATGAGGGAAATGTTTAAAATACAATATCTCCAAAACATCTCGCACAAGAATACTGCAACAAAAACCACTGGCATTCTAATTTACCCTACTTTCAGTCTGTTAGTGTCAATAGGCACTGTTGCATTTGAAACAGTGTATTTTTACACAAAAAATACACTTCCTAAGTATTTTTACGATCTATTTATTGGCTGATAATATGGGTTACCACTCATTATGTGAAAACCGCACATCAATAGAACTGTCCAATTCCGTAATGTTTGTGGTGATGGGATGCAAGTTTTGAATGAGTCGTCCTGTATAAACACTAATACAAAAAAAGGGGGCACGACGAAGGAATTATCCGAATGAGACAAAAATTCGTAGATGTGATATACATGTATAGGCAAACACACAATTACAATTTCAGAAAAACTGGATGACTTATTCAGGAGAAAGAGCGTCACAGATTGAGCATGCCAATAACCCGTCGGTTCACCTCTGGCCATTATGCAAGCAGTTATTCGGCTCGGCACTGATTGAGAGAGTTATTTGGTGCCCTCCTGAGGGAAATAGTCCAAAATTCTGTCCAGTTGGTGCACTATACGTTCAAAAAGAGCCCGAGATGGCTGGAGGACCTGCCCATAACGCTCCAGACGTTATCAGATGGGGAGAGATATTGCGACCTGGCAGGCCGAGGTAGTGTTTGGCAAGCAAGAAGGCAAGCTTTAGAAATTCTCGCCACGTGTCGGCGGGCGTCATCTTGTTGAAATGTAAACCCAGCATGTCTTCCCATTAAGGGCAACAAACTGGGACGTAGAATGTCGTCGACCTGCCCAGACCATCAGTCCAGCTTGTCGGGCCACACGGAGGGCGAGAGGCGGGCTGGTATCCCACTGGCGTGCGGGTCATCTCCAGACGCTTCTTAGGCCTGGAACCTCTTTGGCTGGAGCAGACCTGTCTCCAGTGATGAGTCCCGCTTCGAACTGAGACCCGAGGACCAGCGGGGACGCGTCTGGAGACACCCCCAACAATGGTTGGATAGCAACCTGACTGTCTAAATGGACGAGACACATGTTTAAACTTGTCACAGAGCATCGTACGGATAGACGGACAATTCACTACATGATGTGTTGAAAAATGTTTCGGAAGGAAGCAGAATTACAATCATCCGTGTTGGCGGAGAGAACGATTCTGTATCGAATGCCCTAGTAAGGTAAACATTTGGCCAGAAAACAGGGCTTACCAGAACGAGACGGACGTCTCAAATCACGAAAAGTGGGTTCAAAATGGCTCTGAGCACTATGGGACTTAACATCTATGGTCATCAGTCCCCTAGAACTTAGAACTACTTAAACCTAACTAACCTATGTACATCACACAATACCCAGTCATCACGAGGCAGAGAAAATCCCTGACCCCGCCGGGAATCGAACCCGGGAACCCGGGCGCGGGAAAAAAGTGGGTCAAAGGGATTACTTCTTAATCTGCTTCCTCACAGTGTCCTTGTTATAGACAACGCCCCGTATTAGAATAAGCGCCTGACTCGTGCTACAACGTCATACTCCACCAGGAGATAAATTATGTCTTGAAGCGAATTCCTTTCAAAAAAGTCAGATTTAGACCGCAGTTTTATCCACAGGTGAAACGAAGAAACCAGGCCACATCAATTATACAACAGGCAGTATTTTAGCCGAACATAGTCTTATTGATGTACGACTTCATTCATACGATCCATAATTGAATCTTATAGCGCATATGTGGAGAAGAGTCAAGAACGGCGTTTAATAGCGTAATATTGCATTCAGAATGGACACGTTATTCTTACAGATCAACGAAATAATTGCTTCCGTAACAGAGGAAGACTGGAAGAAACTCTGTCAGCATGAAAACAAAATTGGAGAGCAATATACACTCCTGGAAATTGAAATAAGAACACCGTGAATTCATTGTCCCAGGAAGGGGAAACTTTATTGACACATTCCTGGGGTCAGATACATCACATGATCACACTGACAGAACCACAGGCACATAGACACAGGCAACAGAGCATGCACAATGTCGGCACTAGTACAGTGTATATCCACCTTTCGCAGCAATGCAGGCTGCTATTCTCCCATGGAGACGATCGTAGAGATGCTGGATGTAGTCCTGTGGAACGGCTTGCCATGCCATTTCCACCTGGCGCCTCAGTTGGACCAGCGTTCGTGCTGGACGTGCAGACCGCGTGAGACGACGCTTCATCCAGTCCCAAACATGCTCAATGGGGGACAGATCCGGAGATCTTGCCGGCCAGGGTAGTTGACTTACACCTTCTAGAGCACGTTGGGTGGCACGGGATACATGCGGACGTGCATTGTCCTGTTGGAACAGCAAGTTCCCTTGCCGGTCTAGGAATGGTAGAACGATGGGTTCGATGACGGTTTGGATGTACCGTGCACTATTCAGTGTCCCCTCGACGATCACCAGTGGTGTACGGAGATCGCTCCCCACACCATGATGCCGGGTGTTGGCCCTGTGTGCCTCGGTCGTATGCAGTCCTGATTGTGGCGCTCACCTGCACGGCGCCAAACACGCATACGACCATCATTGGCACCAAGGCAGAAGCGACTCTCATCGCTGAAGACGACACGTCTCCATTCGTCCCTCCATTCACGCCTGTCGCGACACCACTGGAGGCGGGCTGCACGATGTTGGGGCGTGAGCGGAAGACGGCCTAACGGTGTGCGGGACCGTAGCCCAGCTTCATGGAGACGGTTGCGAATGGTCCTCGCCGATACCCCAGGAGCAACAGTGTCCCTAATTTGCTGGGAAGTGGCGCTGTGGTCCCCTACGGCACTGCGTAGGATCCTACGGTCTTGGCGTGCATCCGTGCGTCGCTGCGGTCCGGTCCCAGGTCGACGGCCACGTGCACCTTCCGCCGACCACTGGCGACAACATCGATGTACTGTGGAGACCTCACGCCCCACGTGTTGAGCAATTCGGCGGTACGTCCACCCGGCCTCCCGCATGCCCACTATACGCCCTCGCTCAAAGTCCGTCAACTGCACATACGGTTCACGTCCACGCTGTCGCGGCATGCTACCAGTGTTAAAGACTGCGATGGAGCTCCATATGCCACGGCAAACTGGCTGACACTGACGGCGGCGGTGCACAAATGCTGCGCAGCTAGCGCCATTCGACGGCCAACACCGCGGTTCCTGGTGTGTCCGCTGTGCCGTGCGTGTGATCATTGCTTGTACAGCCCTCTCGCAGTGTCCGGAGCAAGTATGGCGGGTCTGACACACCGGTGTCAATGTGTTCTTTTTTCCATTTCCAGGAGTGTATTTGAAGTGAATTCTTGCTGGACCAAGCGCTAGAGATGATCAGAAATATGGGAAGTGGTACAGATTAGAACAGTGATAGTTATAATGATGTAAGCAATACTGACTCCGCAATTTAAGATGAAAGTGAATCAGCTGACACTGCCAGTGGACGTGAAACGTATAGTGGAGTATTTTCTAAATGTTCATTATGCATGGAAATAGTGGCAGTGAAATAGCATGTAGTTTGTCAAATGTCGAACTCATTATTAGTGGTGTGCTACTGTGTCTGCTATTAATCTAAAGATCTGTTAACGTGTTCTCAACAGTGAAGCTACTGTGTTCGACCAATCGTATGTTTTGCACGACTATGCTTGTAAAATAAACCCACTTACACGTTCTTGCGTTTGCTTCTGCCACCTCCAGCCACACTGGTTCTCCGCTGCACAGCGATACCTCTTGCCCTCCCCTGTTTGGAGGAAGTGTGCAGCGGTGCTCACGTGTGGACGCATATTGTCATGTTTATATGTTTTGTACCCAGCAACTCAGAAGCTCGTCTGGTTGTAATCCGTGGCTTAGGTACATGGATGATTTGATGATGGACAAGGGTCGGAAACTAGTCATCAATTAATAAATAAATCTTTCCATGGAACCTACAACTACATCTACATCTACATGGTTACTCCGCAATTCACACTTAAGTGCCTGGCAGAGGGTTCATCGAACCATTTTCATACTACTTCACTACCATTACACTCTCGAATGGCACGTGGGAAAAGGAAAACCTAAATCTTTCCATTCGAGCTCTCATTTCCCTTATTTTATTATGATGATCATTTCTCCCTACGCAGGTGGGTGCCAACAAAATATTTTCGCATTAGGAAGAAAAAGTTGGTGATTGAAATTTCGTAAATAGATCTCGCCGCTAAGAAAACCGCCTTTGTTTCAGTGACTGCCACCCCAACTCATGTATCATATCAGTGACACTCTCACCCCTATTCCACGATAACACGAAACGAGCTGCCTTCTTTGCACTTTTTCGATGTCCTCCGTCAATCCTACTTGATAAGGATCCCGTACCGCACAGCCATATTGTAGCAGAGGACGGACAAGTGTAATGTAGGCTGTCTCTTTAGTGGGTTTGTCGCATCTTCTAAGTGTTCTGACCCCAAAGCGCAGTCTTTGTTTCGCCTTCCCCACAATATTATCTATGTGGTCTTTCCAATTTAAGTTGCTCGTAATTGTAATTCCTACAAAGTAGGAATTGACAGCCCTTAGATTTGTGTGATTTATCGTATATCCAAAATTTATCAGATTTCTTTTAGTATCCATGTGGATGACCTCGCATTTTACTTAGTTTAATGCCAATTAGCCACTTTTCGCACCGTACAGAAATTCTCTCTAGATCATATTGTAATTGGAATTGATCGTCTGATGATTTTACTAGACGGTAAATTACAGCGTCCTCTGCAAACAATCTAAGGAGGCGGCTCAGATTATCACCTAGATCATTTATGTAAATCAGCAACAGCAGAGGGCCCACGATACTACCGTGCAGAATGCCAGATATCACTTCTGTTCTACTCAATGATTTACCGTCTATCACTACGAACTGTGACCTCTCTGAGAGGAAATCACGAATCTAGTCACACAACTGAGACGATACTCCATATGCATCCAATTTGATTAATAGTCGGTTGTGAGGAACGGTATCAAAAGCCCTCCCGAAATCCAGGAACACAGAATCGATCTGAGATCCCCTGTTGACAGCACTAATTGCTTCATGGGAATGAAGCGTTGCTCAAGAACGATATTTTCTGAATCCGTGTTGGTTATGTATCAATAAGTCATTTTCTTCAAGGTGATTCATAATGTTCTTTTACAGCAGTTATTCTTGAATTGGTGTCTCGTTCGTACTCACCTACCTACAACTATTCTTTCTGACTTCGTCCCACCACGCTGCAGTGTTCCAAGCCAGCTGCTGTCATTGTTACGCAGCTCTCGTCCGTTGCTGGGCAACGTTCTTCTGAACTGGTCAACCGAGCTGTTCTCGCCGCATTTAGAAGAAGCGTCGCTGCAATACATCGTAGTATTTTTGTCAACTGGTGGACACCGGGTGCCTGCTAATGATGGTAAAGGACGTACTTCTATGTTATAAGAATAAGGTATATAAACTGTGCATAGTCCTTCTTACGTTAAAACGTACGGATTATGGAAGGATAATACGTACTTTCTTAGACGTGAAAATAAAAGCTCAATTCGGTGTATAAACCTGTACAGAAAGCAAAAAGGGACAATAAAGAATGAAGATTTGTTTCTGTGACACATGGCCAATGTTCGTGGTCACTTGACGCGCTTTCCATCGTGTGATAAACGTTTAGGCTCGAATGGCTCTGAGCACTATCAGACTTAACTTCTGAGGCCATCAGTCCCCTAGAACTTAGAACTACTTAAACCTAACTGACCTAAGGACATCACACACATCCATGCCCGAGGCAGGAGTCGAACCTGCGACCGTAGCGGTCGCGCAGATCCAGACTGTAGCGCCTAGAACCGCTCGGCCACCTCTGCCGGCTAAACGTTTAGCATCGATTACTTTTTCGTCAATATTGTGTTTAGTTATCAAACGAACTAAAAGTCTGTTGGATTACCTCCTCCTGCCCTCACTTTGAAATTTTTATCGTTTGATGGTTAACGTATCAGTTATGCATAAAGTGAAATACTCAACGTTCCCTCGAATAATGACATATGTGAAACACGCCGGTTAAGCTCCATGCTTAGGATTAGTCTAGTCTAACTTTATAGCTCATGCTCCTCTTCGTTGTTCATAATCTAATCTATTAGGTCTTCAACTTTGTCTTTGCCATTTGTAATAGATGACAGTAGCGGCAAGTGGCTGTGCAAGAGCAGGTCGTAAGTGTCATAAAATAAGCTTATGCTTTTGTGAACATAGTGCCATTAAAACATGTTTCGGTTTGTGATTGCGTCATGAAGTTAATCTCGATTGAATACGACATCTTACGAGCCCAGTTCTCGTTATCTGTTACAAGTTTTATTTTCAGCGTTAATATGAAGAAACTTGCGGCTGAGACTCATCAAATGCTGGGTAAGACCTTTGGTGAGTTACCTATTAGTGAAAAAACTTGCAGAGAATGGTTTCAGCGATTCAGAAACGGTGATTTTGACTTCGAATACCGGGGCGGCGATGGAAGAGAGAAGCTTTCCGTAGCTACTGGAATCGACGGAACACTCACAGGAGATAGTTACAGAAAGCAATTGATGCGTTTGAGCCCAACCCTGGAATGGTCACAATACAGCGACAGTCATCGAAAGGTATTTTGCATCTTCACTGTGCCAAGGTTTTATGATGACAAGTTCAGAAATGATGAAAATAGAGAACAATAGTATAAAACTATTTTGACAAATAGATTTAAGGAAGTATAAGATCAGGCAAGGGAGGGTATTGTAGAAAGGTGGGAAATGGTCAAAAGTATAATACATGAGACAACTGGAACTGTACAGGGTAGAAAGAAACAGTGGAGATCCAGGTGTGATTTCATGAAGATTGGAGGAGGAAGACAGAAGGAAGGGATGAGGCAATAAAAAGGATGCTGGAGAGAAGAACAAGAATTACTGTAAAAGAACACCAGGACAAAAGAAGGGAAGCATGTAAGTAATGCAGAAGGAAAAAGAGAGAATTTGAAAAACGGTGGAATGATGTGTTAGAAGAGGGAAAGACTGCTCACGAAACAAGGAAATGTGTATGAGGGTGAAAGATATAAAGAAAGGATTCCAACTCAGAGCAGTTTCCCGTAACGATAAAGAGGGAAACCTGATTAGAGGAAAAGATCAGATTTTAATCATATGGGTGAAGTATTTCAGTGAACTACTGAATACAGAAACGGAAAACGAGGGTGATGTTGGTGCTGGTATCGTGGAAGAGGTGGAGCAAGAGTTAAACAGAGAAGAGAAGCATCAGAAATCAGTCGAGAACCTACAATGGAAGAAGTTAAAGTTAGTATCAAGACTCTTAAAAACAGTAAAGCTCCGGGAGAAGACAATATTACAGCAGAAATGATAAAATGTGGCGTAGAAAAACTAATAAGGGTTTTACATGAGATTATAGTGGGAATACGGTGGAATGAAAATATGGCGGAATGATGGAATACACTAACACTCTGCCCTACGCATAAGAAACATGAAAAAGCTGACTGCGCGAATTGTAGAGGAATTGCACTGCTCTGCACAGTACATGAAGTATTAGGAAAAATCATTGCTGGCCGACTTAGAACTTATGTAAAAGCGTCGATATCCACCAGCTGCTCATTGATTTCAAACCAGCTTATGATAATATCGAAAGGAATCAACTCCAGAAGGCAATGCTAGAGGCAGTAGTACGCAACAAACTAATAAGGCTGGTTCATATGACTTGAGAAGAAAGTATCCAAAGCGAAGGGTGAGGGCACATTGCTAAAGGCATTTGAAGTTAACCGAGGATTGAAGCATGGTGATGTGCTGTCCAATATTCTGTTTAATGTCACCTTGGAGAGGAAAATCCGAAAGACACAAAGCGGCAACCCTGTGGGAACACTGTTTACTAGAGTAACGCACGATCTTGCATATGCAGATTTATTGAGTTGTTATGCAGGAGGAAACAGGACATGGGAGAAAAGCTTGAAAAATTAGAAGAGTATGGGGCGGAGGTGGGGCTGACAATCAGTCAAAGACCAAGTGTATGTTAACATTATGATGTATCATGCAGCGTAACTTGCTGTGACAGTGCGAGAGAGAAAGAGAGAGGGAGAGAGAGAGAGAGAGAGAGACAAAAGATATTGTTTATTACTCTGTGGCAGTCAGCGCTCACATAATTATTCTTAGGACATTGAGCTTTTGTTCTTCTTAAGAGAAAATGTGACTAGAAGAGAGCCAGTCTTGTGATGTAAAAATCGACGCCATTGCGAGTTTTTGATTCACATTGTAAAATATATGTGTATATGGAAGGAAATCAGTTAATAGAACAATAAAAATTGTTCATTTCAAGAAGGTACGTGTTATTATACACCCAGCGTATACTTCTATTGTGATTTAATAATAAATACCAGCTTGAGAACAGTTCCGACGGGAGCGTTCAGTTCTAGTGAAATAGTTCGATGTTTTCTTCCGAAAAGAAGTCACTTCATGGATCATTCAAATCCACAATAGTACCTGGACATTTCTCAGAACTGAAAGCAATCTGATTGCTAAGCAACAGAGCCCCGAAGAATATTTCTCCGCACTTTGGTTACCACTTTCAGCTCAACACGGTATCTGCAGCATCTGGAGCAGATTTCTACAACAGCAGAAGCGTGTAATCGCTATCAGTTTCACACATCGCCCTGTGTACGCTGTATGTATTTACCCACAACAGTGAACATACAGTTACTCACACACATAGAAAGACAATACAAGGTGGTGTGGGAAACATTTCAGTATAAAGATCCTGTAGAGCTAAACAGTAATTAGCCTAGTAGTAGAAGTGGTAAACAAAAAAATTTTTCTTTTTTTTCAAAGGAGCCTTTATAACATCTAGGAAAAGGTATGGAGAAGGAGAAAGAAGCATGACTTTGAACGGGAATCAATATGAACACAGTGAGAGCTTTAAATATCTTGGGTTACTGATAACCAAGAATAATGATATGAAAGAAGATATACATACAAGGATTGCAGCTGGTGGGCCGAGTTACTTTGCACTGATTATTTAAAGCAATAATCCTTAGTATGAATCTTAAGCTGACAGCGTGTCGTGCAGTAGTGAGACCTCTGGCGATGACAATGACGCAAAATGAGGAAGAATTGTTCCAGTGACGAGAAAGGGAGATACTTACGAACATCTACGGGCCACAGAATGATAGGGGGCTTTGGCGAATCAGAAATAACAAAGAGATCAGAGAGTTGTGTAACAAACCAGATATAGCGACGGAAATAAAGAGTAATAGGCTATGTTGGTTGGGACGTGTAAAAAGAATGGTGGAGAACAGCACAGTCAACAAAGTTTTCAAAGGAAAACCAGGTGTACGCCGTGTAAGGGGCAGACCAAGGACCAGATCGCTTTACAACGTGGAGGAGAACTTGAGAAGAATGGTAGTCAGAAGATGGAGGGCCGAGGCAGCCAGCAGAGAAGAGTGGATGGATGTTGTCCAAGAGGCCAAGGCCCTACAGGGGCTGTAACGCCAAGGAGTAAGTAAGTAAGATCTATGGTGATGTACCTATTAATGGAAGAACTTGTAGAGAATGATTACAACGATTCAAGAACGGTGATTTTAACGTCGAAGACCGGCATGGCGGTGGAAGTGGGAAGCTTTTCGAAGCGACTGACACCGACGGAAACAATCACAAAAGATACTTGTCGAAAGCTTGGTACGCTTGAGCCGAACACTGGAAAGCAAACGGCCACAGTACAGCGATAGACATGAAAACGTGATTTTGCAGCATGTCTGTTCTCGACCCACTGTCGCGAAACCCGTCAAAACAGACTTGGAAACGTTGAAATGGGGAGTCCTATACCACTCACTGTATTTGCCGGACATTGCTCCCTCTACCACCTTTCTCGATCATTTGCTCACGGCCTGACTGACCAGGACTTCCGGTCAGATCAGCGAGTGCAAAATCAGATCGATTCCTGGATCTCCTCAAAAAATGCCCGGATGGCCAGTACCTCGAATCGTCAATTTTTGTAAGCTTTCTATAGTAAAGTCTCGAACTTCGAGAAAAAACATAGGAAAGTTGTAGACCTAAAGGTAACATTTAAACATGTACTCGTACGTCTAGCACCCTTTTTCTTTGTTACTATCTGCGAGTGCAAAATTATTGTTATTATTCTCATATTTTCAGTCAGTGGCCTTCACGTTAATATCATTCAGTGCTCAGTAGTAAAAGCGCGAGCGATTTGGGTATGTGACGACATTTGAAATATGGACAAACTAGCCGATAGAAATTTTTAGTTGCAGTCAGATAACTTCTTGAACAGCACGTAGTTGGCTGGGCTTGAGAGGTGTAAGCGTATCTGGTGATGTACAAACAGCAGCGCACAGCCATGGCATTTACTAACACCAGGGTGCAGTGAAGTGTGTACAGCGACATCTCGTGACGAAAAAGTCGTTTGTAAAGCTGCACGCAGTTCAGAGCCAGCTCACGGTAGTAAATTACTTGTGTGTGTGTGTGTGTGGTGTTGTTCGTACCGAATCTGTCGTCATGGCTACAGCTCTCAAGCCCAACCAGTCAGACTACTCACGAAATTAAGATTTTATCCCAAAGCATATGCGTTTTACGAGTTTAAAATTAATTTGGGAATGGCTACGAAGAGGAAACATAGTGGTATACAATGCAAAAATAAAACTGATACAAAAACCAACCAATGCAAGAAAGCAGTTTCTTTCAAGAAGTTTACCATTGGCGTGGAAGGTGGTGCAACTATAAGCTATTAAATAAACTTGTAGCCTAATCGGATTTTGGACTTTATTTTGATTTAACATTGTTGTCTATTACCTTACAGTTTTTCAGTGAGCATTGAAAGCCGTTTATCTCGTATCGATTAATATCTAATTGCTTGATATATCTTTAGTACTATATTATTTTACGAAGCTTTGATGTGACATTGCAGTTCATTTCATTTTATGTTTCAGTCGAGCTGAGCTGTGGTCCAACAAGCTACCATTCTCTCATTTTTTGCATATCTAAGTGTTTTGTTTCTTATACCAATTATTGTGTAAGGTCAACTGAAGCTTTAGTGTATCTTTTTCTTTCCTCGCTGGTGTGTACTGATTCATCTCGCTGATCTTCTAAGAATATTTTGCTGCGGTATTGTCTGTTGCTACGTGCGACCCTCTAGTGGAATACAGTTGGTATTTGGAATAGGGCACGTCTGCTCGCGATTTTTGTTCCTGTTTAGATACATAGTACAGTCTCTCGATAAAAATATCATTACTAAGCCCGTTTCTGACTCGTATGTATTACCGAGGAATGTCTGAAACTTTTTGAACATATTTTGCTAAATTCTCTCCACAGATTTCACGTTAAAAATTAAATTAGTTGACAATTATAATTTCTAGTCTACAGCAGACAAATATATGGGAAAACTGCCTTTATTGTACGGGCTCCTAATTCGTACCACTACTACAGACTACGTACCCCTTTCACAGTCTGACATTTTGTGACGTCAACATAAAATACGTGCTTCTTAGAGCCATATTGTCGGCTGTGTCTCGAGGAACAGATTGTCTGAAGACAGCGCTCTTCTTATTGTAGTAATCAACGTTACGAGATAAATGGCAACATAATGTTTTGTTTTTGGTTAATATACATGAAACTTTTCACGACACCGTGTTCGTAACTTGCCCGTATTCTGAACTCCAAAAAATGTGTTTAGCATTATTGGTGCACATAATGTATAGAAGTGATGAGGTGAATTTTATCATGCGTTCTTTATGCTAAGTTATTAATAGAATAAGTAACGGAAAATTGTTATGACTTGGACGTACATGTAACACTATATCTAAATGGCGGTCATCGACCGATAAAAAATTTTCCTAAGCTAACTATTAAGAGGCAGACTGAAAATGAAAAGAAAAATGCTAACGGCGACAGTACAAAGTTTTCCAACTGAGCTGTAAATGATTTGGAAGGACATATTCTTACATTTTAAGACATAATGTTCGGTTTAAGCTTTTTCAACGTAAGAAAATTTGCGTTAGACTTTGGTAAACGATACGGCTTGCCCAACAGTTTCAATGCAAAAGAAGTAATGGCAGACAAAAAGTGGGCTGAAGATCCACAAAATAATGACGAATACAACGGAAAAAGCAAAAGAGAAGAAATCTAAAACTATAGCTCGACATGTGGAAAGGAAGTGTTTTGGAGACACTGTCGGAAAGACACCACAGAAACTCATTTCTAAAACACAAGAATGGTGTAGTGAGTCGTCTGAGGAAGAGCGAATGGAAAAAGTGACCAGACACGTGAAATAAGAGAATATGGGCTCAACGATAGTGTGCAGGGATGGCGATAGAAGGAAAAAAGTTGTATCGCGATCCCTGCAGATACTGTTGTAAGAACTAAAACATGGGACATTTCCTTAATCTTAGACTAACACGTATCTTTAAGGTTAGGCACATATTTTAGAAGGGTGTTACAATTAATGCACCCGGCGTAGGTTACAAGGGTTTTACAATTTATGCACTTGCTTGTCCCAATTAGAAAACCAGGTTCCTAATTTGTACCACTTGCAGATGCTTAGAAAACTAAGTGTGATGGGTTTAGTATTATAAGATTTTCAGTTCTTTAAATCAGACACCGAGAACAACTTCCTGTAGATGAGAAAGCCACTGCTTAAACAATTTTGTAACTTACTGTTTACACTACAGAAAAATCTCAAAAGTGGAACAATTTAGTAAAAATTCTGAAAAGTGGTACAATTTTGACAGCTCCTCGCTACTCGTGCAGGTTGCTCTAGGAAACATTAAAGAAATTGTTATCTTAATAGTTACAAAATAACTTCTCTCTCGCTTTTTTTTAATATCATACTCGCCATAGACTGTACCACTTATTACAATTTCCACGATAGTAATTTCGACCTCCTGTCATTTTAAAGTGGTTAAATGTGCTAAAACCATAGCAACTGTCAATACTAATAAAATAAATAAAAAGGAAGTGAGCCTATGTTCATTTCATTAACGTTGACAACTGCTTTGTTTTGAGTAAATGTAACCACAAGAAAACGACCGAAGTTTGAACTTGTAATGAATAATGCAGTGCTGGCGAACATGAAGCCACTGAAAAAATTCTGCGGCTCTGTGATCCCACACCAAATACAACTGTGTCGTTTCTAGCTTATATTTCGGTGGTATGGGAGTCAGGAAGAAAAATGAGAGTGGAGCGCAACTTACGACTACTCAAAGATTACGTCTGGAAAGCTTATTTGTCTGTATGACACACATTAGCAGACAACGAGTATGACAAAGAGACGTACACCTGCATCTACATACATACGCCGTAAAGCACAGTACGGTGCGTGGCGGAGGGTACCCTTTACCACCACTAGTCATGATCTTTCCTGTCCCAGTCGCAAATAGAAAAATACAAAAACGGCTATCTATATGCCTCCGTTGTTGTTGTTGTGGTATTCAGTCCTGAGACTGGTTTGATACAGCTCTCCATGCTACTCTATCCCGTGCAAGCTGCTTCATCTCCCAGTACGTACTGCAGTCTACATCCTTCTGAATCTGCTTGGTGTATTCATCTCTTGGTCTCCCTCTACGATTTTTATCCTCCACGCTGCCCTCCAATACTAAATTGGTGATCCCTTGATGCCTCAGAACATGTCCTAGCAACCGATCCCTTGTTCTAGTTAGGTTTTGCCACAAACTCCTCTTCTCCCCAATTCTATTCAATACCTGCTCATTAGTTATGTGATGTACCCATCTAATCTTCAGCATTCTTCTGTAGCACCACATTTCGAAAGCTTCTATTCTCTTCTTGTCCAAACTATGCCTCCGTATGAACCCTAATTTCCCGTATCTTACCTTCGTGGTCCCTACATGAAATGTATCTAAGCGGAAGTAGGATGGGTCTGCAGACGGCTTCAAATGCCGGTTCTCTAAATTTCCTCAGTAGTGTTGCTTGAAAAGAAAGTCGTCTTCCCTCCATGAATTCCCATTTGATTTCCCGAAGCACCTCGTAACATTAACTTGTTGATTGAACCCACCGGTAACAAATCTAGGAGCCTGCCTCTGAATTGCTTCGATGTCTCCGATGCCTCCCTTTAATCTTTCATCTGCCTCACTAGACTGGTCAATGAGTGACTGGGTGGAAGCTTCAGACCCGCTTAGCGATTTTGCATAGGACCAGAATATTCTTGGGTTCTTTGCTAAGGTATGACGGTGGTTGCTGCTGTATGCCTCGAGCATAGGTTTTCTGACAGACGCACGAATCTCTACTAAGCTGTACCTGTCTTTTGAACCCAGAATGCTATAGCCTCTGCTTCATCAGTGTTGTTCAAATTTGTATGAAATCTTATGGGACTTAACTGCTAAGGTCATTAGTTCCTAAGCTTACACACTACTTAACCTAAATTATCCTAAGGACAAACACACACACCCATGCCCTAGGGAGGACTCGAACCTCCGCTGGGACTAGCTTCATCAGTATTTTTAGAATTTCGTTGTTGAACAATGGTTGGTCTTTTCCGTCCTTCATCCATTACTAGGTTCATAGTTCTCCAGAGTACGATTTACAGCGTGCCTAAACTTTGGCCATAAAACCTTTTAGTCCGTCTTTCTGGAAACAAGTGATGTCAGTTCATTAACTGAGATGCTAACAACTGCTTATCTTCTCTTCGAAGCAGAAATATCTCCTTGCCTTCTTGACTGATTTAATAACTTCCGTAACCATAGTTGCTATGATAACATCATGATCATTAATCCTCTTCTCTACACTGACGCTGAAGATAAGGTCCGGCCTGTTTGTAGCTGCAAGGTCTAAGATATTTCCGTTGCGTGTGGGTGCCGAACTGTGTAGTCGATACAGTTTTCAGAAAACTTGTTCAAAACTACTTCACGTGAGTGTCTGTTCGTACTCTCCGCATTGAATCCATAGAAGTTCCGGTCTATACTCTGGAGGTTAAAGTCGTCACCAATTAGTATTGCAAGATCTGGGTATTTACACGCTGCTGACCATAGACTTTCTTTGAATGACTCTAGAACTGTCACAGCAGAAACGGGTGGCTGCTAGAAACATTCAGCAATTAACTTGGTTTCACACAGACATGCTAAACCGGACCAGATAATTTCACTGTCACACTCAGCTTCGACCTCAGATAGGGATGGTAATTTTGTCGACTGCAATGAACACCTTCCCATCTATGGCATCTTATCTGCCTTTCCGATAAACTTTCAACGAGTCGCCAAGTATCTCAGAGCTTTCCACTTCGGGTTTAGTCAGATCTTCTTCCCAAGAATAATTTCAGTGCGAGAAATTTCCTGGAGGGCAGTACATTCGGGAACTTTCTTAAGAATATTTAACAAAGTTCCTGAATGTACTGTCATACATTACTGTCATACGAAGAATACTTCGAAAATTTACTGATAAAATTTTTGGCAGCCAAAGTATCTTTACTCTGAATGCGGACTGAGTTTCCTTTCTGCGTATCGACTGAGAAGTGTTCATCAGAGTACCTCGAACTACCGCCTAGCCCGGAAAATCCTCGTGTGCACTTCTGCGTTTCTGCGCACTTGCCTGGACCTTGAGCACACCATGGATTACGACAAAACAAGGATCCTGGCTGAGACCCCCCGATTCTGGGCTAGTGTCATTAATGAATCGATCGAAATCTCATCCTTCGGCTTGGGCTTCTATACGCAACAGTGATCATTTCAGTAAGTCGTCATAAATACTAAAATAGGCATTACTCGCTTTCCTCGTTGAGGATTAAATCCGGGTCTTTCTTTTTGTGGGTGTATATTTCAACTTCTTCTAAAATGTTAAGAAACCGTCCCTTATGATCTCTATATAGGATGTCTAAGTCTTGCTCAATGTTCGTGACTGAGTGCTTTAAGGCAGCCATATGCACCCCCGAACGCTGTTTTGGTTTGAGAGTAGGTGTGCTCCCTAAATCTAGTTTCAAAGTCCCTATCAGTCTGCCCTACGTATTGTTTACAGCAGTCATCACATTTAATCTTATATACACTTGTATATTGAAATTTATTCCTACTATTACATATTTTTAGAAGACGTTGAAATATACACCCACAAAAAGAAAGACCCGGATTTAGTCCTCAACGAGCAAAGCGAGTTTAATCATAATGCCTATGTTAGTATTTATGACGACTTACTGAAATGATCAGTGTTGCGTACAGATGTCCAAGCCGAAGGACGAGAGAGATGGTGCACGGTGAAACAGCTGGAAGATGCGTGCAGCGCCTGGTGTCGTTGACGGGGCCCTCCTGCACGGCCCTCTTACCCACGGCGGTGGACATCAGACGACTGAACGGCTCGCGGCACAACACCCAAATAGCGGGAACCACGTAAGCAGACCATGGAGGAAAACAAGTCTACACCAGCGCCATGGATATAGAAATCGCCCTTTGTTTTCGATCGTACAAAACCGATAATTTTATTGTGTATTATAATTTTGACAAGTACAGATTTTAACCTTGACAACTGCAGATCTTAACTAAGTATTTTTAGCGATTAAAGCAAATTAGAAAAATCTACTTAATACAGTATGTGCATATGTAATGAAACAAATGTACCAGACGCCACCTGTCGGTAAGAGTTTTATAATTGATATAAATGACGTGCAATCTGCAACAAATTTAATGTGACGGAGCATGTGAAGGTTGCCGTGTGTAGACGGGTATCCCCGGTAACTGAAATTGCAGATAAGTTCTGGTACATTTGATGTTGATCGGATAGGATGAAATAGGTTTGCAGTTGTGAAATAGTAAATTAGTATCTTTATCATTTCAGATCCGAAGGTGGTTCTAGGGGAACCGAAAGCGGTCATATGAATACACATTTTTGCAATCAAGACGGATTATCACTGGTTAGTGATTGCGGTATCCCTCCAGACATTGTGTCTGTTTTTGCAAAGTTCAGTATTAGGACTATACCCTTTTCATTTTACTTCAGTGTGTAGTCAGTTCTGTCTTACTGCAAATACCAGGTGTATACTGATGACCTCCACTTGTACCTCATGAAAAACCAATAAACTTGAAGACAGAGATTTCAGATGTGGCCTCTGTGAAATATGAAAATGGGCAGGAAATATGAGATTGACGCTCAACCAACAAAAAAACAAACAAGCCTGTTTGGTCATTACAGGCTCATTAGCCCGAAATACCAGATAGACTTACGATGTATAATCTTAATTGGGACAAATAACATCGCCTCTCCGTCACAAAAAGAGTCTAGGAGTAACAACAGATGAAAAACTAACTTTGGATAATCACAAAGCTGCAAGTGCAAGAATGCATCATCATCTCTCCACGCCTTACAAAAATATAAAATACTCTTCGCTTTTGGCCTGTAAGGAACTAAAAAAGTTGCACAAATGCTAATACATCGAATCGTTCAATACAGCGATTTTATCCTGCAAAGTCTTACTCGGGAAAGCTCACGGTGATGAATGGCTGCGTCCGACTCTTTGAACATATTTCACCGCGTTATGTACAGATAAGCTTGTTACGTGCAGACAAGAATACAGATTTCCATATACTCTGCCCCCTCAACCACCTTATCTACATATAATGTCCTCAACCTCAACGTTGCTGTTTGAAAACCATAGCTTAAAAGCTCGTTCCCATTAGGGCAAATTCCTTTCTGTCCAACTCCATCATTCATCCACTCGCTCGAAATCCCGTTCAGTGGCAGGAATCGTACACTGGAATGTCATCCCTCATTATAACAGGTAACTGAATAACCCACCTGCTGAATCAACAATAGTGTATGCCTTTGTCCCTATACACATTCGTTATCCCATTTCGTCCTACTTTCCTGCCAGATCTGTCTCCTTTGGCAATGCTCTTAGTTGGTGCGGACTACCCAAATTTCTCTCCCTCAGAGCTCTTAGTGTTAGCGAATGTCAGTTTTATACACTCCTGGAAATGGAAAAAAGAACACATTGACACCGGTGTGTCAAAACCACCATACTTGCTCCGGACACTGCGAGAGGGCTGTACAAGCAATGATCACACGCACGGCACAGCGGACACACCAGGAACCGCGGTGTTGGCCGTCGAATGGCGCAAGCTGCGCAGCATTTGTGCACCGCCGCCGTCAGTGTCAGCCAGTTTGCCGTGGCATACGGAGCTCCATCGCAGTCTTTAACACTGGTAGCATGCCGCGACAGCGTGGACGTGAACCGTATGTGCAGTTGACGGACTTTGAGCGAGGGCGTATAGTGGGCATACGGGAGGCCGGGTGGACGTACCGCCGAATTGCTCAACACGTGGGGCGTGAGGTCTCCACAGTACATCGATGTTGTCGCCAGTGGTCGGCGGAAGGTGCACGTGGCCGTCGACCTGGGACCGGACCGCAGCGACGCACGGATGCACGCCAAGACCGTAGGATCCTACGCAGTGCCGTAGGGGACCGCACCGCCACTTCCCAGCAAATTAGGGACACTGTTGCTCCTGGGGTATCGGCGAGGACCATTCGCAACCGTCTCCATGAAGCTGGGCTACGGTCCCGCACACCGTTAGGCCGTCTTCCGCTCACGCCCCAACATCGTGCAGCCCGCCTCCAGTGGTGTCGCGACAGGCGTGAATGGAGGGACGAATGGAGACGTGTCGTCTTCAGCGATGAGAGTCGCTTCTGCCTTGGTGCCAATGATGGTCGTATGCGTGTTTGGCGCCGTACAGGTGAGCGCCACAATCAGGACTGCATACGACCGAGGCACACAGGGCCAACACCCGGCATCATGGTGTGGGGAGCGATCTCCTACACTGGCCGTACACCACTGGTGATCGTCGAGGGGACACTGAATAGTGCACGGTACATCCAAACCGTCATCGAACCCATCGTTCTACCATTCCTAGACCGGCAAGGGAACTTGCTGTTCCAACAGGACAATGCACGTCCGCATGTATCCCGTGCCACCCAACGTGCTCTAGAAGGTGTAAGTCAAGTACCCTGGCCAGCAATATCTCCGGATCTGTCCCCCATTGAGCATGTTTGGGACTGGATGAAGCGTCGTCTCACGCGGTCTACACGTCCAGCACGAACGCTGGTCCAACTGAGGCGCCAGGTGGAAATGGCATGGCAAGCCGTTCCACAGAACTACATCCAGCATCTCTACGATCGTCTCCATGGGAGAATATCAGCCTGCATTGCTGCGAAAGGTGGATATACACTGTACTAGTGCCGACATTGTGCATGCTCTGTTGCCTGTGTCTATGTGCCTGTGGTTCTGTCAGTGTGATCATGTGATGTATCTGACCCCAGGAATGTGTCAATAAAGTTTCCCCTTCCTGGGACAATGAATTCACGGTGTTCTTATTTCAATTTCCAGGAGTGTACATGTATAAATACACATTGTGTCTGCAGCTTTCACTGTTATTGTTATTATTATTACTATTATTATTTCTTTCTTGTCTCAGACGTTATGTCTGGTTAAAAATGGAAGGTGACGCGGACCTTGATCTAGCGTGGTTTCCTTTTAACTGTATGGTATATGTTACACTGCATTTAGGAACTCTCGGGTAATTGAACAAGTGTCAATAATTACAGATTTCTGTAGTTGTATATATAAGTTTGGATGTAGCTGTATTGCATTGATGCACTGGTAGATATTGTGTGGTATGACTCCTGTAGTTGATAGTATAATTGGTATGATGTCAACTTCATCCTGATGCCACATGTCTTTTACTTTCTCAGCGAGTTGGATGTATTTTTCTCTTTTGTATATTTGTTGTATTGGGTATGCATATTTCGATTAGTTGTGTTAATTTCTTCTTTTTATTGGTGAGTATGATGTCAGGTTTGTTATGTGGTGTTGTTTTATCTGTTATAATTGTTCTGTTCCAGTATAATTTAAATTCATCGTTCTCCAGTACATTTTGTGGTGCATACTTGTATGTGGGAACATGTTGTTTTATAAGTTTATGTTATAAGGCAAGCTGTTGATGTATTATTTTTGCTACATTGTCATGTCTTCTGGGGTATTCTGTATTTGCTAGTATTGTACATCCGCTTGGGATGTGATCTACTGTTTCTATTTGTTGTTTGCAAAGTCTGCATTTATCTGTTGTGGTATTGGGATCTTTAATAAGATGCTTGCTGTAATATCTGGTGTTTATTGTTTGATACTGTATTGCAATCATGAATCCTTCCGTGTCACTGTATATATTGGATTTTCTTAGCCATGTGTTGGATGCGTCTTGATCGATTTGTGGCTGTGTTAGATGATACGGGTGCTTGCCATGTAGTGCTTTCTTTTTCCAATTTACTTTCTTCGTATCTGTTGATGTTATGTGATCTAAAG
Organism: Schistocerca cancellata; assembly: GCF_023864275.1. Taxonomy (NCBI): domain Eukaryota; kingdom Metazoa; phylum Arthropoda; class Insecta; order Orthoptera; family Acrididae; genus Schistocerca; species Schistocerca cancellata. The sequence continues at coordinate 817,026,580 of NC_064630.1, forward strand.
GGTTGTAGAAGTGGTTATGAAATTGCAGTGGTGTAGCCGATGTATTTATATGAGTGATTGCTTTGTGTATTTTGCTAGTTTCTGCTCGTTCTAGAAAGAATTTTCTTAAATTGTCTACCTGTCCATAATGTAGGTTTTTTATGTCGATAAATCCCCTTCCTCCTTTCTTTCTGCTTAATGTGAATCTTTCAGTTGCTGAATGTGTGTGATGTATTCTGTATTTGTGGCACTGTGATCGTGTAGTGTATTGAGTGCTTCTAGGTCTGTGTTACTCCATTTCACTACTCCAAATGAGTAGGTCAATATTGGTATAGCATAAGTATTTATAGCTTTTGTCTTGTTTCTTGCTGTCAATTCTGTTTTCAGTATTTTTGTTAGTCTTTGTCTATATTTTTCTTTTACTTCTCCTTTAATATTTGTATTATCTATTCCTATTTTTGTCTGTATCCTAGATATTTATAGGCCTCTGTTTTTTCCATCGCTTCTATGCAGTCGCTGTCGTTATCCAATATGTAATCTTCTTGTTTAGTGTGTTTTCCCTTGGCTATGCTATTTTTCTTGCATTTGTCTGTTCCAAAAGCCATATTTATATCATTGCTGAATACTTCTGTTATCTTTAGTAATTGGTTGAGTTGTTGATTTGTTGCTGCCAGTAGTTTTAGATCATCCATGTATAGCAGATGTGTGATTTTGTGTGGGTATGTTCCAGTAATATTGTATCCATAATTTGTATTATTTAGCATGTTGGATAGTGGGTTCAGAGCAAGGCAGAACCAGAAAGGACTTAATGAGTCTCCTTGGTATATTCCACGCTTAATCTGTATTGGCTGTGATGTGATATTATTTGAATTTGTTTGGATATTAAGTGTGGTTTTCCAATTTTTCATTACTATGTTTAGGAACTGTATCAATTTAGGATCTACTTTGTACATTTCCAATATTAGTAGTAACCATGAGTGGGGTACACTATCAAAAGCTTTTTAGTAATCGATGTATGCATAGTGTAGCGACCTTTGTTTAGTTTTAGCTTGATATGTCACCTCTGCATCTATTATCAGTTGCTCTTTACATCCTCATGCTCCTTTGCAACCACCTTTTTGTTCTTCATTTATAATTTTGTTCTGTGTTGTATGTGTCATCAATTTCTGTGCAATGACTGAAGTTAATATTTTGTATATTGTTGGTAGGCATGTTATGGGGCGATATTTAGCTGGGTTTGCTGTGTCTGCTTGATCTTTAGGTTTCAGATAAGTTATTCCATGTGTAAGTGTATCAGGGAATGTGCATGGGTCTGCAATGTAACTATTAAATAATTTAGTTGGATGTGAATGTGTTGAGGTGAATTTCTTTAGCCAGAAATTTGCTATTTTATCTTTTCTAGGGGTTTTCCAATTGTGAGTAGAATTAATTGCTTGGGTGACTTCATGTTGCAAAATTATCACTTCAGGCATTTGTGGTATCATCTTGTATGTATCTGTTTCTGCTTGTATCCACCGTGCATGCCTGTTATGTTGTACCGGGTTTGACCATATGTTGCTCCAGAAGTGTTCCATGTCTGTTATGTTTGGTGGATTGTCTATTTTAATGTGTGTGTTATCTATTGTCTGGTAAAATTTCTTTTGGTTTGTGTTGAATGTTTGGTTTTGTTTCCTTCTATTATCACTTTTCTTGTATCTTTTTTGGCCAATGGTTGTAATTTCTGCTTATTTTCATCTAATTGCTCTATCACTTCTTGTTGTGAGATTTTACCTAACCTTTTTCGTTTTTTTTTCTAACATTTCAGTTCTTATAAATTGTGTTAGCTGTCCGATGTCTTTTCTCAGTTTTTCTATTCTGATCTGTAGCCTGTGTTGCCATGCTGGTTTTGTGGGTTTCTTCTGTGTGTTGGTTTGTTCTGATCTCTGCCTAGTGTGTATATTTAGTGTAGTGAGTGCTCCTATATAAACCAGTAGTTGTAACTCTTCCATAGTTGTGTTTTCGTTTATTTTGTTGTGTATGATTGTGTTGATAGTTTTTATTGTTGTTTCGACTTGTGGGTTATTTGGCAGTCTATGCAAGAATGGTCTATTACTATTATTATTATTACTACTACTACTATTAAAGGGGCAGCAGCAGCAGGAGCAGTGGTAGTAGTAATAGTAGTAGGACTGCTAGTATTAAAGTTATTACCTCTAAGCTAATACTATACTATTTATTCACATTGTCTCTACATACGCTCAAATCATTTTTAATTATATTGATTTTATTACTATTCCTCATATTAAAGTTATCGTCTTTCTTAACCAATTTTTTTTTAAAGTATCGAACGTGTGAAACCCTGATCCGGTTTCAGAAAGATCATTAATGCTCTAATCTGATCATCTTCAATTAATCAACTAAACAAAAAACTTCCCTAGTCATAGTCCTGACGAGTCTTTAGTGTTATAATGCAGTTCAACAGCGAACCCTCTGCACATGTCGAGCTTTGCACGAATATCTGAATAAGGTTTTTGTGTAATATTGGTGTGTTTGATGACGTCAGTCCCTCCACTCCGTCAGGATAGTTCCGACCAGAGGGAGTCGGTGATTTCCACGCACGCTGTTGTCATTTACTCAGTCACCGATGTCCTCAGCACCTCTCCCCTGACATCAACTACGTATCCCAGTTCCATAACTGAAATGTAACATAGGTTACGACCAGGTTACCTCTGCGTAACGTCTCCTATCTTTTCGTCAATTTCTACTGTACGGCTCTGGAGAAAACCACCCACTAAACAGCATCTTATCCAAAACCACGTTAACCATTAAAGGTTAACGTGTTACCGTCATCACAGCTTCCTTCTAGCTATGTCCCCACGGTCTTCTGTCCAACAGGAAACTGATATTTCCGTCTAATAGTCGACACTATCCCAGTTTTCCTTGACCCTCCCAATTTCTTTCATTACTCCCTACCAACTCATCTACTAACTTTTCTGTATTATTTCTTTCTCTTTTCCAGAGCAGTCACTTGGTTGCTCAAACCTGATAACATCATAACTGGTTGACTTATACTTCTGTTCGTTTTTCATTGTTTCCATTCGAATGGAATTCTGGAATTAACAGATTTTGAACCCGGATAGTAGTTGGAGCTAGACGAATAGGGTATTCCACTTCAGAAACCGTTAGGGAATTCTATATTCCGAGGTCCACAGCGTCACGAGACAGCCAGCTCTTAACGACGGAGAACTGCGGCGTTTTAGAGTCATCAGAAAAGCAACTCTCCTTGAAATAGCAGCAAAAGTCAGTGAACCACGGACGTATCCGTTACGACAGTGCGTCCAAATTTGGCCTCAGTGGCCTATGGCAGCAAACGACTGACGTGAGTGCCTTTGCTAACATCACGACATCGCCTAAAGCGCCTCTCGTGGGCTCCTAACCATGTCGGTTGGGCCCTGAACGACTGGAAAACCGTGTTCTGGTCAGATGAGTCCCGATGTCAGTTGGCAGCAGACGACGGTAAGGTTCAAGTGTGGCGCAGATCCCACGAAGCCGTGGACTCCGTAATGGTGTGGGCTGTGTTTACATGGAATGGACTGGGTTCTCTGGTACAACTGAACCGATCACTGAAATGGTTATGTTCGACTACTTGGACACCATTTGAATCCATCTGTGGAATTCATGTTCCCAAACAACGATGGAATTTTGATGAATGACAAGGTGCCACGTCACCGGGCCACAATTGTTTGCGATTGGACAATTTCATCGTCCGACACGAATCACACAGAACATTTGTGGGACTTACCGAGTGGTCAGATCGTGCACGAATTTTGCAACGGCAACGCTTTCTCAATTGTGGACGGCTATAGAGGCAGCCTGGCTCAATGTTTGTGCAGGGGACTTTCAGCGACCTGTTAAATCCGAGCAAGGTCGAGTCGCTGCACTAGGCCGCGCAAGACGAGGTCTGACACGACATTAGGAGATGTCCCACGGCTGTTGTGACCTCAGGGTGTAATCCTTTCGTGCAGTTCGCAAAACAACATGGCTGAAGTGCTTTCTGTAACTTTTCCATGTGGTAACCTACAGTCTTGTGTTGTCACTGAGGGAAATTCTGCTGAGTGTGACCTAGGTACACTATTACATGTCGAGACAGCTAAGACCCTATCCTTTTGTTCTACCTTGCAGAGCCATTCTGGTTTATGTACGATTATTTCTCAGAGATTTTCATTCTATTTCAGTCAGTCATTCAATTAATTCAGCCTGTAGCGCAATAGTTGCTCATTTGTTTTCTTTTGAAGCCCCAGCTGTCCCCTGATACACATCTCTAGAGGGGCAATTTACGTATTTAGCTTTTCCTGGGCTTTTCTCGATGTATATTTCTTAAAGTTCGTGGATGTTTTTCTATTTAAGAGGATACATCTCCCGTTCGTAATTGTAAGTGTAAATTAGTCTGTAGCGCAGTTTTCATTTCTTCTGAACAGCCAGCTATCTAGCTGATTTACAGTAGGAAAACTGTAACAGTCAATCTGACCGCTGGGCGTCATTTCGCATTTAATAAATAGCGTGCATTTTAATTCGTGGGCCATATTTTTCATCACTTTTAATGTACCTTGGTGGTTTATAACTTCTATAAATGACAAACGTCTATTACAAAAACCAAACGAATTATACACATATTTACCTTAAAAGACTGCACCTCGTCATTCTTACCGGTGAGATATTTCTACGTTTCATATCTGTAAGGGCGCACCAGTGGATATTTTAATCGCCTTGGCTTATTTTATTTCGTTATCGTGATCTCTTTCCCGCCCCCTCTCTCTCTACGTTTAATTTTATTTAGTGGAAGAATGGACATACTTTAGCTGCCGTTCTCTGTCAATACACTGTTATGCTCTGCAGAAGTTAAGCGTTTCTCTTCATTATTATGCTGCGCCACTGTTTTCGTTCAGATGAAGAATTACTGACTTACATAAACAGTTTACCAGAAGAAAATTCAGGAATGTGTTGGATGTTAACGATGACAAAGGTTATAAAGCTGATATGGAATATCAGCCTCACGAAACAGTACAAGGAGGATCGTTAGAGTCGGAAGATGACAACTCTGTACAACATACGAATAATCCAGAGTAGAACAGTGTGCGCTCGAATTGCACTAGAGCAAGCACCTGGAAGGTTTGGGCGTACCAACGTTTTGGTAGAAACTCCTGGGCCAACGGTAATGCTAGGAAACTTATAGCCGCAAGCAGTTATTTGAGTGCATAGCGAGTGGTAACAGACAATAATATTCTACATAACATAAAAAAAACTGTACAGAAATTAGAGCCCGAGAACTTCTCCAGGATGACACTGGGGTACATATATTGCCCATTTAGAATCTGCCATAGCTATATTGTGTGCATGTGGAGCATATGGAACAAAGAATTTGCCCTGAAACTTCTGTGGTCTCAAGTGTGGGGGCCAACATTTTTTTCTCGCGCTATGGAAAGAATTAAGTTAACAGAAGCCATGTGAGTTTTAGGATGTGATAAAAAGCAGATTTGTGCCTAAAGACTCAAGACCGATGGCTCCGCAGCAGTTACCCAAGTCTCGACTTCATTTGTAGGTAACTGTATCCACAGCTATAAACCAGGTGCGTTTATAGCCCTAGTTCTATCGATTCAATGCAGAGTGCCTGTGTATGCAATGCATGAGTCATAAAACAGACAAATTTGAACCTCCGGTTTTCAGCAGATGTCAGTAGTGAATATACAATGAATCGATCCTTAGTTGGGTAAAAAAAGCGAAAATCCCAATAACATACCTGTTGCTGAGCGTGTTGCTGCGTGTCTCATTCAACCTTACACTTCGAAAGGAAGAAGTGTAACATGTGACAATTTCTTCAAGCCAAACATCTTGCAGAACAGCTGAAGACGGAGAACACAACCATGGTAGGTATACTGAAGAAAGTCCGAAGAGAAGTTCCTCCACCAGCTAAGTCTACTGCCGGATCTTTGTATGATACTATTTTATACAAATCTGGCGACACAGCAATTACTCCCTATCGAGGGGAAGACCAAGAAACGCGTTCCTGCATTGAGAACAATGCGCCAGGCAGTTGCAGTGGACGATCAAACAGAGAAGAAACTCCCTGAAACCGTGAGCTGCTACAGTTCCACTAAATTCGGAGCTGATATTCTGGACCAGATGTCTCGCCTGCATACTGTCAAGTGTGACTGCCGCAGATGGTCTACGCACGTCTTTTTCGACGTCCTATACCTTGTTGAAAACAACGCCTGGGTCTTTCACAGAGAGACAACGGGCGAAAAAGTTAGCCGGCGAATGTTTCTTTTCAAATTTGCAAAAGAACATATGTACAATCATATTTACAATCAAGGAAAGGACCTCTTCATTCATTGCAACCACTGAAACACGTAAGGCACCGGTACTGAAGACCTGACAGATAGAATAATGCAAAAGTTCGAATAAAACTAAAAATCTGTATGTGCAGTGCAAGAAATTCGTATGTGGTCCATGTGCTGGAAGTGTTCAGCAAGTGTGGGCAAAGCGTTTTGACAAAGACGGTGGCTAGGACTGGAAAGATGTCATTCAGAGGAAAAATGTTATATTCTAGTTATTTCTACAGTATATTGTGTCCATTTTCCTTATTTTTCGAACGAAATATATGTTTGAGACCTGTTTGGGGCTCTGGCTGAGTACGAGTCATACTGATAAAAATGTTGTTGTATAATTATATGTTTATTTGCAGTTGTAAGTTTAGTTTATCTTGATTTTGTATTTACAATATATTCCTTACTTCGATCTTTTTTATTTAATTAAATATATTTTCTTTAGAAATTTTTAAGCATAACGCATTTTACGATAGGCATGATGCACTAATGACCTAAAAAGACACCGCACTGAAGCAACTTAAGAAGTAAATCTGATAACAAAAAAGAAAATCTTCACTGGTCAAAATGACCTGTTACGTTCCTTCTACGTGGTTTGCTAATGCCGGTCTGCCTAACGCTAAGGCGTCAGCGAACATTGATGACTCATCAGAAGGGTAGTTGCGTATCTAGGTTTCTGCCGCTTTCATAGTTCACTTCTTCAGTTAGTCTTGCTTAGCATGGGTAGATATGTGCGTGCTTTGTGCTGCAGCTCGCGAATAGCTGACAAGCCAGGTGTCACTTGTTTGGTCATGGGCTCTGCTGCCGAGCCACCTCCTAGTGTGAAGGATCTGCCCTCACAGCAGGGTGAGTGGCGGGTACTAACGCGTTCCCGTCACCCGAGGCGAAGGGCCAGTGAGGAGCGTGGCGTCTTGCCTCACCTATTCGTTCTGTGACCTCTGGTTAATTAGTTATCAGGCGCTCCAGCGTTATGGACACTCTGAAATGTCTGCTGGGGACCTCATTCAAGGTGTGGAGGCAGCCCTGTCTGCGGCTGCCGAGCGTGCAGGGTACAGTTGTCTGAAAGTTGTCACTCACGTCGCCACCAATGACACCTGTTCCATGGGATTGGAGGCCATCCTCAATTCATACAATCGGTTGGCGGAGGTGAGGAAAGCTGTTGGCTTTGTACGTGATACACTCAGTCCTTTGGTTTGGAACCGACTTGACGGTCTCTAGCAAGAGCTTCGTCGACTCTGCAACATTGTTGACGGCAGATTTCTGGACCTGCGTTATGGGATGGGATTCGTAGGACGTCCCTTGATAGGTCAGGGCTACACTACACAAAGGAAGCAGCTGTTCAGGTAGAAGAGTGGACAGGAAAACCCGCTTTCTTCTTACGGGAACAGGATAGCCTGAGAATGTTGTCAAACAACTAAAAGCTAAGGCACCAGTATCATCCAGGCTGTATGGCTTACACAAGACCCATAAACAGGGTGTACCACTTCGCCCGATCGACAGTAATATCGGCGCAGCCACCTACCCTACAGCCTCCTACCTTAAGAAGATGTTGGCACCAAATGTGGGAAAGAGTGTCCACCACATCCACCACTCCTCAGACTTTGTGGAACTTCTCAACAACCTACGGATCTCAGACACAGACATCACGGTCAGTTTTGATGTGGTGTCTCTATTCACCAGGGTACCACTTCAGGACATACTCGATACACTTAATGAGAAATTTGACGGAGCCTTGCTAGATCTTTTCAAGCATATTTTGACATCGGCGTACTTCCTTTGTGGAGACCAATTCTACGAGCAGACTGAAGGAGTGGCCATGGGTAGCCCCTTATCTCCAGTAGTGGCGAATCTGTTTATGAAGAAATTTGAGGATGAGGCACTTACAACTGCTGCCTACCAGCCGACGTGTTTCTTCAGATACGTTGATGACACGTTCGTCATCTGCCCACGAGGCAAGAGAAGACTGGATGAGTTCCTGGACCATCTGAACACAAGATACCCCAACATCAAGTTAACCATGGAACTAGAGAGTGATGGTCAGCTCCCAATGCTCGATGTCCTGGTAAAGAGGAAGGCAGACAGCACCTTATGCGACAGTGTGTACAGGAAACCAACACACACTGCCTCATATCTACAGGCTTACAGTTGCCATCACCCAGCACAGAAGCATGAAGTGCTGAGAACACTCGTACACCGAGCCAAAACACTCTCTGACCCAGACAACCTGACAGCGGAATTAGAACATCTCCATATAGTGTTCACAGACAACGGATACTCCACCAGGGATATCCGCAAAGCGCTCTATCCCACCAGACGACCTGAGGCAACCGGAGAGGAGCAGGAAGAAGAGACCAGGAGACTAGCCTTTCTTGCGTATGCTGGGCCTATATATGCCAAGATCGGCAGAGTCTTAAAGAAACACAATATCAAGAGTGTTGTGGGTTGGCAGGAGAGCCAACACCGGGTTACTAGAGGAAGCTGAAAGGCACGCGTTTTAGCTCACGCAAGCTGGCGTGAGGTCTGGAACAGGACAAGGAAATTAGACTTTAGAAAAAACGGACGTAGCTGGAGGAATACTTAACTTTAATCCATTAATGGTGAACGTCGCTCTTGACGGTACATGATTCAGTATCAATAGTAACTGGTAATGGCGCCTTGCTAGGTCGTAGCAAATGACATAGCTGAAGGCTATGCTAACTACCGTCTCGGCAAATGAGAGCGTATTTTGTCAGTGAACCATCGCTAGCAAAGTCGGTTGAACAACTGGGGCGAGTGCTAGGAAGTCTCTCCAGACCTGCCGTGTGGCGGCGCTCGGTCTGCAATCACTGATAGTGGCGACACGCGTGTCCGACGTATACTAACGGACCGCGGCCGATTTAGAGGCTACCACCTAGCAAGTGTGGTGTCTGGCGGTGACACCACAAAGAGTGTGTTCTAGACTCCTAACAAGATAAGGACCCTCCTTGGGACTATCAAGGATGATATGGGGTTAAGGAAACCTGGTGTCTACCATGTACCATGTGAATGTGGGATGTCGTACATCAGTCAAACTACTAGTGCACCAGAGACATACCAGACTACGACAGGTAACTAAATCTGGAACAGTAGAACATTGCCTGGACTTTGAGCACACCACGGGTTATGACAAAACCAGGATCCTGGCTCAGACTCCCCGATTCTGGGCTAATGTCATTAATGAATCGATTGAAATCAAGATGGCGGAGAACTTGATCAACTGGGAAGCAGAATATCCGCTTAGTGGAATCCTGCTTTGGAACTACTACAGAAACAACTGAAGAAAGTTCCCTCCTACAGACGTCCGAGGGCGTAAGCAACGGAACAGGAAGGTATACGCGATACCAGACGGCAGCAAGCTCCTTGGAGGACGGCCATCATAATATGCAGCTCCAACAGCAGCCGTATGGAGCAGGAAGCGCACCTCACAGGCGCTTACCGGGTTCAGAGGGCCAGGAGAATGGCTCGGCCACGAGAGAAACTCGCCGTCGTCGCGGACAGCATAAGGAACTTCAACAGAGCCACGACAGTGCTAGGATCGCGCCTGTCGGGCGCGGACCCAATACGGAACGCCTCGGGATGTCCGCTACCTCAGAAGAGAGCCGCAACGGGCGCGGACCGAAGATGGAGCGCCTAGAGACTGATAACGCCGCCAGGAATGGCCGCAGTGGGCGCGGACGGCATAGGGAGCGCCACACACCGCCCACGCATAAATATGGGGCAAGGTCAGCTCGTCAACCAGTCTCAGGGAACACCTGATGAAGACCTATTAAAGACAATGTTAATTTGTTCAGCCACACATCTGGAAGATCTCACCAAAGTTTGTTGTTCAGTTCATTTTCTTCTATGAACGACTGTTGTAGTTTGTACAAACACTCCTGGAAATTGAAATAAGAACACCGTGAATTCATTGTCCCAGGAAGGGGAAACTTTATTGACACATTCCTGGGTCAGATACATCACATGATCACACTGACAGAACCACAGGCACATAGACACAGGCAACAGAGCATGCACAATGTCGGCACTAGTACAGTGTATATCCACCTTTCGCAGCAATGCAGGCTGCTATTCTCCCATGGAGACGATCGTAGAGATGCTGGATGCAGTCCTGTGGAACGGCTTGCCATGCCATTTCCACCTGGCGCCTCAGTTGGACCAGCGTTCGTGCTGGACGTGCAGACCGCGTGAGATGACGCTTCATCCAGTCCCAAAGATGCTCAATGGGGGACAGATCCGGAGATCTTGCTGACCAGGGTAGTTGACTTACACCTTCTAGAGCACGTTGGGTGGCACGGGATACATGCGGACGTGCATTGTCCTGTTGGAACAGCAAGTTCCCTTGCCGGTCTAGGAATGGTAGAACGATGGGTTCGATGACGGTTTGGATGTACCGTGCACTATTCAGTGTCCCCTCGACGATCACCAGTAGTGTACGGCCTGTGTAGGAGATCGCTCCCCACACCATGATGCCGGGTGTTGGCCCTGTGTGCCTCGGTCGTATGCAGTCCTGATTGTGGCGCTCACCTGCACGGCGCCAAACACGCATACGACCATCATTGGCACCAAGGCAGAAGCGACTCTCATCGCTGAAGACGACACGTCTCCATTCGTCCCTCCATTCACGCCTGTCGCGACACCACTGGAGGCGGGCTGCACGATGTTGGGGCGTGAGCGGAAGACGGCCTAACGGTGTGCGGGACCGTAGCCCAGCTTCATGGAGACGGTTGCGAATGGTCCTCGCCGATACCCCAGGAGCAACAGTGTCCATAATTTGCTGGGAAGTGGCGGTGCGGTCCCCTACGGCACTGCGTAGGATCCTACGGTCTTGGCGTGCATCCGTGCGTCGCTGCGGTCCGGTCCCAGGTCGACGGGCACGTGCACCTTCCGCCGACCACTGGTGACAACATCGATGTACTGTGGAGACCTCACGCCCCACGTGTTGAGCAATTCGGCGGTATGTCCCCCGGCCTCCCGCATGCCCACTATACGCCCTCGCTCAAAGTCCGTCAACTGCACATACGGTTCACGTCCACGCTGTCGCGGCATGCTACCAGTGTTAAAGACTGCGATGGTGCTCCGTATGCCACGGCAAACTGGCTGACACTGACGGCGGCGGTGCACAAATGCTGCGCAGCTAGCGCCATTCGACGGCCAACACCGCAGTTCCTGGTGTGTCCGCTGTGCCGTGCGTGTGATCATTGCTTGTACAGCCCTCTCGCAGTGTCCGGAGCAAGTATGGTGGGTCTGACACACCGGTGTCAATGTGTTCTTTTTTCCATTTCCAGGAGTGTAGTTCATTAGCAAATATGTCATGTATTTTTTCCTGCTTCAATAATCTTACATCGCGTATGCACTGAAGTAATCCCTCTTGTTTTATTCCTAAATCTAACATTGTCATTTTTCATTTCTGGAAATGCAGATACTCTGTAGATGCACTTGTTTGAAATCTTTGATCTAACAAAATATCACTGCACCATAAACTTACCTTTATACCTGAGGATTGCGTAACAGCCGAAAACAGGTTTTGAAATAAATAACAAATATTGGAGAATACTACATTGGTGTTGTGTGTGCTTTCATTCATAACGTATAAAATCTTGTATCAACAACTGACGGAACACTTAAACAATGCAATATATTCTTACCCTTCTGCAGTGCGGAAAGAATGCAAAGAGGTCAGGGTGCTGTGGCAATGTCAATTGTAGATAGCGGCTTGATGGCTTCCAGTTTCCAGGCCTCAGGGGAATCTCATGTGGATAAGGAGATGCTGAAGACATTTTTATAGTGGGCAGTGATGGACCAATTACAAGCTTCACCGTTTATATTCTGATGTCATCATGGCCCATAGATGGTAAATTTGATATGAATGATGGCTTTTTGAACGTTTTGCAAGTACCATGCTTAAGGTAGCAGTTTTCGTGGCTGCCACCTTTCACGCTTTTGAGGTAATGAACAAGTCTGAATTTCGTTTGCGGTTCTGTTCTGGTTGGTTGGTTGGTTGGTTTAAAGATTAAAGGGACTGAAATGCAAAGGTCATCGGTCCCTTGTTTCATAAACACACAGATCAGATTTAAACCATCCACCAGTCAGGCTGGGCACTAAAATGAAAATTCCGGGGGGAAAAAGCCCCAAGGGCAATGGTAAGGGGACATGGAAAATGGAGCACAGCAACAAAAACAACATGTAGAAGAAGGTAGAGAACCGTGGCTGGTTGATCACGAAAATAAAAGGATGAGCCAGCCACTCTGCAACACGTTAAAACCTCCAGCCTAAAAGATTAGGGTGGAGTCGAATTACAACACAAAACTAAGTAAGATATACAGCACAAAAGAGGGCGACGCAATAAAATTAGATGGACATATAAAAGCCGCTTTCGCGAATAAAACTTAAAACCCGATCTGCCATAGAGACATTGTCACCTAAAAGAGAAGATAAATCACCTAGGAGATTAAAAGTTCTCCTGAGGGCGGTTAAAAGAGGACATTCCAACAACATATGGGCCACCGTCATGTTTGCACCACAGCGACAAGCGACAATGAGGGGGGTCCTCTCGACGCAGCAGATGACCATGCGTCAGCCAAGAGTGACCAATGCGGAGCCTACAGAGAACAACAGAATCCCTTTGAGGCGCTCGCATGGAGGACCCCCACACAGTCGTGGTCTCCTTTACTCGCCGCAGCTTGTTGGGTGCAGAGTGCGCCATTCGTCGCCCCACATCCCAAAGACCCGACGGCGCAACACCTTTCGGAGATCAGTTGCCAGTAGGCTGATCTCCAGTGTCAGTTTGCGGGTAGCCTCTTTTGCGAACTTGTTGGTGAGTTCCTTTCGTGCTATCCCAACGTGTCCCTTGGTCCATATGAACACCACCGAACGTCCACGCTGTTCAAGAGCGTGAACGGACTCCTGGATGGCAACAACAATGGGATGACGTGGGTAGCACTGGTCAAGAGCCTGCAGACTACTAAGACGTTCACTGAAAATACTAAGGACTCTCCAGTACTGGTAAGAATACGCTCAAGGGCACGAAAAATGGCTGTTAGCTCTGCGGTGTAAACACTGCAGCCTTCCGGCAAGGAGCGCTGGTCTACATAGTCCACATGAGCATAAACGTACCCCACATGGCCATCAACGATCGAGCCATCGGTATAGATAACCTCCGAGTCACGGGATGCGTGTAGGAGACCAAGAAATTGGCAGCGCAAGACTGCAGGAGGAACTGAATATTTTTGTCATAGTGAGAGGTCCAGCTGAAGCTGCGGCCGACGAATACACCAAGGTGGTGTATGTGGGTGGACCTGGAAAGCAGATGGAAGAGGCAAGGACTCGAGGTCACTAAGGAGTGACCAAGCACGGATCCCAATTGAGTGTCCTGATCGCGGCCGCCGGTGTGGGATATGGACTGCCGCATTAGCGAAAAGGAGACGGTAGTTAGGGTGATGGGGCGAACAATGGATGTGTGCAGCATAGTTAGCTAAGAGTTGTTGACGCCGGACGCGAAGTGGAGGAACCCCAGCCTCAGCAAGTAGGCTATTAACAGGGCTGGTGGGGAATGCTCCTGTCGCCTGTCGAACCCCACAGTGGTGAACGGGGTCCAGCAGTTGCAACGCTGAGGGCAACGCTGAGCCATACGCCACACTCCCATAATCGAGTCGGGACAGCAAGAGGGATTTGTAGAGCCGCAGCAGCGTATTGCGATCTGCACCCCAAGGGCATTCAGATGCTACCATCACTGACGCTTGAGCTGACAAATATGTGGAAGCCATGTAAGCCAGGCATCGAACAGCAATTCCAGAAAACGGTAAGTGTCAACAACCCTGAGCATGGCATTCTGAAGATAGAGCTCAGGATGGGGATGGACAAAAGTGCATAACACAAGTCTTTGCAGGAGAAAAGTGAAACCCATGGGCGAGACCCCACGCCTGCGCCTTGTGTATGGCTCCCTGCAACCTACGTTCTGCAACACTAATGGTGGAGGAGCTGAAAAAGATCCAGAAATCGTCAGCATATAACGTGGGTGAGACAGACGACCCTACTGCCGCTGCAAGGCCATTAATGGCCACAAGGGAAAGTGGCACACTCAATACAGAGCCATGTGGAACGCCATTTTCCTGGACATGAAGGGAACTATGGGATGAGCCAAGTAAAACACGGAATGTCCGAACAGATTAAAAAATTCTGAATAAAAATGGGGAGAGAGCCCCGGAGACCCCTCCCGTGCAACGTGGCGAGAATATGGTGCCGCCACGTCGTGTCATATGCTCTAGCGAGGTCGAAGAAGACGGAGACGAGGTGTTGGCTCCTGGAAAAAGCAGTGCGGATCGCAGACTCAAGGAAGACCAAAGTATCGGCGGTGGAACGGCCTGGACGGAAGCTGCTCTGGCACGGAGCCAGGAGACACCGAGACTCGAGCAGCCAACACAGCCGTCGACTCATCATACGTTCCAGTAGCGTGCACAGAGCGTTTGTTAAGCTGATGGGCCGATAGCTATCCACATTAAGCGGGTCCTTACCAGGCTTCAGCACCAGAACGATGGTACTTTCTCGCCAGCAAAAGAAAGTCGTTTGCCCTCCTCCCGGCGTTTTAGCGCACGAAATGCGGGCGGGTAATTCCGCGTCGCCTTGGCCTGAACATAGTGCTGAGCGAAATGCTCGGCGATTGCATCAGTCCTCGTTGATGGAAAGCCCTGGGACACCTGTAGAGTGCTGCAATCCGAAGACGCGCCGAATCTTCATCGACACCGGGGGGGGGGGGGGGGGGCGAATTACGGGAACCAATGGTGGAAACGTACCTCATCCAGCACTCCTGTTTCCGCCTTTTGATGAGCCTCCGGACCTGAGCACGGATACGTTTCAATAAAATAAGGTTCTCTAAAGACGGGTGCCGCTTATGTCGCTGAAGAGCCCGCCGACGCTCTTTAATGGCTTCAGCGAACTCTGGCGACCACCAAGGCACTGACTTTCGCCGGCTGCACCCTAACGAACGAGGAATGTTACGTTCTGCAGCGGAAGCAATCGCTGTAGTCAGTGTCTCAACCGCCACATCGATGTGCCTCGGCGGTCTGCTGCCATAGCCCAGTGACGCCAGATTTCGGCGCTCTCTCGTAACGGAAACGTTGGTCGAACGTCCTACATCTTCTGTTGGCACTGACAACTCTTCACAAACGCCGCTGCTCTCTGAGTGAAGGCCGCCAGCCACTGTGTTGCCCGTGGTGAGAGGTAATGCCTGAAATTAAGTATCCTCGGCACACTCTCGGCACTATGGGTCTCGGAATATTGAATACTACCGCCATCTGTATATACCACGTATCGCTAACCCATGACTTTTACCTCATTATATGTTATCGGTTAACCTTCAGCTTCAGTGTGAGAGGGGACACGAGGTAATTTTCATGTGAATCAATTTGAAAGTTGATGTTCAACTTAGAGGGAGTGTTTCAAAAGCACTTAAGACAAGACTAAATGAAATTAACGTAGATGGTGGGAAAACGTAATATCAAGAAATGTAAAAACAGTTTTTACTATTATTATACTGTTAGCTTGTTTATGTTTATAAAACTGACCAGGTACTAACCAACAGGAGAGAATATCAACGTCCTCAAATTTACTAAGTAACATTTATGGGGAAATATTTTGCCCCATCTGCAATGAAAGTCCGCGCACGTCCTCATTTCGAGCTATGTGTTGTTTCATATTTTGAACCTAAACGTATACAAGATAATGAAATGGATAACTTTTACTTCGTTGTAAACTCATGTTGACATCAATAAAGGAATAAACAGGCGGAAACTGTGTCTAACATACACCATGTTTCCAAGGAAAGAAGCCAATGCAGCTATGGAAGCTAAAGGAGTTTTCTTTTGATTTCAGTGTTAATTTATATTCGTATAGTAAGAGTATAGTCACGAATGTTGAGTTAAAAGAAGTTCAGAATTCGCATGCAAACACATTTTCATAAGTCTGAAAGTATTATAACGTTGTGTATGCAATTAAATTTTACTATGTTGCCTTGGGTGGGAGCATAAATAATTCTATTTCTTACTGATAACGTAGAATACAGTAACGAATTAACCATTAGTGGCAGGGAATATAAAGCAATCTCTGTTGTTCTTGTTGTCGTTGTTGTAGTTGTTATTGTTGTAATCTTCTCTTCGAAAACTGATTTCACGCACCTTTGCATGCTACTCTATATTGTGTAATTCTCTTCCTCTCTTCATACCAGCTCAATCTAATCGATCTGGACCAGCTTGCTGTATTTATGCCTTGGCCTCCCTCTACAACTTTTACGAACCCTGCCCCCTTCACTCACTCCCACACTTATAAAAACACATTCATAAAGGTAAAGAATGAAAGATGAGGAACTAAACATAACGGCTGAAAAATGAGACCAAAGACTCCAAGTATAACTATGCTTCATTAAATCGTAACAACAATACACCCTTTCATAAAATTCTCACAACTAGACATGTTAGGAAAAAATTTCTTAATAACTTTCTTGTGTGTTATTACTTTCCTTGACACTTGTTTCAATTATAAGACAAATCCATGTGCTCCACTATAAAATTTCTATAGTGAACTTTAATCATACACAACGTTCTAACAATAAGAAACTAGACAATTACGAATATATAAAAGAATCTAGACTACCTTTGAAAATATCCCTTCTGACATTCTTGCATTCACATCATCTCAATTCCACAAAATTTTTTCATCAGAGTATATTATTACAAAATCCTCTTTAGCTAATGTTGCTTCCACTATCCGGCAGGCCAGCTACCATCCTTTTCAAATCAAGTCCATCACGAGTCGGTCTAACACACTGTGCCTCCTACTCTCTTCAAAAGAAGTATCCTCTGTGACCAACATCTACTGTCTCAAGAACAGACTTACAAAGAACATGGTTATATCGATACTACGGATATGGAGTAAATTTACCAAATTCACAACTTCGTACACATTTATGGCCAACATTTCTTGTAAATCGACATGGCAAATAAGCCACAGCCTTCTCCGGCTACTCAGCCGGAGAAGCAACAGCCTCCTCTGGCCTCGCTCGTTTTGAAGGGGTCCCTTGTGGGAGTCCCTTCCAAGGACTTTACAGATGTCTCACAAGACACTAGCCAGTGGCTGAAGAAGCCACCAGCTGCTGGTCGAAGGGCTTCACGCTCTTCCTCTGTTCCTGACAATACGCCAGGAAAGCCCTCCCAGCATGCGAACCCTCCTCCCAAAGACAAGAGAGAGAAGAGGAAGCTCTCTAAGAAGAATAAGGACCCGGTGGTTTCCACACCACCGCTTCCGATCGGCTCAGCCTCTGAGGATGAGGTCGAGCTCCCCTGATGACCTGGATCTCGCCGTCTCCTCAGAAACGATGGATGTTGAAACGTCAGACACTCAGTCGGTGGCAGCATGTGACCGTCCGAAGTAATTTGCCTTTTCAGCGCCTTCATGCCCCTACAGGACATACTTTGTACAATCCTCCAGTGGAACTGCGGCGGTTATTTTAGCCATCTACCTGAGCTACGTCAGCTTCTAAGCTGCTTTCTGCATTGCCCTCCAGGAAACATGGTTCCCAGCAATGCGGACCCTTGTCCTTCGTGGATACAGGGGGCTATTACTGTAAGCGTAGCGCTTACAAGAAGTGCTCCTGTGCCCCTTCAAACATCATTGGAAGCTGTGGCTGTCAGAGTAAGGACCACCCAGGACATAACCGTCTGCAGTGTCTATCTCCCTCTAGATGGTACAGTCCCCCTGACCGAACTAGCTGCACTTGTCATCCAACTCCCCACGCCTTTTCTTCTCCTGGGGGATTTTAACGCCCACAATCCCATGTGGGGTGGAACGATGATTACTGGCCGAGGCAGAGATGTCGAGAATCTCATCTCCCAACTCGACCTCTGCCTCTTGAACACTGGCGCTGTCACACATTTCAGTGTGGCGCGTGGCACGTTCTCGGCCATAGATCTGTCGTTGTGCAGCCCAGGGCTTGTACCACCGGTCCACTGGAGAGTCCATGACGACTTGTGTGGTAGTGACCATTTTCCCATCTTCCTTTCACTACCCCAGCGTCGCTCCCCCGAACGCTTGCCCAGATGGGCATTCAGCAAGGCAAACTGGGAAGTGTTCTCCTCTGCTGCCACTGTTAAATCTCTCCCTCACGGTAACACCACGATATCGTCTGCAGTGCCTCTCCTGCCCTCGTGACCGTGTCTCTTGGGTCCTAGACTACTGGGAACCTGCGACCAGCGACCAGGTCACGTGAGTCCCGACTGCAGTTGGTGAGAGCCGATAGTAGTGTTCGGGTGTGGCGCTGACCCCACGCAGCCGTGGGCCAAAGTTGTCAGAAGGCACTGTGCAGGCTGACTGTGGCTCCACGGTCACGTGGGCTGCGTTAACGCGGGATGGGCTGGGTCCTCCGGTCCAACTGCACCCATCATTCAGTACTCGGAGAACATTTGCAGGCATTCGTGGATTTAATGTTCCTAAACAACGATAGAACTTTTATGGACGACAATGCGCCACGTCACCGGGCACAACTCTTGCACGATTCGTTTGGAGAATATTCTGAACAATTCGAGCGAATGATTAGGCCACCCAGAGGGCCCGACATGAGTCCCATCGAACCTTTATGGGACGTAACAGAGAGGCCAGTTCGTCCACAAAATCCTCGACCGGCAACGCTTTCGCAATTATGGACGGCTGTAGGGATATCGTGGCTCAATAGTTCTGCATTTGATGCACTGTTTCGGGCAAAAGGAGGTCCAACAAGTTATTAGGAAGTATCCCGGTACTTTTGTCAGCTGAGTGTAAAGCTGTAAAGTTTGTTTTACAGTCTTAAAAGTTTTGGGTTCTACGAGAAATATACGTGGCGGTTTTAGGGGCGCTTTGGAGTCGTTTCCAGAATATTACGTCACCTGGCTGCAATAAATCATCAAAAGCAGAATTTGACTTTTTTTTCTCTTAAAGGCAACTCATATAATGCATAAAACAATACGCAAACAAACAACTGATTTGGTCTTAATACAGTTGGTTTGTATTAATTTTGCAAGATTCTCATTGACCAGTTCATATATGCCAGTTACCTCCCCGCACTTATACTGCGGCTCCCGTCAGACCACCAACGTCAAGCAACGCTAGGTGTGGGGCGCACTTGGATGGGTAATTGCCCAGATAGCCCACAAACCGTTGGCTGTTTTCTCTTTGTTTTACGGTGGAGGGGAGAAAGGATGATGGCGTAAAGTTACTGGACACCAGGCGCTGTGCCACTGTGCTGTATCAAATTCCATGTCCCCCTGCAGCGTCTCATAAAGTAAAAAATAAAGTCATATGACATGAGTGGCCGGGTGAGCCCGAAGGGCAGGTTCAGTCGTCTAATTAGAAACATTTTCTGGCCTTTGCGAACACGCGCACATTGCCCTTATGAACCGCGAGATTTGAGTGTGTGTGTGTGTGTGTGTGTGTGTGTGTGTGTGTGTGTGTGTGAGAGAGAGAGAGAGAGAGAGAGAGAGAGAGAGAGAGAGAGAGTGAGTGAGAGAGTGGGTGTGCGCATAGCGTGGTGAAGGCCAGGCTGACACATGACATACTCCTCTCGAATATCAGCACGGGGCCACGTGGTTAACGTCCACATAGGATGGAAGAACCACTGCCAGCAGTATACCATTCTCTCGTTCCGTAAGGCACTGCGAAGAGGTTTGCAGTTTAACAGAGGTCAGTGGCGCAGTGTGGTGTCCAGGAGCGTTATGCTACCACGCCACCGCCCCTCCTCCACTTGTCAACAATGACTGGGCGGTTATCCATCCACGTGTTGGCCACACCCAGAGTTGCTTAACTTTGGTGATCTTATGCGAACCTGTGAATTCAACGAGCAAATCCCGCTGGCTGTCTTTTGATGTGAGGGCCTGTGAGGCAAGTTTCGGAATGCCTCATACCTGTGTACATTATTAAACTGTTATAAACAGTGATAGCAACAGTACTAATAGAAGCAAAAATATGATTTTTAGCTAGAATTGTATACGTTTGGTTAAATTTGGAATGACAGCACTGGCTAAGAATTAAATGTAATATCACTCCTAACTTCGAACAAAGTGATAGCCGCCGCCACTAAGACACTGGACTCACATTACGTAGGACAGCAGTTCGGACCCGCGCCTGGTCATTAAACATTCTTTACCGTTTCCCTAAAACGTATTAAGGAAAACACCAGCAGTGTTCCTCTGATAAGGAACAGGCACTGCGGCGACTATAGCCATCGGCTGTTTAATGGAGAACGACAACGAAAATTTGTACCGGATCGGGACTCGAACCCGGATTTCTACATCTATATCTACATCTACTTCCATACTCCGCAAGCCACCTGACGGTGTGTGGCGGAGGGTACCTTGAGTACCTCTATCGGTTCTCCCATCTATTCCTGTCTCGTATTGTTCGTGGAAAGAAAGATTGTCGGTATGCCTCTGTGTGGGATCAAATCTCTTTGATTTTATCCTCATGGTCTCTTCGCGAGATATACGTAGGAGGGAGCAATATGCTGCTTGACTCCTCGGTGAAGGTGTGTTATCGAAACTTCAACAAAAGCCCGTACCGAGCTACTGAGCGTCTCTCCTGCAGAGTCTTCCACTGCAGTCTATCTACCATCTCCGTAACGCTTTCGCGATTACTAAATGATCCTGTAACGAAGCGCGCTGCTCTCCGTTGGATCTTGTCTATCTCTTCCATCAACCCTATCTGGTACGGATCCCACACTGCTGAGCAGTATTCAAGCAGTGAGCAAACAAGTGTACTCTAACCTACTTCCTTTGTTTTCGGATTGCATTTCCTTGGGATTCTTCCAATTAATCTCAGTCTGGCATCTGCTTTACCGACAATCAACTTGATCATTCAATTTTAAATCACTCTTAATGTGTACTTCCAGATAATTTATGGAATTAACTGCTTCCAGTTGCTGACCTGCTATATTGTAGCTAAAGGATAAGGGATCTTTCTTTCTATGTATTTGCAGCACATTATACTTGTCTACATTGAGATTCAATTGCCGTTCCCTGCACCATGCGTCAATTCGCTGCAGATCATCCTGCATTTCAGTACAATTTTCCATTGTTACAACCTCTCGATATACCACAGCATCATCCGCAAAAGCCTCAGCGAACTTCCGATGTTATCCAGAAGGTCATTTATGTATATTGTGAATAGCAACGGTCCTACGGCACACCTGAAATCACTCTTACTTCGGAAGACTTCTCTCCATTGAGAATGAAATGCTGCGTTCTGTTACCTAGGAACTCTTCAATCCAATCACACAATTGGTCTGATAGTCCATTTGCTCTTACTTTGTTCTTTAAACGACTGTGGGGAACTGTATCGAACGCCTTGCGCAAGTCAAGAAACACGGCATCTACATGGGAACCCGTGTCTATGGCCCTCTGAGTCTCGTGGATGAATAGCGCGAGCTGGGTTTCACACGATCGTCTTTTTCGAAACCCATGCTGATTCCTACAGAGTAGATTTCTAGTCTCCAGAAAAGTCATTATACTCGAACATAATACGTGTTCCAAAATCCTACAACTGATCGACGTTAGATATATAGGTCTATAGTTCTGCACATCTGTTCGACGTCCCTTCTTGGAAACGGGGATAACCTGTGCCCTTTTCCAATCCTTTGGAACGCTACGCTCTTCTAGAGACCTACGGTACACCGCAGCAAGAAGGGGGGCAAGTTCATTCGCGTACTCTGTATAGAATCGAACTGGTATCCCATCAGGTCCAGCGGCCTTTCCTCTTTCGAGTGATTTTAATTCTTTCTCTATCCCTCTGTCATCTATTTCGATATCTACCATTTTGTCATCTGTGCGACAATCTAGAGAAGGAACTACAGTGCAGTCTTCCTCTGTGAAGCAGCTAAGACCAAAATTTCTTAGGATTTTCTGCCAAGTCAGTACATAGAACTTTACTTTCGAATTCATCGAACGCTTCTCGCATAGCCCTCCTCACACTACATGTGGCTTAGCGTAATTTTTGTTGGTCTGCAAGGCTTTATCTATATTTATGTTTGCTATGAAGTTCCCTTTGCTTCCGCAGCAGTTTACTAACTCGGTTGTTGTACCACTGTAGCTCTTTTCCATCTCTTATGATCTTGCTTGGCACATACTTATCTAATGCATATTGTACGATGGTTTTGAACTTTGTCCACTGATCCTCAACACTATCTGTAGTTGAGACAAAACTTTTATTTGCTTTTTGTCACGTTTGCTAAACAGAAAAATCTTCCTACCTTTTTTAATATTTCTATTTACGGCTGAAATCGTCGATGCAGTAAACGCTTTGTGATCGCTGATTCCCTGTTCTGCGTTAACTGTTTCAAATAGTTCGGGTCTGTTTGTCACCAGAAGGTCTAATATGTTATCGCCACGAGTCGGTTCTCTGTTTAACTGTTCAAGGTAGTTTTCAAATAATGCCCTTAAAAAAATTTCACTGGATTCTTTGTCCCTGCCACCCGTTATAAACGTTTGAGTCTCCCAGTCTATATCCGGCAAATTAAAATCTCCAGCCAGAACTATAACATGGTGGGGAAAGCTACTGGAAATATTTTCCAAATTTTCCTTCAGGTGCTCTACCACAACAGCTGCTGAGCCAGGGGGCCTACATATGCATCCAATTAGCATTTTTAAGCCTGCTTTAACCGTGACCTTCACCCAAATTATTTCACATTTCAGATCTCCGTCAATTTCCTTCGAAACTATTGCACTTTTTATCGCTATAAGCACGCCTTCCCCTTCACTATCCAGCCTCTCTCTGCGGTATACATTCCAATCTGAGTTTAGAATTTCGTTACTGTTTACATCTGGTTTCAGGCAACTTTCTGTCCCCAGTACTATGTGGTCCCGAGTACTATGTGGGCATTGTGACGTTTTATTAATGAGAGCAGTTCTAAGACCTTTCTATAGACGCTCCTGCAGTTTACTATTACCACATTAATATTGTTATTCCCTGTTGCATTTTGCCTACTACTACCTTGCCGCGTCTCAGGAGGCGTCTTGTCGGGCCTATGGAGGGAATTCTCTAACCTAAAAAACCCACATGTGCACTCCACACGTACTCCGCTACCCTTGTAGCTGCTTCCTGCATGTAGTGCACGCCTGACCTATTCAGGGGGACCCTACATTTCTCCACCCGATAGCGGAGGTCGAGAAATTTGCACCCCAGATCTCCGCAGAATCGTCTGAGCATCTGGTTTAAGCCTTCCACTCGGCTCCAAACCAGAGGACCGCGATCGGTTCTGCGAACGATACTACAAATAGTTAGCTCAGATTCCACCCCGCGAGCGAAGCTTTCCGCCTTCACCAACTGCCAACCGCCTGTATGAACTTAGGATGACCTCTGAACCCAGACGGCAGGAGTCATTGGTGCCGACATGAGCAGCAATTTGCAGTCGGGTGCACCCAGTGCTCTCAATCGCCAGCGGCAGGGCCTCCTCCACATCTCGGATGAGACCCCCCGGCAAGCAGACAGAGTGAACACTGGCCTTCTTCTCCAACCTTTCCGCTATTTCCCTAAGGGGCTCCATCACCCGCCTAACGTTGGAGCTCCCAATCACTAATAAACCCCTCCCCCAGTGTGCCTGCTCGGACTCTGCTGAAGGAGCGGCCACATGTCCACCCACAGGCAGAGCGGGCGATGCCACACGGCCAGCCTCCACATTGACCCTCCGCCTCGTGCGCCGCGAACGCCGCTGAACCCGCCAGTCCCCTTGGGGAGAGGGTGGCCCAACCGGGCCCGGTACCCGCGAAGATGTCTCGACAGCAGGGACAGTGGGTGAAGCATGTAACACCTGGGTTGTACCATGCGACACACCAGACTCCCCACTGCCGCTACACTCCGAGGCAGCAGCCTGAAGACGGCTGACCGCGGCCATCAACACGCTCAGCTGTTCGCGAACAGTGGCCAGCTCCTCCTGCGTCCGTACACAGCGGTCACACATCCTATCCATCCTAAGAAATCAATTTACTGTAGAGAGACAGTTAACTTTTAACTAGCCAGCTAATTCATTAAAGGCGGCTGATAGCTGACTAAACTGTGGTTACTAGACACTTCTTGTTGGAAACAATGAAAATAGCACTACCTGTCTCTGGACTGTATTCAAAACAAACACTAGCACTACTGGCACTACAGCTGACTAAAGGGACTCTCTCTGACTGTATTCAAAACAAACACGAAATCTATGGAACACTATTACTAGCACTCGAAAAGTAAAGCTTCCTAAAAGCAAAAACACACGGAAGAAGAAGTGACAAGTAATAAAAATACAGTTAATAGTTAAATTAACGTAGCTCGCTGCACAGCAGAAGTGACGCAGACGTCAGTTACGACGCCATGATTTGCAGCTCATAGCGAGCGGCCGCCTTGCCATATGGATATCCGAGGATGACTCCCTGCCAGACGCAATGCATGCATGTCCGAACGATCTTTGCGTCGTAATTCGAAATAACACTGGCATTGCAATATCGTATTTATCCGTCGACACCGGGCGTGCGACTTCTAAGTAATGTGTTCAAATGGTTCAAATGGCTCTGAGCACTATGGGACTTAACATCTAAGGTCATCAGTCCCATAGAACTTAGAACTACTTAAACCTAACTAACCTAAGGACAGCAAACAACACCCAGTCATCACGAGGCAGAGAAAGTAATGTGTCTCCCATATACTGGAGTATACATAATGGGTGCACAAGAACAAGTCGTAGACGCATGAATGACGAGATATGGAAGTTTCGATCTGGCCATGAGCCGGATAGCTAAAGGTTAATGCGACAGCTAGCGATAAGCGGGAAATTCGGGTTCGAGTCCGGTTCGGAACAAATTTTCAGTGTCATCATTACATTATGATGCTATTGGTTGTCCATATTCACAACCCCAAATACATGTCATGCAGTTCCTCTCATATGTCGTGCGGTAATTTCGTTACACCATGAGAACTGTAAAATAGGAGAAGCATAATCCAAACATTTCAGAACATATACACAAACTGGTAATTCTTTGGAAAATTTTTGTATCTTGTGTGTATTATTTTCTTGCTAATGCCAAATAACGTCGAACATTTTCTTCTCGTCAAATAATTCTGACGTTTTCACTGTCAAAATAATTTTTGGTCATACACGTTTATGGATTTACGCTCTAATTTACGCATAGTCTAGGTATTTTCGCTGTAACACGCAGATGTCTTTTTGCTCTCAAATATTTCATGGTTCTTCAAGAGGAACACTAATAGGAAAAAAGTACCACGACGTTGTGTAACTTAACAATATGTCACGAAGACAAAGCTAACAACATAAGAAATATTAATAAGACACGAAAGAATAAAAAAAATATGTAACCGGCGTGAACTCTGCCAGAATAGGTTAACTTCCGATGTTACCAGACGCCGCCATATTCCTCTGTATCTGCACATGCGTAGTGTGCGGCACGGCATACACGTCAATTTAAAACAGACTCAGCCCGACCTACAGATCAGTGATACCATAGAAACACTCAAGACGTCGTTTCTTTTTTTCTTTCTTTTTTTTTTGTTTTTTGCTTATTTAAATGCAGGCAAGAAAAGCGCACGCACTTCGAGCAGTCGATTTTGACCAGAAAGTCGCTCGTGTAAAACGGGCTTAAGGTTGCGAAAACTCTGCTATCATACTCTCTTAATCCTACCACCATCATAATAATAAACATTATTACCTTATGTTACCGTAGGACAAAAGATGTAATTCGTTTTTCGATGGTGCATTAAATGGAATTCTGTCGAACTCCGACATCCACGCCTTGTCTTCTAATTAGTATAATCAAGCTAAAAAGTTGTTGCAAAAATAATGTTGCACATAAATTGAAAGTTACGATCCTTGAGCACAATCATAAAAGGGAGAACTTTAGAACACGCTTTATTATACAGCTGAACAGGCACGTGCTGTATCGTACAGAACCCACCTCAAAAAAACATTGTAAGAAGTTGAAAGTTCCTGGCAGATTAAAACTGTGTGCCCGACCGAGACTCGAACTCGGGACCTTTGCCTTTCGCGGGCAAGTGCTCTACCATCTGAGCTACCGAAGCACGACTCACGGCCGGTCCTCACAGCTTTACTTCTGCCAGTATCTCGTCTCCTACCTTCCAAACTTGTAAGAAGTTATCATTGAGACGGCTGTGTCATTAGAGAATGTGTGTAAGGCTCATTCATCCAGAAAAGCTATGCTGTCTTGCTAAAATTCCTGTCATTCGAAGAGAAGTAAATTCTGAAATTGACTCTCAGTTTAGTTAACTACCCGCCAGGGTAGCAGAGAGCGCTAACACGCTGCTTCCTGGACTCGGGTAGGCGCGCCAGCCCCGGATCGAATCCGCCCGGCGGACTAACGACGAGGGCCAGTGTGCCGGCCAGCCAGGATGTGTTTTTTAGGCTGTTTTCCACATCCTGCTAGGTGAATACTGGGCTGGTCCCCACGTTTCCGCATCAGTTACACGGCTCGCAGACACACGAACACATTCGCACTATTCCACGGAATACACTAGATGCAGACAGTTGGGGTACACTAATTCCTTCCAGAGGGTAGGGGGTGGCGGCAGGAAGGCCATCCGGCCACCCCTTCAAATTAACATGCCACATCCGATTAACCAGCAGACCCCACAAGTCGGGATTAATGCTTAGGAAAGAGAGACTCAGTTTAGTTAACAGCAAACAAGTTTACGACTGAAACTGAGAACGAGTTTCTTTAAGGCAATCGAGGCATTCACAGCTACGCCACAGCAGAAGAGATCAAAGACGTGGCTTTCTATGACAAAGTATCTCGGTTTACTGGTGACAGAGGGAATGGACAAAAATTAAGAAACTCCAAAAAACACAACACATTACCTTGCACAAAACGGTGTAGGCAAATCGTTAGCATTCGGAACAGCTTCCAGTCGTCTCAAAATGGATAAGTACGGTCCTGTGTGCTCCTCTGGTGGATCTCATAACATTCTTCCTGCAGAACACTTCAAGCTCAGGTTTAGATGATGGAGGTGAGTGGCGTTCACGCAACCTTCTCTCGAAACGCTCGATGATGCTGTGATTTGGTTACTGTGGTGGTCAGCAGAGATGCGACATTCTATCCTCGTGCTCACAAAACCAATCTTTGACGATGAGAGCTGTGTAAAAAGGAGCCGTGTCATCTTGGAACACAGTGTCACCATTGGGGAATAAACATTGTACCATGAAATAGACCTGATCAGCCTAAATCGTCATATAGTTCTTGGCACTAATGGGGCCTCACAGAGTAACATGCCCCTCCCCCCTCCAGAAACAGTATGGTATGGCTGGCTGAATCATCACAGAACCCCTACCTTGCTTCAGCCTTGGAACATAAACGCCTTGGAAAGTTGGAAGCAGCGTGAAACAAAAAGTATCCGACCAAATGGCTTTCTTCCATTGTTCCAAAGCCAAGCTTTTACGGTTTCAGCAACACTTTGTCCTGTTGTGGATACTTGCATCACTGGTGATTCGTTTTGGTATTCCAGTTCGCCGGTAATTCCATGCATAAGGAGCTTCCTTTGGGTCTTTTTGGTGCTCGCAGTGTTCATGAGTGCGAATTCTGTCCTGCAGTGACTTATGCAGTTCTCATCTTCTATTCTTCGTCACAATTCTCTCCAATGACCATTTGTCAACATCACTCAACACACACTTTCGCCTCCATTATACTTTAGTAGATGGTGGTTTACCGCTTTTCCCTGTAAGTGGTATAAATCTTCGAGATGGTGCCTCTTGGAACACCAAACACTTCATCCATCTTAATTACAGAAGCACTCACCGTACGAGCACGAACAATTTCTTCTAATTCACATAGCTCTGATAAAATGCGTTCACAACTACACGGTACACAGTTCTGGCCACTTGCGAAGTATTAAGGACATTACATATGTGCCATTTGTCTCCAACCCAAAAGCACAATCTACAGGTTTAGCTTGTTAGTGAGTTAATTTGGGGGGGGGGGGGGAGGCGTGGGGGACTAAACATTGAGGTCGTTGGTCCCATTGGATTAGGGAAGGGGTGGAAAAGGAAGTCGGCCATGCCCTTTCAAAAGACCCATCCCAGCATTTGCCTGAAGCAATTTAGGGAAATCACAGAAAACCTAAATCAGTATGGCTGAACATGGGTTTTAACCGTCGTCCTCCCGCCGACTGCGAGTCCAGTGTGCTGACCACTGCGCCACCTCGCTCGGTACAGGTTTGGCTGGCATCTGCATATATGTTCAGGCATGCATTCCTCGTGGTGTTTCCATATTTTTGCCCAAATCCTACACCACAAGATGACCTTGTGACCAAACAGAAGGAGAATGGACTACCTGGAAGTCACTGAGCTGTGTCCATTCTTGTATGACAAGAGCCAACAATTAAGACCAGAGATGGTTTGTCACTGTGGTGTCTATGTTCTGTGAATGTGGGGCTCAACTCTAGCTCCTTCTAGTGGTGCATACTATGCCCAGTCTCATGCAACATGGAGAGGACTGGGTCATGCTATGGTCAGTGCACTTTCCAAGTTCTGGTCTTCGTTTTTTTGATTCATAGTGTCTACGTTTTCTCGTTGTACATTTCCTTCTTTTGAGTCAACAAAAATTGAAAACAAATGCATTCAGCAGAGTCCTTGTTCAGTTAACATCCCAGCCCTCAGATGAAACTATTTGTGAAATACAATCAGAATCAGTGGCACATCGATAAGTGCATCATTTGGAAGCCACTCTGTCCCCCTCTCTCATCTGGCATCTAGAGTGAGTAGGGCTGCACTGGAACACCTGGGGCACAGTTGTGATAGGTGCTGATGTCTGTGGCAGAAGTCGAACCCGCTGCGCCAGCATGTGGCCGGGGAGCGTCCCTCCAGCTCGCGACCACCACGGGGCGCCGTCATCGCCATCGGAGGCAACCAGCGCTGCCTGCAGCTATGCTCCAGACACCAGGTTCTAGCTGTACAGACTCACGGTATGTCCTGCCATCGGGCCACCAGTCCACCCCTACAACAATACTTACTGTTTGAATCGGTTCATATAATTTACCTGTTGCCTGTCATGTCACTTAGTGCCGATTTTTACTCTGTATCGTCAATTAAACTAGTATCTGATGTATTTGAAATGTTTTTCCTTGTGAACCTTTGATGTTCACCATCAGTGAAGCTAGACACTGATCTAGAAATTTCAACCATTTTCCTGCTTAAACCGCACAACTGCCTTGCAAAGAATCTCTTCCGTTCTCAAGGAAAGGCGGTGGTTATCTTGAAAGACAACGAAAATAAATTTCGAAACATAATATTGATTCTCGCGTTCTTATTTTGCGAGAGTTAAAAAATAGAGAAAACCAAGGAAAGGTTCCTTTATTGTATTTTTCTCCTATCAATGCAAAGAGCAAGCATCAAAATAGACAATGGGTACGAAGCCAAGTCTATGAAGGCACATTTTGGTGAACTCAAGGAAGTGCAAAAAGTGAGGAGGGAATCTGGGTTCGTATATCAGCTTGGCACTAATTTTTAAATAATCACTAAATATTCATCACATTCAATTTCATCATTTGCTGCACATATTTCTCTGTTAGCCTTTCATGTCACTGCATTTCATTCTATCGGTTTGCATCAATTCCAATCATTTCGTGTCAGTGACATTAAATCTACTGGTATAAATCTATTGTAAGCTACTCCATAAAAACAAGTCTCGGAAGGTCCAGTCGTACCGACCGACCGCCGTGTCATCCTGGGCCGACAGGAGTCATTGGAAGCATATTTTGATGGGCATGTGATCAGCACACCACCCTCTCAGCTGTCGTCAGTTTTCTTGACCCACGCCAGAACTTTTGAGTGAAGTAGCTCCTCAACTGGTCTCACAAGGGCTGAATGCATCTCATTTGCCAACATCGCTCAATAGACACGAATGGTCTCCCACCCAAGTGCTAGCCAAGGCTGACAGTGCTACACTTCCGTGAGTTGACGGTGACTGGTGTTACCACCGCAACAACGCTGTTGATAGCGTGACGAGCTA